>NC_091665.1:45483750-46133125 GCF_042453785.1 Malus domestica
CATGTCAAATTTTCTTGTTTCGAGTATTTGCATTTCTTTTACAATATGCTAACTCATACTGCAAAGATGCATCACCCTCTCAGATGTTGTGGATGGATAGTTCGGATTGTTTTAACCTCACTAAGCACCTCTTTTCTTTCATTAAGACGATGGCTGCTGTGGATTACTAATGACACCGCTTGATTTAATTTCCTACCACTTTGCCCTGGCCAGGATGATGACGATAATATCACTCGCTTTTTGATACTTGGAAGAGAACCGATGATTCCTGGGACTGACCGGCCATATAAGGTATAGATCTCTACTTTGATTTGTTTTGTTTTTTGCTTTTACGTGTCTTTGTTTTCATTTGATCTTCTGAATATTTATTTATAAATTTTCTTCATAGACGAGCATTGTATTCACTCTTGAAGAAGGTCCTGGTGTACTATTTAAAGCCTTAGCAGTATTTGCTCTTAGGGGCATTAACTTGACAAAGGTAACCTTAGTTACTCATTTTTTGTTTTCTTTCATGCTCACCACCATGCCTATAGCTTTGACAAATCTTCTCCTTTTGGAGCAATTTCCAGATAGAGAGCCGCCCACAGAAGCAACGTCCACTAAGGATTGTGGATGATTCGAATGAAGGGAGTGCCAGGTGAGTGGTACTCTTTTGCACCAAATGTAGAACATGATAAGTTTAACATATCCGCGCTAAACCTGAGCCGGTATATACTGATTCCGCGCAACAATAAAGAACGGTAGATTCATAGTCATGATATGACTCTTAATACGGGTAAGGTTGCCACAAAAATTCCGTTCTACAGAATTGATTGATCAATCTGTTTTCGCAGGTATTTCGACTACCTCTTTTACATCGACTTTGAAGCTTCTATGGCGGATCCCCGTGCCCAATATGCGTTGGAACATCTGAAGGTCAGTCTCGTATAACTTAGATACGTGTTCTTTATTTCGCAACTTCCGAAAACTTTTATTTGTTTTGCCGCACGGTGACACACTGAAGCTTGAAGCTACAATGCCTTGCTCTCAAACCTCTCGACCCCTCGGCACTAAGCATTGGTGGTTTAAGGGCGTATTGCTTTGTTTTGCAGGAGTTTGCAAGGTTTCTTCGTGTCCTTGGTTGCTACCAGAAGGACACGATTCCGTAGACGGCAGTCGTTTCCTGGGCTCAATTCCAGACATGCAAACACAGATCAAGCTTCAAATGCTGTATATATCTGAAATTGTGGGCGCTGAAGCCGCAAGCACAGATCAAACTTCAATGAGGACACAATTCCTCGCAAAGCATCAACATTTTTCTTTCCTTTTCGACCATGTATCATTCTTTATTTCCTCCGAACGGGGGTTTGTACTGTTTCTGGACTGTCGTGATATCTGGATACAACAAACACCCAAAGTACAATCTGTAAACAACACCGCAGGATTTATGAAAATACTGATATTTGTGTGATAAGATTAAAGACAGTTTGTGATGCTTTCTGCTCTGTCCATCATCACTGCACGCTTGGCTCTTGGTTGTTCGACCCGCAATCTCGTTCTCGGGTTTACGGGGTAGAAAATCCGTTCAGAAAATATGAAACTCTGAAGCTCTGTAAATCCGGCAAGACTAGAAATATCGGAATTGATGACGAGATGGTGAAGCTCAAGTAACAATCATAATATAAGAGTCGGACAACCATACTGAACTAGACAAATAGACTTATAGTCGCAAGTTGCATTAAACATTACAAGCAAAGTAACACACAAGTGCTTCTTACAACCGACGAGCACGCATACGCAACCGTACTAATACCGAAACTGGATTATCTTATTCATAAGATATGGTCTCTCCATCCACATCTTTACTACTCTCCCTTCATTGCAACTACTCTTGCTTACTGCTGCAGTTCCTTCAGGAAATCCTCGTTGTCAACCAGGACCTACAAGCACATCGTCAAGCACCGTAGTAATCAGCACAACCGCTAATGATGCATCGTCTCTAAAATGTTAGATGTATTAGATACGATCTAAGCACACAGGCGGACTAATGGCGTGTGGAACGACAGAACAATGATGAAATAGATAAAAGATCAAACACCTAAATAGAAAGTTAGGCAACAAGTAAACAGGTGAAAACTCACAGTTTTCCAGCCATCGGGATCGAGAAAAGAGGTGATCTTGGTGTTGAGTCCAGGAATTGGTCCTGGCTGTCTGGTTATCTTTCCTCCAAGCTCTTGTGTAACCAAGTTGACAGCCTCGGCACTTTTGTAGACATCATCAGTACCGATAGCAATCTAGTAACATATAAGATAGAAATGCATCAGGATAGCAGAAATTGATTGACTTAAAAAAAAAAAAAATGAAATAAGTGGCAAAACATGTCAACCTGTGCATACGCATTTCCTTTAGTGTATTCGGTCACACCATAGTTATAGGTCAACTCCAAGATTGTTGTCTGGTCTTCTTCTGCATATCCCAAAATGGCTATGGTGTACTGTAAAATGGATGCAACACGAAAAACGGGAAGATTCAATAAGCCCTCGTATATAAAGATGATGGGGTCAAGGACTCGCTCATAAACATACTACTAAGATAATAATAATGCTTGGTGAAGAGAGGATTAACTACCTTGTATTCGGGCCTCTCAATCGTCCTCAACAGCTTCAACCCCAATGCCTGCACAGAAGGAAAGCCAAGACATCGGACAAGATTAAGAAACCATGATCATGTATCTGAAGAAAACAAGTACTAAGATCCAAACCATCTTATATAATTCAAGAAGACCAGTTCAAAATTCAACAGGATCTTAGTATTTATCCAATGTGCTGAAATTCCAAGCTGAATCATATCAAAGCCTGATAATTTTTGAATCCCTATGCTGTACCTTCTCATAGAACTTGATAGAGCGTTCGAGATCACCAACGCGGAGCATGACTTGGCAAAGTGGCTCAGGGGTGGAGGGCCGCTGAATAATCTCAAACGTGTAACCATCAGGATCCTTCACAAAGGCTATGACGCTCGTCCCGCCTTTCACAGGGCCCGGCTCCCTCGTCACATTTCCACCCTTGGCATGAACATCTTCCACCAGTTTTTTAACCTACAAAATCCCAAATTCCACACGATCATCACATTCAGAAACAAGAAGCTGAATTCCCAAATTTTCAAATTGCACGGTGTATGCGCGATTGGCTTGAGATACCGCTACAGTGTAATTCCGGATTACGGATACAAGTAGATAAGTTTCTTAAATTTTGCCATTCGAACACTTACATCGGGAGTAGCGATGGCGAAATGGCCGAAACCAGTGCCGATGTCATAAGAAGAAACTCCGTAGTTGTACGTCAATTCAACCACGAAGTGAGAATCTTCGGGCCCAAATCCCAGAAACGCATTCGAGTATTTCTCCTCCGGAATGTCCCTCTTCCTCAACAGCTTCATCCCCAAAGCCTCCGTATAAAACCTGCAATTATTTTCCGAAAAACAAAAGGTCAAATTTGAAATCGATACCAAGTAAAATTGAAAAAATTGAAATCGTGGAAATTGAATCGATCATCTATCATGACCGGCGATGTCAAAAAGTAACGAACTTGATGGTGCGATCGAGATCGCCGACGCGGTACACGGCGTGGAGGAATCGGCGCTTGTCCTTCTTCGGCCATTCCAAAATCTCGGCGTTTGGAGCGACGGATTTTCCCTCAGCTTCGGCCATTTTCGAGTGCTGTGATCAGTGAGCTAGTGTATCTGGACGCTTCCGTGAGCACGAGCACATCATATATAATATTTTTCTTGCAAATTAACACGTGGACCAATCAGAGGTGACTGTTACAAATGGAATTAATGTGCCCTGTTCACTTAGTGCTGCGGAAAAATGGAAGGCCCGGTCGTTTCGTCCGGAATTTGAACGCTTTTCTCTCTGCGTGTCTTCAACGGACATTTCAGATGCTACGTGGAGCCCCTGAGACGGTCCACGTGATCAGGATCATCAGTAACTCATGAAAAAAATCCGGTGCACGTTTTTGTTTCTGGCCATGTTTATGGCCAGTATACATATTTAGAACAAAACGGCTAATTGCCCAGTTTGGTTAATAGATAAGCCTGAGAATTCCTTACACGATTTATTATTTCAATGCGAATCGATTTTAGGTCAATTTATTAATGAATCAGGTCATTATTGGGTTACCTGATCAGAATTTGTTAACGAATTGATTTTTAACTGATGACTTATTAAGAACTTGATACGATATCGTTTGTCAAACCTATACATTATATACAACATTTTCTTGCATGACATGTCACGTCATTATAGAACGGCATGATTCTTTAACAAATTGGGTCGTTATAGATTCACTTGTTAAAAATTCATTAAGATAACGATTTTGACATAATACAATATGTTAAGAAAATAAGTAAATACAAATACGACAAACACGATCTATTTGCTAGGCCTAGTGGGTGGAGTATTGTCAAGGTCAAATGGACCACATGTGTGCACCTTTAAAGATGATGAAGATGGACGGACGTAAAAAGTTGTGGTTAGCAATGAGCCACTTTTTGGAGCTTGTTGTCACAATGTGGCCACACCTCGAATCCTTTCTGCACATATTTTGTTAGTGGAGAAAGAATCTTTTTTTTTTTTTTTCCTTGAGCGTTCGAGCTGCGAGCATTACGTTTTTTAAACCGTAGTTTTGAATCGGTTAATCTCTCAAAAAGGGCAAAGGGTAAATGGTTAAAGGGGGGAAAATGGCTTGGAAGTCGTTGTTCAAATGAATTGATAATTGTATAGCTACACAAGGAAGTTATCACTTAGTACTATGGTTTAATGATATTCTTCTTTATTTGTAAGTAAGAGGTTTTAGGTTCGATTTTCGTCAAATGCGAAATTGAATCACATTATTGCTATTCCATTTTGAGGCTAAGCCTACTCCCTCTCTTTAATTTAGATAATATTATTTGTTCCAAAATAAAAATAGAAGAGTTTAATTTTTTTACATTGCACTGAAAATGTTGTAGTTGCATCAAATTTATATTTTTTTTGTTCATTTGAACGTTTAATTCTTCTTTAAATTGATGAGTTTTTTTAGTCAATTTGGTACAAATATGACTTACATGGCAACCTAATTATGAGTTACACGCTCACTACGTCATCAATTTAATAAAAATTCAAAAAATTTGTTAGAGAAAACACCTAGATTGACAGTTTTAAGACCTCGAGGTGTAATGTGAAATTATAAACTCATAGTAATAAATTCAAATTGAAAAAAAAAAATTAAAAACTCGTAGTCAAATGTGAAAATCACTCAAAATCTAAAAAGTGTAAAATTAAAGGGCAATCAATTAAAGAATAAAGAACATACCGTCAAATTAAAGGGCAAATGCATCATTTTATCATTCATTCCTACATGTCACCACACCGCCAACAAAAATAGGACATGCAAACATGGAAGAAGAATCTCCAAAACTATCATTGAATCGTTGGTTTATGCTCTCATTCTAAAGAGATTTATTAGTGTGTTCGAAATACGGAATGTACATCACGTATTATTATATATAGTAGGATCTAGATGCTCAATTTGATATTTAATCTTCTTGCAAATTGATTGCTCAAATTTATGGTGGTTGTAATTTAATTGTTCTAGGAAACAAATAAGCACTTGTGTTTTTGTGTTTGTTTGAAATTGTGCAGTGTGCCAGCCCTTGCAACTGTAGAGACTGTTGATGGACCTAACCCTAACAAAAAAAAAACCCAACCCTAGCATAGCCCTAAACCTAGCCCTAACAATAAAAAGCCCAACCCTAACCCCTAACGATAAAAAGCCCAACCCAAAAAAAAATAGGGATTATATGTGGCACGCATTGCACAACGAATTTCAACGATCCGAACCCAAATCATTTGCCTATTTAATTATCAAGGATGATCCATGAATCGAGACTTGCAAAATTTCAATTCAATCCAAAAACTTTTACCTATTTAATTATCAAAATCAAATTTCATTGTTTTTTATATAACAAAGTATTCGTTTATTTTTTTTAATCCAATTATATTACATTAAGCACTTACCACAAATTCATTTTTTAGTACTCTTGAAAAAAGATCAATAATATTCTTGCTGCAAAGCAATGTTTCCGGTGGTGCCGCGGACGAAGAAGAAGTGTTTTAATAAGAGAAACACAAAGCCAAAAACATTGATGGACCTCCCATGAATATCCTCGTCGACATCCTTATGAGCTGCAGTCGGCAGTCGACTCACTCTGTCAGTTCCGGCATGTTCCCAAGACCGCCTTAAATTTCATTGACTCCCCATTCTTTGCGCAGCTGCATATTTCACGTTGCCTTAAATCTGCTGCCTTTTGTGCTGCCCCTGTCCACGTACCTCAACTTCTTCTTCTTGCTAAGTTTGAGACTCCTAATCGCAACCGCAAGATAGGCTTGCACCCATTCAAATACACTACTGGCCACGACGAAGCTAGTGCGATTGTATTTAAACAGGCTCTTCCTAACTGGAAGATTTTCTGCGGCGGCTTTCTATGTGCATTTTGCTTTCTGCAACTTGATTGGCTTTAAAGTTAGCAAAATAACAGGTTCATGCTACTTGTTCAATGCTCTTGGCCCTTAGGGGTGAAGTTCTACAGCTCCCATGCATTGAAAATATTTCTTGCACGTACAAGATTGTCTGTGTTTCCACATTGCGCCAGGATCTGGAGGACTATGTTTACGCAAGACTGAGTCGTGTTTCCTTTTCGAATACAAACTCTTGAGTTTGTTTACTTGGGTCTGAATTGTCTGCCCTCTCCCATCTCATACTTTTCTCATTCCCTCTTATTTTTATGGTCATGGTTAAGCTACGTCAACATTTTATATTCCAATTACTTTTTATCTTATTATTTTTATAAAAAATCAATATAAAACGTTGACGTGGTTTAACCGTAATCACAGAAATAGGAGGGGATGAGAAGGGTATGGGATGGGGAGGGCAAACAATCAATGTCATGTTTACTTAGCCAACAGACTTTATCTGATAGCATTTCTATTAGGTTATTTGTTTTTCAAATGTTTGTTTGTAATTAGACTTGGTTGTATCGTGTAATCAGCTTATTGTTATATTTTTTGAAATTTGAATTGTAGTTTGTAAATAGGGTTTTCAAAACCTTGACTTTAATCTAAAGAAGTTATAGTAACGATGCTAATTCATGTATAATTTTTTTTCGCACGAGAAAGATGCATAAAATAATAATGATGTACGTAGTGTACTACTCTTTATTTAGAGTATATCTATTATATGTAAAGTCAACGGTGAGATGAACAGTGGCTTTGGTCACGGGACAAAATTTTTGGTGCCACTCCCTTTGACAAAAATAAGTGGACCAAACTGCCCCTCAGCCAAAAAAATTCAAAACCTACCCAAAATAATATATCAAATCATGCAAGGGTAAGTAGGTAATTTGGTCATTATAAAATATAATATAAATATAAATGGGAAGAGAGAAAAGAATAAAAAAATGAAAGGGAAGAGAGAAAAGAATAAACAAATGACAAAGTTGATGATGCTCAAGTGATGGAGAAGAAAAATATAATAAAAAATAAGAAAAATCATGAATGTTGTGTTTAAAACATCTTAAGAGGCGTATAACGCCGTTGATAAAAAAAGAAAATAACAAAATAAAAAAATATTGAAGCAATTCACGCATATAAATACATTTAAAATGTCTAAGGCATGCATTGCGCTGTGATTCAAAAAATACATTTTGTACGCGGTTGTTTATTAAATATTATTTCTCAAATTTTAAACACTTAAGAGGTGCGTAGTGTCAGTTAAAAAAAAAGTCTTTAGCACATGCATAATAATTTAATTTAATTAGTTGTCAAATGATCATTTTTTTAACAAACGATGTTATCTACACTAAAGGGAGGGAGTGAGTTTAGTCTCATAATTGGCTAACAATCAGTTGTTTATTAAATATTATTTTTTCTAATCTTAATGTAAATTCAATAAAATGTAAATGGAAATTAAAAGACCGCTTTTATTAATATGGATTCAGCTGCTTTGATTAGTTAAAAGATTGCTTTTATTAAATGTATTTATTATTCATTTCCATCTATATTAATAAATACATTTAAAACATGTAAATCACGCATAACATATCGTAATTCAAAAAATGTCTTATGCACGCGCGTGAGCGCGTGCATGGAGACTAGTTGAATCTTATGCACATATTGTTGTAATACAATACTATCATATTCTTAGATTTGTAAACGGGTCGAGTTCAATCCAACCCGTTAAGTTAACGGATCATCCGAACTCGACCCGTTTCATCCGTTTCACCTGTTAACACCTCTTAACAATTATTATTATTATTATTTGTATAGAGTTTATTTTTTGTTGTTAAGGCTTTACTGAAATTATTAAAACATCATCAACTAACGGGTTGACCCAAAGTGACATGTTATTTAATGGGTTCACCCATTAGCGACCCAACCGATTAAGCATCCCCCCAAATACTAATATTAACGAGTCAAATCCAAAATGCCAGGTCTACATATTCTTATTTTATACCCGACCTTACGTAATCCAATGCAGATTTTGTTATAAGCTCAACCACAAAGAATTGTATGAAAATTTGAGGGGGGGGGGGCGAAGGGACCAACATGATCCTCTCCTAATCCTTTTGATGAGTATCTTGAGGATCAGTAAATTGTACATCGTGTGATTTATTTTTGTTAAGTACTGTTTATATTTATTTTTAAATAAAAATATTTAAAATAATTTCTGATTGTACAATGTACGATAAACGAAAACGATTCATGGATTTTTATCAGATCCTCTTTGGATTACCAGGATCTCACAAAGAGGATCCGGACCCGCAAAGGAAAACCAACCTATAGTCTTATGGTCTAGAAATTAACAAACATTGTGGATTTTCAATTTTTGTTTAAGGAAAACTAATGAAAAGGGCTTGAAAACTTTGAGTTTTAATGATAAGGACAAAATAAAGGGTAAAGTGAATAGTACCAGGATTGACTTTTTAGTGTAAAAATGTGGTTTTTCGTTAAAGTGAACAGTATCGGGTGCTTTTCGTTAAAGTTCCCTTTTGTTTATGGGAAAATGTGGATTTTCATTTGGTCACTAATAATTTGGAATTTTAGAAAAAGGCCCCGAAGAATATGACAAAAAATGGACCACCAAGAGAAGGGAAAGGTTGCTCTCTCTCCTCCATGTACTTTCCCACCACCGGGCGGGGAGGAAAGGGACTCTCTCGGCCCGGGCCCACACCACGTGACGAAAGCGATGACTACATAGACCGAGCCCACGAATCGTAAGCCGTCACGTAAGCAGGTTTTATATGCGGTGGGGCTCTGGTACGGAATAAGGTCCAGGTTCAATGAACCTGAATGGCCGCCCCGTTAATAGCCCTCTTTATATAAACATATTGACATGAGCTTGCTAATCATAAACCGGGTGTTTCCGAAATCACAGAGCAAAAAACAGAGGATTTGAATTCGAATTCGGAAAATCGTTTCTGAAAATGGCCCTCGCTGTTACTACTTCTTCATCTGCTTCGATCTCTGGTCGCACCTTCACTCCCTCCTCAGAACCCAAAGGTACAAATTTTTTCCTAATTTTTTCTTTAGTTTTTTTGCTGGACTGAGAAGCTTGGAAATTTTGATTTGGGATGTGAATTAACGAGTTTGGGTTTCGGGTTTTGGAATTTGCAGCCCCGCAATTGGGTTCTATTCGGGTGTTTGATCGATCGTACGGTCAGGTTCAAAGCCAAGCCGTGACGTTTTCTCAGCGGAGGAGCTCGGTGAGGCCGGTGAATGTGCAGCGGAAGCGGAGCGAGTCCATTGTTCCTTCCGCAGCGACAACCGTTGCTCCTGGTAAAGATTGGAAATTTGTTTCACTTTTTGGAGATTTCTTTGGTTTTTTTTATTTTTATTTTTTATAAATTTTTGTGGGTTGTACTGAAAATTTGTGATTTTTGCAGAGGTGGTTGAGAAAGTAGAGGTGGAGGACTATGCACAATTGGCTAAAGAGCTCGAGAATGCTTCCCCTCTTGAGATTATGGACAAGGCGCTTGAGAAATTCGGCAACGATATCGCCATTGCTTTCAGGTAGTCCAACCTCTGCAGTACATTTTCTAACTTAATTTTGATGAATGTTAGTGAAATGTATAGCTAAAAGCCGAATGTGCAACGTTTTTTTGGGTTAATTGTCATTTGGCAACATCGGATTAAACATGAATGTATTGTATGACTGTATGCTATGAGAATATATTGTATAGTTTTATGGTGATGAGGGAATTATGCATTGAGGGTGGAAATTGTTTGAAGATAAAATATATATTGTCAATTAAAATGCCTCCTAAGAATTATTGTGTCAAAAAATTAAATGAATGCTTGTGGGATGTCGTCGTTGTATAGATGATTAAGGATCTCATCAAATGTGGGCGTACTCCATCTAGAATGCAGTGGCAATACGGATAAAAGACGGAATTTTGCTGATAGTAAACTACATTTGGGGATTTGATGTCAGCAGGCCGGCTGCTATATTCTTGTCTCATCACTTTGCCTCAAATGGTGTTTGTGTGTTTCTAATATGTTAACGAAAACTAAGGTTTTACGATGAATTGATCTGATTGCCAGGAGTTTTGTATAGTTTATGCATTCTGATTATTGCTTGAGGCGCCAAATGAAATGGATTTGATTGTTAGCCATTTTGTTCTTGTTAATAACGAAAAACTCGGTTTTTGCAGCGGAGCGGAGGATGTTGCTTTGATTGAGTATGCGCATTTAACCGGTAGACCCTATAGGGTTTTCAGCTTGGATACCGGAAGGCTGAACCCCGAAACATATCAGTTCTTTGACACAGTCGAGAAGCACTATGGTATCCACATTGAATACATGTTTCCGGATGCTGTTGAAGTTCAGGCATTAGTAAGGACCAAAGGGCTGTTCTCTTTCTATGAGGATGGGCATCAGGAGTGCTGCCGCGTGAGGAAGGTGAGACCCCTGAGGAGGGCTCTCAAGGGGCTGCGTGCCTGGATCACCGGACAAAGGAAAGATCAATCTCCGGGGACAAGATCTGAAATTCCGGTTGTCCAGGTCGACCCTGTTTTCGAGGGACTGGATGGTGGTGCTGGCAGCTTGGTGAAGTGGAACCCGGTGGCAAATGTCGCGGGTCATGACATATGGAACTTTCTGCGTGCCATGAATGTACCTGTGAATTCACTGCACTCGAAAGGGTACATCTCAATTGGTTGCGAGCCATGCACAAGGTCAGTCCTACCGGGGCAACATGAGAGAGAAGGAAGGTGGTGGTGGGAGGACGCCAAGGCTAAGGAATGCGGTCTTCACAAGGGCAATATTAAACAGGAAGGAGGAGACCAAAATGGCATGGCTGCAGAGTCAAATAGTGCTGCCACGGAAACTGATATATTCACTTCCCAGAATCTAGTCACCTTAACCCGAACTGGAATAGAAAATTTGGCAAAGCTTGAGGACCGGAAAGAACCATGGATTGTAGTGCTCTATGCACCGTGGTGCCCGTTTTGCCAGGCAATGGAAGCATCATTCGTTGAGTTGGCTGACAAGTTGGCGGGGAGCAGCGTGAAAGTGGGGAAGTTCAGAGCAGATGGAGAGCAAAAGGAGTTTGCCCAGAAAGAACTGCAGCTCACAAGCTTCCCCACAATACTCTTCTTCCCCAAACACTCTTCTCAGCCGATCAAGTACCCAACGGAGAAGAGGGACGTCGATTCATTGATGGCGTTCGTCAATGCCCTTCGGTAACCAACTGAAGTTTTGAAACGTTTGTAGAAAGTAATCCCGGTGCCATTCATCTCCATACCTAAATGGTGAAGTCAACATTCGTTGGCGAACCATCGCGGATGAATGCTATCGATTCTTCTTCGTTGAATCTGTGTTTTAGAAATATCTCTGTTTCTCAAAAGAATGTCACAACGCCTTTGGCATAGTTTATTGTCAATTTAGTCAGTTCTTTTTTGGGACAAGAAGATAGGGCTCTTGTAATTTTCCTTTTGGTCTCCAGTGAGTGATTTATGATTTTGGAAATGGATAAAAGTTATGCTTTCTTGTGGCATTGACATTTTTGCTGCGGCATTGTTCTTGGTAAAAGTTTATTAACTTTGTGCTCTGCCAAACTAGTTTACTCTTGAAAATGGCAGTTGGGAGGTTTTCCCCATTTTGGCTAGGGCTCAAAGGTTGGGCTCAAAGGTTGGTGAGGCTTTCCAGAACTATCGCTAGTCTTGGTGCCAAGATCAGCCAATATGGCAGCGGATGTTCTTACGTCAGTTGGTCTTACAGAGATGTGTGATTTTGTGTGGGTTGACAGACCCTCATCTTCGTTAGTTCATGTTTTATGTAATGATGGTTTTCCTTGTCTTCATTAGCTTGGTGTGGTGGGTTTGGGGTGACACTTTAACTTAGTTCAAGTGTCTGTGGCTTGTATCCCCGCTCATTGCTTTGCTCTGGTTTAGTTTTCGTGGTGTTTGCCTCTGTGTAGGCTTTCTTGCTCCTGTTTGGTTTCTTTGCCCTGGAACATGTTTTCCTAGTTCTCAAAAAAAAAAAAAAAAAAAAAAACCAGTTAAATGATAAATAGCTGAATATATTTACATTCAAGCAATTGCAAAACTACTAAAGTTCAAACAAAGTTCCACGTCAAAATGTCTTATGGCATTATTATGACCTGAAAAAACCTGAAAAGGTAAATTGTTCATGTAATTCAACATAAACATTTTGGTGTTTAAAGTCATTACATTGAATCGTTCAACCTTTTTTTTTTTATTTTTTTTTTTTAGACACTAACTCTTTAAAGGTTTAGGAGGCATTTGAGTTTGTTAACAGGCTTGAGAAGTCTAGACCTTAGATCTTGTGAAGTGAAACAGATGGATGAGAAGCCATTCAAGATTCAACCTTGTGAGTTGAAAGCTTGAGATTCCCTAGGAATTTGTTATTGTGGTTATGAATTAAGAGTAAGAGGCGATGCTTGAATTCGAATTGGCCAACTCTACATTACAAAAACATAAAAAATATAAATTATATTAATATAAACTTTAAAATGCATACAAAAGTGGCAAAACAAATTTAAAATAACCAATTACACCCCACCACCTAATTGGCTATTAAATTAAATATTTTTTATATTATGCTGTTCGATTAAGTTCTAGATATAAGAAGCCAAACCAAACCGTTTTTTTTTTTTTTTCAACTTGCAGTTAGGTTTCAAACTGAAATTGTTTCAAAACCACAAAAACCGAATCGTTCGATATGATCCGATTTGTTCTGTGTTTCGTTTTCAATTTTTTATTTCAAGTGTCCACCCCGAACCTTATATGAGCTTTTGTAAGGTATTTCTATGCTAATATTGAATCTCTCGCTAGTTGGTGATCCCTAGTCCAAACACAATAAAAAGAACAGTCCATCAATAAGATTGAACAGTAGATAAGACATTTCAAGCATATGGAAGACACATGCAACTCCTAGTCCTAGTTAAGGAATGAGATCTAATCAACGACATAGTTATTGTTGTAAATCCAAACTAACAGGATGTAAGTAAATATTTGTTGTACTTCCAAATTCTTAGGATCCCCTTTCCAAATTGCTGTCTGAGAATCTCCACCCTTTCTTTCCATGTTTCTTTAACCCACCAAAAACACCTTTCCTCTACCCACCCCTTTTTCATGATTATATTCAGAGGGCGTAGCTTTCTCCATGTTACCGTTAAGAAAACATGGAATTTATATATGTTATTGGTGAACAACATTTACATAAACATAATTACATTCTTTTGCAGTTTGAAACTTAACCTTTTACCTTTAAAGTTCTCTTTTCGATAAATAATGCTTAAAGGCAATGCTGGTGAAAAAAATTTGAGTGTAACCGGATATATCTATCATCTCTTACCGCACTCATGCGAAGAGAGAAGAGAGGGGGCATCTTTCCGGTTACATATAAACGAGGAATGCATGCATATAGTTGCATAGTGATTAGTGTTTGGTGAGGAATATAATTATAAGGGTAAATTACATAGTAGCCCCTCAGGTTTGAGCTCTATTGCAATCTCATACAACATCTTTAAAACATTTCACTTTCATACCTCAAGTACTATTTTATTTCAATTTCATACAACCGTTAGATTTTCCATCCATGGATCTGTTAAATGTTGACGTGGCTGCCACATATATGACACATGGTTGCCAAATATCTGCCACGTGGCAAATAAAATAATTTTTTAATTAAAAAAAAAAAAACATATTTGTCACTTTTTTTTTTCTCTCTTTCTTCTTCTTCTTCTTCTGGGTTCGGACTTTTTTTTTTTTTCTTCTTCTTCTTCTCCCTCCTCCTCCTCTTTCTTCTTCTCTTCTTCTTCTTCCTCCTTCTTCTGGGTTCGGTCCCTTTTCTTCTTCTTCTTCTTCTTCTTCTTCTTCTTCTTCTTCTTCTTCTTCTTCTTCTTCTTCTTCTTCTTCTTCTTCTTCTTCTTCTTCTTCTTCTTCTTCTTCTTCTTCTTCTTCTTCTTCTTCTTCTTCTTCTTCTTCTTCTTCTTCTTCTTCTTCTTCTTCTTCTTCTTCTTCTTCTTCTTCTTCTTCTTCTTCTTCTTCTTCTTCTTCTCCCTCCTCCTCCTCTTTCTTCTTCTCTTCTTCTTCTTCCTCCTTCTTCTTCTGGGTTCGGTCCTTTTTTTTTTTTTTTCTCTTTCTTCTTCTTCTTCTCTTTCTTCTTCTTCTTCTTCTTCTTCTTCTTCTTCTTCGGACCTTTTTTTTTTTTTTTTTCTTCTTCTTCTTCTTCTTCTTCTCCCTCCTCCTCCTCTTTCTTCTTCTCTTCTTCTTCTTCCTCCTTCTTCTTCTGGGTTCGGTCCTTTTTTTTTTTTTTCTCTTTCTTCTTCTTCTTCTCTTTCTTTTTCTTCTTCTTCTGGGTTCGGACTTTTTTTTTTTCTTCTTCTCCCTCCTCCTCCTCTTTCTTCTTCTCTTCTTCTTCTTCCTCCTCCTCCTCCTCCTCTTTCTTCTTCTCTTCTTCTTCTTCCTCCTCCTCCTCCTCCTCTTTCTTCTTCTTCCTCCTTCTTCTGGGTTCGGACCCCTTTCTTTTTTTTTTTTTTTTTTTTCTTCTTCTTCTCTTTCTCTTTCTCTTTCTTCTTCTTATGGGTTCGGACCTTTATTTTTCTTTTTTTTTTCTTCCAATTTCAGGTTTAAAAAAAAATATATATATTTTATTTGCCACGTGGCAGACATTTGGCAGTCACGTGTCATATATGTGGCAACCACGTCAGCATTTAACAGATCCATGGATGGAAAATCTAACGGTTGTATGAAATTGAAATAAAATAGTACTTGAGGTATGAAAGTGAAATGTTTTAAAAATGTTGTATGAGATTGCAATAAAGCTCAAACCTAAGAGGCTACTATGTAATTTACCCTAATTATAAACAAAAATGCAGAAACCTGTGGGATTGAGAGTCTTGTTTTATCAAACTAATTTGATAGTGTGCAAAACAAGAGAAGGCATTTGTATTTGGTGACCCACCCTCACGGCCTCACCCTGTAAGCTGTCGTTCTACTACTGTTCTCGTGACCCACTGCTGCAGTACTGTAGATACCGTGTAATTTATTGGTCTGTGCTTTGTTTGCTACCCAAGAAAACCCTGCGGGTGCTCGTCCTTCGAAAGACATTTTTGGCTGGCAATGTCTTTTCCCTTTTCTCCACTGTCATGTAAAAAATTTAAAATGTACAACAGTCAGTGATTTGTTTGAAATACCACGACAACAACAAAATATTGTATATTTTAATGCTTTAACACTATTCTTAACAGTAACATTGTTATTGAGAGAAATTTGCATGAAATCGTGAATTTAAAATGAAAATATTTCAAGCAATCACATGATGTTATATATGTGAGTAAAGTAAAACATGTGAAAATTGAGTGATGAACTTAAAATACTACCACATTTATGTTTCAATTACATTTACGTTCTAATTGCATGTAAATTCATAACATTATGTTTGGACGAAGAAATTTAAGATTACTAAGGAATTTTAAAATAATGAGATTTTATTTTCTAGAATTTGTGAATTTTCTTGTTTAGTTAACAAAAAAAAAATAATGGAATTGAATACAAAATTTATTATTTTTAAAATCTTAATTATAGAAATTAGGAAATGACACATATTTATATAGAATTTAAACTAAGGAATTAGATATCCCAAATTCCAAGTTTTTTTTCATGCGGAAATTTTAAATTTCTATATTTATGAATCAAAATAAAAAAATTGATGTATGTTAATTTATAAATTCTGACTTTAATTTAAATTCCAAATTTATTTTCTCATTCCAAACATAGTGTAAAGAAATTTGAAGTCAAAAATGTGAACCACACACTTGAGAGAAAAGCAGGAAGCCAGCCTGTAATGCAAGAAAGTTAGAAACATCTTCTCAAGGGTGCAGAAGTAAGCCACATTATATATATATATATATATATATATTTTTTTTTTTTAACTTTATGGTCCTTTTATTTATTTATGTATTAATTTTTTTGGCCAATTATTCATTTAATATAAGTCCCAACATTCGACTGGCAAGTGGCAAACCAACAGTACCACCAGCTCCAGAAAGTGCTTTAAATTTCCAAGTATTTCCCTTTCTTCAATCAATACTATTTGCCTTTGGGGGGCAACCCAACCAGAAGGCAAGAGAATCAAAGAAAGTGCACCAAACCCTCTTAGAAAACAAGGCCATTTTGGTAAATTAATTGAAGCAGCTCCCTTATTTTCCTTGCAAAGATCCAGTAAACCCTCAGAACAACTCACTGACTCACTCTCTCATGAAAGTTAGATCTCTTTGGGTCAACAACCAAAAACCCAGAGAAAAAAAGAGATTAAATTAAATAAAACCAACAGCAGAAAAAGAAGAAGTCTTTTGGAAGATAATGCAAGGATCTGTAGCTGCTGAACCAGAAACAGAGGATGAGGAAGCAGCAAAGCTCAAGCTCCTCTCCAATGGCGGTCACTAAGTTTCTCTCACTCTCAACCCTCCTCTTCTTCTTCGTCTTTGCATCCAAAGGTAAGTAACTTTCTTCACCCAATCCTAATATTTTCTTGCTGGGTTTTCTGCACTTAAAGTTTTAACCCCAAAATAATTCAAAAATCACAGAAACCAAGTAACCTTTTCTACCAATTCTAACATTTTCTTGCTGGGTTTTCTCCGTTATTTCAAAAAAAAAAAAAAAAAAAAAAATCTAGAAAGCAAGAAACTTTTTTCACCAATTCTAACATTTGCTTACTGGGTTTTCTTCATTTCAAAGTTTAAACCCAACAGTTTCCAAAAATCGAGGAAGGAAGCAACTTCTCTCGCCAATTCTACCATTTTGCTTGCTGGGTTTTCTTCATCTTGAAATTTAAACCCAGCAGTACTTCCAAAATTTAATGAAAGCAAGCAACTTTCTCGGCCAATTGGCCCAATTCTACCATTTTGCTTGCTGGGTTTTCTTCATCTTGAAGTTTAAACCCAGCAGTACTTCCAAACTTTAATGAAAGCAAGCAACTTTCTCGGCCAATTCTCACATTTTTCTTGATGGGTTTTCTTCATCTTAAAGTTTAAACCCAGCAGTACTTCCAAACTTTAATGAAAGCAAGCAACTTTCTCGGTCAATTCTCACATTTTTCTTGCTGGGTTTTCTTCACTTTCAGCCACATCTTCTCCACCGACATTCAAAACCACCAAGCTGCAAAATCAGGACCAAGAAAAAGAGCCGTTCGTCGGAGTGAACATTGGCACCGACGTTTCGAATCTTCTGTCTCCGTCGGACCTCGTTTCGTTTCTGCAACTCCAGCAGATCAACCACGTCCGCCTCTACGATGCCGATCCGGACATCCTCAAAGCCCTGTCCAAAACCAAGATCCGGGTCGTCATCAGCGTCCCCAACAACCAGCTCCTCGCCATCGGCTCTTCCAACACCACCGCCGCTTCCTGGGTCGGCCGAAACGTCGTCGCTTACTACCCCCAAACCCTCATCACTGGCATTGCGGTCGGCGACGAGGTGTTAACCACCGTGCCTTCTTCAGCTCCTCTGCTTCTTCCGGCAATTCAGTCGCTTTACAGTGCTTTAGTGGCTGCAAATTTACACACCCATGTGAAAATTTCGACCCCTCACGCCGCTTCGATAATTCTCGATCCGTTTCCGCCGTCACAGGCGTTCTTCAACCAAAGCTTAACCCAAATTGTTCTCCCATTGCTTCAGTTCTTGTCGAAAACCGGGTCGCCGCTGATGATGAATCTCTATCCTTACTATGTGTTTATGCAGAACAAAGGTGTGGTGCCTCTTGACAATGCGCTTTTCAAGCCTCTTACGCCGTCGAAAGAGATGGTGGATCCCAATACTTTGCTACATTATACTAATGTGCTGGATGCCATGATTGATGCTGCTTATTTTTCCATGAAAAACCTTAATATTACTGATGTGACGGTTCTTGTTTCGGAGAGCGGATGGCCTTCGAAGGGGGATTCTAAAGAGCCTTATGCTACTATCGACAATGCAGATACATACAATTCAAATCTTATCAAGCATGTTTTGGATCGTAGTGGAACCCCTTTGCACCCTGAGATTACTTCAGATGTGTACATTTATGAATTGTTCAATGAGGATTTGAGGTCTCCGCCAGTGTCCGAGGCCAATTGGGGCCTGTTTTATGGGAATTCGAGTGCGGTGTATTTGCTTCACGTATCAGGGAGTGGGTCTTTTTTGGCTAATGACACAACAAACCAGACATACTGCATTGCCATGGATGGGATGGATGGAAAGAGTTTGCAGGCTGCATTGGATTGGGCATGTGGACCTGGGCGGGCAAATTGCTCGGAGATTCAGCCGGGGGAGGATTGTTACTCTCCGAATAATGTGAAAAGCCATGCTTCATATGCATTTGATAGCTATTACCAGAAGCAAGGGAGGGCTGCCGGGTCTTGTGACTTCAATGGCGTAGCCACCATTACCACCACTGACCCAAGTAAGTTCATCTACCTCTGCATTATCCGATTATCGTTGGGTTTTTATTCCTTAGCCGAAGCTCGAACAAACAACTTGACTTGCTTAATCAAGGGAGTTTGCAAGCTGAGGCAAAATGGCCGATAGCTTGTTCGGATTTCTAATTTTTGTCTTTCCATTCAATGATTCTGAGGGCCGAGTTCTCTCTAGAGTTTGTAGTGTAGCTTAGCTGCCGATTTAGATATTTGAGACCTTGATTAGAAGTAATGTGAGACTCGATTTGGTTAAATCACAACGGAATAATACTTTAAAGCATAACCTAGCAGACTAGGGAAGTAAGTTCGAATTTCCCTCTTTGTAGTTTAGATTAGACTAGAATACACTTTCTCTGCAAAAATGCTTAGATTCTATTGCCTAATTTTGAGGAACATGACCCTTGAGCGAAATAATTCCCACACACCTGTAAGAGTGGTGTGCGGAAATCATTTCCTACTCTTAATAGTCACAAGTTTGAATGTTGGTGACTTGTGAGATGGTGAGTGATGTCCACCTTTGAGGGGGAAAGGAGCGTAATAATTTGCATTTCTTACATGGAAGGGAGGTGGAAACGCTGATTTTCCTTTAGATATTGGTCCTGGGCACAACACTTGAAAAGATTCGGAGGCCAGGGCTAAGATTGCCTTCAGAAAGATGTCTCTCTGTTTTTGTATTCTTGCGAGCAAGATTGCACTAATAATATGTACGATCTTTTGAAAAGTTTGCCTTGGCCCTAATGGGGCTCCACTCTTTTTGTATACTTTTCTGTTGGTTCTATACTGCAGATATGAATAATAACTTCGTTTTCTTTTCGTTTTTTCTTTGTTCGTGGGAACATCGCAGGTCACGGGAGCTGTATATTTCCCGGAAGGTAAGTCTTGAGAAGCTTTCTTTTGTTGCTACATACTGTAAATTGGTTCATTTAGCATGCTAGTTCCTTCAATGTTCTTAGCAATGGATGTTTTATTTTGAGTGCAGTAAGAAGGTGAGCAACAAGACGAGGCAGACGGTGAACTCGACACATTCCAGTAGCGGAGTAGACAGATTAAGATTTGTTGCCTTCGGCAGCAGCAGAATAAGTGCCATCAGCGAGAAGTTATCCGTATTTTTTGTTGTAATCTTCTACAGTTTGTTATTCTTTCCTTTTGTGACTCCATGCTGAGGTTGAAATAAAATCATTTTTTTTTTCTGGAATTTTTTTTCTAATCAGTAGTTGGTAATCTGCTGTTGGTAGGTAAATCAATTCATTGAGTTGTTAATGAGTAACCGTTATGACCCATTTAGTTTGATTTAACCGTAATATGGTGTTGAGATTGATATTGGTAATGATGGTGTATTGAGAAAATCAAACAATGGGTCTTAATGGTTAACTATTAACAATCAATGAATTGATTTGCCATCTCTAACTGCTGGTGATATTTTTGTTAGATGGATATATAGATTGAGGAAAACTACCATTTCAAAAAGGGAGGAATGATGAGTGATTGATGTAAATCAACAAGATGTGGGTCATGTTAATGGTCACAGTAGTGTGCTTGTTCTTTTGCATTCGAGTTTGAATCTCGCTTTTCATAAACCATAATAGTTTTATTAATTTTGCATTGTTAAAAAAAATATATATATGAATCACCAAATAGAAAACAAACTTAAAAAAACAAAAATAAGAGTGCGGTGAAGGTGGATCGAACACCTGACCTTCAGATCTTCAGTCTGACGCTCTCCCAACTGAGCTATCCCCGCACATGTATTTGATCTGAGTTTAAATGATATTACTTGTACATCACTCAATCAAAATGCAAGTGTAAACTTTAGTGTCCTTCCCATATAAACGACATTTGTGTTTGCGTCGCTTGACATTCCCCGTGTAGGAGTCCAGCACTAAAACAGAGGGAATCTATATAAATCATAGAACCATAACAAATACAATGCTCTCCAAAGTTCCATGATTTTTTTCAGCTTTTGCGTCATCGATTTACCTTCTGGTGATTTCATTTGACTTAACATCTAAAAGAGATGCAAATTAAACACCCTTGAGGCTTCAAAATTGTAAGCTTGACCAGCTCACTGTCCATTGCACATCCCATATATCATGGCACATAGCCAACGCTTATCCGCTTTCCTTCCGACAATTTCAATATGCATGGGAACATGAACTTTCATGGGGACCTTGGTTTCTCAATTTCAGTTTCATCTTTGCCATGGCAGAAGGAAAGATTTATTTCTTCACCCTTTCTTCTTACTCTTTATATCTTATAAGTTTGTAACACAGAAAATGGTTACAGGAATATCATTTTCTAGATCATGGTTGAAGAACACCAAATTCTACGTAGTTGAAGGCTTCAAGTTGAAGCATTACAAAGGAATGTGAAAGTGCCCATAATGTTAACGATAGTGTAGTCGTGTAGACGTGAGTTAAGTCAGTTGATTAGAGAATGCATTCTAACACTCAAATCTGATTTTTCTCACTCGTCAATTAAAATAGTTTAGTACAATGCTGCAGACAAGAAAAAGTATTAACAGTAGAGCACATCCATGGAAACGAGTGGGCAATATTTTTATCTCCAATGTATTTAGTTTTTTAACAATATTACAAACAAAATTTCTTCAAAGTTTCAATCTCTCCACTTGCACGTCGGAATAAAATTTTGAATGTGACAGCTACACTGTCTAGCGTACTATCAATCGGCTCAATTTATAACATGAATATGCAGATCAATGTCATGGTGTCACCTCACAAAAAATTCAACCGTGTGACAGGTAGGGCTCACTCGAAATTCAACTGTCCATGATTGGCGCATCAAGAACTCAGCATTCACATGCACCACTTCATCTCACGCACTGGACCGAAAACCGTACTGACAGCTCACAAGAAGCCAGCTTCTACTGTTCTCTACTTGCTTACAAAAACAGAACTAAAAAGCTTTGCTCTCAGAAGCACTGCCCACAGAAGCACCACATCCACATTGGTTAAGATAGAAAGAGATTGTTTGAGAAAGATTCACAGTTAGATTTGGTGAAGAGAGAGAGAAATCCATTTGCTTTCCATTTCCACTTTGAACACACTCTCTCTAGATCTACATTATAAGTTAAAACACGATCTTTCAACAAGTTTTGGTTTTACGGAGAAAAATGAGAGACTGCAAGCTTCTTTCTTTTGCCATTTTTGGAGTTCTTTTTCTTGTTAATGGCGTTATTGGCGAAGACCCGTATAGATTTTTCACTTGGAAAGTCACTTATGGCGACATTTACCCTCTTGGTGTTAAGCAACGGGTACATTTTCTGCTTTTTCCAACAGTTCTTTTACTAAATGAGGCAGAAAAGCCACTATCTTTATTAAGTGCTTTTTTAATAGAAAAGTGCTTCTGCAGGGGATCTTGATCAATGGGCAATTTCCAGGGCCTCAGATCGATGCTGTTACAAACGATAACTTGGTCATTAGCGTCTTCAACTACCTGAGGGAACCATTCCTCATTTCTTGGTAAATATACTCTATTTCTGTTATCTTATCGCCCTAATTTCTGTTTGTTTCCTGAGAAAACTCGTGTTTGAAAAAGCATGTAATTCCAAAATGCTTATTTTCATTTTGTTTCCCTCCACTTTCTCAGCTACCAAACAGAGTACCAAGAAAACGTTTTTATGTAAAAAATTAGAAAGCTTTTTGCCCAGATCTATGGCTTCAAACTTTCTTATCAGACTATTCTTCCCGCTAATTATTTCCTAATGACTAATATCTCCTTGCATACATGCAAATAAGTAGAAATCTCGCGTCCATTCAAGCATGTGACGATGGGGTCATTTTAGCAAGTTTGCCAATAAAAGAGTTTTTGTACACTAAAAAAAAACTGTAAAAAATAATTAAATTAAGTATCATTTTGTCGGTTTGGTTTTGTTTAAGTTATGGCACAGAAATTCATTGAGGAACTGACTTTGTTTAGGAATGAGGATATCCTCCTTGTGAGGATTACGAGAATTCTTAAATTGTGTCTGTTCATCATGTAATGTGCGACTAAAAATCATTTTAAATATTTTTATTTAAAATTAAACATAAACAGCATATAAGAAAAACTAACCGCACGATATACGATTTGAAGATCTCTGAGATCCTCGCAACGAGGATCCAGAGAGGATTCTCATTCTTTGTTTTTTTATTTTTTATTTTTGGAAACTTCTTATTCTTTGTTTAGAATTTTGTTTAATATTTAAATCTCGGTTATCAAATTAAATCGCGTCTTAATCTCTCAACAGTCTAAGATGTGAATTAAGCCCATTAGTAATATTAGTATTATTTTATCGTAAATTAAAATAGTTTAAAATATAATATATGTAATATTCGTTAATAGTTTATTGCATGACTACACTACTGCATGAAATTAATTTAAATGTTCTGTTTGAGGCAATTGGCCTCGTGTGGTGAAATATGGTCCTTCACATGCTTTAGGTTAGATCTATCCCTTTCGAGGATCACACCTATATTTAGATAGTGTATATCCTTTCCAATGTTACTTTCTTACACTCGAGTTTGATTCTTCTTTCTGTAAATGTCCTTATGCTCGAGTTTAAACCTTAGTTCTATAAATTAGAATAGTCTGTAGTATTACCTTGTAAAAAATAATGTATGGTACCAGACTACGATTATATGGTATAATCCCTTGCCGTGCTATGATACAAGTGAAAACAAAGTGATGTCCATGAATATTACTCATATAATATAATAAAAGGAGATTAATTATAACACGTGATCGTGTTTCAATACCACACTAAAACTAACAGAACTTTTTTGGATGGTAAACTCTTTTTAAACTTAAAAATGTCAAAATTTCATCTATGATCAAGTGATGCATTTAAATTGTAACCGTTGAACTGCCGCAGTTTAGTTTCAATCTGGCTCTCGTGTCCTGTGATTCTTCTGTAGGGATGGCATACAGCAGAGAAGGAACTCATGGCAGGACGGAAATTTTGGAACAAACTGTCCAATCCCGCCGGGGAGGAACTTTACTTACAATATCCAAGTCAAGGATCAGATTGGTAGCTTTTTCTACTTTCCCTCCCTCAAGTTCCACAAAGCCGCTGGAGGTTTTGGTGGCATCAGAATCTGGAGCCGTCCTAAGATTCCCGTTCCTTTCCCTAATCCTGCCGGAGACTTCACCGTGCTGGCCGGGGACTGGTTCAAGACTAATCATTATGTAATTAACCTACTAAACTTCTATATTTTCGTCACATAAAATGTTGAAATTTATACTTTGAATTTTCTGTTTTGGAAATGCAAGATACTGAGACGGGGCTACTTGGATAGAGGCCGAGCTCTTCCCAACCCTGACGGGATTCTCATCAACGGTCGTGGATGGAATGGATATACATTCACCGTTGATCAAGGTATCCTCGAATGAACTTCTCTTCTTTGCTAACGCTAATTAGGCTAGTTGACCAAGACAGTAATGTAACCGCCTCTTTGTGCTTACGAATGAAGGCAAATTTCACCTCATTGTTTGAACAATTTGTTTTGCAGGCAAGACATATAGGTTTAGGATATCAAACGTGGGGCTTACGGCATCCATTAATTTCAGAATTCAAGGACACAAAATGAAACTTGTTGAGGTGGAAGGATCTCATACACTGCAGAACATGTATGACTCCCTTGACATCCATCTCGGACAGTCCTTATCCGTCTTGGTCACGGCTAATCAGCCTGTCCAGGACTACTACGTCGTTGTGTCTTCACGCTTCACCCGCCGGGTACTCACCACAACAGCCGTTCTTCACTATAGCAATTCGCGCAAGGGAGTTTCGGGTCCTATCCCTTGGGGTCCTACCACACAGATTGCTTGGTCTGTAAGCCAAGCGAGATCTATAAGGTACATATGGATTCTTACTAAATTGTCTTTTCCAAGCTAATCCTGCATTTTTGCATGTGTTTTAACTTTCCTTCGTGATAGTGATTAGTTTGGGATACCGACAAATATTCGTATTGTTACGGATTTTCATTGGATAAGAGAAGCAGTGTATACTTTCTAACATTGATCATTTTCGTGCTCTTTCGATTGAACAGATGGAATTTGACAGCGAGCGGGCCAAGGCCTAATCCGCAAGGCTCCTACCACTATGGATTGATCAAGCCAGCCAGGACAATCATGCTTGGAAACTCTGCTCCTTGGATCAACGGCAAGCAGAGATATGCTGTCAACAGTGTCTCATATGTTCAACCGGACACTCCTTTAAAACTTGCTGACCACTTCAACATTCAGGGAGTTTTCAGTGTTGGAAGCATTCCGACCAACCCCACAGGCGGAAGCGGCTACCTCCAGACTTCAGTCATGCACGCTAACTTCCGAGAATACGTCGAGATTGTGTTCCAAAATTGGGAAGACACAGTGCAGTCATGGCACATTGATGGCCATTCATTCTTTGTCATGGGGTGAGATCATGCGTATAGCTTGAATTTTCTTGAATTTCCTTATTTTCATGACTAGGCTTGAATTATTTGTTGGGGTTTTAATCATTTAACTAATTTTGAGAATGGTGGGAGAATCTGCAGGATGGAAGGAGGACAATGGACACCTGCAAGTAGAGCTCGTTACAATTTCAGAGACACAGTTGCACGTTCCACAACTCAGGTATGAGAAATATTGGAAATTGCATGATACGTGAATATCGTGACTTGGTGTTGCAAGTTCACATGTTATAATTTGGGTGCACAACAGAGTTTTTATACTTTAAGATATAGTGTGAATTAACATGTCATGCACTTGTTATAACCTGAGTAGATTGATTATATCATAAGTTAATACTAATGTTTACTTACCAAGATGGGAGTGAGAAGAAGGGTAATCATTTCAATTCCTGACTTTTCCAACGCTTACTAATACTTAACGAATAAAAACTTATGCGATTCCCACCTTAAAATCACTAATCAAACACTCCCAAAATCAGGAATAAGATCAAGTAGGGGAAATAGTTGATCCAATTCTTATTCTTTTGTCCTTTAATCCGAATTTCCCAATTCTCCACTTTTTTTATTTTCCGATTCCCTATTTTTCTTATAAGTAAACATGCCATAATTGGTTTCATATATGTGATCCACTGGAAACATTGTTGGGTTTGTCTGACATATTGGGATTTCGGATGCAGGTGTATCCTAGGGCATGGACTGCAATCTACATAGCATTGGACAATGTGGGAATGTGGAACGTCAGGTCTCAAAATTGGGAGAGGCAGTACTTGGGGCAGCAGTTCTATCTGAGAGTGTATTCTCCTGCACATTCATGGAGAGATGAATACCCAATTCCAAGAAATGCCCTTCTTTGTGGAAGGGCGAGAGGCCGTCACACTAGGCCTCTCTGAAAATCTGAATATAATTTATCGAAAACTGGTCGCCTTTTGGTCACGAGAGGGTGACATAGTTTTATGTTAATTAGGCGAGGACTAAGCATATTGTTGCGAGTTGTAACAATTCATTTTACTAGGAGCTCCTCTTGAGCTTCCCAGAATTTTTCTTCTTTTTGTTCCATAATTAGCATTACTGGATGGGTTATTTATTTCAATAACCTAGAGTAATGAAGCTATATAATAAAAGGTTCGACCCCAAGTTAACAAGGCTCTCGGCTTTGCGAGAGTAATAAAGTTATATATAACAAAAGGGCGACACCAAGCCAACAAAGCTCTCTATTTTGTAAGAGTCGGAGATGGAACCTCTAGTAAAGGGATATATGTCACATCCCGGCTCGGGCGGGACCACTTCCCGGGTTCGACTTCGCCGGAACACGATATTGTCTGTTTTGGGCCCCGACCACGCCTTCACGGTTTTGTTTCTAGGAACTCACACGATAACTTCCCAGTGGGTCATCCATCATGGGATTGCTCTCGCGCGCTATTCGCTTAACTTCGGAGTTCCGATGGAACCCAAAGCCAATGAGCTCCCAAAAGGGCTCGTGCTAGGTAAAGATGTAAATATACATATAAGGCTTACATTATCCACTCCCCTAGGTGATGTGGGATCTTACAATCCACCCACCTTAGGGGCTCGACGTCCTCGTCGGCACACTTCTAGTCAGGGATTGGCTCTGATGCCAAATTGTCACATCTCGGCCCGGGCGGGACCACTTTCCGGGCTCGACTCCGCCGGAGCACAATATTGTCCGCTTTGGGCCCCGACCACGCCCTCACGGTTTTGTTTCTGGGAACTCACACGAGAATTTCCCAGTGGGTCACCTATCATGGGATTGCTCTTGCGGGCTACTCGCTTAACTTCGGAGTTCCGATGTAACCCGAAGCCAGTGAGCTCCCAAAAGACCTTGTGCTAGGTAAAGATGAGAATATATATATATAAGACTTATATGATCCACTCCCCTAGGCGATGTGGAATCTTACAACATATAATAATAATATGCATCCTAAATTGAGATTTAATATAAGGGCTCATGCAGATATGGATGCACTGGCTGAACTGGATGTGCTCTCTATGCATTGATATTCGAATCCCTCTCCACACAATTTAAGATTATAAAGATCTCGTGTATATAAAAAAATAAAATAAAGGCTATAACTGCTCTGCCATGTTTGTAGTTCTCCAAAAGGGTAGTTTTTGTTTCCTCTAAGCAAAAGAAGAGGGAGAGAAATGATAGTATTGAGGGGTACACACAAACACAAACAAAAAAAGATTTTCAAATAGCTAAAAACTCAGAATTTATATTTGGTTTAAAGAGAATTTAAGCAATGCCCTACAAACTTAGGGTTTTATTTCGGGTCTCTTATGAGCTTTTAATTTGACCTTGAACCCTCCTAGTGTTAGAGTGTGTTAATTTGTCTTTACATTCTAGTTTTTCCTATCATGTAGAGTTCTATTTTTATCCTAATTTCAAGTAAGGAAATTAACAGAATTTGTATAGACTAGACAATCAGTAATACATTTTAAAAAGTTATGCGAACTCATAACCAAATTCAAAGTTGACGGAGCAAATAGAATGAATATCTTAAATTCAAGGTGCATAATTACTAAATTCAAGATGCATAATGGTGCTTGATTTTGCACCAAGTCTTCTATTAGGTAGTTGAATATCAGAATGCGGAACAAACAAAACTATAAACTAATAGATATATTATTAAACCAAAGAAAATGACGAAACGGCTACAAAAACCCTAACAAACTTATTCTCTAATGAATAACAAAACACTCTATTTATAATAAACTAATCCTAACCCTAATGCTAACAGGCTAGGCCCAAAATAAACTTATAAGAAAACCCAAATACTAAAATAAACATAAATACTAATATTTTCCAACACCCCCCCGTCAAACTCATGGCGGTATACGACATGGGTTTGCAAACAAGCAGATGCGGACTGGCTCCGTTAGGCGGACTGGCAGGCATGCAAACTTGACTGGACTTGACTTGACTAGACTTGACTTGACTGGCGAACTTGACTTAATTCTTGACTTGACTTGACTTGATTCTTGACTTGACTTGACTTGACTGGCAAACTGGTTCTTGATTCTTGATTCTTGCTTGCAAACTGATTCTGGTTCAAATTGGCTAGTGTTGAGAGTATTGAAAGAACCCGTCACTAAACGGACGAGATTTTCATATCTTAATTATAGCAACAAACAACCAAACACAAATACTATCACTCGAGTGGTCACAATTCAACACTCAAATAATAGTCACAAAACAATTCCAAATAGGCCAACCAATAATTCATGCAGGCCTAAAAACAAACTTAAACCTTTTTTTTTCTTTTGCCCGTGTGGGCCTCAAACAAAAAAACCAACTTTTTCTTTTTCCTTTCTTTTCTATTTTTTTTCTCCTTTTTTAAATTTTTTTTATATCTCCTTCTTCCTCTTTCTTCTTTTTTTTCTTTTTCTTTTTCTTCCCCCATTTTCTTGTGGTTTTCTCCAGACAAACCTTGCAAAACATGCAAGTGCAGAAAGCTGGGTTTCAAGCTTCGTCAGAAAACGATGCGAGTGCAGGAAGGAACAAGGTGTCGATGCAAACGGATCAGACTGCAACAACATGGGGCAACGGCGGCTACAGATCTGGGTGTGGGTGCAAGCGGGTTCAATGACAGCGGAATCGATTCAAGAGTGGAGTCGTGATTGTGGGGCGACGAGGTGGAGCGACGGCTGTGCCGTGGTGATCTGATGTGGGATAGGAACGGTGTGCGGCAAAGCATGACAAAGCTTCAGCAATCCTCTTTTTGTTTTTCTGCTAACTAAACCAACGACAATAAACTAGCATACATACATACTGACAAACAGATACCAACCCAACCAAGCAGATTAAATCCAGAAGGATTGAACCTACTCTGATACCAAGTTGAATATCAGAATGCGGAACAAACAAAACTATAAACTAATAGATATATTATTAAACCAAAGAGAATGACGAAACGGCTACAAAAACCCTAACAAGCTACATTGTGAATAACTTATTCTCTAATGAATAACAAAACACTCTATTTATAATAAACTAATCCTAACCCTAATGCTAACAGGCTAGGCCCAAAATAAACTTATAAGAAAACCCAAATACTAAAATAAACATAAATACTAATATTTTCCAACACCAAGTACTCAATGTATTTTCTTAAAGTTTCTTTCCAAGTCTTCCTAGGTCTTCTCCTACCCCTTTTGCCCTGAGCCTCTGTCTCACAATCGCATTTTCTAACGGAAGTATTTGTAGATCTTTGTTTCATATGTCCAAACCATCTTATTGAAATCTTCAATTGCAGTCACTCCTACATTACCTCGGATATCCTCGTTTTTAATCTTGTCCTTTCTTGTGTGCCCACAAATCCAACGAAGCATTCTCATCTCCGTTACATTCATTTTTTTCAGTGTTAGTTCTTGGCTGCCCAATCGATGACGTAAAACATTACTGACCTTATTATCGTCCTTGAGCTTTAGTGGCATTAAAAGGTCACACAATACACCCAATATACTCTTTTATTTCGTCTATCTACCTTTAGTGACATACGAAGATATCTGTAAAAAGAAGAAAAATGACTTCGATTGCTTACGATGTCACACAACACTTATCGTCCATGCCAATGCATGCCACTGTCACAGAAACACTCTGATAACAGAGACAGAGGGAATATTCTTCCAAATTTGAAACCGCCTCTCTCTCTTTTGGATGCTGTTACTGAATGAGTGTGTCCATGGAGGCAAAGTTCCATCCATGTCATGAATTTTAGTTCAGCCATTTTGTCTGTGTCCAAACAAATAAATTCAAATTTAATGAATTAAAGATATTTTTTTTAAAATAATTCCATCCAAATTCCACAACCCTAACTGCACTCTGCATGCAATGCAGATGTGCTTACGTATAACCCCCATTAAATGACGTTTTCATCCCCAGCGTGTCCCCCAGCTAGCAATGCCCGAGTACCCGACATGCGAAGCATGTCTACTTTTCAATATTATTTCTCCCCATCACTTTCCCCTCCAGCTTATTGTTCATTTTGTGTTCATCTATTTCTATGCCGTGCTTAGGGATTTGTGTGTGAATTGAGAGACTTTGAGTCTTCCATTCATTAATTAGTTGAAAAAAATACCATGTGACTTGTGAAGGAGTGATAGTCTTTTTCGGCTGGAATTAGGGAGAGGGGACTTGACTCAAAGAATAATTTGGTGTAGGAACGCCAACCACGTAATTGGTATGATATATTTTATAAATTATTCTTTTTTTTATCTAATTTGATGTCAGTTTTACCCGTTATAAGAGTTATTCTAATCAGTCAGTCTTATCAAAGTTTTCTCTCACTTTATTCAACTTCACATTAATCTTGCTCGATGCATAAGAATTACCCCTAGTCTCAGACAACAACATCAAAATTTTCTCTAACTTGACTGTGAGGAGTGAGGACTGAGTAGAGGTTTGAAAATTTTGGGTGGTTTTGTTTTCGTAGGTTTGCTTTGAAGATGCAATTGCTTATGTCACCCATCTTTTTATTTTATTTTATTTTTATGTCAAATATGTGTCACCCATCAGATTCATACATGGAGGTTATAACGTGCGTTTGCCATTCCTCTGTTTTCTTGTCAAACCCTATTTATTTCTCTTGTTATAACGGACGTTTGCTTAGCTGATTCCCAGACCATATTGTATATATTTTTATAAATGTGTTTTTTTGGTCGAACAAATTTATATTATATATTGACTTGACTCAACTTTTTAATCATTCCTGTTTTGCTGGGCTGGGCACAGCTCCAGAAACCCAGCTTTGCCTTTTTTTCTTTTCACAAAGTTAAAATGTGCAGAAAAGACACAGAGAATAAAGAGATTTTTTAGTGTGACCATCATACATGATGATATACTACATGTTGTTATGTAAATGATGAGATATGTGTGTTAAAAAGTTAATAATTTAAAAAATAAAATTTCCCATCACTTAAATAAAAACAAGTGGTGTTCCACCCGTGTTCTCGTCACAACTAAAAATTTCTCTAGAGAATGTGTTAGCTAGGTAGTTGATTAGTCAAGAAAAATTATATCACCAAGAACTTTAAGATTGAATTATATTATATATAATTTTTCACTTTTCAGCGTTCATTTTCACCCAATCATGAAGTCACTTTGAAACATAAAACCACAACCTGCGCTAGACTACAAAGTCTGAAATTCTCTGTGGGAGTATTTTTTTTTTTTCCTTTTTCCAATTGAAACTCCAAGGACTGAAAAAATGAAGTGTCCCTTTGAGCCAGAGAAAAGCTGCCACTAGAAGACACATATCAGCAACAGAGTCCAACTGATTTGTATTCATATATATTCTCTGAGACCCCATCTCGTATATATCTAGATCTCTCTATCTAACATGAAAGATCAGGCAATGAAGAGGGTTGAAGGAGATGATCACCATCACCAGAGATCCTCATCTCTTAAGAGGTCTCCCTCTTCTTCTGTTGACAATGGTGATCAGAAACCCTACACGTCATCATTTGATGATGGTGATGGTGATGGTGTTACTCCTATGAGAAGCACAACTCTAGGGAAGCAGCTAGTAGTCGACGGCTATCCCCACCATTTTCCGGCCGCGCCCAGTCATCGTCAGATGAGCGGCAGCCTGTTGAAACCATCCTCGTCATCATCGGTTCCGGTGAGACCTTATGTTCGGTCCAAAATGCCTCGGCTTCGTTGGACGCCTGATCTTCACCGCTGTTTTGTGCATGCAGTAGAAAGGCTTGGAGGAGAACAAAGTAACTTCAGCTTTTCTCCCAGCACAGACGCGCGCGCGCGCGCGCACACATATATATATATATATACATAGCAAATTGTTAATAAAAATTTATGGTTGTGTTCAATTAATTACAGGAGCCACTCCAAAGATGGTTTTACCGATCATGAATGTGAAAGACCTCACTATATCGCACGTTAAAAGCCATCTTCAGGTAATCTGCGATCTAGCTAGATAACTACATTTTTCTTTCTTTCTTTTTGGTTCAAGAGATAGCTAGATCTTGTTAAGCGTAGAAAAAGCTCTTTTTGTTAATTTGGTGTTTTCTACTTATTTATTTTGAAGAGGAAATTTCCAATTAATTAATTGGGTAGTATAGGGTTTTTTGTTGGGAGCAGCCTCTCCATAAATGGGGGTAAGGCTAGCCGACATTCACCTCTCCCAGACCCTGCGTAAAGCGGGAGCCTTGTGCACTGGGTACGACGACGAGTATAGGGTTTTTTGCTTTTTTTGTTATTTTGTTTTTGGTATAAAAGAATGATAATAGATTTATGCGAAGTTGAACTATATAAAATACTTGGTCATTGGTCTACCATATTAGTTTTACTCTCCAAATCCATACAAACGGTTAAAAAGAACCAAGACCCCGAGAATTAGTCATCAACTATAAAGTAGGTTACTTCTTTCCAACTCAAAGCCATTAGAAAGAGCTAACTTTATGATAGAATGAGCCCATCCCCTATCTCCATAATTTCATTAAATAATAAAAAGCGATGATAAATAAATACGAGCATGAGACGAAGCCAAAACCCGCAAAAAAAAAATCAATACATCAATGAAAAAGAAAAACTGGACGAAGATTCCTCGAACCAAAGTCCAAGACCGCAAAGCAAAATGCTAATAAACCACCTCCCATCATAGAAAAACAAAGCTCAGTATCAACTAACCTATAACAGGAAAGTTGAGATAGATTATGAAGATATGGAGCAGCAACACAAGGAGAGCAAAAGTCTCACCAAAATTACCTGGATGATCAACTCTATAATTAGCTAAGTAATCCGCCACTTGATTACCTTCTCCATAAATATGAGAAAATCGGATTCACATAAAAAATAAAAGCACCTTACAATTATGCCATTGAACACAGAATGACCAAGGCACATCATCAACTCGAGTCGAAAGAAAATGAACTATAAGAGAAGAATCACATTCAATCCATAAAATTTACCGACCCTTGTCCCAAGCAAAAGAGACAGCTTGAATAACGGTATGCAACTCAGCCTCCCAGGATGATGCTGACCTAAGCGAACTCGCAAAACAACCAAGAGCAAGTCCTTTGTGATCTCCAAAAATACCAGCCAAGCCAGGAGCCCCTAGTTGCACCATTTATGTACACCTTAACCCAGGAAGAGGGAGGACTCCATACTATCTCAACCGTACGAGGAGCCTTAGTAGGACGACCATGCACACCAATTGACCGAAGAATACATAGCACATCAACAGAGTTCTTCATGGAAACATTATTAATAGAAGTAACCTCAATTAATTGGAGCTTGATTGCTCGTATAAGAGAGGAGGCTGATTGTAGTTCACCCCTAAAACGTAAATAAATACGAGCCCAAATTAAATAACACCAGCACCAATCATGCCCCACCAGCTGAATACCAAAACCACAAACCAAACCAAAGGGTACCCAAAAAAATTATCCATGTCTTGATGAAAGCATGATGACATGCAAAACCATACTAAGCAAGCAGACCAAACTTTGACAAGAAATAGAGCACTCAAAGAAAAGATGAGAGGCAGTTTCATAGCAAGCACCTTAATTACTTTGGAATTTCTTTTTTTATTCTTTCTAACGTTTAGGTTTGTGACCGTGGACAGTTGTACAGGAATATGAAGCATGAGCAAGGCATACAAGGTACACACGTACATACATGCATGCCCTCTCTCCTCTTCACTCTGGACTAATTTCCATCATTATTTTGGTCATTTAATTTATTGCACAATATATATATATATATATATTTCCCTTCATCATGTATTATATATGTATAGCAACAAAAAAGTATTGTTGAACTAGATGTGAATATATATAGTCGATTTGCTCAAAATTCCTCTTGATTTGTAATTCCTAGGAATAATGTATTTGTATGATTTTTCTATGATATTTGGTACCTTCAAGATTAGTCAAAATTGAAGAAGACCTAATTGATTTGCAACACGAGTTTATTGGTTTTTCTTTCTCCTTCTCTCTTTTTCATTTAAAATTTGCGTAATCATGAATGTTTTTATCATTCTTTAAGCTCTAGCTAATAATTGAATTGAAATTTTGTGCAGCAGCGGCTATGGCAGCAAAGGAGAATGGTGTTTTTCTGGTCTCTGAGCACTCTAACAACTCAATCTACTTAAAAGCAATCAATATTGCCCAACCTGTTTGTCACCAAAAGAACGATGGGGTGATAAAAATGTACAATTATGGACCCTGCCAAAGCAATGAAACTTGTTACATTGAAGACCTTGCTACCAAGAACACCAGCCCTCAGGCCAAATGGTAATTGTAAATTAATTAATTCTTTTTTATCTCCTAATTGACATTATTAGTTATGTGAGATTTACATTCATGATATTTACAGGAAGGATGAGACGAAGCCATTAGTACCCTATCAAGTATCAAGTAAAAGATACGAGCAGAAACCAAATTCTTTCATTATATTCAATGATCTACTCAAAAGATGCAGTGATAATATTGGACAAGTACTCTCTCTCTCTCTCTCTCTCTCTCTCTCTCTCTCTCTCTCTCTCTCTCTCTCTATCTCTCTCTCTCCCTCTCTCCCTCTCTCCTATGACATTCTGTCTCTGAACAGTCCTTTAATATTCCATTCCATGTGTATGAACTTTCAGGAGAGCAATCATAAACATTTGGAAGATTTACGCGGTACCGAAAGTGAATATGATGCAAGAATGTTTCTATCACTCAACTCGTCATCAACGAAAGCCTGCCGTGAACTGTTGAGGCTCAGCAAAGCCTCTGGGAATTCAGATGCGAATGATGTCTCTCTTGAGCTCACTCTTAACACTTAAAATCATCATGCACATTTTTATGCAGACAATGTGCGAAACTTGAAAAAAAAAAAGTGACTCTGGACTTAATTTGTACCTCTTTTCAATATTGTCCTCGAATATATGCTTCATGTGCAATTTGATTAATGACCGGATACCTTAAATTGACATTATCACTAACATTTACCTCTACAAAATGGGGTGAGTAAAAGGCCTCTGAGTGGCTAACCCACTTAGTCACTTATATGCTTTTTATGCACCTCATTTGGTACAACTAATATCAGTAGTTGTCAGTTTTTATTGTAGTGTGTATAGTGATTAACAAATAGCTCCAAGTGCAAATAACGTGACTTAAAATATTTCATTTCAAATTAACGTCACAAACATGCATGTCGATGGTGTGATTTTACATTTGACTTTCAAACCACGAGGGATACGAATTTAGTAACCTCTCTCAACTACGTAGAGGCAATAGAGGTTAGAAATGAAAAAAAAAGATCATTTTGATGCAAACACACACAAACAATGTTTAGGGGTGGTTGTATTAATTTGTTGGTAAACCAAAAATATAGGTTACTCACGTACATGAAGTGTCTCCCTAATTTCAACCTTCATCTTCTCTAGTCTTGTTCTTCAACCTATAAATTCAGTCGCCCAACCTGAAGGGAAATGTCCCAAATCGAATACACACAAATCTTTAGCTTATTACCTCTCTCCTAGGAATAGCTTGAGATCATGGCTGCTACTAAGGTTTTGATCATGTTGGTGCTTTTGGGTGCTCTAGCTACACTCAGTAGCACCACGGAGGCTGGGAGGGACGTTGCAATGAGCAAAAAGGGTATCGTCGGCGGTGCATTTAAATTTGATGATGAAAAGACGTATCTCCATCACAAGTTTCCCCGTTATGGATATCCATATGGTAAAAGATTTGGTTTTCGAGGTGGGTTCGGAAGTGGAGTAGGCCATGGTAGTGGTACCGGAGCTGCATCTGGGGCTGAATCCGGAGCTGCAACTGGAGCTGCGGATGGAGCTGCAGCTGGAACGGGGGCGGTTGAAGGGCAAGGAGCTGGTGGTGGATCGACTTGAGCACTATATATGCATGCAGCTAGCTGAATCAATTAATTAATACTAGTTGCTTAATTTGTGCTCATCATATATGGTTGGTGTACTAGATATGGAATAATTAATTTAAGTTACCAAATTTGAATTTTCTCTATCTTTGATTAATTATCCCTGTTTTGTTCTTAATTTTTTATTTTGCATGGCAATATTTAGATGGATCTTGAGTAGAAATGTTGGGAACATTGGGCCAGGGCAATCTATGAGCCCAGTAAGCCTCATGCTTTTGTGCTCTATGTAAGATTGGAATGGTCCAAATTTCATCTTTTCTACACTTTTTTTTCCTTGGTTATCATCATTTATTTAATTTTTATTCGTTCAATCTAATAACTAAAAAAATAAAATATGCATTAATTAAAAAAGTGTGAATAAATCATTTTCCTATTGCAACGAGACTTTTTTTTTGTTAGAGTATAACAATAATTCTATTTAAACACACAAAACTGACACATTTGTTGACACTTTAATATAGGTGGGCCATGCTATTATTGTATATGAGGCTCACTTGTATTAGAAAGTCAAAATGTCCCATGAGGTTTTATTATTGTCAGTCTTTCATCTAAATCATCCCTATCCTTCGTGTCTACGATTTGTACAACTGTATGTTTTTGTGATTATTATTAAATTGGTAGCATGATTAGCGTGTGACTCATTTATGTATTGGTGTGGAAATCACAATAGTACTACTTGGAAACGAAACTAGTTATCATCGAGCTTGAACTTCTCTTCAAAATGCATAATTATTCCCAAACGACAAATATTCACCTAATTTGTCTTAATTGTGCAAGTGTAGATTATACGTAACCTAGAACTAAGTCACATATCTACTACACATCAATTTAATGTTGAATCAAACTGTTAACCAAAAAATAAGCATAAATTGATACGATTTTAAATCATAATGCATTTGAGGAAAATTAAAACCTCATAACTCATTTCGTAAAACCTCGTGAAAAGCATCAATAATAGTGAGTGTTACGAGTTGATTGATAGTAAATTTCATCTTCACCCTACATGAACACAAAACGAACGCAAATAAAAAGGGGCAAAACCCGAATCCGATCCGACCCACAAGTCCTAGTGTTGAAAGAGGGGAGTGAAGAAAGCGATATGATCATAGAAAAGAGGGGATAGGGGTTATTTTGTCAAGTTCTGCCATCACCACTCACTGACTGGCGATGGGGTGCTCTATCGATTAGGAAGGGGAAAACCCTCCTCCACCCACTACATACCCACCAACCCTTTTCTTTTTTCCTTTTTCCTTCTTTTTTTTAATTTATCTGTCTCTGCGACTGTCTCGTACTTGGACTCATAAATATAAAAACGCCACCTTTTTTCTGAGTTTGCAGTTGCTCATTTGGGCTCTCAGTCTCAGATTTGCTTGTTTTTGAAAGAACTGATAACAGAGAAGACAACCCATCTCAGCATGTGAGTTTCTTATTCTTTCTCTCTCCTTGTTCTGTAATTGCATCTCATTGGGTATGTATTTCTGGGAATTTTTTTTTTTAATGCATCTCTCTCTCTCTCTCTCTAGATTAGATGATGTGAGATTAAGAGATCTGTGTGGTTGGTTTGCTTTCTCCTTGATGGTTCTGATATTTGAGGTCCCAATGGCTTAATATTCAATTGTTTTATTGTTCTTGAAAGAGGTTCTGATTGATTTGTAGCATTTTTTCAGTGGTTTAAAACTTGTTATGTTGATTTGGTGGATTATCAAATGCAAAGTTTGAAAATTGTATTGTAAAGAGACCGGCTTGATCAATTCCTCTGTGTTTTTATACCATTTGGATGACTTTCGACTTCAAAGTTCAAAAATTTGATGCTTAAGGGTAATGTCTCGATGCAACCACACTAACATAACTGTATGAATTGCAATGCAATGCAATATTTTTGATCGATTTATCTCTCGTTGGTTTCTTTCTCACAGCAACTAATGACGCCCTACCGTGCTTTGATTATTGTTGTTTTTGAGATATGGATCGTTTGGTGCCCATTTAGAATATGCTTTGTTTGTAGGACAAGTTATAGAGGCATGTCATTTCTAGTATAGCAGACCTATCTCCATTTTGTAACATGAACCTAAAAGTCAGTATGATTGATTATGTGTCTCAGATATTTCAGCTAAGATGAGAGGAGCGGGTTTGTGGCAACTTGGCCAGTCAATCACCCGGCGTATTGCTCAGGGTGACAAGAAGGCTGTAGCTCGTCGATACTTTGCCTCAGAAGCTGAACTCAAAAAGACAGTCCTCTATGACTTCCACATTGCAAATGGTGGAAAGATGGTGCCTTTCGCTGGATGGGGAATGCCTATTCAGTATAAGGACTCGATCATCGACTCCACTATAAACTGCAGGCAGAATGGTAGTCTCTTTGATGTCTCGCATATGTGTGGGCTGAGCCTTAAGGGGAAGGACTCCATTCCATTCCTTGAAAAGCTTGTCATTGCGGATGTTGCTTCGCTTGCCCCTGGAACGGGGACACTCACTGTCTTTACAAATGAGAAGGGAGGGGCAATTGATGACTCTGTGATTACCAAGGTTACCGATGACCACATATACCTGGTGGTGAATGCTGGATGTAGGGATAAAGATCTTGCTCACATTGAAGAGCATATGAAGGCATTCAAGGCTAAAGGCGGAGATGTCTCATGGCACATCCATGATGAGAGATCTCTTCTAGCTCTCCAGGTCAATCCTTTGATCAAATATTTACTCGTCTTTGTTGATTCATTTTGTTATTGTACCGAATCTGCCATATACTCGTGTTTTTTAAATATTCACTTCCTCATTTGATAGAACTGGTGTGTATGATTGGGGTGTTGCATATTTGAAATTTGTCTTATTCAACTGCATTTGAGTTTGGAATCGTCTGATTCAATTGCTGCTTTTTTCCTCTTACATTAAAAAATCCAGTTTAAAAGAAATTTGAGCTAAGTACAGTAATTAGAAGGTAGGTTTTTGTAGTTCAGTTGAAACTTATTTATGTTGATTTGACAAATAATTCGATTAGTTAAAACTGCTGCAGTTACGATAGTGAAGTAGGCTCACAATTGGACACAGTTTGATTTTGCTTCAATAGCTGATTAATGTTCCTTATTGTAACACCAAGAGTTTTCTGATTTTTCGAGCAGGGTCCTCTTGCTGCCCCAACTCTTCAACACTTGACAAAAGAGGATTTGAGCAAGTTATATTTTGGAGAGTTCCGAATTTTGGATATCAATGGTGCACACTGCTTTCTCACAAGGACTGGGTACGTTTCCCCTGTCTCTTTTGTGGTCTTTTCCAAAGCGAGCAAATTACTTTTGACGGTGTGGGGATTATAGTTTTCCATCTGAGAATTCGGCTGATGACCCTTGGTTTATACCAATTTAAGGTTTTTTTTGCGAGTTCTCAGACTTAGTTAGTCGTTTCTCTCCCCCCATGTAGTTACTAAGAAAAGGAATTGAAGATGACAAGTGAAGCAATTTTATTCTGTTATGTGCCTTTCTTTGGTGATATAAGAATTTGGCATTTCTACTGTCTTATTGAGTGAGCTGTGATTGACATTTGATTGTACTTTTCACTGAGAATTTTAGGTACACCGGTGAAGATGGATTTGAAATCTCGGTTCCTGATGAGAAAGCAGTAGATCTTGCCAAAGCAATCTTGGAGAAATCCGAGGGGAAGGTGAGGCTGACAGGTCTGGGTGCTCGCGACAGTCTCCGACTGGAAGCTGGGTTGTGTTTATACGGCAATGATATGGAGCAACACACAACACCTGTGGAGGCTGGACTCACATGGGCTATAGGGAAGAGAAGAAGGGCAGAAGGCGGCTTTCTTGGTGCTGAGGTAATACTCAAGCAACTTGAGGAAGGTCCTAAAATCCGGCGTGCTGGTTTCATCTCTTCAGGCCCGCCTGCTAGAAGCCACAGCGAGATTCAGAACGAGAAGGGTGAAACCATTGGGGAAGTCACAAGTGGAGGATTTAGCCCCTGCCTGAAGAAAAACATAGCGATGGGGTACGTGAAGTCTGGATCACACAAGGCCGGAACCAAAGTTAAGATTATTGTCCGAGGAAAGGCCTACGATGGAGCTGTCACGAAAATGCCTTTTGTACCTACAAAATACTACAAGCCATCATAATTCAAGCGCGCGACATCATCATCGGGTTTCTAATCAGTTTCCCCTTTGATTTCTTGCTAAAACTTGACTGTTTCTGTCAATGCTACTTGCTTATGGATGATCTTTTACTGTTACTGTTTCTTACCGACGTGGATGATGTTTTACTGTTAGTTTCACAGCTAAACCAGCATGTCAAAACATGAAACATGAGGAGGAGTGCTGTCTATATTAAAATAATTTATTTATTAAGAGAAATACAATGACCACAATGTAGCTCACCCAAGTCAAACCATTCAAGGTAAGACAGGGCTTCAAAGTCAACATTTTAGGTGAATCTAAGCCGTCTAATCTAGACCATTTCTGGGAAGTATGATCATAAAAATATTCAACTAGGCTGCAAACAGCTCTATGTTGTTCAACTACTAAACTCAGAATCCCTCTCTCAACAAGGACATAAAATTTTGCTTTCAATAATACTTATTAAGCACAAACCGTAGTTGTTTTAAAGCTAAACAAAGCTTAATTCGACAAAAGAAACAAATTATAGGGTGAAAATTTTGAGTGCTAACACTAAATTCTTTATGTTACATGGTTGTACAAAGAATCAAATGAATTGCTAGATTCTACAGGTAACTAAAAGAATCAAAGAATTTTTCCTTTTGTTATGTTTGTACAAAATCTGATGAACTAATTAGAAAAGCTTGCAACCGAATTCGTCTATGGGTTCTCCGTTCCAACGACACAAAGCTGATTTCGATGCAAGTTCTCTGAGCTGCTCCAAGCTTCTTCCCAACTGCATTGCAACCTTCATTTCAAAAACCACCCCATTTTCTCTCTTCTCCAAGTCTTGTTCTCCAAGTGCTGTTTCAATTGAATCCTCCAACTTGTTGAAGAAGCCGGCGCAGTTCCTGTACATCTCAAACACCATCCCTACTTGCCCGCCATGCTGAAAAGCATTCACTGCACTAGCCAACGAGCCTGCAGCCACTGCTGCAACCGCGGCAGTGGCTGATCCATGGCCTACAAAAGCAGATCCAACAGCCGCGATCGCAGTAAGCACAGGGCCCGAAACTGCCAAAATCTTGTTGGTCTTTAACGCCAAGCTTCCTAATCTCTCATAGTCTTCAATGTCCTTGTTCTTCACAACTTGAATAATTTCTCTCATTTCGCTTTCAAGTTCTTCACTCCATCCATTCACATTATTTCCCATCTGGGATTTCGGTTTCCTTGGATTTTGAGATTGAACAACATTTCTAGGCCACCAAACAGCCGGCTCAATTTTTTTGGGGAACTTTTCGAGCATGGCACCGAGCAACGGAAGTGGGTAAGCTTTGTCAAGAGCCAAAACCTTCTCCATTGTCTCCTTCACATCTTTCTCAGTAGGATCACGAAGAGCAAACACCGTCTCAATTTCGCTCTGGAGCTGCCTGAACAACCTCGTAGCATTGCGCTGCTCCTCGGCGAGCTGCGAAGGCTGGATCTTGTTCATGATAAGCAGCATTCCGGTAGCTGCGGAAAACAAAATAGCCGATGAAATGTTCAATGCCAAAACGGACGTTCCAGCAGCTGCATTAACTCCGGCCATTAGGGAAGCGGAGAGAGTGATCATGTTGATAGAGCTAAGTAAGAGTGCGTTCCAGTTATTGCGCTGCTCGCCGATGTTTGCGTGCATCTCCACTCTGTCCGCCACCGCCTCTAAGAGCGCGTAGAGCTGAGTTGTGGAAGCTGTAGGCGCGGCTGCTGCTGCTGCAGAGTGATTGTTGTTATACAAATCGGTGTTTTCGTGTTTCAGAACTTGTTCCTTCAACTGGAGGCCTTCGAGGACGAGCTTCGTGGTTTGTTTTGGGTCAGCGAAGCGGACCCTTGGGAGCGTGCGGACATGAATGGCGGCATTTATGGTTCTGTTTGAGGAAGAACAACGTGAGACAAGAGATGAAGTTTGGAGGGAAGCCATTTGATTGGTTGGGGTGCTGTGTTTTGTTAAGAGTGTTGAGACCAGAGGATCTCAGGTGGGTTTTCAGTTTGGAGGAGTAGGAGGAGAGGAGAGAATTGGGAATGGAAGAAGTGGGTGGGATGTGGTGGGTATTTATTTGCAGGAGAGCTGAAAACTGAAAAGGGAAGAAGGGGTCAGATTTGGAAATATTGACTGGACTTGGTTTATTGGCTGACCTGATGCTGCAGCGTGACCCATTCCCTTTTTTTTTTTTTAATTTTCCTCTTCAATATTTGGTCCACTATTTTGCATTGCCTTCACTCGTTCTCTCTCTCGTCCCCATGCACACATGAATAGTATTAGCATGGGTAAGAATTGTTCGAAAGTTAGCTCGTCAACTTTAGTATCCTATTTTGTTAAAAATTGTATTAGGAAAGAATTAAGTTTCTTTTTACAATTTAGAGTGGGAATCCAAGAAGTACAATTGGAAAAAGGAAAGAAAGTGTATTTATCTGTTCCACATAGAATAGGAAACTTAACAAGAAGTAGACATGTAAACCACACTTTATACTTATAAATAGAGTGCGGCAAGGCTAGAAATAAGAGAGAAAAGCTCGAGACAGCTGAGAGAAGAGGGATTAGTGTAGGGTTTGCAAAAGTACTGTATGCCTTATTATTAATCAAAGAAGCCGTGATTCATGTACTAAGAGAAATCACAGCTGGACATAAGCAAAAGTTCTATCTAACCAGGATAAATCTTGTGTATTTCAAGTTATTCTCTAATTTGCTAAGTTTAGTCTATTGCTGGATACATAAAAGAACAAGATTCAAAAGAGAGTCAAAATTATAACAAAAATTTCATACAACATACATTACACGACAACCCTAATATGAACACAACTAAAACAATACGATTAATACTGCTCAATTAACATTACCTTAGTAAAATGCTTAACCATCAAAATGCACCATCAAGTATATCAAAAGTATGGCTTCATCCTCTCCTTTTGCAACTGTATCACTTTTCCCCTCTAAACTTTCAATTTGTAATTCACATTACCATAGTTCATCAACTCCGTGTGTTAACTAATTTTTTTTTTTGTTAATACGAGATACTCAATATATCATCAAAATGTCATTCATATTAATAATATCATGCCATATCGCGGAGCAAAATTTATTCGTTAATTGACGAATTTTGCAAACTAGTGTTATGTGAGATACAAAATGCTATTAGATAAGGTGATACAGTTGCAAAAACATATGGTAAAGAGATACGTTCATGATAGTTTAGGAGGAATTTTAATAATTAAATATTTAGTAAAATGATATACTGTTTCTCGTATTTATAGTGTTTTACATGTTGATTAATTAACAAAAATATAAAAGGAGTAAACCAAAACATTACATGTGTTCACCGCTAATAATGTATAGTGATTAGAGGATACGTTTACTTGCGTTGTACTCTATTTAACAATTTGGTTTGATAATCTAAAGTCCAACTTACAAGTTTTTGACTTCTAAATTGAAGTGGTCTTTCTGTCTCTATTCACCTGCATGGTATTTTTATGGAACCTACTCTACAATATGTTTTAATGAATTGTACCGTCTATCTTTTAGAATATCATCCACAGATTATTTTTTGAACAAAATAGACAAATTCAAAATTATTAAGACATTCATTTGTAGTGAAGAAAGTTGACGAACTAATTTCTATAAAGAAATCCTAAACCTAGCAGTCATGTGGTCACATGATTTCAGATTTGAGTGATTTTTGGTAGACTTGATCTTTGAGGGAAAATTTAAAAGATAGACGGTTCAGATATAGTGGTCATGTGGTCACATGTTTTGTGGGGCAAACTTTGTAATATATTTTTGGTACGAACTGGCATTTCATTGAAATATTCAACTAGGCTGAAAACAACTTTATTTTGTTCAACTACTAAACTCAGAACTCCCTCTCTCAACAAGGACATAAAATTTTGTTTTCAATAAATACTAATTAAGCACAAACCGCAGTTGTTTAATGCTAAACAAAACTTAATTCGACGAAAGAAACAAATTGTAGTGTGAAAAATTTGAGTGCTAACACTAAATTTTCTATGTTACATCATTGTACAAAGAATCAAATGAATTGCTAGATTCTACAAGTAACTAAAAAAATCAAAGAATTTTTCCTTTTGTTATGTTTGTACAAAATCTGATGAACTAATTGTTAATGTAAGAAGATTGAGAAAGATAGCTAGGGTTTCAAGAACTAGAAAGAAAGAGAGATCGAAGAAGAAGAGTGAGAGAGAATCTTAGAGAAAGAAGTATTGCATTAATCTGTTATGCTTTTATTTCTTACTGTAGAAGCTATTACGTTGATGTATATATAGAGAACCAAATCTCTAGCTAACTAACTAACCTAGGTCTACAATCTTATGACAAGTGGCATGATCCTAACCATTCTTTATACTCTTACATCCCCCCGCAAACTCATGTCTTGGAGGAACCAAGCATGAGATTGAAGTAATGAGAGCGAAATAGAGGAGCATTGAGACCTTTAGTGAGTATATCTGCAAATTGTTCCCGAGATGAAACAAACTGAACCAGTAGTGTATTCTTAGCAACTCGTTCACGGACAAAGTGCACATCGATCTCAATATGCTTTGTCCGTTGATGTTGAACAGGGTTGAACGACAATGCAATGACATAAAGATTATCATAGAAAAGCATAGGAGCATCATGAGGTTTAACATGCATGAACTGTAACAATTGCTGAATCCAGTCAAGCTCAGCAACTGTGGTTGACATAGCTCTATACTCAGCCTCTATAGATGACCTGGAAACCATGTTTTGCTTCATGGAGGACCACGAAATAGGGCCATTGCCCAAAAAGACAACCATGCCAGTAGTTGACCGGACAATCATTAGGGTCCCCAGCCCAGTCTGCATCATTAAAAGCATTTAATGACAAAACACCCCGAGTATAAGAAATACTAACTGATAAGATACCCTTGATATATGGTAGAATACGTTTCACTGCTGTGAAATGAGACACCATTGAAGACTGCAGAAATTGGCAAACTTGATGAACTGAGAAAGCAATATCAGGCCGAGTGAAAGTGAGATACTGTAAAGCTCCAATGATGCTTCTATATACTGTTGGATTGTTGTATGGAATACCATCATCCTTTAATAGTCTATTGTAGGGAAGACATTGAGTGTCACATGCCTTGCAATCCATTATTTCAACCTTCTCCAATAAATCTTGGATATACTTTGACTGTGACAAGAATAAACCTTGATCAATTTTGGTAATCTGAATCCCCAGAAAGTAATGCAGCTCTCCCAAGTCCTTGATATTGAATTCAGTTGTCAAAGATTGAATGACCTGCCGAATAGCGAAAGTAGCTCCCAAAGATAATAATATCATCCACATAAAGTAATAGGATGACAATATTACTTCCAACAATTTTAACAAACAAGGAAGAATCATAATATGTAGACTAAAATCCCAGAGATTGAAGAAAACTTGTGAACCTCTCATTCTAGGTTCGGGGAACCTGTTTTAATCCATATAAGGACTTGTGAAGTCTGCAAACTAGCTCAAGATAAGAATGGTCTTCAAAACTAGGAGGTTGAGCCATGTATACCTCTTCATTTAACACTTCATGCAAGAATGCATTCTTTACATCCAACTGCCTCAAAGGCCAATTAAAGTGTGCTGCCAAAGCTAGAACTAGTCTCACAGTGGTTAGCTTAACCATTGGACTAAAGGTCTCCCCATAATCCAAACCAGGTTCTTGATTAAACCCCTTGGCAACCAAGCGAGCCTTATGTCGAGTAATAGAACCATCGGAGTTCGTTTTGAGTTTGAACACCCATTTGCAACCCACCAAATTCTTGTTACGTGGTAATTGAACTAAACTCCATGTGTGTTGATGCTAAAATGCATCCAGCTCTTCTTTCATAACATTCAACCAAACTGGGGCTTTCAAAGCAGACTTATAGGTAGCAGGTTCCACTTGAGCTAAATCAACACCACTAGAATCATGGAGCTTATTGAGCAATAATATTTTTTTTTTATTATACCATCTTTACTTCTGGTTTGCATAGGATGTAGATTAAGTGGTGCTATAGGCAATATGTAACATCCCACATCGACCAACGGAGATGGGGTGATGTATCTTATATGTACATGTTCCTCTTCCTATAGCACGAGACATTTTGGGAACTCACTGGCTTCGAATTTCATCAGAACTTCGAAGTAATCCCAAGATGGGTGACCCACTGGGAAGTTGCTTGTGAGTTCCCAGAAACAAAACTGTGAGGGAATGGTAAGCCCAAAGCGGACAATATTGTGTTACGACGGAGTTTGGACTAGGATGTAACAGAATGGTATCAGAGCCACTCTGCCTTGTGGTGCGAGTGTACCGACGAGGATGTCAGGCCCCTAAGGGGGGTGGATTGTAACATCCCACATCGACCAGTGGAGAGGGGGTGATATGCCTTATATGTACATGCTCCCCTCTCTATAGCACGAGGTCTTTTGGGAATTCACTGACTTCGGATTTCATCAGAACTTCGAAGTTAATCGAGTTTAGACGAGAGCAATCCCAAGATGGGTAACCCACTGGGAAGTTGCTCGTGAGTTCCCAGAAACAAAACCGTGAGGGAATGGTAAGTCCAAAGCGGACAATATCGTGCTACGGTGGAGTCAGAACTGGGATGCGACACAATACCACTTGAAGGAGATTAGAACAAAACTCAGGATCCACATTGAGTAATTGTGAAGAACTTGCAGGTGCAGTAAGGGACGGAGATGCAACATTCTTTGGTGATGACAGTGTACTAGGGGATGGTACTAATACAGAAGAAGAAGTTATGTATGAAGGAGACAGTGGAACTGATGATGAAAAGATGACACCATTTGATGACATAGATAATGATGTTGAGAATGTAATTGGAGGCTGAACTAAGATGTTATTCATATCAGGTACATGATATAAAGGTAAAGACTAAGGGAAAGATACCTGGACAGGTGTGGATGTAGGTTTCACAGTCAAATGAGGATATGGGAATCTAGACTCATTAAAGACAACATGTCGAGATATATAAATTCTACCCGTTAAGACATCAAAACATATAAAACCCTTGTACTTTGAGCCATACCCAAGGAAAACACATTATGTGGTTTTAGGTTGTAACTTTGTTTTGATATAAGGTCTCAATAATGGAAAACAAAAACAACCAAAGACTCGAAGGTGAACAATTCTTCAAGATAGGAGTAGGCATACGATTTATAAGAAACACTGTTACTTGACAATCAAAAGACCAGAAATGATAGGGTAATTTTGCAGATTGTAAAAATGTGACAGTGGTTTCAATAATGTGCATGTGTTTCCTTTCAGCCAAACCGTTTTGTTCTGGGGTATGTGGGCAAGACTTATGATGTGTAATGCCTTTACTATGAAGGAAAGATTGAAGTTTAGCACTGTTATACTCTCCACCACCATCAGTTTGTAATGTTTGGATAGACACGGAGAATTGAGTTTGTACAAAAGAATAAAAAACAACAAAGGTTTCAAAGAAGTCCGACTTGTTGAAAAGGGGAAACAACCAACAATATCGAGTGCACTCATCAATAAGAGGCACATAGTATTTATAGCCATAAATGGAATTACATGGAGAAGGACCCCAAAGGTCATTGTGTACAGTTGCAAAAGGAATTACAGATTTATGATCACTAGACTGAAAAGGCAGTTTAGTAAACTTGCCCTCTAAGCAACCATGACACATCAATGGGACATCATCCTTTGTACAAGAAATGGAAGACTTATGTAGCATTATTTTGGCTATGTTATTAGTAGGACGACTTAACCTACTATGCCAGAGATTAGAACTAACAATCTGACCAAGAAATGCAGAAGCTTTAGGAGTGCCTGGACTGTGTAATAAGTGATGATGGACGGGTGAAGAGATAGGATAGAGTCCATTACTGTATAGTCCTTTGTATAATATCCTCCATGTGGCATTGTCCTGAATCTAGAAACAATAAGCATCAAATATTAATCAACAGTTGTTATCAAGACAAATTTTGTGAACTGATAACAAGTTGCTTGAAAGTCTAAGCACATAGAGAACATAATTGAGTTTTATTGGATGTACATGTGTTTGAATAATGGAGCTACCAATGTGAGATATTTGCAAACCTTCACCATTTTGCACAGTTTCATTTGTGGGACAAGGAAAAGCCAATGACAAGTTACTAAGGTCTGCTGTTATATGATTTGTAGCACCTGAGTCAGTAATCCAAATATGTGGTTGATGATGAGATGTGAAAGCTGGGGATGATTGAGAAGTGATTGTGTGCATAGCTTGCTTATGAGACTGAGGTGAAAATGTTGGTGTAGAATGAGCATATACAGTCGTATTTGATGTAGAATGATGTGGACCACCAAAATTAGGCCATTTGTCATTAAAGAAGCAATACCAGGTAGTGTGATTTGTTTTATCGTGGATGTTACAACCTTGCCTATCCATTTGTTTTGAGTTACAGAATGGAGTCGTGTGACCAAATGTATTACACAGTTGACAAGGAACATGTGGTGTGGTATGAGGACCAAAGTACTATGGTGGAGACGGACCAAGAACACCAGGGTTTGAATTAGGAAAAGTAGTGTGAAACTGTTGTCAAGGATTAGGATTAGGATAATTATACCCTTGATGAAATTTGCCTTTGCCCTTCTTGTTGGTAAAAGATCGATACCCTCCTGAAGAACCAGAATAACCATTATTGAAACCATTAGTGTGGCCTGAGAAACCAAGACCTGAACCTCCAGATCGAGGTTGAGCTGTGGGAGATTGAGGACTAGAATTGTTAGCAATCATGGCAGTAAGAATCTGTGAGTTCACATTGCTATCAACAATCAGCTCCTCAGCAAGCAATTGTACCCTAAATTCCTTGAGAGAAATAACATTTTCACAACCCCTTATAACACTGCGGAAGGTATTATATTGAGGAGGTAAGCCATTGAGGGCAAGTATAACAATATCCTCATCTGCAAAAGTGACCCCAGCAGCAGACAAATAATCCCTAGCTTCCTTAATATGTTGCAGATATTGAGACACCGAATCCGAACCCTTTCGAATAGTCTGAAGATTCAACTTAAGTTGAAATATACTAGTCTGAGAGACAACCGAAAATTGTTCCTTTAATCGAGTCCACAGATCACAGGCACTGGTGCTACCAATAGCACATGAAATTGCTACTGGAGACAAAGTAGCAGTGATCAACTGCATAAAGCACGATTGTGCATCTTCCAAACAATATAGTCTTCATTCTCAGATTGAGAATAACAATTTGCAGCAGCAAGACCAGAACTATCAGAATTAGCAGAACCAGTAACATATCGAGGGGACAAACACGTGATCCATCAACAAAACCCAAGATTCCATGGCCCTCAAGTAATAATTGCATTTGAAATTGCCAACTCAAGTAATTAGAATCATCAAGCTTCACATTCACAGATGTAGAGATTGTAGAAATAAGACCAATGATCGGAGATTGTAAAATTTGTAATTGCGATGCAGTCACCATAGTTGTAGTAGCGAAATGAAAAGATTTATAACAGAGGAAAAATTACAAACACCTGGAGTGCACAAGAAGATCACGAATGGCAGAAATCCTAGAAGTTGCAGACAAAGAAGAATACCAGATTGGAGAATTACAGACGGAGAAGATGAGCGGAAGAAGCTAGAGGATCGGAGATTGCAACGTGAGTATCAATGGCAAGTGATACCATGTTAATGTAAGAAGATTGAGAAAGATAGCTAGGGTTTCAAGAACTAGAGAGAAAGAGAGATCGAAGAAGAAGAGTGAGAGAGAATCTTAGAGAGAGAAGTATTGCATTAATCTATTATGCTTTCATTTCTTACTATTACATTGATGTATATATAGAGAACCAAGTCTCTAGCTAACTAACTAATTTAGGCCTACAATCTTATGACAAGTGGCATGATCCTAACCATTCTTTATACTCTTACACTAATTAGAAAAGCTTGCAACCGAATTCGTCTATGGGTTCTCCGTTCGAACGATACAAAGCTGATTTCGATGCAAGTTCTCTGAGCTGCTCCAAGCTTCTTCCCAACTGCATTGCAACTTTCATTTCAAAAACCACCCCATTTTCTCTCTTCTCCCAGTCTTGTTCTCCAAGTGTTGCTTCAATTGAATCCTCCAACTTGTTGAAGAAGCCGGCGCAGTTCCTATTCATCTCAAACACCATCCCTACTTGCCCGCCATGCTGAAAAGCATTCACTACGCTAGCCAAAGAGCCTGCAGCCACTGTTGCAACCGCGGCAGTGGCTGATCCATGGCCTACAAAAGCGGATCCAACAGCCGCGATCCCAGTAAGCACAGGGCCCGAAACTGCCAAAATCTTGTTGGTCTTTAATACTACCAAGCTTCCTAATCTCTCATAGTTTTCAAGGTCCTTGTTCTTCACAACTTGAATAATTTCTCTCATTTCGCTTTCAAGTTCTTCACTCCATCCATTCACATTATTTCCCATCTGGGATTTCGGTTTCCTTGGATTTTGAGATTGAACAACATTTCTAGGCCACCAAACAGCCGGCTCCAATTTTTTGGGGAATTTTTCGAGCATTGCACCAAGCAACGGAAGTGGGTAAGCTTTGTCAAGTGCCAAAATCTTCTCCATTGTCTCCTTCACATCTTTCTCAGTAGGATCACGAAGAGCAAACACCGTCTCAATTTCTCTCTGGAGCTGCCTGAACAACCTCGTAGCATTGCGCTGCTCCTCGGCGAGCTGCGAAGGCTGGATCTTGTTCATGATAAGCAGCATTCCGGTAGCTGCGGAAAACAAAATAGCCGATGAAATGTTCAATGCCAAAACGGACGTTCCAGCAGCTGCATTAACTCCGGCCATTAGGGAAGCGGAGAGAGTGATCATGTTGATAGAGCTAAGTAAGAGTGCGTTCCAGTTATTGCGCTGCTCGCCGATGTTTGCGTGCATCTCCACTCTGTCCGCCACCGCCTCTAAGAGCGCGTAGAGCTGAGTTGTGGAAGCTGTAGGAGCTGCTGCTGCAGAGTGATTGTTGTTATACAAATCGGTGTTTTCGTGTTTCAGAACTTGTTCCTTCAACTGGAGGCCTTCGAGGACGGGCTTCGTGGTTTGTTTCAGGTCAGCGAAGCGGACTCTTGGGAGCTTGCGGACATGAATTCTGTTTGAGGAAGAACAACGTGAGGGAGAAGAGAAGAGAAGAGATGAAGTTTGGAGGGAAGCCATTTGATTGGTTGGGGTGCTGTGTTTTGTTAAGAGTGTTGAGAGCAGAAGATCTCAGGTGGGTTTTCAGTTTGGAGGAGTAGGAGGAGAGGAGAGAGTTGGGAATGGAAGAAGATGGTGGGATGTGGTGGGTATTTATATGCAGGAGAGCTGAAAACTGAAAAGGGAAGAAGGGGTCAGATTTGGAAATATTGACTGGACTTGGTTTATTGGCTGACCTGATGCTGCAGCGTGACCCATTCCCTTTTTTTTTAATTTTCCTCCTCAATATTTGGTCCACTATTTTGCATGGCCTTCACTCGTTCTCTCTCCCGTCCCCATGCACACATGTATAGTATTAGCATGGGTAAGAATTGTTCGAAATTTAGACCATGCGTAAAACGGGAGTCTTGTGCACTGGATACGACATTTTTAACGTGAGTATCCTATTTTGTTTAAAATTGTATTAGGAAGGAACTAAGTTTCTTTTTAGAATTTAGAGCGGAAATCTGAGAAGTACAATTGGAAAAATGAAAGAAAGTTTATTTTCCTATCCCACATAGAATAGGAAACTTAACAAGAAGTAGGCATGTAAACCACCCCCTATACTTATAAATAGGGCGCGGCAAGGCTAGAAATAAGAGAGAGAAAAGCCTGAGATAGCCGAGAGAATAGGGATTAGTGTAGGGTTTGCAAAAGTATTGTATGCTTTATTATTAATCAAAGAATCCATGATTCATGTACTAAGAGAAATCACAGCTGGATGTAGGTAAAAATTATGTCTAACCAGTATAAATTTTGTGTATTTCAAGTTATTCTCTAATTTGCTAAATTTAGTCTATTGCCAGATACATCAATAAACAAGATCCAGAGGAGAGTCAAAATTATAATAAAAATTTCATATAACATACATTACACGACAGCCCTAATGTGGATACATCTAAAACAATACGATTTGTTGATGCACAAAATCAATGAGGACTTTGGTACAACAGAAAGTGTTAAGTTTGTGACCTTCGCTAGATTGCTTCGGTCACTAGTGTGGATAAGTATGCAAATGGATAGAGACAGGGAAGCAAACACAAGATGTACGTGGTTCACCCAAATTGGCTACATCCATGGAGTAGAGGAGTTCTCATTAATTGTGAAGGGTTTACACAAGTACATAGGTTCAAGCTCTCCTTTAGTGAGTACTAGTGAATGATTTAGTACAAATGACATTAGGAAATATTGTGAGAGAATAATCTCTATTTATAGAAGAGAGTTTCTAGTTTCGTTCTGACATTGACACGTGTCGTGTTGTGATTGGCTTCTGACGTTGACACGTGTCGCGCTATGATTGGCTTCTGATGTCGACACGTGTCGCACTGTGATTGGCCTCCTAGTTGGAGGGAAACTCTTCTGGGTCCTTGACGGTATAATGTTGACCAGTGCTCAGTAGTTTCGGGATTGGTCAAGTATGGTACAAACACAATTAACACTGCACAATCAACATTACCTTAGTAAAATGCTTAACTATCAAAATGCACCATCAAGTATTTCAAAAGTATGGCTACATCCTCTCCTTTTGCAACTGTATCACTTTTCCCCTCTAAACTTTCAATTTGTAATTCACATTACCATAGTTCATCAACTCCGTGTGTTAACTAATTATTATTTTTATTATTAATATGAGATACTCAATATATCATCAAAATGCCATTCATATTAATAATATCATGCCATATCGGGGAGCAAAAGTTATTCGCTAATTGACGAACTTTGCAAACTGGTGTTATGTGAGATACAAAATGATATTAGATAAAGTGATACAGTTGCAAAAATATATGGTAAAGAGATACGTTCATGATAGTTTAGGAGGCATTTTGATAATTGAATATTTAGTAAAATGATATACCGTTTTTCGTCTTTATAGTGTTTTACGTGTTGATTAATTAACAAAAATATAAAGGGAACATTACCTGTGTTCACCGCTAATGTATAGTGATTAAAATATACGTTTACTTGCGTTGTACTCTATTTAACAATTTGGTTTGATAATATCTAAAGTCCAACTTACAAGTTTTTGACCTCCAAATTGAAGTGGTCTTTCTGTCTCTATTCACCTGCATGGTATTTTTGTGGGGCATACTCTACAATATGTTTTAACGAGTTGTATTGTCTATCTTTTAGAACATCATCCATAGATCATTCTTGGAACAAAATAAACAAATTCAAAATTATTAAGACATTCATTTGTAGTGAAGAAAACTGACGAACTAATTTCTATAAAGAAATCCTAAACCCAGTGGTCAGGTGGTCACATGATTTCAGATTTGAGTAATTTTTGGTAGACTTGATATTTGAGGGAAAACTTAAAAGATATACGGTTCAAATTGTTGAAATATATTACAAAGTTTGCCCTACAAAACATATGTGGGACAAACTTCATAATATAATTTTGATACGAAATGGCATTTCGTTGAAATATTCAACTAGGCTGCAAACAACTTTATTTTGTTCAACTACTAAACTCAGAACTCCCTCTCTCAACAAGGACATAAATTTTTTTTTTCAATAATACTCATTAAGCACAAACCACAGTTGTTTTAACGCTAAACAAAGCTTAACTCGATGAAAGAAACAAATTATAGTGTGAAAATTTTGAGTGCTAACACAAATTTTTTTTATGTTACATCGTTGTACAAAGAATCAAATGAATTGCTAGACTCTACAAGTAACTAAAAGAATAAAAAGAAGAGGGTGGGATGTGGTGGGTATTTATATGCAGGAGAGCTGAAAACTGAAAAGGGAAGAAGGGGTCAGATTTGGAAATATCGACTGGACTTGGTTTATTGGCTGACCTGATGCTGCAGCGACCCATTCCCTTTTTTTTTTATTTTCCTCTTCAATATTTGGTCCACTATTTTGCATGGCCTTCACTCGTTCTCTCTCTCTCGTCCCCATGCACACATGAATGGTATTAGCATGGGTAAGAATTGTTCGAAAATTTGCTCGTCAACGTTAACATCCTATTTTGTTTAAAATTATAGTAGGAAAGAATTAAGTTTCTTTTTACAATTTAGAGTGGGAACCCGAGAAGTACAATTGGAAAAGAAAAGAAAGTGTATTTTCATATCCCGCATAGAATAGGAAACTTAACAAGAGTAGGCATGTAAACCACATCCTACACTTACAAATAGGGTGCGGCAAGGCTAGAAACAAGAGAGCGAAAAGCCCGAGATAGCCGAGAGAAGAGGGATTAGTTTAGGATTTGCAAAAGTATTGTATGCTTTATTAATAAGGAAGCCATAATTTCTGTACTAAGAGAAATCACACCTGGAAGTATGCAAAAGTTTTGCCTAATCCGCATAAATCTTGTGTATTTCAAGTTATTATCTAATTTGCTAAATTTAGTCTATTGCCGGATACATCAAAAAACAAAATCAAGAAGAGAGTAAAAATTATAACAAAAATTTCATACAACATACATTACACGACTGAAAACTTATAATAATATAAACCTTGATGTGGACACGACTAAAACAATACGATTAACACTGCTCAATCAACATTACCTTAGTAAAATGCTTAATTAACTATCAAAATGCACCATCAAGTATTTCAAAAGTATGGCTTCATCTTCTCCTTTTGCAACTGTATCACTTTTCCCCTCTAAACTTTCAATTTGTAATTCACATTACCGTAGTTCATCAACTCCGTGTGTTAACTAATTAACTAATTTTATTAATATGAGATACTCAATATATCATCAAAATGTCATTCATATTATTAATATCATGCCATATTGTGGAGACGAAGTTATTTGTTAATTGACGAATTTTGCAAACTGGTGTTATGTGTTATTCAAAATGATATTAGATTAAGTGATACAGTTGCAAAAACATATAGTAAAGAGATACTTTCGTGATAGTTTAGGAGGCATTTTGATAACTAAATATTTAGTAAAATGATATACCGTACGTTTCTCTTTTTTATAGTGTTTTACATGTTGATTAATTAACACAAATATAAAAGGATTAAACCAAAACATTACATGTGTTCACCGCTAATGTATACTGTAAAGTGATTAGAGGATACGTTTACTTGCGTTGTACTCTATTTAATAACTTGGTTTAACAATCTAAAGTCCAACTTACAAGTTTTTGACCACTAAATTGAAGTGGTCTTTCTGTCTCTATTCACCTGCATGGTATTTTTATGAGGCCTACTCTATAATATGTTTTAACGATTTGTATCGTCTATCTTTTAGAACATCATCCATAAATCATTCTTGGAACAAAATAAACAAATTCAAAACCATTAAGATATTCATTTGTAGTGAAGAAAATTGACGAACTAATTTCTATAAAGAAATCCTAAACCCAGCGGCAGAGCCGGTCCTGAGAATTTGTGGGCCCTAGGCGAACCTTCGAATTGAGGCCCTAATGTTCTATGATCCCCTGTTCTTTATACATTGATATGTATAAAAGATATTCACTAAATACATAAAAAAATTATTTCCACATCAAATATCATTAAAATTAATATCAAAAGAAGAGAAATATACAAATATCACACGTCTCATGTTTTTAGACGCAAATGTACTATATGTTTGTAGTCAAGAGTCTAAGATGGTAAGTGAAGAACAATAAAACTTGATGATCAAGAGAGTAAAGAACAAGAAAACTTGATTGACAAGTATAATAATTTCAACAACGCCAATTGTTTGTCTTTGTTTTTTTCTAAAATCAACATCACCCTAACGAATCGAATATTAAAATAATCCATTGAATACAAAATTAATAAAAAGCAACATATAAATTCATAGTTTTGATTACCTTAAAGTATAATCTTCAAGACCATGTGATTGTTGATTTAAACATTCGATATAAATGGAGAGTATGGAAAGTTGAAAGAAAAAAAGATTGCAAGGGGACTTGAGTAAATTGGGAGTTGGACAGATGGATTAAGAGTAAATTTGAAAAACAAGAATAAACTAGTGACTAAAAAGGTAGCTCCATGTTTCGAACTCAACACCGCAAAAAAAAAAAAGGAAGCCGAAGATTTCCGCTACACCAACAAATAAATTATGATATTTTTTGCTTTTTCTGTATTTACATGTTAATTGCAGAATATATAAAAAATTGGGGGCCCCTCCGAAGTGGGGGCCCTAGGCGGGCGCCTACTTGGGCTACCCTCAGGGCTGGTCATGCCCAACGGTTATGTCGTCACATGATTTTATATTTGAGTGATTTTTGGCAAACTTGATCTTTAAGGAAAGACTTAAAAGGTAGACGGTTCATATCGTTGAAATATATTACAAAGTTTACCTCACAAAATATATGTCAAAAGTTGTGTAAATACAATGGTATCACGAATTTGTCCCTTTTTATAAATACCTTATTCTTTCTCGTCGTTATGTTTTTATTTATCTATAATTATTGTGCTTTTTTAGACCCAATTTGCTATCATTTTCAAGACTCATTTTCCGGAGCGTGATCTTTTAAGTAATATTACATTAATATATCACAATTATTGACAAAAAAAAAATGTCACATTCGACTAAACAAAACATTGTCAATATTATTTAAAGAAGAAGTTTAAGGAAAGGGATCCTCTCTAGATCCCTTCTACCTAATCATCCTCATCAAATAATTTGGGCCCTTGAAATTTGATCAAACGGCTAAAGTCATTATAATTTTTAGAGTGTGCCTCTGTTTTTAACCGTTAGATCAAATTTTAAGGACCTGAATTATTTGATGAGAAGGATTAAGTGGAAGGGATCCGGAGAGGATCCCTTTCCGAAGTTTAACGACCAAATATACAAATTTATAAATTATAATAGCTCAAATGTTTTCAAAAATTTCGTCCACCATTGCATTTGACTCACTCTCACAAATGCAATATTTAAAAAACTGACAACTCTTTGTTTTGGTCAATTTTATCAATTTACTTGCAATTTGATGAGGTCTCTCTTCATCACTTGTTTTTTTCTCGGTTAATTTTAATAATCTACTTGCAATTTGATGAGGTCTCCCAACTACTAGTTTTCAAACCTCAAAGTATCAGATTCTAAGTTTCTAAATGCAATCCTCCTCCTTCTGTTTTTCTTTAATTATTGAGAAAATTAGAGCAATGGTCTTGAATTTTGGCCCACTTGGAGCTTTGATTCCTAAAGTAAAAATCTATAAGTATTGATTTTTAAACTTGTTATAATGTGAAATAATGATCATTTTGGCTAACTCCGTTAGATTCTTTATTCAAAATAAAGGGCTTAAAGGGGAAAAAATGGATAAAGTTCTAAAGGAGTTTGCCAAAAGAATCATTACTCCACATTATACAATTCAAGGACCAATATTCACGAATTTTTAGTTCACGGACCAAAGTTCCAATTGAGTTAAAATTTATAGATAATTGCTACAATTATCTCTTAATTATTATTTTTGTTAAAACTTGCACTACTTACGTTTCGTTCACCTAAAGTTGTGGCTTAACTTAGCGTTTCATGCTTCGAGTTCATTAACTTATGAATGTCTTTTATCTACAAATTACAATACAATATAATATGGATATATGGAAGTAAATTATTAAAATTATAATAGGAAAAAATATTCATAGATACATCTCAATTTTTAATTTGTATATAAAAATTGAAATTGAGTATTTTCCTTAATCCGTTGTTCCTTAACCCATTTTGCTATCATTTCCAAGTCACCTAATTTGTTCATCAAAGATTATTGCGATGCACGTTTTCATTGTTTTTTTTTTATTATGAATAAAAACGAATTTTTAGTAATTATTTAAGTTTTTTCTTAACCTGTTTTTGCTATCATTTTTAATAAAAAAATTATAAGCGGTGGACTACTGTGATAGTTATGGTCTTTCTCTTCAATTCATTGTGTCTCAAGTTAAACCTTTCTCCCTCTCTTTAGAGTAAAAATATTGTTTGTATTAAAAGTTTGATAATTGTTTTCATTATCTTTTTAATACAAGCGTTGTTCTACACTAATGTATACTTAGAGGGATTATTTTGAGTATCTTTATTTTTGTAGAAATAAATAAAGATTTTTATTTTTCTAATTTGGACCAAAATTAACTACTAAACTCAGAACTCCCTCTCTCAACGAGGACATAAAATTTTGTTTTCAATAATACTCATTAAGCACAAACCGCAGTTGTTTTAACGCTAAACAAAGCTTAATTCAATAAAAGAAACAAATTATAATGTGAAAATTTTGAGTGCTAACACTAAATTTTTTATGTTACATCGTTGTACAAAGAATCAAATGAATTGCTAGATTCTACAAGTAACTAAAAGAATCAAGGAATTTTTCCTTTTGTTATGTTTGTACAAAATCTGATGAACTAATTAGAAAAGCTTGCAACCGAATTCGTCTATGGGTTCTCCGTTCGAACGATACAAAGCTGATTTCGATGCAAGTTCTCTGAGCTGCTCCAAGCTTCTTCCCAACTGCATTGCAACCTTCATTTCAAAAACCACCCCATTTTCTCTCTTCTCCCAGTCTCGTTCTCCAAGTGTTGCTTCAATTGAATCCTCCAACTTGTTGAAGAAGCCAGCGCAGTTCCTGTACATCTCAAACACCATCCCTACTTGCCCGCCATGCTGAAAAGCATTCACTGTGCTAGCCAAAGAGCCTGCAGCCACTGCTGCAACCGTGGCAATGACTGATCCATGGCCTACAAAAGCGGATCCAACAGCCGCGATCGCAGTAAGCACAGGGCCCGAAACTGCCAAAATCTTGTTGGTCTTTAATGCCAAGCTTCCTAATCTCTCATAGTCCTCAATGTCCTTGTTCTTCACAACTTGAATAATTTCTCCCATTTCGCTTTCAAGTTCTTCACTCCATCCATTCACATTATTTCCCATCTGGGATTTCGGTTTCCTTGGATTTTGAGATTGAACAACATTTCTAGGCCACCAAACAGCCGGCTCAAATTTTTTGGGGAATTTTTCGAGCATGGCACCGAGCAACGGAAGTGGGTAAGCTTTGTCAAGGGCCAAAACCTTCTCCATTGTCTCCTTCACATCTTTCTCAGTAGGATCACGAAGAGCAAACACCGTCTCAATTTCGCTCTGGAGCTTCCTGAACAACCTCGTAGCATTGCGCTGCTCCTCGGCGAGCTGCGAAGGCTGGATCTTGTTCATGATAAGCAGCATTCCGGTAGCTGCGGAAAACAAAATAGCCGATGAAATGTTCAATGCCAAAACGGAAGTTCCAGCGGCTGCATTAACTCCGGCCATTAGGGAAGCGGAGAGAGTGATCATGTTGATAGAGCTAAGTAAGAGTGCGTTCCAGTTATTGCGCTGCTCGCCGATGTTTGCGTGCATCTCCACTCTGTCCGCCACCGCCTCTAAGAGCGCGTAGAGCTGAGTTGTGGAAGCTGTAGGAGCTGCTGCTGCAGAGTGATTGTTGTTATACAAATCGGTGTTTTCGTGTTTCAGAACTTGTTCCTTCAACTGGAGGCCTTCGAGGACGAGCTTCGTGGTTTGTTTCGGGTCAGCGAAGCGGACTCTTGGGAACTTGCGGACATGAATGGCGGCATTTATGGTTCTGTTTGAGGAAGAACAACGTGAGGGAGAAGAGAAGAGAAGAGATGAAGTTTGGAGGGAAGCCATTTGATTGGTTGGGGTGCTGTGTTTTGTTAAGAGTGTTGAGACCAGAGGATCTCAGATGAGTTTTCAGTTTGGAGGAGGAGGTGGAGAGGAGAGTGTTGGGAATGGAAGAAGAGGGTGGGATTTGGTGGGTATTTATATGCAGGAGGAGAGCTGAAAACTGAAAAGGGCAGAATGGGTCAGATTTGGAAATATTGACTGGACTTGGTTTATTGGCTGACCTGATGCTGCAGCGTGACCCATTCCCTATTTTTTTAAGTTCCTCTTCAATATTTGGTCCACTATTTAGCATTGCCTTCACTCGTTCTCTCTCTCGTCCCCATGCAGACATGTATAGTGCGTTTGTTATACCGAACTATCTCAAACTGAATTAGCTTCAGGGACTAAACTAGATTGGTTTAGACTAGACTAAGCTAGACTAAGTTAGTGAAGCGTTTGATGCAGTGTCAGACTAAAAAGTAAGATAATTAATTAACTATAATATTATATTATTTATTGTATATCTAATATTATATTATAATTTTATTTATTTTATTATTTTATGAAATCATCTACCTCTCTCCAATGGCCAATATTTTTTTATTTCTAGAATTATCTCTCACAAAACCTATTTTCCTCCGCCACTATCCCTCTCCCCTCTCCCCTCTCCCCTCTCCCCTCTCCCAGTTTCACCATTTTTGTCTAGAATATCTATCTATCTCTCTCTAACAAATTCTAGAAGGCACGACAATTCAAAGATTTCGGTTTTGGTCGAATTGGGGTTTGGGTTCTTGGTGGGGTTGAACCCAGATGAGAAATGGGCCACTTAGGTGGGTTTTTTCTCGGTGTTCCGGGACAAATTGGATGACGGCTTGGACGGCTGGACTGATTAGGAAGGTTACTTTCTTCATCTTCCTCTTATGGTGTTTGTGCTTGGATGTCGGTGGGTTTTATTTTTGGGTTATACGTCGGATTCCATCGATTTAGAGAGAAAGAAGAGAGAGATAGTTGTTAACTTTGGAGGTGGTTACTGGTTTGGGAGGTGGGTGGCTAAGGGTAATTGCAGACTTACTCTTCTGGGTTGCCTGGGAGATGGGGAAGTCTACAATCGTTGATAAGAGGGACAAAGCAGGAAGGGGCGAAGCGGATTAGCAGCCCGCTCAATATTGGGGGGGTCTCGCTAAGACCAACTAGAGAAGCCTTTAGTCTGGGCGAGTCCCTTCTAGTCTCATTAAAACTAATCTCAGCGCCTAACAAACACGAGATTGGACTAATACTTAGTCCAGTCCAGTCTAGTGAAAGCCAGTGAAGGCAAACAAATGCACCCGTATAGTATTAGCAGGGATAAGAATAGTTCGAAATTTAGCTCGTCAACGTTAGTGTCCTATTTTGTTTAAAATTGTATTAGGAAAGAATTAGCTTTCTTTTTACAATTTAGAGCGGAAATCTGAGAAGTACAATTAGAAAAAGCTTAGAAAATGTATTTTTCTATCCCACATAGAATAGGAAACTTCACAAGAAGTAGGCATGTAAATCACACTCTATACTTATAAATAGGGTGCGGCAAGGCTAGAAATAAAAGAGAGAAAAACCCAAGACAGCCAAGAAAAGAGGGATTAGTGTAGGGTTTGCAAAAGTACTGTATGATCAAAGAAGCCGTGATTCATGTATTAAGAGAAATCACAGCTAAACGTAGGCAAAAGTTCTATCTAATTAGTATAAATCTTGCGTATTTGAAATTATTCTCTAATTTGCTAAGTTTATTTTATTGCCGAATACATCAAAGAACAGGATCCAGAGGAGAGTCAAAATTATAACAAAAATTTCATACAACATACATTACACGACAACCCTAATGTGGACACAACTAAAACAATACGATTAACACTGCTCAATCAACATTACCTTAGTAAAATGCTTAACTATCAAAATGCACCCTAATGTGGACACAACTAAAACAATACGATTAACACTGCTCAATCAACATTACCTTAGTAAAATGCTTAACTATCAAAATGCACCATCAAGTATTTCAAAAGTATGGCTTCATCCTCTCCTTTTGCAACTGTATCACTTTTCCCCTCTAAACTTTCAATTTGTAATTCACATTACCGTAGTTCATCAACTCCGTGTGTTAACTAATTAACTAATTTTATTAATATGAGATACTTAATATATCATCAAAATGTCATTCATATTATTAATATCATGTCATATCGTGGAGCAAAAGTTATTCGTTAATTGACGAATTTTGCAAACCGGTGTTATGTGAGATACAAAATGATATTAGATTAAGTGATACAGTTGCGAAAACATATGGTACAGAGATACGTCCGTGATAATTTAGGAGGCATTTTGATAATTAAATATTTAGTAAAATGATATACCGTTTCTCGTCTCTATAGTGTTTTACACGTTGATTAATTAACAAAAATATAAAAGGAGTAAACCAAAACATTACCTGTGTTCACCGCTAATGTATACTGTATAGTGATTAGAGGATACGTTTACTTGCATTGTACTCTATTTAACAATTTGGTTTAATAATCTAAAGTCCAACTTACAAGTTTTTGACCTCTAAATTGAAGTGGTCTTTCTGTCTCTTCTCACCTGCATGGTATTTTTGTGGGGTCTACTCTATAATATGTTTTAACAATCTCTACAATCTATTTTTTAGAACATCATCCATAGATCATTTTTAAAACAAAATGGATAAATTCAAAATTATTAAGACATTCATTTGTAGTGTAGAAAATTGACGCACTAATTTCTATAAAGAAATCCTAAACCCAGTGGTCATGTCGTCACATGATTTCAGATTTGAGTAATTTTGATAGACTTGATCTTTGAGGGGAAACTTAAAGGATAAATGGTTCAGATCGTTGAAATATATTACAAAGTTTGCCCCACAAAACATATGTCAAAAATTATGTAAATAACAATGGTGTCATGGATCCGTCCCTTTCTGTCCCTTTTTTATAAATATCATATTTCTCCGTTTTTTTTTTCTATAATTATTGTGCTTTTTTAGAACCAATTTGCTATCATTTTCAAGACTCACTCTCCGGAGCGTCATCTTTTAAGTAATATTACAATAATATATCACAATTATTTGACAAAAAAAAAAGTCACATTCGACTAAACAAAACATTGTCAATATTATTTAATAAGAAGTTTAACGACCAAATATACAAATTTATAAATTATAATAGCTCAAATGTTTTTCAAAATTTCGTCCACCATTGCATTTGATTCACCCTCACAAATGCAATATTTTAAAAAACTGACAACTCTTTGTTTTGGTCAATTTGATCAATTTACTTGCAATTTGAAGAGGTCTCTCTTCATCACTTGGTTTTTTAGCGGTCAATTTTGATAATCTACTTGCGATTTGAAGAGGTCTCCCAACTACTCGTTTTCAAGCCTCAATGTATCAGATTCTAATTTTCTAAATGCAATCCTCCTCCTTCTGTTTTTCTTTAATTTGTTGAGAAAAATAGAGCAATTATCTTGAATTTTGGCCCACTTAGAGCTTTGATTCCTAAAGTAAAAATCCATTAGTATTGGTTTCCAAACTTGTTATAATGTGGAGCAATGATCATTTTGGCTAACTCCATTAGATTCTTCTTTCAAAATAAAAGGTTTAAAAGGAAAAAATGGATAGAAGTTCTGAATGAGTTAGCTAAAAGAACCATTGTTCCACACTATAACAATTCAGGGATCAATACTCACGAATTTTTAGTTCATGAACTAAAGTTTCAATTGAGTTAAAGTTCATAGACCATTGCTGCAATTATCTCTTAATTATTATATTTTTGTAAAACTTGCACTACTCACGTTTCGTTCACCCAAAGTTGTGGCTTAACCTTGCACTTCATGCTTTGAGTTCATTAACTTATGAATGTCTTTTATCTACAAATTACAATCTAATGTAATATGGATATATATAAAAGTAAATTATTAATATTTTAATAGAACAAAAAAATATTCATAGATACATGTCAAATTTTAATTTGTATATAAAATCTAATTTGTATATAAATAAAAAATGAAGTTGAGTATTTTCCTTAACCCATTTTTGCTATCATTTTCAAGACAATTTGTGGATATCATCTTTTACGTCATGAATTAAACTATGACAATACTTTCACAAAAATTCCAAGTCACCTAATTTGTTCATCGAAGATTATTGCGATGCACGTTTTCATTGTTTTTTTTTTTATGAATAAATACGATTTTTTAGTAATTATTTAAGTTTTTTCTTAACCCCTTTTGCTATCATTTTTGTCACAGCCCGTCCCGGAATTTTAATTCCGAGGACGTGAAAAGATGAAAATGCCCTTAAACGGGACTAAGGGGCGAAAATTTAACAATTGATTTTACTTAAAGTTCCTAAGTTATTTGGTTTTAGGAACTTAAACTAGGCTTAAGTTTGGATTTTTATGTTGGAATTTATGAAATTGGGATTGGGTTGGACACGTGGGATCCCCACACCTCAAAACCCTCCCCATAACCCGTAACATTGTCTCTCTCTCTCTCTCCTCCCTCACGAAACTCTCAGTTCTCTCTCCCTCTCCTTCGAACTCACACGGACCACCACAAAACCACTCTAAATCTATACCAACGACGAATCTAAGACCACCATTGGAACCCTGAAGACTCCACGATCACGATGGTATCCATTTCAGGTAAGTTTTGCTTCGGAAAACCCTAGTTTCAAAGTTCCCGTGAAATGGTACTGTTCATGATCTTCTAAATGACTACGTTTTAGGATAAAACAAGATCACAGAGAGCTTAGTGAGGTCCCAAGGAAGCTCGGAGTGCTTCGTTGGAAGTTTTTGGACGTAAGAACACGGAGATCGACAAGTTCAAAGTTTGGCCGGAACTTTCGAGGCATTTTCCGGCGCATTCCCGGCGAGTTAGGAGTCGAGGTAGGTATCAATCTCTTCGTCTCGTCAAGTACTACAACTTTACTTTTTGTTTCACTCAATTTCGTTGAGTATTGAAGAAGTTATACTCATTTGAAAAATACCCAGTTTCCGGCGACCTCCGAGGCTTTCGAGGCAGTTTCCGGCCAAACCACGGCGAACTAGGTGTTGTGAAAGGTACCATTATCTTTTTCTCTTCAAGGGCTACAACTTTCGTTTTTGAATCACTTGATTTCGTTGAGAAATGACAAAGTTATGGCAATTTGAAAAACGGCCGCCGGAAAAACCAGTCCGGCGACCCAAGGAAGAAGAAGGTGCGCGTGGGGGCGCGTAGGTCCGTGCCTTCCTTGGCGCATGGGGGCGCGTGCTACAGTAAAAAATTATTTTAAAAATATGTCGACGTCCGTGACGTCGAGTAGATCACTGTGGTATATTCATATACCTAAATTGAACACCGTATGAGAAAGTTATTAAGGATTGTTGGTTAGGTGTTCGAATAACGTTTTATAGTTTTCACATTTAGGTAAAAATGTGAATTGACGATCCGACCGTTGGATGGTAATGAAATTTTAGGAGGTTATCCTAGAGATATATTGTGGACCTCTGGAAGTTATGGATTTAAAATCTGAGTGGCGGATCCTCCGGATCGAACTACGTAGTGACGTATTTTATATAAGTTATATATTCTATCGATATGAATTCTGAGGTTGGATTTGATTACTATTCTAGGCGGCGATCGTCGTGATGCCTTGATGTGTGGTGCTAGGGAGTTGTTGGACGAACTCCAGGTGAGTGGGCAGTTTTGTTTTCCGTATACATATATACTTGACGTTTCCCAGAAGTTGAATTGAAATGAAAATATGTTTAAAATGAAATGCATATGAGTTATGTGGAAAAACGGGAAGTGAAATACCATGCATAGAATTGATATGAAAAGTATATAGAAATGTGAGTTGAAATGCCATGCATGAATTAATATATGATGCATATGTATGAATTGGTGCGGTGGACGCACAGGTAAGAATTAATATATGATGCATATGTATGAATTGGTGCGGTGGACGCACAGGTAAGAATTGATTTATGATGCATATGTATGAAATGGTGCGGTGGACGCACAGGTGAGTATTTATTTCTGTTATGATGATGTTGATGTATATTGAGCTCAAATCCTGCACCATGGTTTAGTGCTTATAGTATTCACCGCATCGCACGCTCGCCTTGGATCCAAGTAGATGCTAGTCGCACAGTCCACGCGGAGTGGGTGCGACGGGCCAGTCGAAGAGTGTTAGTGAGATTTCGACTGGTGGGTGACCTTAGATTATGTGCACAGATGATTGATGAGAAAGCACTAGAGCGTAATATTAACCATTAAGTCGTACAGACTACATTAGGTGGTTCCGACTTATGTGCAGAAGGCCGTACAGGTTACAGCTAGTGACTCCGGCAATAGGCCGTACAGGTCACAGTTGGTGACTCCGGCAGAGTGAGAGTGATAGATTTTGAGCTCTAGGTTCAACCGTACAGGGCCATTAGAGGGCCTCCGGTTGATTACTTTATTGCACCTGATATGATTTATGTTGATGCATTCATACCTTATTACTGTTGAGATGATGTGGCATGGCATAATTAATATGAGAAATGTTGAGATGATGTGGCATGGCATAATTATGATGAAAATGTTGAGTTAATGACTTGAAGTCTTGAGAATATATATGTATATTTATATTTTACATTTCTGGGAAAGTATACAGGTTTTACGGAGAGGGGTTACAACGTTTTGAGAAATGTTTGGATTTGGAAAAGAATTGTTTTACTGACCCACTCAATTTTGGTTTTGCGCCCCTCCAGGTTCAGGAATCACAAAGGTGTGGTGACTACGAGGAATTTGACGGTGTTCTGACAGATTGGACAAAATTAGGACTCACCTTCGGGTGTATCAACTTATAAATTGTATCTTAAAGCTTCCGTACTGTGTAAATGGTTACGTCACTCTCACGTGACGGCCAGCATGCCCTCCTTCGGGACGGGGTGTGTCAATTTTTAATTAAAAATGGATTTGAATCATCTTCTGAGCTTAGGAGGTTGAGCCTTTACAATTATTATAGCTTTTAGAGAGCCTCATGTTTGTAGTCGTTGGATCAAAATCCAACTGCCCACGACCACAAACAAGGGTTTTCTAAAAGTTATAATAATTGTAGAGGCTCAGCCTCCTAAGTTTAGGAGATGATCCAAATCCATTAAAAAGATTATAAGCAGTGGATTGTCTTAATAGTTATGGTCTCCCTCTTCAATTCATAGTGTCTCGAGCTAAATCTTCATCCCTCCTTTTAGAGTAAAAATATTGTTTGTATGAAAAGTTTGATAATTGTTTGAAGAGTAATGTTATTCTTACCATAATTTTATACCACATTTATTTACCATCTTAGGTGGTAGATGAGTTGGACAAGTTACATCATTTAATTTCAATTTTTTATTAATTAAAACACTTAAATAATCTTAGGTGGAAAAATGAGACTCATTGTATACCACAATTATCATTTAATTAACAATCTTTTTATTAATTAGTGATTAACATTTTGAAATTAAATGTTAATTAATTTAGATGATGTGGCTGTCAATATCAGATACCACTTAAGGTGGTATAAAATTGTGATACAAAAAAATAATAAGAATATCATTATTGTTGTTTGCAATATTTTGTTAACACCAACGTTGTTCTACACTAATGTACAGTTAGAGGGATTTGTGTACAGAGATATATTGAGTAAAATATGAAATCCTAATAATTTTTAATTAAGACAATCCATCACTTGCATTGTTTTCGGTATCTTTATTTCTGTAAAAATAAATAAAGATTTTTATTTTTCTAATTTGGACCAAAATTAATTTTTCAATAATTTCAAGCTGAAAATCGGAAACCCATTTTTGTCAACCTCACACTCCGAACCCGTTTTCCTGAAAGAAGAGAGAGAAGATGCCTCTCGCCTGCTTATGGTTGCTGAGTGATTGGTTAAACCGCAGACGGAGAATATGCGAAGCATTATTACGACATTATAATAACACAACAGTGTTGACTTAGTTGGGCACTCCGCCCCCTGCTCTCCCCTCCGGCGAGGCGGGACCCACGAACACATGAACCTCTGTCACTCTCACTGTCCTGACTTCGAACCTATTCCCATTAGTTCCCCCATATATTTCTCAAGAGTAAAGCCGCCATTTTTATCAGCTCCTCTCAAGAAATCGGACGACTTTGTAACGAAGAAAATCTCATGGGGTCGATTGCAAAGAAGGGGTTGCAGCAGTACTTGCTTCAGCTTCAGCATCATCCGCTCAGAACCAAGGTCAAATTCTATGCCTTTTATGAAATTATGTCTTACTTTTTTTTGGGTTATCTTGATTTCCGTTTTTCTTCTTAAACCCCTGTTTGGTTCCTGAGAAAGTTGAGGAAACCCCCAAAGATTGAATATTTTGTGTGTTTAGATTGCTTTCTCATCTGGGGTTTTTCAAAGATGATGTATTTTCAGCTCAAATTCCTTAATTGTGATTAGTAGTTAATTGGTGTTTCGAGCTGAGCAATATGGTGTAACAAGTTGTTAATTGGGAATCTTTGGTGATGATCATTTTGTTTGTTATCCGAACAGGCAATTACAGCGGGCGTTTTGTCGGCCTTCAGTGACATAGTGTCTCAGAAGCTCACTGGCATTCAGAAACTTCAGATAAGACGGCTTCTTCTCAAAGTGGTAAGGTCCATTAGGATTCCATCTTTATTTGTGGTTTCTGCGTTTGCCGATTTTACAAAAGTGTGTTTCTTTCATCTTCGTATGTGTGGTATACTGTATATGAAAGAAGGATGGGATTTTGGAAAGTAGTAAAGTTGTTGTAACACTGTAAAGTTTGTAAACACGAAATAAATTTACATGTCTACAAACATGTTGTTCGATCTTTTGAACCTAATTTATGCCTTTGTCGAAAAAATGGCTGCTAGTTTTGTTATGGACTTGAACCTAAATATCAGTTAGTACCAAAATTTCGGTGAAAGTTGGGAATTTTTGTTCCCCTCTCATTTAACGTTTGAGTGGGGCATGATGGTTAAAGCCTCTAACATGAGAAAATGCAAAATATGCTGCGTTACTGTCGGAGATGATGGTTAAAATCCATCTAGCAGCAGTAATTACTATTATTACCAGGTGATAATATACTTTCTTGTTGTTTGTAAGAAGTTTGGTGTGATGAATAAGTATTATCATTTTAAGACGGTATATGCTTGTCCTGAAAATTGTTAATCTGCTAAGATGTTTTAATGTGTATAACTACTGTGGCATAAGTTTTACACGATTAGCATTTCTAAGTGCAGCTTCTTGGAGCTGTTTATCTTGGACCATTTGGGCATTTCCTGCATACAATACTAGATAAGATTTTCAAGGGGAAGAAGGATTCAAAAACAGTAGCAAAGAAGGTAGGCTATACTTTCCTTCATGCTCCCATTTTCCCTTCCCCTGTCTCCAAGAAAAAGTGGAAGAACATATTGACCATTCTAATATTCTTGGTGAAACTTTTTCAGGTATTGGTGGAGCAGCTGACGGCTTCTCCATGGAATAACTTGGTTTTCATGCTTTACTATGGCTTGGTTGTGGAGGGTAAGTACATGTGAAAACCTTCGATTATTTTGTTTATGTTTGATATGTTGGCATGTGAGAAATACAGTTGGAATGCAGTAGTACCCATCATCCCCTAAGATTTGTTTGTTTAAGATCTAAAAGTTGTAGTACTTAAATATGAGATTAAAATATTACGCATCACTCAAACATCTCTTAAATTTTCAAAGAAAGCCAGCCTGGAAGACTCACGCTAGCACATGGGGCAGATATGAGTGTTTAGTTTAAGTTAGTGTAACAGATGATGTGAACTTTGTTGCTTAATTGTCTAACGAAGATGTGAAAGACAGGAAGACCTTGGGTGCAAGTGAAAAGTAAAATTAAGTCGGACTACCCAAAAGTGCAATACACATCGTGGACGGTATATAATCCTGTCTCTGTATGATTTATGCTAGGACATATACGAAAAATGTAAAAAATTTCATAACCATAAAACTTTGATGCGTCGAAATGCAGTTCTGGCCTGTTCTGGGGTGGATAAATCACCAGTATGTGCCACTTCACCTCCGCGTCATCTTCCACAGCTTGGTCGCTTTTGGCTGGTATGATCTATAAACATAACCTCCATTTTGCTCTCTAATATGCATTTAGTTCATTCTTTCTTGATTCGTTAACAAACTGGCTTGTACTTTTCTTTTTTCAGGGGAATTTTCCTAAATTTACAGGCAAGATCTGTGGCACTACCAAAGGCCAAGTGAAACCGACGAAATTCTTGGATTGGCCTCAGATGATAGTTGTCCCTATGAGTTTTTCTAGTTAGCTCTTGAACAATTATGAACTCTATATGCTAGATATAAGTCATGGATCCCCGTTTTCATGTATGCTGGATTATTTTAGAAAATATTCTAAATGAATAAAGTGAGTGATCTGTTTCGATTATTTATTGCGTAACAAGTGTGAAATGACATGCTACAAGTCCAAGAGGAATGACATGAATGCAACGGGAATGTCACTGTCTAGCATCTCAAGCTAATGGCGCAGTGTCATATAACTGAAAACATTAAATCTCATATGATCGACTCGAAAGGTCCCTAAAAGGTCTTCACATGTATATTTCGTAGACTTACGGATAGTCCTAGGACCACCTTGGTCTGTACATCCGCCGCTGCCTGCATACTATTCCAAGTCAAAGATGTATTTTGCTTACCCTGTTGGTGTTGGAGACCACACATTGCATCATCGCATGTGAACGTGAGAGGTCAAAGCTCTCAGAGCAAGGGGACATGAAATTAATACAACAAAAGGCTTTTGATTTTCTTATGTTGCAAACAAGCATGGAGATTGGAGGGCAAATGACTCGGTCTCTAATGTTTTTTGAATAACATTAATCTAACACGTTGGCGACCTCACCTTTAATTGAGCGTTGAATAATATTATAGTGAGTCACTGACGTGACTTTTAGGTTTGAATCTCGTAGATAGTAAATTTGACTTTACTTTATTCTCTCACTCCTCAATTTAAATATATCGTTATAGCTACACACAAAAAAGAATATTAGAATTATACACAAGTTATTAGTAAAGCAGGGTTTATTTTAATTTTTTGGTTATGTCATACTATAAATTAGATCTAAGTGTGTTAGGCATGGAAGATTAGAGAATTGGTTTTTGTTATTGAAAAAAACATGTCTAAAATGAACTTTGGTGTGCGCATCCCCAAGTCAGATGCTTGTAATACAAGATATTGAAATATTTCGTTTACAAAATATACTAAGTAACTAGCCCGGATGTTCAAAAGATTAAAAATTTGGATCATTTTTTGTAAACTACATGATGTACAGTTGATGGTTGGATTTTTTTTTTAATAATTTAACGAAGGAATTCAACCATCAACTTCCACGTTATGTGACTGTTTAAAATTTTGGTCTCTTTAGTATTACCGAAAAAGAAAACCATCACTATTGTGAAAAACACATCATCTTTGCACCATTCCAAATAATGAAGAAAACCACTAAATAATAATTAGGAGTTGAATGAACCACTACAGGATCCCTTCGATGTCATAGGATGAGGAGGATCACTGCCACTAGCAGGCTACATGGCCATTACCAAAATTATGTGATAAACTAATTGAGAAAATGTACACCAATAGTTTACGACAAATATTGGATTAGTAATTTAGTATAGGTGTGTTGGGATTATTTGGAAATTCTCAAGAAAAATTAATCCCAAATATTCTTTCAACCTGCACAAATTGTCCTTTAATATAACAGAACCACGTTAATGAATTATAAAATGGGAAAAACTTTAATTAAAGTAAAACTAATAATATGATTAGGTAACATGTTTTCATTACAAATATAATTTTTTTCATGAAATAATTCTGCACAAAGTTAGGAGGTAATATTAATTTATGGTACTAGTTTCCTTTGGTCTTTGAATTTAATTAAACAAAGGCAATTGGCAAAGATAAGTCACATTTTGTCTCGACTCCATTGGATGCGCATCAACGATCTACTCGTTATGGCTGTTGATAAGTCAATTTGTGTAGCCCATTGTGTCAAAGGCTCAAACCCCGAAGAGATGATATGGTTTTGTAGGCCATGAGATTAGATGACTCCTACTCATGGAGATGGAGAAGGAACTCTCAACAACACCTTGTTTCGTGTCTACCGTTTTAATGAGGTTTGCATGAATGACTATATGTAAGGAAGAGAAACTTATCAATATCGGAGAAAAAATTATGACAGTATTTTAAACAAGAGATAACATATTATTGTGTTAAACATATGATGGCATCCAAAATATAGATAATGTTGCAGTCATAATCTAGTTTAATTAGAAATGTAAGTATGTAAATCTTATCAGGATTCTATAGTATCTTTTAAATAGTGTTTTATTTTAGATGTATTACTTGAAAAACAAGGATTATCTCTACTAACTACTGTAAATAAACGCACAATGAGTGAGATAATACACCTCAAAATTAAATTCTCTTTTCTCTCTTGCCATCGCTTTCTATCTCTCCCCCTCTATAATTCTTCAGTTAATTGGCCTACAACAAGTAAGTCATTCTATATGCAATATTATAGGCCTACAACAAATAAGTAACAAGGCAGTGTTGTTGTATAAATACCATACGAATTGCTTTTATCTTTCACTACATCCTCCTCCATGCCTAAAGCCAATCCACAACACTCACTAGAAACCCACAACCAATATACTGCTCATATACAAAAACAGAAATAATTCGATCAACCCAAAGAAAGTATGGCAACGTTTCAAGCTTCAAGAATCTTTTGCTTGATGGATTCACATAATCAAATCCGTTTTCCTAAAGGAGTAGTAATTAAAGCCACCGCCAATAATACACCCAAATTCCATGTGAGTCCAACTTCTCCTCCTCCCAAACTCCCAACCAGAAGTTTGATCCAGAATTTGGAAAATGACCGTTTCAACTTTCCAATCAACACCAACAATACTAGCCATAGTTCTGATGATCCAACGGTGATTCCTGAGCTGTACGCAATCATGGATACCATTGCAGACAGAGTGGAGATGCACAAAAACATCGGAGCTCAGCGTGACAACTGGAACCATCTCCTTTTAATCTCCATCAACGCAATCACTCTCACTGCTGCAACCATGGCGGGACTAGCTGCAGCTGCTAGGGCTATTTCTACTGCAAAAGCACCCTTTATGGCTCTCAAGCTATCTTCCACTCTTCTCTACGTATCCGCCGCCGCCATGCTGGCGGTGACGAACAAAATCCAACCGTCCCAGCTCGCTGAGGAGCAGCGGAACGGGGCAAGGCTGTTCAAACAGCTCCATGCACAGATTCAAACAACCCTATCTCTCAACAATAACAGTGTGAGTAAAATTAATGTGAATGAAACAATAGAGAAAGTGTTGGCATTGGACAGGGCTTACCCTCTTCCTTTGTTAGGTGAAATGCTTGACAAGTTCCCGAAAACTGTGGAGCCCACAGTGTGGTGGCCAAGAGTACAGAATCATCAAATTAGGGTTCAGGGGGTTGAAGGTAATTTAGTACATGGAAATAATGGGTGGAGTGAGAAGTTGGAAGGGGAGATGAGAGAGGTTGCTAGGGCTTTGAAGAGCAAGGATGTGCCTGAGTACTTGAGATTGACTGAAATAGCCTTGAAAGTCAACAAAGTTTTGGCTATTTCTGGTCCTATTTTAACTGCCCTTGCAGCATTGGGGTCTGTTTTTGTGGGTTCAAGTAGCAATCTTGGGGTGTGGGGAGTAATGGTAGGGGTGGTTTGTGGAGCTTTGGCTAGTGTTGTGAATACATTGGAGCATGGGGGGCAAGTCGGGATGGTGGTTGAAATGTATAGGAGCAATGCTGGTTTTTTTAGGCTGATGCAAGAGAATATCGAATCAAATTTGAGAGAGAAACAAGTTGAGAGGAGAGAGAATGGGGGACTGTTTGAGTTGAAGGTGGCTTTGCAGCTTGGAAGGAGCTTATCAGAACTCAGTCATCTTGCTGTTTTCTCTGAAAAGTTTGCAAGCAAGCTATTCTAGGGTGGTTGTAAATGGGTTGGTTTTGGCTTTTTCCAATTCGGTTAGTTTTTGCCAATTTTGTGATGTAATTTGTACATTATTGTGTAACTTTAACTTGTTTATACAAATAATCACCATGTCTTACTTGATTAAAAATAAGACTAATCGTGTCAGTTTGCTTTTTAATGATCCAAACTTTTGAGTTTTTAGGTCTTTGTAAAAAATTATGGATAAATTTCATAGTAGCCCCTCAGGTTTGAGGTCTATTGCAATTTTATACAACATCTTTAAAACATTTCACTTTCATATCTCAAGTACTATTTTATTTCAATTTCATACAACCGTTACATTTTTCATCCATGAATCTGTTAAATGCTGACGTGGCTGCCACATATATGTCATGTGGCTACCAAATGTCTGCCACGTGGCAAATAAATTAAAAAAAAAAAAAAAAAAAAAAAACCTGAAATTGGAAGAAGAAGAAGAAGAAGAAAAAAAGGGAGCGAACCCTTGCAACCCAGAAGAAGGAGGAAGAAGAAGAAGAGAAGAAGAAAGAGGAGGAGGAGGAAGAAGAAGAAGAAGAAAAAAAAAAGGACTGAACCCCCTGCAACCTAGAAGAAGAAGGAGGAAGAAGAAGGAGGAAGAAGAAGGAGGAAGAAGAGGAAGAGAAGAAGAAAGAGGAGGAGGAGGAAGAAGAAGAAGAAGAAGAAAAAAAAAAGGACCGAACCCCCTGCAACCCATAAGAAGAAGGAGGAAGAAGAAGGAGGAAGAAGAAGAAGAGAATAAGAAATAGGAGGAGGAAGAAGAAGAAGAAGAAGAAAAAAAAAAAAAAAAGGGACCGAACCCAGAAGAAGAAGGAGGAAGAAGAAGAAGAGAAGAAGAAGAAGAAAAGAAGAAAGAGGAGGAAGAGAAGAAGAAAGAGGAGGAGGAGGAAGAAGAAGAAGAAAAAAAAAACAAAAAGAAAGGACCGAACCAGAAGGAGGAAGAAGAAGAAGAGAAGAAGAAAAAGGAGGAGGAGAAGAAGAAAAAGAAGAAGAAGAAGAAAAAAAAGGAGGAGGAGGAGGAGGAGGAGGAGGAGGAGGAGGAGGAGGAGGAGAAGAAGAAGAAGAAATGTGGCAGACAGGTTTTAAAAAAAAAAAAATTAAAAAATTATTTTATTTGCTACGTGGCCGACATTTGGTAGCCACGTGTCATATATGTGGCAGCCACGTCAGCATTTAATAGATCCATGGATGGAAAATGTAATGGTTGTATGAAATTAAATTAAAATAAAATAGTACTTAAGGTATGAAAGTGAAATGTTTTAAAGATGTTGTATAACATTGCAATAGACCTCAAACCTGAGGGCTACTATGTAATTTACCCAAAAATTATTGTTGTAAAAAACCATCAATTAAGTGATGTCATTTTAGTCATTTTAGTGTTTCCTTGACATAATGTACTTGCCTATACTCTTGGCTACAACTAAATGTATTGGTGAGTTTTGGATTCCTCTAATTCTTTATAAGGACGATCTTTGAATGAAAAATTGCATGAATTAGTGCTTTTAAGACAGTTAAACTAAACAAAAAAGGTAGTGCTATCCACACGGTCATTTTTATTTCTCACACATCCCTCTCAATTCTCAACCGTCGGGTCGATTGAATTGAAGAAATCAATGAACAATATTAACATGAGTGTATGAAAGGTAAAGAAAAAAGTATGTGAATAACACTACCTAACAAAAATTGCGCATCAGTCGTCTTAACGCTCTTCACTAGAATATAACTAAACAATGGTGGAGATAGTCTCAAAGCCCAAAATCAAACTTCAAAAATTTTAGGCCCAAATCCATTCTGTTACTTGGTATTGAGTTCAATATCTTTGTTGTAGGAGAGGAACAGGCATGCAAATGGAATTGCAGCTCATGATTAATTTGGCATCTGCTTTCTGCAGTAGCCATGTTGGCATGTTACCTTCCCCACTCACCACAGCAGCCGTATTTATTTTCCCCAAGTGGCAACTCATTTGTTAATCTGTCACCATGGATTCCTTGAAAAACACACTACTGGCAATCAGCAAAGGCCAAAAGCCAGTTAACCATTTTGGTCGCCAACTGCCGTTAATGATGAACCTGGATTATCACACCAACCAGCTAATGTGTAAACTAAGATATAATATCGAAGTGTTTATAATTTAGTTAGTTAAAAACATTTATTTTGACATCAGAGATTATGAGTTCGGTTCTCCTTCCTTCACCATTGTTGCTTTGCCTCGTTTGTCTTAAAAAAAATGTAGCGATTAGCAATAAGGATGAAATTTATCAAAGCCTGAAACTTTGTATCTCCTCCAAAATTGTCGTTTCGACTTTCAATTTAGTTTTTCGTCTTTATAATCTTAATTTTTGTTAGATAGATCAACTTTTCATCAAATTGGGAGTTACTTTTGACTATTTAAGCAGCACGTTTTAAAGATTAAAAGGTACAAATTTTTCTACTCCCCAATTAATGTAATAATTTTGAATCATGCCAAACTAAATCTTAAAATTTAGAAGCTAAGTAACTAAATTAAAGTCGAAAAGTGTTACGAATGTAGAGGGACACTACCAAAATTTTCCAAGTTAGCAATGTAAAAACAACTTTGTCCAAAAAAAAAGCAAATTAAAGTCAAGAATAAAAGGCATGATGCATCTATGATTCGATGGTTAACCTAACGTGATTTCCATGATGACTCCAACCGTCCAATTGTGGAGAGCAAACGAAGATGATATAGAATAAATTTACTATTTCATCCTATATATAGTAATAATTACAAATGCAAGACCTATATTGTTTTTTAGGAAAACTAATAAAAATGGTTTGAAAACTTTGCGTTTTAACGATAATGGCAAAATAAAGGATAAAGTAAATAGTACCAGAATTAACTCTTTAGTGTAAAAATATGGTTTTTCATTAAAGTGTAGTACCAAAAATTTTTCGTTAAAGTTCCCTTGTTTTTTTAGTCAATCATGTCGTATTATGATTTAAACGCATATTGTGAAGTCTGTTAAAATTTAGATCAAAAATTAAAAATTTTGTCAAATTTTTATTAATTATTTGCACGTGCTAACAATTACTGAAAAATTCTGTTTTAACGTGTACTCTAACAAGTAAGAGAATTAATGAAAAAGGTAAATAGCAACCGACTTTACTACAAGTATTTAAATCTTAATTATTTTATCCCATAAGCTATCTTCTGTGAACCCATCAGCACGGGACTAATAATCCAATTGGCCCTTTTCGAATTCTGTCGCAACAATATTTTCTCCACTTCGTCCTTCTTCTTCTAACCAAACCGACGCTTTCTTTCAAAAGCTTTCAACTTTCACACACTCTGCTTACCCACCAAAACAAAAACACCAGAAAGATGATTCAGCTGCTGTTCGTAGTGATTTTATTAGAAATGGTTATGATACTGGCGTTTCTGTTCAAGACCCCCTTCAGGAAGCTGGTGATTTTGGGGCTGGATCAGATCAAGCGCGGCCGCGGCCCCGTCGTGGTGGCGACGGTGGCGGCGACGGTGTTTGTGGTACTGATGACCAACGTTTACGGCGTAGTTAAGATCAGGGCGAGCCGGATCGACAAAGCTGCTGTTCTTAGTCCCACCGATCAGGTCCTCTTGATCAAGCACCTTCTCGACGCCACTCTCATGGGTAATTTTCAATTTTATGATTTTTTTTTTTTAATTTTTGTTGTGGGTTAATTTCTAGAACTCAATTGCTATCTGGGTAATTCTTGGTTTTTTGTTTTAGACTTCTAGTGACATAATCTCTGATACTTAGATTTTAGTGTGGAATTCTTGAATGTGCAATTTTTTTTTGTTCTTGTTAATGTTTTGTTGTTTTGTGAGTTGTGATTGAAATGTGGTTTCTTTGATTTGGGAATGATATTGGGTGATAAAAGATTGTAACTTTTTGCATTCCTATACTCAAATCACTGTTACATTGATGACACGAACTTGTAAGAGAAAGTAACTTACTAGGTTATCTGGATCTTAATTAGTTGTTTCTGAGAACCTGTTTTCGAGAACTCAAATTCGAGGCATTATGTTGTTATAGTGACCTGATTCTGAGTTCAGTGGTTTTCAGATTAGTTATATGCACAGGCCGTCAAAAATTGTGTATGCTCATTGCTCACAAATAGTTTCATATTCGCCAATACTACCACATAATCGGGTCGAAATATATCACTTAATTTGAATGCTCAATGTTACGGTTGTTGAGGAACATTTTGTAATTCGAGATGTAATTTTCAGAGCTACTGGTGAATTTTGTGTCTTGTTCACCTTGTTGCCGACTATGGTTAATGTCCGGAATGTGCCTACTGCCTACTTACCACCATACAGCCCTTAGAGCAAGAAACTGGGATATTTTTTCGTTTAATTAAGTTGGAGGCTTAATACTAATTTAATCTGTTAAGGAAAATTATAGGTCCTTCTGTCAGGAAATGATATTGATATTGTAGACAGCAATTTGGTGATATCAGCTGCACTATTGTTCGTATAGGTTGTATCAGCATAGAAGTAATTTGTTTGCTGCTAGAGTCCTGGATTCCTTATTCTTTCTTAAGTGCATTTTTCGGTTTTCATTAGGTCATCAGTAGTTAGATATATTAAATAAAACCAGTGAAGAAATATGGGCTTTGTTTGTACAGTAGCTAATGTTCATGGAGTTTGAATTATTTTTTGTTCACTCCTTTTTTATCTCCTTCCCATCCTTTTGATGAGGATGAAATGAGAAGCAACCAATCTGATCATGCCCTACATATTTGATTAATTTTCAAGTGGTTTCTCATGCTCCTTCTCCCCTTTTGACAATATGTGTAGTAGCTTGTGTTTGCTGACAATAAAAGATAATCACCTAGTCGGGTTAGCCTTAATAATGCATGTTGTGATTTGCGTTGTGATTATATTGGTACAATTTCTGTTTACCAGATGTTTATTTCAGCAGGCTGTTTCATGTTTCATGACTTCCTGTTGCTCTCTGATAGTGACAAAATCTTGTTAGTCATCGACTCATTTGTGTCTCCCATTTGCAGGATGCTCCCTATTTCTTGCTCTTATGATAGACAGACTACACCACTACATTAGAGAACTTCGTCTACGCAGAAAGAGTATGGAAGCCCTTAAGAAACAGAACAGAGGATCTGAGGATGGAAAATCTAGCATTTTGGATCAGATGAAAGTTTCGGAGAATGAGATGGCTACGTTGCGGGCTAGACTCAAACAGCTGGAATCAGATATCGAGACAAAGACAAAAGATGTTCATACTGCAGAGTCCAACGTCCTCGCTCTAAGAAAACAATCGGAAGGGTTTCTTCTCGAGTATGACCGCTTACTTGAAGAAAACCAAAAGTTAAAGAATCAGTTGAAGTCATTGGACTGGAGAGTGTCACGTTCAGGTAGCAAGAAAGATTCATAAGGGATTTTGCCCACATTTTGAGATTTTTAATTTGTTATGTAATTCCATTGAACTGTTTTTGTGAGTGTTTTGAGATGGGTTTATTTATTACATTAATTTGTCATATATGCTAATTATGGGGGGAGAGAGAGGGAGAGAGAGAGGCTTACCACTTGGTATGGTTGATGTAACTAAAAGTTGAGTGTTGAAGTAGAATAGATCAATTATTCCGTTTTGTCTTGATAAACTTGGTAGGGCTGTTCAAATCTATCAACGATATTATGTCAAACTTAACCACCTATTATTAGATGTTGAGTTTTATTACAAAAGCACTTAAAACGGTTTTCTGCAAGAAGCAGTAGTTATGTGCTTCTTACAAGGAGCAATAAAGTGGATTTTTTAAGATTCACTTGTTATTTTACTAAAGATTGGTTCTAAAAAAAGTTCATTAAAAGTACTTTCAGTTATTTTAAAAGCATTTTCAAACGAGCTATTTTGTTTTATAATTGATTACACTCAGAAGTAGACGGGTTTATTGTGTGATTTGAATTGAAGAAGAAAATGTCTGGATTCGTTTCGTAGCGATTTCCTTTGCCACGGTTGATTTAACCATTACCCCCTTTGTGTTTTGGCTACTAGTACTGATGATGATCACAAATAAAAAACCGGCTTCGGCTAGGGAAAAGAAAAGGAATGAAAAGTCCAAAAAACCAGCGTTTTAGCTACTAGGAAAAAAAAAAGGGAAACAAATCAAACCAGTCAAGAGCTGGATTAATTCTTGACACACATTCCGGATTCTGCTTGTAAAATCCCTTACTTCCATGGGATTCCAAACCAACTTACCCAAAAGCCTAAGTATCGTAACCATACGCACACACACACACATGTATAAATATACAGGCCCTTTATGTTTATATATATACGCTCTACATGTCTGCACTATTTGTACAAGGAAAGTTAGTGAACCACCAGACCCATCTAACGAGCTTCTTTGTCGAAGCCTTCTGGGGATATCACTCATGGAGCTTTTAACTCTCACTAGCATGTTCGGCTTGAAATTCGCAAAGGGCATGCTCCAGTTTCTCTTCTTCGTGCACTACGTCGCGATGATCCAAACACCTTTCGAGCGCATTGTCAGTTACTACTGCCTGCTCCTCGACTTCATTCTCATCGGTAGTCTTCATTTTTTTTAGGCTGGGTTTTCTCTTTCTTTCATGTTATTTTGCTCTATCTAATTTGTTTTTACTATATATTAACACGTTTGAGTTGCTTATCTACAGGGTTGTTCCTAGTCCTTGATTTCATCTTGCACCGAGTATGCGAGGATGTCAAAAAACTTGATAGACAAACGAAATTGATGGGGGAACTGCGCAACAGATTTGAAGAAAACAATAATCGCTTGCTTGAGGAGAAAGAAAACCAATTGCAATCGTTGAGCACAAAGCTCGACGAAGTTCAATCCGAGCTCGAGACCAAAACAATAGATGTTTCTGATCTAAGAAACGCATTGGGGGTTGCAGAAAACAAACGTCTACACAAGTGGTTGGAATCGGAAGATATGTTTGTCGGGTTTGATCGGTTGCTTGGGGAGAAAGATGACCAATTGCGATCCTTGAGAACAAGGGTCAACAACGCAGAATTGGAGCGCGACATTAAGGCGAAAGACACTAATGTCGCACAAGCTAATGTTCTTGTTCTAAACAAGTTGATCGGACATGTAATTAAGGAGCAGAGTCTTGTCCATGGAGAGAATGAGAGTTTAAAGCAGCAGTTACAGTTGTCGTCAAACGCCAAACTCAAACTTGATCAATTGCTTGAAGAAAACAAGCTTTTGAAAACAAAGCTCATTAGCTTCAGCCAAGTAGAATCTGAACTCGAGACCACAACCGGAAAACTGAATGATGCAGAAGTAAATTTAAGGAATTTAAGCAACGCATTCGGAGAGCTACTTGATGCGCAAGGTATTGCAATCGAGGCAAACCAAAGTTTACAAAAGGAGCTACAATCTTCGGACACAAGGCTCAAACAGCTACAACATGAGCTTGAGACAAAGACAGGAGAGATTTACGCTGCAAAGGACCGCGCGATCGTGCAAGAGAAACAATCCGAAGAGGCTTTCACTGAGTACGACCGTATGCTTGCGTATAAAAAGGACGAACTGGAATCGTTGAAAACAAAGCTCGACCAACTACAATTTGAGCTTAATGGTGCAGAAGACGATGCTAATTTTATGAGGAATCTATTTGGACGATTACTTGATGATCAAGATGAGGTATACGAGAAAAATAGAACATTACAGAGTTGGTTGCAGGCATCATTCACTACACTAAAAAAGCTCGAATACGAAGTTGCAACAAAGACGGAGGATCTTCGTGCCGCAAACGACGAAATTATGGCTGTGAACAAAGATTCGGATTATTTTTTCCAAGAGTATGTTCGATTACTTGACGAGAACAAGATCTTAGACAGAAGACTGAAGTGGGAGGCTGCCAAGCACTCAGAAGGTGGTAGCGACGATTGATAAGGGAGGGATTGCAGACCAATTGAGATTTATTTTTATTTTTATTTTGTTTGAGTGCTAGTTGTATTTTTCACATTCTAATTAGCCAATTTATGTTGTCAAGTCTTCTCTTTTTCTTTCAGCTTGTGCGCCCGCCTTGTATGCATAATCAGACGGCAAGGCGGGTGCCCAAACGCAATCTTCGGATTTTGTCTAAATGCAAAAAAATGTTATGCACCAAGATGGGCAAGCTCAAAAGGCAATAGACTTGTTTGCTGTATTAAAAAATGGTGAGAAAAGGTAAAACAAGAAGCATGCACAAACAACCATAACTTTTTGTTTACAAAATTAAGATTTGAATAAAATACATAACTTTTACAATTAAAGGCCATCCAAGCCTTTCTCTTACTATGCCTAATGCTAAAGCTAGCTGCATCACAAGCCTCCAAACCCAAACCCAAGCAACTACTAGGATCCGTATTTGTATCCGGATTCGTATTTGTTGGCCTGTCGTAAATACTTTTGGTATACTGTGACGAGATATTGGCCTCATTTGGCGGCGATAAGAGGCACAGCGGCACGTGTTTGGACTGCCCGGCGGCGAGAAGCGGAAAAATGGTGTGTGGTTGTGCTACATCTTGTTTGTTGAAGTTGTCACTTCTAACTGTGACCCAATTTTCTTCATCCGAAGCCCAATTGGGAATTTGTCGAGACGACGCCGCAATGCCTTCACCCAACTTTCGGATCCTCTCCTTAGCTGAATAAACCGAACCACTGCTCTCACGGGTCGGATGCCAAATCTGGTCCGATTCAAATTCCTCCTCTTCCCACAAACGACGATCCAACACGGTGGTGGGACTTAGAAGATCATTGGGTGCCTCGACTACAAATCCATGCTCCAGAAGCTCACCCGCCGACCACCTCTCCAGTGGGTCCCCAATCAAACACTTGGCGACAAAGTCCCTGCCTTGCTGCGAGAGAGAGCTTGGTATCTCCGGCGCATCGCCGGAAAACCCGATTCGGTACAGCGCCGATACCGGGTCGCAAACGTCGTTCCACGGCGCCCGCCCGGTGGCCATCTCGATTATTGTGCATCCCAGAGCCCACACGTCGGCGGCTATCCCCTGTTCCTCCCCGCGCGCCACCTCCGGCGCCATGTACAGCGGGGTCCCACCAATCGGCGAATCACAATCAAAATTCACGAGGCGAGCACAACCCAAGTCGGCGAGCTTCACGTTGGCGCCATTTTCCGCGACCAGAATGTTCCGACACTTGACGTCGCAGTGAGCGATTTGATTGGAGTGGAGGTGTTGCAGTCCGAGCAGAATCTGCTTCGCGTAGCAGCTGATCGCGGCCTCGTCCAGGCACCCGCCCTGCCGTCGGATTGCGTCGGAGATTGTGCCACCAGGCGCGTATTCTAAAAATAAATTGTACAAAACGTCGCCGTTCTCAGTTGAGATGTTGTGGCCTTTGTAATGTACAATATGGGGAGAGCTCAACGTAGACAAAATTGCTCGCTCCTTTTGGAGGAATTGGGATTGTGCGAGCTTGGCTGACTTGACTGCGAAAACCTCGCCGGAGACATGTGACTTGGCAATGGAGACCGTGGCGGAGGAGCCGAGGCCGATGGTTCGGCCCCTAGTCCAATCCATTTAATGACGATAACAAAGGATTAGACGAACAGAACTACACAACAGATAGGAGTTACAAGTTTGGTATGTGTTAAAGTTTGTTTTGGTTGGATTGGGATTTGGGAGGTGGAATATATATGAGTGGAGAAGGTGGTGGTGGTGAGTAAAAATGTGAGGAGTAGTCTTGTGGGCGTGGTTTGGTATGCGGGGTTGGCTTTAGCTTGAGGCCTGGTGAGCGAAGCTAATGCCTTTTCAAACACCTTTCTCACTCTTTCGGCTTTTTTCGGACCAAAGGGCGGGCCGCCGTCTTCTCTAATTCATCTGAGGCCTCCACGTGGTAAAAGGAGGGTGCAAACTGTTTTTGGCCGGCGGTTACGTAAGTTTGGCGTTGGGGACGAATGGGATATGGTTAAAGTAAATTCCACGCATTTGGGACTTGCTTACGTAGTCCTTACGCATTGGGGTGCGAATAGAAAATGAATGGAATATTCTTGTTTGGGAGAGAGTTTTTAGTGTGTCCACAACATGAAGTGGTACTTCATGTTTTACTATACAAGTGATCGAGTGGTGAGATATTTGTGTTAAAAAATTAACAACTTCAAAATTAAAACTTATCTCCAGTTATATAATGACACATGATGTACTACTCGTGTTTCAGACATAATGAGAATTTCTCCTTGTTTGGTGGGATGTATGAGGCCTAATTATGTAGAAAATGGATTGACTTGAATACTCTCTAGTACAACTCCCACTAAGCAACAGCGAACTCATTTTTCTCCCGAGTTGGATGCATAATTTGTGCCCATTTTAGTAATAAGTTTGGCAAGTCTAGGATATGGTTTGGTAAGTGTTGAATACATAGGAGGCAGATTGTCTGTCCTCATGTTATAGTGCCTTTCTTATCCCCTCCTATTTGTGCGGTTGCGGTTAAGCCATGTCAACATTTTATATTGATTTTGTTATAGAGATAATAAGACAAAAAACAATAGGAATATAAAATGTTGACGTGGCTTAACCGTGACCGCACAAATATAAGAGGATGAGAATGGCACCATAACAGGAGGACAGACAATCTGCCTCCAAATACATAAATAAATGGTACAACTTTTTTAATTAAATGATAAAAAATGAGTACTTTTCTTGGAGAATTTCTAATACTCAAAAGTATGGGCATGATAATTTGGTGGAAATATTTTGAGCTGATGTAGTATGAATAACAGTTACGAAAAAAACCGCTAAATAATTACATGATAATTTGGTTTAGCGATATTCATTCTTCAGTGAATTGGAAAATGTATTGAGCACAAATATTATAAACAACAGTTGCTAGAGCAGTAAACTAGCGACAAATATTCTAATTCTTGACTTCAAAATCAGGAATTAGGTCGGTAACTAATGGAAGTAGTTGATCCAGTTCTCATTTCTTGCTTCTTTTATATATTCTTAAGCTTCCCAATTCTTTTACTTATCTAGTTCATAGTTAACACATGAATGATATTTATTTCTTAACCCTTAAGTAAAAAAAAAACAAACATATAATAGACAAAGGAAAATGGACTTATGTAGATAAAAGAAGGGGTGTGCTATCCACACACCCCATTTTACTTCTCACACACCTCTTGATGATTTCTGTCCGTTGATCTTCTTCAATTCATCCGATCCGACGGCCGAAAATTAAAAAGGTGTGTGAGAAGTAAAATGGGGTGTGTGGATATCACACCCTAAAAGAAAAGGGTATAGTTGAGATGTAAAAGGCAATTAAAAGGATTTTTTGTGTTGCAGTGGGAAAGTGAGTGCATATTGTGCAAAGGAGCATAGGAAAGGAGGTGGACAGTAGGGATGACCAATAATTTAGTTGTAAAAGCCGCCAAACCAAAACCCCAACTCATATTCTTACATGCATCCTCTCAGTTTCTTCGTCTCCGCACGAACCAAACCAAACACCGAACGATTTCACCAACCAGCTTGGTCTGGTCAGGTGGGTCCGGTAGAAACCTAGAATTAATAAGTGAGTTGAAAACTTGCAACCGTAGATGGTTTGCAGCTCACAACGTTGTAACGTAACCTTTGGCCTTTCTTTGCTTTGCGTGCGCAAAATATATGGTGTCAATGTGCATGCACGAAAATGAATCATGATTGATGAGTGTGTTTGTTCGGTATCGTACCTTGTGATTTATGTCGCTTCCAAGCAACCCTATCATATTATTGTTCACATGCATGCATGCCACCTATCCCTTCTTTCTTTCTGTTTTTCTTTGCCCTCCTCCTCGTCCTCCACCTCCCTTTTATTTGTCAGCTTTTGGCAAAGCTTTTTAGCCCCACCTTTGTGCTTCGTGAATCATGCGTGACAAAACGTTTCCTGAACTTGTGCGGCACACCTACTGTAAAAGACATCATTCCTTCTTTAGTTTAGGCTCCTTTTAGATAAGGTAACGGTAGAGAGATGAAAATTATAGACAAAATTTTGAAAACTAAAGGAGATTGATTTATTACGTAAGTGGCTTATTACGCGTTGATAAATGTGTTTATTCCTATTGATGATACATCATTTAGTTTATAAATTTTATCTCCTAATTTAGTCTCTCTAGCATTACCTTTTTATATATGATTAGGTTCAGTTTTTCTAGATTACAAACACCTATTAAGTACAAACACTTTTAAATAACATGTCGGTTGTTCAAAGTCAGACGCTCCATTCTCTATCACTTTACAGTTTAACCTTAATTTCCTGTCCATATTATAAAACTTTATACTAAAAACATGAGGTGATTAAAGTGGAGCTACACAAGCTCATTGGGCCAATATATATATCACTCAATGAGCTGTGAGATGATGAATGAATTTCATCATGCGAATAACTTGGCCTCAAAGCCAATGGAATGGAACCATATCAAGGATCATACACCAATTCACGTCAACACAAACTTTTGCGTAACGTCTAAGTTTGTTCTATCCCATTACAACCTAATATTCATCCCAAGTACAATATGTGGGGGAGAATGTCTTGAGTTCGGCTACTCTACGGGGCAGCACTTGGTGAGACCTACATGCTGAGCTCCCACCAAGAGTAGATTGTTGCCTCATAGGCTCCACACAAGTTTCTCCAAATTGGGTCCTCCACGCTCTTTTATTTTTCAAACAAATCGTTGCCTTCACTCAGCTATCGACCAAAACCAACCTATATGCGTCAGTAATGTAAAGTTTTATCATGAGCAAATTTCATATGGTTGAAGAAAATATGGAGATTAATGCTTCTACTTAACAGCTGAAGCCCGTAATTTTGAGATATTACTAGAAAACATTGCACAATTTACTACATGCTCTCAAACTTATAACATATGATACCAGATTACAAACAGTTGTATTTACAAACACTAGGTTTACGCCGACGCCAACAAACACCACAACTAATTGCAATTTGCAAGTTTTAACCACTGGATCCCTTTACATACAGAGGTACATATATGAAAAGTAAACAAAGATGAGCATATGCATCAAATAATATCAAGAAGAGGGGTCGGTCCCAAGGCCGTTCTTTATGCAGCATCTGCAAATCCGACTCTCATCTTGCCATAATCGAACACGGTGTGGTAACGACCCATGAATATATCTCCCAAGATCCTGCATTGCACCACCGCAAAGTGAGAATCAAAGCAGGTTTTATCGTATATAAAGCTCGACAAACGAGTTCAAGTGTTGACTAATGTGATAATACCAGAGAGGTCCGCGGGGACGAGGGATATCCAGGCTAGTGAATCCACTTATGCACTGAGCTTGAGCACCCTCGCCGACCTTAAGTATGTACTGCTCAAACCAACGGAGAAATTAGCAGAAGCGCAAAGGTAGCTTGCACTACAACTTTAGTCATGCAAATTTATTCACACCAAAATTCGCCTTAAACCACAGGAAAAGTGTACCAGTATTGTCATGAAAACGCACATTAAACTATTCGTCGAGAAACTATGGGTAAATAGAACCCAAACACTAATTTTTCTAGTGTACTAAAAGAGAACATTAGATTCCTCATTCGCTGATCTTAAACAAAGGGAACCAGATAGCATTACATAGATGGTCTTAAGAGATATACAAGCATGTAGCTAAAGGATAAATTGGGATGTTGTCGTACCTCATCTGAAGTGAGCTTAAAAGCCCTACCGCCAATGGTGAAGGAGACGGGAGGCATGGAAGAAAGCTTTCCACAGTCGACAGTAGATTGTCCCAATGTGTCTGGCATTTTTTCACAAAGCTGCGGAGTTATAACATCGTGGAGTCAGAAAGAGAAGTGATGCGGGTTACAAATATAATCAAGTTTTGTGAAATTTCTGCACCTCATTGACGTAGTTCAAAATACGATCTTGCGTAATATTCTTCTTAAGCTCGTTTTGCATCCAGACAACTGCCATTTCACACGCAGAGCATGAAGCATCATGAAGAATGCCAGAAGATTTGCCGTTTTTCTCATCCACCACGCTCTCAATGCCCATGCTGAACAAGCACAACAGTAAAACAATAAACTATTACCTAATGAAGGCAAGCCCAAGAACAATAAGAGCAATAAAAGGACATCTTTTGAGCTGACCTTACACTACGAGTTCCGTCAAAGGTGCACACTCCAATTTGAGAACAAACCTTCTTTGGTTGGACCTGTTGGAGAAAGTACGCAAACCAAATGAATTACAATCGTCTCCACTCGTGTGCACAAGAAACAAAGTGCAAACTGGAATAACATAAATCTTGAATTTACCTCATGAGCTACGAGTAAATCAAGAATGGTTCGCCCATACTGGTTAACAACCGCCTTGCATTCCTGGCTAACAACACCGCTGGCTCCAATGGCTTGATTTATCTTCGTAATTGAAGTCTTTGTATATACGTATAGAGAAATTTATCGATAGGGAGATTGTCATTACTAATGCAGCTTTGTAAAACTATGCAAAAAACAAACGGACGCAACGCAAACAGAAGCTGGAAGAACATAACGAGCACAAGTACTTCATTCAATCTATATACACGAAAAAAGGTCAGTAACGTGCTCATATTTCTCTCTTTCTGCTTCAATCAGAACATTCATCATGCGAAGTTAAAAAGTGAACCTGACCTAGCTAATCCAACAACCTAGATAAAATTATTTACACAAAACATGCACCAATCAAAGGATTAATCAATAAAAAAACAAAGTAACAACTAAAATTTGGATTACATACCGATGGACCTGTCAAAAGAGAAGTTCCAGAGTCTGCAATTGCGAAACAGCCACCAGCACAAAATCCTGAACAGCAGAATAGTTAAGTCAGAACAACGGGGGCAATATATACGACATTCGTATCATTGTCCCCCATCCTGTGAAAAATACATACACAGGGGCGGGCGCTTTACTCTATTTCTATGTCATTTTATTGAACTACAATGCTTTAGGCATCAAGAGCCAAGAGGATACATACCAGTTGGTTTACCACCAATAAGAACATCACCCATGTTGAACTGCCAGGGAGAGATGCAAGTAAGAAAAGAGGGAAAAAGAAAGGTGAAATATTAGAAGGGCAAAAATGAAAAGAAAAGAAAGCATCAGACACTCTCACATTGGACCTGATTGTTTTCACTACCAACCTGCCAATAGCCTTTCCTCGTTACTGGAACATATGTGTGCTTGCCCTTAAAGTGTTTCGGATCAACTCCGCCAAACACAATTTCACCACCTGCTTCATCTTGTGCGTTGCGATTGAGCCAAAAGGAAAACACCGGTTCCTTGATAAGACCTCGCTCAACCATGTTGTACCTGGAAGATATTCATGTGTTCCATATCAAGCAATGAATGCTGAAATTATTCATTTAATTATTTCTGGAAAAAAAAAATGATCGGTGAGGATCAACGATGCAAATGCGTATTATACCACACTGGGACAGAACCTCCAACCGAAATCTCTTGAAACCCAAGTCCCAATAAGCCATCAAACTTGGCGGTCACGAATGTGAGACCGGGTTCACTAGTTGCTTCGATGAAATCCTGATGATGTAGATGTACCACCAATAACAAGTACAGTTAAACCGAAACACTAGACTGGGAGACGGAAAAGGAGGGGGGCTCAGAAATATGATTACCTGGTTCTTAACAACGATGTCCCCGACTTTAACATTGTCATTGCTGAAGAAGCCTGAAATAGCTCCGCTACCATATTGGATGGAAGCAGAAGTCCCTGCACAGCAGTAGACATATATTACACACCATACAGCCAACGCAACCAAATTGCAGCATTCACACGATTCAGAAACAATTACTGAAAAGCATGGAAAACAAACCGTTGTTCTTGTATGTTCTCGATTGGCCCGAGTTGTACTTGGCATGGAAGAAGCATGCAAGCTGCATCCAAATGCAACAAAACCATGGTCATGTTGTCTCAGACCAAGCTTTCTAAGCATCCAAAAAGTTCCAATTTTTCAAAATTACAGCAAAGTGTAAATGTTCAAGCTCACCGAGACATAACACTTGGACGATGGAACCCACAAGTTCGAGCTTCCAGTGTCAAAAATGACAGTGAAGGGTTGAGGGGGGGTGCCAATGGCAATCTCACCATAGTACTGAGCATCCATGTAGTTCTTTAACGAAACAATGTCGACATCCCCGGACTCGGGTTCTCCGAGATTCGAAGGGAGACGATACTTTCTCAATCCATTCTTGGATTCTAGCTGCGCAGCAACCCAGTCGTTCGAATCCAGTTTCACCTTTTTCAGTCCAATCCTGGACAACCCATCATTGGGTGCAGAGGATACAAGAGAAAACAACAGGCTTGTAAGGAACAGAAGTGCTTTGAAGCTGGTTCCCATGTTGCCTATAGCTCCAAAACGCAGAATCACAGAACCAAATTAAAACTTTCAAACATATACAATTAAGAAATTAAAATTAGATAAAACTCAGCGATTAAATTGTTTGCAGGAGGAAGAGAAAGCCAGTGGAAAGTTGGTGTGAAGAAACTCAAAGGAACAGAGTGGCTTTTAAAACAGAGGACCTTCTTCTGCCCTGTCACTCTTTGCGTTTACTGTGGGGCCCAGCTCAGCCCTTACCTATATTCCGTATGGAAAGAGATCCGGTGAGGATCCCTTCCACCTGAACCTCCTGACCAACAAATTTGGATTCTTAAAATTTGATCAAATTCAAATTTATTGGTCAGAGGCTCAGGTGAAAGGGATCCGGGATCCCTTTCCATTCTGTATGGTATCTAAAAGGTAGGCCCCTACTGATTCTTTTGATGTGAGCCGTCTGATCTTTGGGATTTAAACGGTCAATATTGTGTGGAGGCATGATGGTCTCGTTCGAGGAGGGAGTTTTACAAAAATGGACGGTGATTATGGAGTTAAGAGAAAGATCAGACGGCGTGGATGATGTGGGTAGATGACGACGGGTTTAGATAGTGCGAGTAAAACGACGTGGAAATGTAGAATTGGAAGTTGCAACTGAACGCTCACGTGTAATATAAACCTCCTGGTTGCCTTACCACGCGACGCCTCCGTATTTGGGGAGAGATTTTAGTGTTCTCAGGGAGCACGGATGCTTACGTTATATGTTATTGTACAATGAGAGAAATGCTTAAGATATAAATTTTCATCTTGTTTTATAATAATATATGATATATTATCCAGTGTTCTGAACATTAAAATCTTTCGTATTTGGGGCCCACCGTGAGCTTGGGGTGTAGTTTGCACATGAATTTTGTGTGACGATGTTCACGTTTTCCTTACACTAAATCAACTAAAATTTTACAATCAAATGCAGTTATGCACGTTTTGTTTGGATATGGAAACGAATTATGGATATACAACTGATGATACGTGGATATCATTATAACTAATAAAAAGTAAAGTACTGAAGTATGATATCATTGGTTATTAATTAGGGAATATTTTTACTCACTACCCTCAAGTAATGGTGATGCTCTCACCATTCTATCTAGCACCGTTAAATGAATTTAAATTTCGAAACTTGTGTAGTGGATCGACACAGGTCTCAAAATACACAAATTAATTAGGATGATTCCTGCAAGCAAAGAGAATAGTCCTCTTAAAGGCAAAATAAATGATGCAAAGACAGCCTAACCATTAGGCCATAGGTTATTGCTGAGTGCAGGAAAGAGAATAGTCCTCTCTAAGGCAAGCAAACATTGTGCCCATCACTCTCACAATATGCAATGCTTAAAGTGGAAAGTTGGAAATTAAAAGAAGATTACTTGGAGGTCAAGTTTAATGAAGAACCGTCATATGCCCTTTTTCGGATGCAATGAGTCCTATTTTTCTTGAAGCCCATTATTTGGTTGGCCTCAACAAGCTTAGGCCCTACACATCATTCGGAAATAGAATGGGGACCAATCCATACAATTCTATGGACATGGTTCATAATTGGTTACAATTATTCATGTCCAAAAGACAATTTGAATTGTTTTCTGCAGAAGTACCAGTACTTATTTCATTAAGTATTTTAAATGTTTTCGCAAGATTTAATTGCATTTTAACTAAAGATTGGTTCTAAAAGTATTTTTAATGAAAATGTTTTCATGTTATTTTAAAAACACTTACAAACTAGCTTTAGTGCTTATTAATTTTCTCACAAATACAATTAACAAATAACAATGTACATGCAATATTTTTTCACCTTTGCTTCAATCAAGTATGGAATTAGAGCTCGAATGGGGAATTTGATGTATTTCTGGTCAGTAATGGAAACAATCGTCCATACCGTCGCAATAGAGGAAACAAAATTCTTCGAATAGGCACCTTTCTTGCATAGCATTTCTTTTTATTTTATATAGTAGATGTTAAATTTTGCAGTTCATTCTTTATTCCTACAAAGCTGCCTAAAGGAACTAATTAATTTGCAAAATGTTTTACTTCTATCATTATTTAAAATGTGTGGAAAAAATAAAAAAAAATATTAAGTGTGAAACCAAAAGGTTCAAAGATCCCAAAATATGAGTCAGCACGTACCTTTCGATGGAAATTGAAGGGAATATGTAAAATATTCAAAATTGTTATTTTCTTCAAATTATTAACGTTTTTTTACTAAGATTATCTTCGATGAATTCCAAAAATAGGTGCTGTACATGGTTAATTTCAAAACCCTATTCAATCAATCAGTCGTACAGATCGAAACTGCACGTTCGCGTATCAATAGGAGGCAGATTGTCTGCCCTCCTCCCATTACCATTAGGGCTGGGTTCGGTTTGAAACGGTTCGGTTTTTTGCTAAAACCGAAACCGAACCGAAATTTCAGTTCGGTTCGGTTCAATTTTTTTTTGGTTTTTTTCGGTTCGATTTTTTTTCGGTTCGGTTTCGGTCCGGTTCGGTTATTTTTTTTATAAAATGTAAACTTTCATTAAACTTGCATACATATCAAAAGCCCACAACTAAACACAAACAAAAAAATGGGCCAGCACAACAACCCAACCCAAGGGTTGAGCCCGAAAAAGAAAGAAAAAAACTGAAAGCCTAGCTGCCTAGCTGCTTAGTTCCCTTGCTGCCTTCGAATCACGATTTCCTGCCTTTGACGACCCCTGAGCACAAACAAACATAATTTTCCTTCAGCTTATGAATTAACAATCACAAATTTTGCACCTTTATGACAATAAAAACATTATTTCCAGTGTTCAAACAGACTGAAACATATAATAGAACCAACCAACAAAGCATGTAGGTCCACATGAGAGATTCATAAAGTAAATGATAAAACTAAAAACATGGGATGGGCATACCAAAATAAATTTTTATTGGGTGCTGAAAGGAAACTTACTGAAGTCCTCTGCTAATTTAGACCACCATTTGCCTCAATGTATATATAACCATTTGACTCAGCCAAACCTACAACGCCGGAACAAAACCAAGGTCATTCTTGGTAACAATATAATTGTAGATGTTGATTGCTTCGGCCTTGCACATGTCCTTGGCCCCTTGCCCCATGTTTGCTATCACTGCAATTTGAGTTGCGTCTCCGGTTCCTGCACTTCCACATTGTTGACAAAGGTATGCTAAGATACAGACTAGATGGGCACAATTCTTCGTTTGTAGATTACCGAACATTTGACTGTCAAACAGTCTTGCATACTGGAACGTCCGTCTCTTTTTGTCTTCTTCCTCCGACCCTATATATGATTCAATTATAATTCTTAGCTCGTCAAGAATACTCTTTTTATGCATGGATGTATGTAAGGCTTTCATCAAATTAGTCGGTTGACACTGAAGACCTGTTACAGCTCTGTAGAACAAATCGACAACGTGCATTCCAGTGTATGCAAGATGCCCTGCAAAGAGCATTGTAACCATCCCTCGACCCTCTTCAAGGTCTCCTATGGAGTACAGAATGGATCCCAGGGTGTCCTTGAACAAGCGAGTTTCGAAAAAATAAATGTAGATCTTTTTAATACAAAACCAGGAAAGCAAATGAAATACCTCAGCCCTAGTGTCGGTATCTGCAAGCCGTTGCTTTATGTCTCTTGCTATCGAAAAGAAAACTTGCTCCACATTAAGATTCGTCTTTGCACTCTGCGTTACACAATATCTTCAGTAAGCGGAAACACTTATTATTCAACTAGTTTCCGATAGAGTTGGGGGCTGCGGTAGACGGAGCCGGGGGCGAGACGACGTGAGATGACGGGAACGACCTCGAAAGAGGCACGCAGCAGAGATCGAATCAGTAATCCAAATAACAATTGAAACAAATATCCAAATACACAAATCCAAAAACCAAATGCAAAAAAGGGATTATAATTGTCAGATCCAAACAAAAATCAATAAATCATCGAAATCAAAAGCCAAAAAATAAAAGGAAAAACAAGGTTCATTGAAGGGAGAGAAGATGAAATTACCCTGCTTGTGACCGGCGCCTTTCTCGACGAGTCGACGGTATGGCACTGATCGCACTTGGTCTTGAAGATTTTCTCACAGAGAGTGATTGAAGTTGAAGACCGAGAGAGAGGGTTACTGGGTTAAAGGGTGTTGCGGCGGCTGTGGCTGCCTAGGGTTAAAGAATTTAACACGAGAGAGAGAAGAGAAGAATGAAAAAAGATAAAAGGTGTGGCTGCTGTGGCTGGCTAGGGTTAAAAGGGTATTGTAGATTTCTCAAAAAAAAAAAAAAAAAATTCTCTGAAATCCTGAAGGCATGAGGGTTCGAACCCATGCCCTGCAGTTTGAAAAGGATCACAGAAACCAACTTGGCAACAGGTTATGTTTTGTTATGATTGTATGACTAAACGATTTATAATATTGAAAAAAAAAAATTAAATATTTATATCGGTTCGGTTTCCGAACCTCAAAAACCGAAACCGAACTGACTAGATTCGGTTCGGTTCGGTTTGACAGTTTAGGTTCGGTTTTTTTTCGGTTCGATTTTTTTTCGGCCTCGGTCCGGTTTGGTTTTCGGTTTTTTTCGGTTTTCGGTTTTTTGAACCCACCCCTAATTACCATGCCTTTCCCATCCCTTTCTACATTGTGCGGTCACGGTTAAATCACGTTAACATGTCTTATTATCTCTATAAAAAAATCAATATAAAATGTTGACGTGGCTTAACCGTGACCGCACAACTAGGAGGAGATAAGAAGGACATGGTAAGAGGAGGGCAAACAATCTGCCTCCATGTCAATATCCATAAAATAAAAATCAATATTTCTCAGTTATCCTTTTTCAATATGATAACTCTCAATGAATTACAACCACCACATATAAGTAGGCTTGGCAAACATGTTATGTTGTTGTTGTGGCAAATTCGTTTCTTTAATGAGTTCTTATATGGTGACCTATAGTGACTAAATTCGTTAACAGCTCGTATCATTTTATGTTGAGTTAAAAATTTATTTAAGAGATGACCATGCCTAAGTCTTAGATTTGAAAAACGATATTGTATCGGATTCTTAATAAATGATCATATAATATTAATAAGTTCTTAACAGTTAATTCGGTAACAATCTGATTTATTAACAAATTAACTCAAAATCTTTTATTTTTACATCGTTTTGTGTTGAGTTAACGAATTGTGAGAAAATTTATCAGATCAACCTATAAATGTGAAAATAACATCGAACTATCTTTCAATAATACGAGTCAAGGTGTTTTTGGCCACATGCATCCACGTGAGGATCATAAAAGACATGCACACCTATCCACCACCATGAACATGGCAACGAAGACGAAGGCCATGGATCCAGAGAGTCCATGTAGAGTAGAAGATCCTTCGTACGGTGGATGAGGTACGGTTGCCGCCCACAATGCTCCACGTTTTGCTATTTTCTTGTGATTTTATCAACTTGATTGATTGGTATTTGGATTCAAAATTCAATGGCAGTGACGTGATGTCAAACAAAGTGTACAAAAAGTCAACAACGTACCCAATTGGAAATTAGCAGCCCACAATCCACGAAACCTACTCGACACTTCAAAGTTGTCTTCTTCTTTACTTTTGTATGAATTTGACCTCATTTTTTCCCTAACTTATTCAAACACACACGTAGTTGCCTGGAAGTCTCTTCAAAGTCCAGGGTTTTTATTTTACGTGTCAAATAAAGATGGCCGATTTCGTTGACTGCAACCACACCCTCACACGTACAAGAATTTTCCACGTTTCCTCTCTCTCTCTCTCTCATCTTCTTCGAGTTTTTTTCTTAGGGTTTCCTTGTAAACAACAGTTTCTTCTGTCTTTGCTATGGTCAATGGTGTCTTAATTGAACATAATCATCATGGATTAGATTAGGAGTAAATTAACTAAATAATATATAGAAGATGAAACATGTAGTAGTGCATGTACTTGTCATTGATTGGAATAGTAAATACATAATCTAAGCTAAATCTTTTTCCTTCTGTGTATTTACTGAAAAATTTGAATCAAATTATTTAAAATAAAACCTGAAAGAAAAAGAAAGAATGAAGTTGGGATCCATCTACCGATTCTAAACCCTCCCCAAAAGACAGCAAAAGGTATTGACAAGTTACCAACATTTTCTAAACCCAAAGGACAAAATTAACAAAAAAAAAAGTAATAGACGCCCACATTTCTAATTAATTTCCCGGGAAGCTGCTAATGTTCTTGTTGCTGTTGGCTCCGGTGCTGTTGTTGGACGTGGTAGAGGCGCTGTTGTTGTTGTTGCTCGGATGAGCTCCTCCACCAATGATGGAGGTGATAGCGGCCGCGAGAGCAGCAGTAAAGCTCGGATCAGCCGTGATGGCACTCACTGTGTCAGCAAACGAGGAAGACTGAGTTTGCTGCATTTGTTGTTGTTGTGAACTAGTAGACCCCATTAAATCCTGGGATAATTGAAGTCCTGAAAACTTAGACTGGTTGTAGAGGGCCTGCCCAAAACCTTGAGGCAGTTGTTGTGAAGCTGCCCCAAAACTCTGGGGTTGCCCTGGGAAATTAGGGATTTGAAATGGGGTGTTTGGTCTTTGGAATTGTAATGGAGATGTGGTGAGGTCCAATGTGACAGTTGGGAATGGAGCTGAGGCTGAAATTGTGGCAACACTCGATGAGCAAGGAAGAATTGCTCTGGCTAGCAAATTATTAGGGTTCATATTCATCCCGTCCGCACTTGCCATGGACCCCGAAAGCAGCATGCTGGCGGCTGCCGTGGTGGTGGATGCCATGGCCATTGCAGCGGGTGGCAGTGGGTGGTTATGGTTGCCTTCATATGTTGTGATCAGTATGGTTCTGTCCTCAGCACAACGTTGTACCTATCAAAATAGTAACACAAACATATTAGTACTTTCATAAGTAATGTTATCGACATGTTTTTAACAATACTAAAACGATAGAGAACGAACGTTCTGCACAGAAAATTTCTGCAAATGTATACGTACTTGTTTGCGAACAGGACAGCCTACAGCCATTGTGCACCTATAATATGCACGAGGACATGGGTTTCCTTTTGCCATCTTCTGTCCATACTTTCTCCATTGACATCCATCAGTAATCTGTAATTAATCAAAATTTAATGTTTTGTGAAACTTGAGAGACTTATAATCGAGTTATTATACTACTTCGTTCATTATTTATTTAATTCAGCATGATCGCAAGAGGACTATTTTGAAGTGTTACTAATTAAATTGAATTGAATTAGATTAATTTACCATAGGGGCTTCTGATCTGGCTCGGACGGAGACGCGGGCTTTCCTCATGGTTGCCTCGGTTGATTGATCAATTGGCTTAGGAGCCGCAGAATTGTTGAGCTTGGGGACCTTGTTGGGCACCCATCCTTGTGATTGAGATTCAGGACTCTCATCCCCGCCAACTCTTTTCCCGTCACGGAAATTATTAGAGTTTGGCGGATCCAACGGACCAATCTGATCGTTTTTCGCAACTTCATTGATGTTTTGGGGTGGTGAAGCTGATCCGGTTCTTGCTTCCGATGAAGAATTGGAAACTTGGTCATCAGTCGTCTCGGCTGTGGCTCTCGGACCCAAATTCAGAAATTGTCTTGGCACCAATCCTTGCTTCTTTTCTTGATCAGACTTTGCTTCAGCATTCTGATAAATAATTAGACCAAAGATAAATAATTAGACCAAAAAAGAGTCAATATATTTCAAAATTCTAGAGACGTGAGTTCGATTAGTTGGCTAGGCAATTTATCTTTCTGTAAATTAGGGTAATTTAAAATATCGTAATCTTAAAAAGATGATTGCGATGATTACGGAAATAAATGAATTACCTGATCATGATCTAATTGTGATCTCTTATCAGCTGGAGCTGCAGTAGTGTGATTTTGTCGTTGTACAACTGCAGCAAGATGCATCTGCAGTGCACTGTAGTTGTTGGTCACTTGACCAAGCATTTCTTTCAGCCTCTGGTTTTCAGCATTCATACGTTGCACCTCCACTTGCAACTGTGCCAGCTGATCATCATAATCAACCCCCACCACAGAATAAACCATTAGTCTAAAAATAGAAAATTCAACTTTAATCTAAAAATAAGAAATTCAGATAATTTATTTCCTCAGAGAAAAAATAGTAATATTTCAAGTCAATTACGTATATGTTATATTTTTTTAGATGATAATACTTGAATAACTCGAAATATCGTGTAATTCAAAAGTCTTACCTCATGATTCTTTGCTCTTTTGTTAACCCCATGATCAGAAGAAATCCCATCGTCAACCATCGACTGATCACTTCCGGTGTTCGCAGTAACAAGCTGCAATCCAGTCTACATATTTTTTACATCCAAAACAGAAAAATAATTAAGTACCACTAACAATAAATCGCCAAAAAATCCAGAAAAATAATACATAAAAGGGGAAATGCTTACATTAACATCCAAACCAGTCCAATTCTCCTTCTTGACACTGACTGCACCATTGGATTTCGAATCCTGATGATGGTCATCAGTACTATTGGTATTGAGCTTGTTCTTACGATCGGAAAAGAAGTCCACCTCATCCACAACCATCCGGTTGTTGTCATTGGACGGCTGTGATGCATCCTGCTCTTCCCGGCGGCCAAGTTTGACGGGGAATTCCATTCCCTGGAACATCCTTTCCCCACCAAAAAAACTGCTTCTCTTGTTGTTGTGGTGGTCGAGCTTAACCGCGGCGGTGGGCGGCTTGTTGAGGAGGTAGCCGAAGGAGTCAGAATCAAGAGTGAGCCCCCATCCTTTGTCCATAAAATTTAATTAATCTTTTGACGATACGAACAAGTGGTAATCAAGAGAGAGATGAAGAGGAGATTAAGAAGATGAAGGAGCAGGGTTTTAAGAGAGAGAGAGAGAGAGGAGAGAGAGAGAGGGAGGGAGAGATGAGGGGTATGTGTGGGTGGTGAAGTCTTTGAAGTCTTTTACCGGTGTAACGTGATCGCCTATAAAAAGGGTATGGACGTGGACCAAACTTAAAACAACTAGATTGGATTTGTGAGAAATTCATGGGATTATTCATTTATTTTTATTACTTTAGTTTTCATCACTTGCGTCAGATGGTGCGTCAGTCTGCCATCTGTCAACGTTGGGCCACCCCGTTTTAAATGTTAGACCCGTCCCAATAAACAAAGAGTCATAACTCACAAGCGTTAGACGGTGAAGATTACTACGACGACCAAATTGTCACGTACTGTTAAACTTTTATGAACACCTTCAAACCCGTACACCGTGTTATTAATTCACAAATTACTGATTTATGTGGTTAATGATAACAAAAACATAAACAAAGTCTATCATTTTTCAGTCGATTCTCTTTATCGATGTGCACAATTAGTCGGACAAAAGTATTTCTTATAGACAAAATGTTCGATATGATCAAAAACTTATTTATCTAAACACGTTAATTAATAACATCACTCAATGCCGTAACGAACATACTAAAAGATTGCTATGTGTGGACGTGTGTAGAAAAGAAACGCAAAAGGGTGTCTAGTTGGGTGGGGTTTCTTCCACATTTCGTCAAGAAAGAGTTTGACTCGTTCCCATAAATCAAAAGAGAAAGTGAAGACACAGCTAAAGAAAGAGAAAAAGGAAATGAACTGCACCGCCCCGAACCGCGCGGCGCGTTCCACGTGAGGAAATAAGAAAAAAACGCCAAAAGTGGGCCCAACTGGGCCCGAACCAAGTCAATGGTTTTGACGGCCCGCCTCTCGATCTTTCTTGCTGTGACTGATGACCGGGTGAAACAGTGGCCTAGTCTCCCTTGACCCCACCCACCGTGACATTACTCTCCACGTTTCAGATCTGTCCGGGAACTATGTTGACTGCTTACCTGTGGGACCGAGTCACTTGCATACTTTTTTGGTTTTTCTTTCAATTATTATCGACTGTAATTACGACTCCATTAATTTATTAATTAAGTTAAATAAATTGTTAATCTCCCATTGGTTGTCTGATCATTCCATCTACTTTGTCTTCCTCCCTTCGATTCTTATCTGGATCCTGTAAATAATACCTGAAGTATGAATTATAAAACGCATAGTTTTAATCGGCAGTACCTGGCCTCTTATTCAAAATCCACACATTTAATTCCATTGAAAACTTGAGTAAACTAATGGATTGATCTCAACATACGGCAACTATTAAAATTATCAAGTGATTAAATAAAGATTGAAGATTAGTACGAAATCCATATGATTATCTCACTTAAACCAAAGCTTATTAACAATCATAAATGTCTTCTTTTGTACAAGACAAATACTTTTATTATAATAAGTTGTTAACGGTAAGATACGGTCAAAAATACGATCATTAAATAGCTATGATTCATTGACATTAATATATAATTATATATTTCTTTTCAAATCAAAGAAAAAAAAAAGATAAAACAAAATCCATCCCCTATAAGTACGGTTGATTATTATTAATTTTGTATACCTAATCCCTTTACTTTGTGATTGGTGTACCAATTTTCAAACGTTCTTGATCTGTTGTGTTAGTTCTAGTAAATGCTTCTTTTGAAAAAATGACTGCATCGATCGTGTACCCAAAAAAGAAAGGCCAACGCTCGACCAGCTTCCTTTCGTTTACTTTGACTTATGATCAATTGAGTTTACTTTTGAAAAAGAAATTTCAACATTGAACCTCCTTTAAGCTTTTAACGTGCAAAAAAGTATTAGTCTTCGGCCAAAAAAAGGATTCTCGGCACGTTTGATCATCTAAAGACTTTCCATGCACTTTCACTATTACCATGCATTAATTGATATTTCCATGTGGAAACATGACTACACTTTATTTATTAAAATTATTTATCAGCTGTAACATTTTTTTCGGTTCAGTTGCAAACGTAAATTACGATAGTCGGGTAGAATAATATATTCAATAAGTTGCACCAAATCTAGAAATAAAGTAGATAAGGAAGGGTGGATAGCAAGTATCACGAGCTCTCTGTTCTAACAAATCTCCGCGAAAAAATAGCAAAACCAAGTTTATTGTATACCAGACTTTTAATTCATCACCTAGATCAAACCAAAAGTGACTTTGTCGCTTTAATTTTTTTTACCAAACTCTAAAACTACAGTTTATAATTCTTTTTTATATAAAAATTCGACCTATTGCTCATTATTTTTCTAATATAGAATAGTTTATAATATCGTCTTGTTAAAAAAAATGTTTCCTTTTTTCTTTGAGTCGGCCTAACTCATGGGTGGGGTTAGTGGACTAATTAAGAATCCGTATGGAGTCGTGGATAATTTCTCTTTAATTACTTTGCAATTGCATGCATGGGCAGCTAGGTTTGTCTTATTAACCGGGGGGACTTAACACAGAGAAAGAAGAAAAAAAAAAGGCAAATAAATATGTTGATGTGTACAGAGAACACACAACTTCAAGCTTACGGCGCCCAAAAAGAGAAATCAAGATTGCACTTTAAAGTGTAATTGTAGTGGTTGATGCATGCATATGTAAAGATGCTGTATTACTTTTATATTCTCTACGTACTTAGTCGATCTAATTCTGAGTTTCTGAATCTGTGCGCAAAATGCAATGTCTTAATACGCAGAATTTTGTGTTAATTAGTTCTGATTTAAAAGTTGACATCTTCAATCTAATCAAAGCGTGAAAGTATATTTTTGTGAAACTAATTATATTAAACATGTGGAATGTTCCTTCAACCCACTTTCCTTCGAGAAACTAAAGTTCTGGAAAATTAAAACCAAAACTGAAAAACTAAAGTAATTTTGATGACTTGTTGATCATGATTTGGCTCGTTTTGGTTAATATGCAGTTTGGGTTCAATCTTTTTTGAACAAGCTTCTCGTTCTTGTCGTCGATTGCTAGTTATAGATATAGCTGGAATTTCATAGCCTCGTGATATGCTTATATAATTTTTCTTTTGGACTTATGTCTCCTTATCAACAAAAAAAAAAAAGTAATTTTGATGAAAGTATTTATCATCAAAGGATTGTAATAACTTTAGGATATGGTAAAGCTTTACCCAAGGCTACTATATTTAACTTGTAAGTTTGAGTATACGAATTAGTGAAAATCTTTCTTTTCGTTAAAATGAAAATTGGACAACAAGTTAGTTAATGAATTTTTTGGTGTGACATTAACACGTAAATGTGTTGCATATCAACCTACATCAATAAATGTATATTTATAAATGTTATAACTTGAAATTGTGAAGTATGAATCTATTGCTCACTCATAACTTAACTTGTGAATTCGTATCAACATAAGGTGCAGTCACAAACAAATTAAATTTATCGAGTTTACTAACTCATCTTGTTCTAGCCACAAGATCAGATATTATAGGATCTCGTATGTCTATAAAAAGAATTCATAAAATAGCTGGCAATTCCAATGTCAATTAGCTCTGTACGATTACATTAAACTAGTATAAAACTGCCAGTAATTGAAGGTGATCACCGCCGATCAATAGACGAAATCAACATAGAAGAAAAAGACATAGTTGACTAAGATTTGAGTTGACCATAGGATGCTTCCCACGTGGCTTACTTGCATGACGTAGAAACTTGTTGTAAGGTTAGGTTTGACAGCTAGGGTTTTTCAAAAAATAAGGAAAGCGGATTATTACATTATGTTTGGACGAGGGACATAAACTTAAAATTTTGGTAAAAGTTAGCATTTATAAATTGACATGTACAAATTCCCTTGTTTGGATTTATAAACATGAAAATTTAGAATTTCCGCGTAGAAAAAAAAACTTGGAATTTGGGACCTTCAATTCCCAAGTTCAAATTCCATGTAAATATGTGTCATTTTTCAATTTCTATGATTAAAAGTTTAAAAATAACAAATTCCGTATTCAATTTCATTATTCTTTTAGGTTAACCAAACAATAAAATTTACAAATTCTAGAAAATAAAATCTTGTCATTTTAATTTCCGTCATTTTGAAATTCCTTAGTAATCTTAAATTTCTTCATCCAAACATAGTGTTAGAAAATCATGTTGTAAACGGCGCTGATTAAAACAATAAAATTTGCACATATACACCTTTATAATTTCAATGATGTTTTTCACACATGGTAATGTTAGAGAGATCTTCTATTTAAATCAAATTTAATAAATTACAAGACATAGTTGTTAATGCTTAAATCATTATTTAAGTATTAATTAATATATTTATTTTCTGTTAGTGATACATTACGTAAACAAATTTAGTACGAAATTGATGTATCCTTTCACACAGTATAGAAATACTTTTTTTTTTAAAGAAAACTACTTTCCAATGGGCTTCTTGTGCAACAGTTACCTTGATATTTTTTAATTTGTTTTGACAAGTAATAATTTGAGTCTTCTTCTTCTTCTTCAACAACTTGGCCTTCATTTGGTTATAATTTTATTTGTTTATTAACGCGGTTCAAACAAATTTCTCTCAAATTTCAAACCCATTTTTGGCCGACAAATCTGTGACAATTACAGGTATAAATAATTTGAGATCAAACAAACAAATTTGTATAATATTCTGGATGAAATCAGAGGAAAACCCATCATTCATTGTCAACTTAAGCAGCACCACCGCTCGTGATTTTAGTCGTCAATTGTCAGCATCATATGTGTAAGAAATTGGAATTTCACCGAAAGAAAAATAATTTGGAATAGCTTCATGATTTGATGTTCCAAGCCTTGGATTAAATTGATGATGCAAGTGACATTGTGCAACTTAAAGGAGAGAAACACTTGTTGGTCTTTAATGTTTTTGTTTATGTTTACTTTTTATTTTATGATTTTTTTTTTGTTTTATTTGATTAAAAAATTAGCAATAAACATGATTGTGCAGGAGTAAAAAAATAGTGAAAATTATTTTCCATAAATAATTGCGTGTTTCTCTCTCTATAATATATATATATATATATATATATATATATATATATATATATATGTATGTATGTATATGCACACTACCGTCATCTTTATTTTAAACTTAAAATGAGGTTAAGGTCAAGTTGATCATGAAATTTAACTTTGAAAGAGATATAGTTGATAGAGATGTAGTTCGAACACCTCAGCTCACTTGGCCTGGGGCTTGCATGAAGTGATAAATTGCTTGGGGTTACGATTGGTGGAGGATTCAGGTCCAAATGATCTTATCAATAATACGAAAATGACTTGCATTATCATGATAAACCTAATGCGAGAGAAAATGATTTGATTTCACTAATCTGATTTGACCACTATAATATAGAAGGACGTGTTATATTATGCAATGTTTAGCGTGGCACGTATCCTATATTGTGATTTATGAGCTTGTTCAGTCAAAAGATAATGCAATTGGTGTAGCAGGCCATTAAAAGGATTAGCACTGGCGATGGTCACCATTTAATGAAAGGTTATGCATCACCACCGGGTGTATATACAATGACCTATAGATCTTATAAGTAACAACATTTTCTCGACTTTATCAAGCTAGCAGGAGTTTCATGTGGATTTTTTTTTGCTTTGTTCTGAATTTTCTCTACATTCAACACGAATATTGGGTCTAAAGTAGGAATTGATTAAGTAATTTATTAATTTGATGTATTTGAAGAAAGTTGAGATTTCATCATAAAATTAATTGGCAAAATTGAGAGTAGCTTAACTTATGTATAAGCCCATGCAAGGTCCATTCTCTCACCATGTGTGATTCATTCTCAACACGAACCCTTACGTGTGACGAATATTCAAACCTAGCATATGGACAAAATAAACATGTGATGTTGAGCATATTTTGCCATTGGGCTTCACATATGGGTCAACCTACTATAAAAACATAAGTTGAGGTTCCACCAAAAGCAAATTGGCAATATAGAGATTAACACCACTTACTCATAAGCTATGCAAGGTCATTATCCAATCAATGTGTGATTCATTCTCAACACACCCCCTCACGTGACGAATGTTCAAGCCTAACACATGAACAATACAAACAAGTGACTTGAAGTATGTGTGGCCATTTAGCTTCACATATGGGACAACCTGCTCTAATATCATGAAAAAAGTTAAGGTTCCACCATAAAACTTCATAATTAATCTCACCCAAAAGTAGTAATCACTACGTTATAAATATTAGTGGGGGTGTAAAGTAGAATTGAAGGGTCTTTGAAGCCAATGGTATTCTTGCGTACTTTTGGACCTCTCTAATGAAAAGATCAGCGGTTCGTAGACTTTGGGTAGACGATTGGGCAGATGACGGTGGACTCCTTTAATTGTAGACTTTCTGATAATAAGAGAAGGAGGTGCCAATTGCCATACGAATTTAGATATATGCCTTTCACACCAATTTTCTTGCTTTTAAAATTTCGGGACCTACTTTTTGGCCATGTCTTCATTCCCACTTCAAGACAAGACTGTCTGTTCCGATATATCTTTGATTTGCTTTCTTTGGGTTTAATTTGTTCTCAAGATTTTCAGCCAAAGTATCCGGAGATTTTTCTTGTTTGGGATAGCACGTTTTGAGATCAAGCAATCAAACCATAACTATATATCTAGAGGCTTGATTGGATGCATGGTTGCGCCGTATATTCTTTACTACTGCTACTAATACTTTTCAATGCCATTACCACTTGTCTGCCTAACATCTTGAGTTAGTCCACTCTTTTTCCATCATTTCTACTTTTTCACATGAAATTAAACTAGCCCTCTTGTTACACGTGTGGTAATTATTTTATTATTTATTTGTTTGTTTGAAAAAAGATGTAAAACAATGAATAATGTATTTTAAAAATATTAACCACCCAGTCTCACTAGGTGGGTGTTTTTTCATTTTTTTTCCTTTGAAATTCTAATAGAAAGAGGATAATTTTGAAATTATGAAAGTTTCACCTGTTTTTTATCTTTGTCTTCTCCCCTTATATAGATAGATAATGTTGACTGTCATAATAAATCGCCATATATAGGCCATGTCATCAAATACGAAGACAGTCTGATAAAGGCATCTCTCAAACTTGATGGAATAAAAGTACAAAAATATCTCACGTTTTTGTCAAAATTTACCTACGAATAATTAACGCGATCGAGCACAGAAGCATACCCAATTTTTGCTGTAGCTTATAACTAAGTGCCTAATTTCTTGCCAGTTTTGTGAGTATGAATATTATATATCAACCTAAAGATATACAGTTTGGCTATATATAAAAACGCCGGCTGCCACCAACGGATATTTCTCCTCTTTCGAAGATGTCAGTTAACGTAGGCAGCAAGGAACCTTAACATCTTAAGAAACCCAACTTCATGCATTCTATTATATTTTATTAAAATCAAATATAGAATTGAGTCAAAAATATCTACTCATTTTTTCTTTTCTTGACATTTTATAAACGTCTCTCATTTAAGAGAGGAGATATTTGAACTTGTATGCTCATTATCAAGACTTGTCGAGCTAACGTAATCAACATCTGCCAGTCAAGAATGAGAATTTACGTCGACTACTAGTCTACTGCTATTTTCGTCAGATGCATGAAGGACCACATTATGGAGTCCTCGAGTGGGTAATAGTCTTTTGACAGAAAGAAAAATGAGAATGGGCAATGACGTAATGGTCATTAGTAGACTTGGGCCTCTCCACAGTTAACTATATGTGTAAGCCTGTATAATGAATTCTCACATGATCTTATTCCAAACTCAAACATGATCTACTCAAACATATCAAATTACAGGACAAGCCCAAACCCATGGCTTTCGTTAAGAATCAAAGATGATTGTGCAGGGAAGTAAACAAAAAAGAGAGTGATTCTAAACCAAATGGTCACTCTAGTCTAGTGGTGCCACACTACTCTAGTGTCTACTATAATACTGCCATACAACAAGTTAAAACTTGGTCACTCTGATCAGAATTTGTCTTCCCAAACATGCATGCTGACTAGAAGGGTTGGGGTTTAGGGTTTGGTATAGGGCAAAGAACAGAGAAAAAAAAAACTTAGGTTTCTTGATAGTAGATACCATATAGAAATAATGAAATGGATCATAATCATTCATAGACCTTCAATTTCAATAATTGAAAGAAAAAATAATAACACACACACACACAAGTCTTCCGCTTCAAAAAAGAAAAACCCTCCCCAAAGAAAAGCAAGAGAAAAAACCCTCCCCAAAGAAAAGCAAGAGAAAAACCCTCCCCAAAGAAAAGCAATCCTTCTTAATCTTTTTTTTTTCCTCTTTGATTTTAGTTTGTAGTCTCTCTCTCTCTCTCTCTCTCTCTCTCTCTCTCTCTCTCTCTCTCTCTCTCTCTCTCTCTATGTTGAGGAGAGCTTTCAGTTCGTGATTGTGGTCACTTTTTCACTTTGTCGAGGAGAGATTTTGGGGTTGTGTTCCTAGTCATGGTTTGTTCATTCTCAGATTTCGAGTGGTGATTGTTGTTCAAATATGAGGTAATGGTGTTTGTGATTTGTGTGTAAGAATGTGAGCATAAGTATGACTATGTGAACTTAGTTACAGGATTAAAGACTGAATAGGAAGTCTTATCGGGATTGGATTTGTGAATCCATATTGGTGCTGAATTACTATTTCATAGGTATTGTTTTTCTATATGGATTTTAATAGGGAAATCCTTATGGAAGAAGGCTAGGATTATGTAGTATATATATATAGTGGCCTCTGCTCTCGCAGTGTGTGCTCAACTCCGGACTAAGACCTATTGTTAGTTAAGAGCCTTTGAACACTGAAGAGTGGAGAAGGCGCATTGTGTCTTGTTGCAGAGATTAAGCATGGCAGCCGGTTTAAGTTCTTCCGCAGGTATGTCTTTTCTCTGTGCACTGCTTTATGGTTTATGGTTTTGTGTTTTAATCACGGTAACTTGCTTTGCATGATCTTGATGTTGTGTTTATGCTAACATGTGGTATCAGAGCCCAAGGTTCATAAATTATAAGTTATGTGATTGAAACCAGTAGATTCCAAAAAAACATAAATAATATTTGAGAGAAATAAGTCTTCATTGCTTGGTGGGAGAATCGAACACAGGTTCTTGTATTAATCCTTGCAAATAACGACAAAACTTGATTATAATAATAATATAACCGTTGGAATTTAAGAGGATGTTGTTGTTGGATTCTCTGCAAATCCATACGAAGGGTTTTCTTTCGAATTGGGGTTTTCGATTAAGAATAATATCCAACAAAATGTGTTTCTGGGTTATAATTTTATCAATCTTGCAACATATATGATTGATTTGAATGGTTATTCCGCTGCGCTGCTTCAAATTTGGATCTGTGCAAGGTACGATTGATAAATTGCAAGTTTTATTTTGGCTACTTCTGCAGTTAGTCTGCAGATTGAATCGAAGGTTTATATATAAGATTATGATAACAAAATCTATATGGATTTCTTTGAAATTGAAACTATTATGCAGAAACTTAGACCTTGGGTGTTCGATCATGTTTTATCTGCAATTGTTTTAAAATCTGTAGATTACTAATGCACCTTTATGTTGTATGTTAAACCATGAATAATGGTTATAATGCATGAGACATCTCATGATTATCTATTGTTGCATATCTTCTTATTAATGAGTCAGTTTTTCTATGTATGCTTATCAATGATGTGTTGCTAAGACTATATGTATGAATCATTGATGCAAATTGTGATGTGCAAACTGTAAAGGAAATCAGGAACCTAACTGGTTCATGTTTGTGATTTCTTCCGCAGTGTCTGCAATAACAATGAAGACCCTAAATTTGGCCAACATTCCAATTCTCACTGGTGGTAGTAACTACAAGAAGTGGAGAAGGGAAATTGGATTTCTATTAACTCTTAATGAGTTTGATATAGCAATTGACAATCCCAAGCCTGTAATCACTGATCAAAGTACAAGGGTGGAAAAGGCAGATCATGAGAGATGGTCAAGAGCCAACAAGGTGGCGGTTTCTATCTTAGAGAGTGGTATGACTGATACCATTCGAGGTGGGATCAAGAAACATGAGTTAGCTGTGGATTATTTGAAGGCAATTGAGAAGAAATTCAAGGAGTCTCAGAAGGCTGAAATTAGTCAATACATGGCCTTACTGACAACCTATAAGATTGATAGTATTGGTTCAATTCAAGATCACATACTGAAGATGATCGATGCTGCTGAGAAGTTGAACTCAATGGATGTCAATATTGGAGAAAAACAGTTGGTTTTCATGATTATCCAGGCTCTTCCAATCAAATACTCTTAGCTAAAGGTGTCTTATAATACACAAGACAAGAGTTGGGATATAGATGAGCTCATCGCACAATGTGTTCAAGAGGAGACTCGGCAACAGTAAGAAAGAGGCAAAGATGTTGAGACTGTGAATTTTGTGCAAGGAGGAAAAGGGAAGAAATTCAACAATGCTGGAAATAATTCAAGTAAGAATTTCAAGTGCTCCAAACCTTCTGATAAGACTGGTACTTCTGCTAAAATATTTGATATTTCTAAAGGGTCTAACAATCTTAAACCAAAAATTAAAAATGTTGCCAAGCTTAAGTGTTTTTTCTGCAAAACTCGAGGTTATCTAAGAAAGGATTGTGAACTTGTTTGGGCCCAAATTTACACCATCGACATGTGCAATCAAGGCCGTTAAGTGAGCATAGCTCTCAACCGTTGGATGGAAAAGTGAAGATAGTTTTGTTGTTGTTAAAAGAAAATATTATGGTTTTTATCATAATAATTATCTTTTAATTATCTTGACAGATGCGAATTATATCTCTAAGCAAGTGGTACAGTTCAAATTAAATTGGGATATGCGTGACATTAGATAGGGAAGCATGCAGATGATAGTCATACAACTGCAAATGGACTAATGCATGCACGGATAGAGAAGCCTAGGTAGGCTTGGCTTTTGGTAGTGATGTGATAAGCCTAGGATTTGATGGTGGAGAGAGAAGCCTAGGTAAGCTAGGTCTTTGGTCATGATGGGATAAGCCTAAATAGTTTTTATATTTTGTTTGAAAAGTCAGCCAACTTATGCCACAGATCAGATTTCATTCTGCGAGGAAGAGTTGCAGTCAGACTCTGCAACATTATATGACCATGCAAGTCAAGTACTTCAGTCTTATAAATACAGATGTGGTAACGAAAAGAGCCCTCCAACTCAACACACAATTGCCATGCGCAAACTCTCTCAACAACTTTGAGATTTTTATTTTCTCTTTTCGCTGACACATCTTCCGTTGGCATCAACAACACTGTGAAAGCAACCGGTGATATCTTTAGTCGGCATAGATAGCTCTGTCGCCGTAGAATCAGCTGATCTCGCAGCATCTTCCGTTGGCATCAACAACACTGCGGCGATGGTGGTTGGTTACCTATCCAAGTCTTGGTTGAGAAGGATTTCTGAATCCTTATTGATCGAGGTCATCTCATTAGCCTTCTTGGCAAAGTGAGGTGTTACAGCTTACTGAGCTCAGCGCATTGCACGCCGAGTTATTTTATGATTGGATACTCTCAAGTGGGATTTAGAGTTCGGCATTCAGACGGCCGAACCACGTTATCATTAAGACTTATATCCGCTTTGAGTATTTGTGCCCTTACACTTTGGTGTCGATTCGGCGTGAGTTTACTCTGACGAATACCATCACTGTGACCGAATCCAACGACAACGATTCGTGAACTTCGTAAGAATAGTAGCCTTGTCTTCAGGTTCGAGAACCCAAGAGGCTGAGACGTGTTCCTTCCTCGGTAGCAATCGCAAGACGCAGAAGTCAGCTGCGCACCCAACGCAACATCAACAAATTTTACTCATCGGCCGAGCTCGGCCGTCGAGTTGGCACGCCCCGCACACAACTGAATGACGTAGTTAGTTTACTAATTACTCGGTATGCGCGCCACGTAGGCTTGGTAGTTTTTAGGGTCAACAGAACTGTTTAAGGATTATCTGAAAGCTAATGGCAAAGAGGTAGTTAATGTCTGTGAAGAGTCTTTTGATCAGTGGGAGTAGTTTGTTATTCTGTTTTACAAAGAGCAATTACTGCATTAAGGACAATTGCAAAATAAAGTTTGAGAAGTGCTGCTACTGTGAAGTTTGAAGAGCTAGTGCGGCAGTAATGTTCTTCTCTAAAGTTAAGTTTATGTTTAGCTAGTTTAATTATCAATTAGTATAATTGTTAGCTAGGTTTATTGCATTCAGAGATTCAATTTTTGTAATTGATTGGTCTGATATATATATATATATATATATATATATATATGTTTCTGCTGCTGAGTATTGGTACTCATTTAATAAATGGTATGTTTTGCTATAGTGTAATTTAGTGTATGTTTCAATAACAATCTTTTCCCAAGGCTTGTTACTTTAAAATTTTAAAGTTTTGTAGTTTTGGATGGTGGTCTTATTGTAGAGGAAGTTTTGTTTGATGCTTTGGAAATAGTTTGGCTGTTTTAAGCTTATGATTAGTAAATCGTTTTAAGTCAATGTTATGTTGCTTTCCTATAAGATCAATTTATGTTTTGGTTTTCTTGAAAAGTGGGAACATATTATGCGATTGACTGTTTAATATCAGTTTATGTTATGTGTCATATTTGCAGTCTGGATATGTGTGAACTTAGAATCAATACTGCATTTTGGTTGTGGTTTATGATTCTCTGTTTCCATGTTTTGGAGTGTAATAGAATGATGGTCATAACAATGGATTCTCAGGTGAGGCTCTGTGATCACTTCTTAATTGGAGAAATTCATGTCTGAAACTGATCTCATGTTAAAGTGGGAGAAAATGTAAGAAATGAACATGAGATTGAGTGTTTTTTACGGTGAGTGGTTAAGTTCAATTAGAATAAGAAAGCCTTATGAGAAGCTGTGAACAAATCCTTGTTTGTGAATGATTCTGTTAAAAATGTTTGAACTGATACGGCTTGGAAAACATAAGTTGTTTTCTATAAGGATTGCAATAGGAAATCCTTGACAAGTTATAAGAAGGATATACGTGTTTTGGATTCAGTTGATGCTTTGAGAAATCTTTGTGATTTGACTCAGGTAATTGTTTTGAATTCATAGGAATTGCGGACATACAGTTTATTGTCTGTGATGAACTTGATTATTTTGAATTAAGTTAAGAAATAGTGGGAGTGGATATTTAGGTCCATTAAGTATCAGCATGATCATAATGTTATATGTGCAGATTGGACATAAGTGGTTTGAAAGCGCCGGTTGCATAATGGTTGTGACTATGAGTTTTCAGATTCTTTGTTTTGAGATGCATAGGTAGATTGTTTATGATGTTGCTCATAAGGCTTAGTGATCACCCTATTTGTAGTCTTAATCGAACTGGTTTCTTGGTTCATACTTGCTCAAGTGGGAGAATGTAAGAATGTGAGCATAAGTATGAATATGTGAACTTAGTTACAGGATTAAAGTCTGAATAGGAAGTCTTATCGGGATTGGATTTGTGAATCCATATTGGTGCTGAATTACTATTTCATATGAATTGTTTTTCTATATGGATTTTAACAGGGAAATCCTTATGGAAGAAGGCTAGGATTATGTAGTACATATATAGTGGCCTCTGCTCTCGCAATGTGTGCTCAACTCCGGACTAAGACCTATTGTTAGTTAAGAGCCTTTGAACACTGAAGAGTGGAGAAGGCGCACTGTGTCTTGTTGCAGAGATTAAGCATGGCAGCCGGTTCAAGTTCTTCCACAGGTATGTCTTTTCTCTGTGCACTGCTTTATGGTTTATGGTTTTGTGTTTTAGTCACGGTAACTTGCTTTGCATGATCTTGGTGTTGTGTTTATGCTAACATTGTGTGCTCGTCAAAGGACTATGAGAAGGAAACTTGACGTTTGTTGGAGGGGACTCATAGTAGAGCTTTTTGCCAACAATTGCAAAATCATCAGAGATTGGTGTAGTCTTTTCCTCGTGAAGCCTCTACAATAGTTCTCGAGCCTGCAATTAATGTTTTAGTTCTCGCAACTAGGGTTTAGGGTTTAGGCTCAGGGTCCTCCAAGATTGAATAATTATAATGTATTTTTTGTGTGTTTGTAATTGTAAGATTGTGATATTCTTTTGACATGTATAATCTCTTGAATATTCTAAAAGAGATAAACATGATGAGTTTTTTTTTTTTATTAAAAAAAAAAATCTTTCGGTAACAAAAAGCCTTCAGCTTCAAGGATTACGATTCGTGGTAATTAAGATAATAAAAGCTAAATTGCAATGAAATACAATACCGGGATTTATTCTATCATGATTACTTGGTCAAAATGTTCATCTCACTAAATATTCCCATAAAGCAAAAGCACCAAACAAACAGACCAGTCACAAAGCATACATAAGAGCAAATAAAGTAAAAAAGAAAAAGACATTAAAGTGAACACCACCAACTACTACTCAGATCACACTTCACTTTACTCATCTAGCTACTTTGCTTAAACTGCCAAATTTTTGTTGGGATGTACACCATCACTCAAGCTTAACCTAGCTAGCTAGCATCTCTCATGTCTCCTCTAACAACTCCTATGCCGTTTGTCCTGCTCATTTTCCTTACCCTTCCGTTTGTCAGCCTCACGGCACCTCAAGCCAGCCTCTGCAGAACTTCTTGCGGCAACATTCCCATCAACTACCCTTTCGGCATCGATGAGGGCTGTGGGAGTCCTTACTACAAAAACATCCTCGTATGCTCCGAATCCTCTAAACTCGAACTCCGAACACCTTCCGGAAGATACCCCGTTAAATCCATAAGCTACTCCGACCCTCACATTCTTCTCATCGATCCTTTCATGTGGAATTGCCTAGACGGTGACACATTCCGAGCCACAAGACCTTTTAGCCTCGACACGAGCACGCATTTATCTCTCTCTCCTCAAAACGACTACCTATTCTTTAATTGTAGTGAACAAAATGTGATCATTGAGCCAAAGCCTGTGTTTTGTGAGAGGTTTCCGGAGCGATGTGACTCTTCGTGTGACAGTTCTAGTTATCTTTGCAGGCACTTGCCTGAGTGCGCCTCAGCGTTGAGGACAAGTTCTTGCTGCTCTTACTATCCCAAAGCCACTGAGTCTCTGAGGTTGATGTTGAAGTATTGTGCTACTTATACTAGTGTGTATTGGAGAAGCAGTGGTGAAAATCAGCCGGATGATCAAGTTCCTGAATACGGAATTCGTGTCAATTTCGATATTCCGGTGACCACCCGTTGCCTTCAGTGTCAGGACACATCTAAAGGAGGCGGGACATGTGGATTTGACACGAAAACACTCAACTTCTGGTGCTTATGTGATAGAGGAAATGTCACTACGTATTGTAAAGGTACGTTTTTGAGCCATTTAATTAGCCTTGTTGTTAGAGTGTATAGGGTGATGGGTAGGAGTGGACTAGGTTCAGGTTCGAAACTCTCCGATGTAACTTAAAAAAGTTTTTTAGTCATTACATTGTATCAAACATTAATTTCCCTTCTAATAATTTTTATGATTGTTGATTATTTAATTACAATGATGCAGATCACAGCATTTCTCAGAATAGGAGGAATGGAGTACTTGCAGGTGATTCGCTTCTGAGATTTAGGCTTTTAGCGCGAACAAAATTTCATAAATTCAAGTATATATAGCTTGGATGTTGTGTGCTTAACTATAAGTTGGATTTTATTTTTTTAATGTTGCAGGGACGATTAGTGGAGTGACAGTTGCAGGAGCCTTTGGAGTTGGAGCAGGAATTTGGTACTTGAAGAAAATGAGGGCTAAATCACCAGTAACATGTGGGGTTCAGAGCAATGAGAATAGGCTTTTCTAAAGACACTAAACCAAAGTAAAAGCATCCGCCTTCTTTCTTTACCTTTTCTACTTTTTTTTAATCGCTTTTTGCACATCGACATGCTTTTCTACGTCTCTTGATTCTTTTCCTGTTTATATACAACATTGAGACAGCCAATGAAGCGTGAGAGTAACTTTTCTGCTTGAACAATCTAGTGATGTTATATTATTTGTATCTATTTGTTACTACTGAAATATCAACAGTGCCGTGCACTGATATTATAACACCCAAATTTTTTATACGAAAACCTGCAAGCAAAAGCGACAATAGCTACTTAGTGCTTTTCATCAATATTGTCAAATTTTCTTGTGACAATGTCAGTAGCTAGCCATCTCACTAAAACAAAATTCTTGGATCGGAGATATATCATGCATCCTAATAATAAAAAGTTCAGTAATTCCTCACTCTATGTTGTGCCATCTCTAACATTATGTAGGAACACAAATTGGATAGACTCACAACACATATAACAAAGAGTTTCAATATTGATAATAGAGATCCAAGAAGTCAATGTACGCACAGAGCTTCAATTACGGAAAACTTAAATGGTAGGACCAAAAACAAGAAAAAAAAGTTTGGAAAAGGGTATATATATATATATGGCAAAGCAAATTAACATACTTTGCCAACAAAGCAGCGTAGAGGACCTGCATTTGAGGTTAAAGCAGGAACCATGGCTCCTGGAAAGACCTTAAACGACTGCTTTCGAGAGTAAAGTGGATAGCAGTTTCCATATCCAGATTGAACAAAAAAAGCACCATTCTTGAACACATCCCCTGAAGATCTCCATTTCCAATTATTCCAACTGCCTCCAGCCTCTTTCTTTGTAACCTGTTTGGCATAAGAAGTTTCAGGAGCTATGAAGTAGTTCCCTTCACTGAAAATTGTTGGATTGGCACTGCCTCCTACGGCATACATTTTCCACTCGTCATATCTATTGTTGGCCAGGTGCGCATACCCAAACCTAACCCTTTTTTTTTCACGACAAAAACAATGGCATAAATTAATTAAACAATGTACTCTCATGTATTTTTCTCTTTTCAAAGAGTTGCAGGTAAGTTATTGCGCTTACCTTGGCATTCTTTCAACAAGGCCAGCCTTAGAGTACTTGGATCTAACGGAGGACATGACACAGGACAGAACACAATGGCGTTCTAAGATTCATATAGCCGATCCCACTCAGTGACTTGGATTTTCCAAGTCTCCAACCGAGAAGTTTTCCTCCCTCGGGAAATTAAGGGAACACTACCTCAACCTATATGCTCCACTCACAAAGCTTCAACATACAAGCTTCAACAAAAGAAAATTCAAAGAACTTAGCGAAGAAGGCTTTGGTGTATTTAACACAATACGTTGAAATGAAGGAAAGCTTATTTATTGATATCCCCGATAAGTTACAAATATGTACATATACTGGAGTCAAATTAAACAAACAAGAGGGAGCCTTCACAAAGGTTGCTTAGGAGAAGTCTCAGCAGTCGGAAGAGCCCCAGAAAGAGAAGGCACCGGAGGGGGCTCATTCGGAGCCTCAGTACTGGACAAAACCCTAGAAGGAGGAGGCATCAGAGGTTGATCATTTGGAGCTTCATTACGCGGTACAGCCCCAGAAGACGAAGGCAATAAATGCCTTTGGAACAAACCCACAAATCTCTGATGATCAAGTAAAACCTGACCATCAGATTCCTTCATCTGGTCAAGCTTCCTCTTCATGTTTGTAGCATAGTCATGTGCGAGCCGGTGCAACTGTTTATTCTCATGCTTGAGCCCTCTAATCTCCTGTTTGAGACTCATCACTTCAGCCGCCAATGATTCAACTTGGCGGGTTCGAGCAAATAGGCGTTGGGCCATATTAGACACAGAACCTGCACATTGAACACTGAGAGCCAGAGAATCCTTAACAGCCAACTCATCAGACCGTTTGGAAAGTAGTCTGTTATCTTTGGGAGTGAGAAGGTTCCTGGCCACTACCGCAGCGGTTATATCATTCTTCATCACGGAATCCCCAACGGTAAGAGGACCAGTAGGGGAGACGAAGGATGGGCGCCATATGTTGTCTGGAGAAGGCGGGGCTGCCTCTTCAACAAGGTTCAAGTCAAAACGACGGTCGGAGGGGCCAGACATTTTCAAAGGTGTTGAAGAGAGAAGAGGTCGGACAAATCAAGATCTTAGAAGTGCAAGAATGGAGCTTCTACTGGTGGATATTCAAGTGTGCTTTGGAACTTAATGTCAGCCCCTATAAAAATCTGCACTCGACGAAGCTTCAGAAATCGAAGAGGCGCTTGCTCAGAAATCGAAGAGGCGTTTGCTTTCTCAAAAGCTGGGCTGCTCAGAGACCACGAGGGTCGATCTCAGAAATCGAAGAGGCGTTTGCTTTCTCAAAAGCTGGGCTGCTCAAAGACCACGAAGGCCGATCTCAGAAATCGAAGAGGCTTGCTTTCTCAAAAGCTGGGCTGCTCAGAGACCACGAGGGCCGATCTCAGAAATCGAAGAGGCACCTACTTTCCCAGCCTTGTCAGCACCTGTCACACGCACACTCAGCTTTGCGGAAATTATGGGCATTCTGTCGAAGATTTCTGACGAAGTAGAAAGCACATGAATCGCACTGTTCAATCACCCACTTCCCACATGCAACAGTAGCTCATGGGTACCACAGATAACTTTGCCAAAGTTCTCTGACAAAGTTGAGACACTTGAAGCTTGCAGCTCCCACTACATCGCTCTGACCAAGAAGGGTAAAAGAATTGCAAAGAAACAATACTAACAAAGTTTAAACACATAAATTTTGAAGGTCTAGCTACCATATTATTACCCACAAGGGTAAAGGAACAGTACCACTGCTGGATAATTGGAAAGTCCCGGTGTGTCAACCTCTGTGCTTCGTGGCAAGGTAGACTAGCAAACATGCCCAACCTGTACTCACATTCGAGAAAACACTCCCAACAAGATTGCTTGCTCCAAAATCGAAGAGGCACCGCCCTCCGAATCTCGAGAGCCAGACTCCCAACATGATTACTTTCTCAAAAATCGAAGAGAGGGTAAAGGAACAGTACCACTGCTGGATAATTGGAAAGTCCCTGTGTGTCAACCTTTGTGCTTCGTGGCAAGGTAGACTAGCAAACATGCCCAACCTTTACTCACATTCGAGAAAACACTCCCAACAAGATTGCTTGCTCCAAAATCGAAGAGGCACCGCCCTCCGAATCTCGAGAGCCAGACTCCCAACATGATTACTTTCTAAAAAATCGAAGAGAGGGTAAAGGAATAGTACCACTGCTGGATAATTGGAAAGTCCCTGTGTGTCAACCTCTGCTTCGTGGCAAGATAGACTAGCAAACACGCCCAACCTTTACTCACATTCGAGAAAACACCCACAACAAGATTGCTTGCTCCAAAATCGAAGAGGCACCGCCTTCCGAATCTCGAGAGCCAGACTCCCAACATGATTACTTTCTCAAAAATCGAAGAGACACCGCTCTCCGAATCTCGAGAGCCAGACCCCCAGCAGGATTGCTTTCTCAAAAATCGAAGAGGCATCGTTCTCCGAATCTCGAGAGCCAGATCCCCGACAGGATTGCTTGTTCAAAAATCGAAGAGGCACCACTTTCCCAACTTCAAGAGCTGGATCTCCTTGGATAAAGCTTGTCTGTAATCTTCACACGCAACATCAGCTTTCCAGATACCACAGACCACTTTTTCAAAGTGCTCTGACAGAGTTAAAACATGTGAAGCTGGCAGCTCCCACTACCGTGCTATAACTAAGCAGGGTAAAGGAATAACATTATTACTTGATGTTAGGGAGACTCCTATATATGTCGACCTTCATCCCTAACGGACAGGCAGACCTGCAAAAATGCTCAACCCTTTCTCTTATCTGAGAGGGCACTCCCAACGAAGCCTTTCGAAATATTCAGCTTTCTTTCCCCCCGATAATACCTCTGTAAACAAGCTATACTAGAGCAAGAATATCTCATATCATCAGGGTTAAAAGCAAGAGTATCTCATATCATGCTTTTTTCCTGTCTTTTCCTTTGGCCTTGTTCTTACCTGCAAGACAAGGAGAAAGAGAGCAATCAGTCAGCACTTGGAATCAAGCTTCCAGCCAGGAACTGACTGCGTGGAACCCCTTACCTGATTACTTACCTGGCATTGCTCTCGAGTACTCATCTTCAACATCTTATGCTTCCAGGGAAGATACCGCATCTGCCTGAGGAACAGATAGGGCAAGTGAGAAGGATACAAGGAAGCATGTGGAGACAAGCGTAACAGCACACGTGCCGATACATCCACTACTCTGTCAAAAGCAAAAGTATCTCATATCAGCAGGGTCGAACGTACTCTAGATTTGATGGACTTGTTTTGACTCTCAAATTCTTCAGTCGGCCTTATACTCTGGAGGAAACCAGAAAACCCTCCAGCCCAGTTCAAGAATAAGCCTGTGGAAAGTTACTTCTTCAAAAGCAAAAGTATCCCATATCATCTCTCCTCATTTTTCTTCTCTTTATCCTTCATGCTGCCTGCAAGATAGGGAGAATGTGAACAATCAGCCGGAGCTCTGATTGCTTACCTTGTCTGTCATCTCTTTCAGCAGATCCCCTAGCTCGGCGACTTGGGGGACTCCTACTACATGGTTTGTATCGCGCTTGACCAAGCATGAAACTACAAGTAAGCTTCAAGTGAAATTGATACATTACCTTGTGCATCTCCACCAGTTACAGATACCACCCCTGGATGGAGGAAGAGTACTTCCAGAGAAGATGCCACATCTACCTATGAGACAGATAAGGCAAGTCAAGACGATACCACACTCCGGTACTTAGAAGTTTCGTGGCTACGAGATCATTCTCCCACAATATTTCCTAATGTCATTTGTACTAAATCATTCACTTGTACTCACTAAAGGAGAGCTTGAACCTATGTACTTGTGTAAACCCTTCACAATTAATGAGAACTCCTCTATTCCGTGGACGTAGCCAATCTGGGTGAACCACGTACATCTTGTGTTTGCTTTTGTGTAAACACTTCACAATGAATGAGAACTCCTCTATTCCGTGGACGTAGCCAATCTGGGTGAACCACGTACATCTTGTGTTTGCTTTCCTATCTCTATCCATTTATATACTTATACACACTAATGACCGGAGAAATCTAGCGAAGATCACAAAAAGTGACCGTTTTCGCTACCTAGGATCTATCTTGCAAGAGATCGGAGAATTAGATGGAGATCTCAACCATAGAATACAAGCTGGATGGATGAAAGAGTGCATCCGGCGTGTTGTGTGACCATCGTAGGCCACTGAAGCTCAAGGGAAAATTTTATAGGACGGCAATAAGGCCAGCGATGTTGTATGGCACATAATGTTGGGCGGTGAAGCATCAACGTACACAACATGGGTGTAGCGGAGATGAGGATGCTTTGTGGGATGTATAGGCACACGAGAAAGGATAAGATTGGGAATGAGGTTATCCGAGGTAAAGTAGGAGTAGCCAAAATTGAAGGAAATATGAGAGCAAATCGGTTCCGGTGGTTTGGACATGTGCAAAGAAGGCCTACTGACGCTCCGGTTAGAAAATGTGACTACGGGACAGATGTTCAGGGCCGAAGGGGTAGAGGAAGACCTAGGAAAACTTTGGAAGAGACCCTAAGAAAAGACTTGAGTACTTGGATCTAACGGAGGACATGACACAAAACCGAGCGCAATGGCGTTCTAGGATTCATATAGCCGACCCCACTTAGTGGGAAAAGGCTTTGTTGTTGTTGTTGTTGTTGTTGTTGACCAAGCAACATCACCTGAAATTAAAGCACAAGGGAGTTAGTTAAATTCGATACACAACAACTAGCTAGCTCTCAATTTAGTTGTATCCTCTATTCAACGTTGGATGAGGTCTCATGCTCTAATTCCCTCATCCATTGACAATAAAACAAGATACATGAACAGACTAGCTAGAAAATAACTTGTTCATTTAGCCCAAAATGTAACATAAGTCGAGCAAAGAAAACAAAAGGCTCAATTAATGGAAATTAATTCATAACCTCATAATTAACCTTTTATGCTTACTTTGTCATGCTGAGAGAAATAGTTGTTTGTGATGGTGACGGCAGTGGAAGCATGGGTGACATCAAGGAGGCCATCTGCGCTACGAGCTAGGAAGCAATGGTCTATCCAAACATGCGAAGAAGCAAAGACAGCAATAGCATCTCCGTCGCACCCTCGACGCTTCCCAATATGTGTAGGAGTGCTCCTAACATTCCCACCCTTCCCAGGCTTACAATCATGAATGCTTATTCCATGTATAATAACGTGGCTAACGCCCTGCACCGTTATGCATGGTCCGTACGCAATTTCAACTTTAGCACCTCTACCATCTATGGTCTTGAAACTATTCATAATGAGCTCATTTTTTAGCGTGATCACCATGTCCTTGGCAAAAACGATCCATAATGGCTGCGTTTGGATCACCCCGTAACGGAGTGAGCCGGGTTTAGGGTTTACTGAGTCATCATTTGAGGTTGTGACTACATAAGTACGCCCGTATTTTCCTCCCAATGCGTCTTTGCCATAGCCTACTGCGCAGTCGGCCAAGGCTCGGCGGTTGGTGGCCCAATTGGATTTGGTGCGCCAACACGAGTCTACCACGTTCATGATGTTTTTGAGAGTGATATTGGGGGTGGTGTAGTAGTCTGGGGAATAGGCTTGAAATGTTGGAGCAATATAAGTTAAAAAACATAAGAGAAATAATACGAGAGGGGCTAGGGAGGCCATGGCTTAATTATGAGTTGATTAAGAAAACGAACAGAATTAGGAGGATATATAGGGAGAATTGGATACGGTGATGACTAATGAGAAGATTGTGCACACGATTAAAATAGGGAGTGCTTTTGTTTATGTTTTGGTATGTAAGAGTTTTGGGTCTATACAAGACGTGGTTGCACGAACTAAGGCTGGTGGACTTTCTTTTGTAATGTATACCGTCCTGCTTATGTTATGTAAAGAAATAAAATTCTTAGCCAAGAATATATGTTTCAGTGAATGGTGAGGGGCACGTAAAAATTTCGGACCTAATAGAATATGATATATTTACATGAAGAAAATGGGGGATTTGAGTTAAATTATACGATGGGTTAATAATAATATTTTTGTATCAGATTTTTCATGTACAAAAGTCAGAAGGCTTCTCACATATAAGTGAGAGAACTATCATTAAACCATAATATTAATTATTAAATCAGAGAGGCCTATTAAAATTAAGGAAATATAATAATCTCTTAAACTGTCAAGGAAAATAAAATTTGAGAGTATTATTTTAAGAGTTGGATACATAGACTGGATATTGTAGGGGATATATATACTGCATTCAAGAAAAGACTAATTGAACCTAACTAATTAGCATTTGGAATAGGCTACGTTGGAGATTTTTTTTGATAATTAATAGTGTGGTTTATTATTCTACATGTTTTAATAAGGGTGAATGATATGTGGTATAAATTAAATGGCAAAATTGATTAAAGATCTAGTCAAATAGCACAAATAAGGGCAACAAAAATAAAATTTGCAAATTTGTACTAAAAATCCATGACTTGTTTCAAAGAGAATAAATACGTGCATCAAACTCACAAAAGTAGCATGACTTGGTTCCGAAATTTCCCATAGTTTACAATTTTTGATTTAGGGGTTTAAGTTTTAGAGACGCTTTAGGTATTTTTTAGGGATAATTAGACATAACTCCAAAAATTTAGTCAGCCCGACAAAAAAAAAATAGTCAGCTATTAGTTTTAATCCAAGACATCATGCTTAATGATTTTAGGTCCGTTGACTTTATTTCATAATTTTAGTCCATGACATCATGCTTGTTGAGTTGGGTCCATTGACCTTTTATTTAAAGTAAACAAAATAATGAGTCGACCTAATTTTACAAACAAGCTTTTAAAATATTTTTCAAATACCTATTATGCCCTAAGTTGTATGGAGTCCAAAATGATGACCTTCAAACAATTTTTCGTCCTCAAAGAGATTTGTTCAAATCTTTAGCAACTGTTTCTTAATAACTATTTTGTTATTAGGGATTATTTTATTTGAGAAAAAAAAAAGTGGAAGAGGCAACTGATATGGTTACCTCGCAGTAAAGTGTTGGAAAAAAAAAACCCATAAAATTAATTTGTGTTTAATTTACTATATTTCTATTAACTTTTATTTTGGTTATTTTGCTTTAGTTTTGTTGATAGAGTTAATTTGGTCTTTTTATCCACTTTTGATTGACAAAGAGAGTTTTGTTAGTAGGTAGTTTAGATGACGTTAAGGTATTAGGATTGTCATCTTTCAATTATCATTCAATAAATTTTTAGGTTTTTTTTCATGTTTTTGGTGGAATCCAATTTATTACTTGTTTTTTAAGATTTTTATTTGCTATCCTTCTCTTCGTCATGCTGTATCAACATGATTGATAGATCTCGCTTTTAAGGTATATTATTAAAAACTAAGTTAATGTGTTATAATTTAAATAAGATAGTAACTTTACGTGATTGTGTTTAAGAATGACCGAAAAATTGTTTAGCTACATTGAAGCAAATGAGAAAATTCAACTAATAAAATAGAAAGAAACATGCATCAGCCAAACACACACACACACACACACACACAACATCATTAAAAGAAAAAACTAAATAAACAGTAAATGACAAAGCCCATGTCGATGATCACTAGCAAGCTAGCCATTGTACGAGTCCGCACATGCACTCACACAAAGACTCATAACCTTAACCTAAGTACAGACAGTTGTAATTTGAGAGAAAAAACATGCAATTAAATACATAAACCATTAACTACGTAACGGATAGGGATGCACACAGACACGTGCATACATTATTGTGATTCTTATTGTTGAGTAGAAGTATTCGATCTGGGCGGTGTCATGATGATTTCTAATTAAGCATAGTCGCAAAACCCTTTGTCACAGGAAATGCCTATCTTGCAATGGTTGAAACACTTGCCACGGTTTTGATTGTCGGACATTGGTTTGACACAATGAGAGTTGCAGCATATCTCTGACATTTCGCATCTCTTCCCACAAACCCCGTAGTTGAGTGCGTCTGCCCTCATATCCGTACAAACATTGTTCATCAATCACGCCCTAGGCTACCTTCAGTGGCACTACAAACAAGAGGGTTTTGGCCACATCCTCCCCTACCCGCCGGAGTCTTCGAGGCCAGGAACCGGCTTCTTGATGCCGCTGCTTGGTGGTTATTTGGTCTTGCAGAGAGAGTAATGGTTATTAAATGAGCAATACTCAAATCAAATTTCAAAATGATGGAGCTATGTAACAGTAGACAACAAGTGGGTACATAGATGAATATATGGTTACACAAATGTTTATAAGTACGGACATACGGTACACAAAAATACATAAGTACAAATATTTAGGTACATCGATGAATTTTAAAAACATATAGGTATATATGCATGTCCTTTAACGAAAAGGATACCCATTTTTTGGCATATGCTGTTTTAACTGTCTCATTGTTCGATCATATCCTGGGGGCCAATGCAACATAGACATGATCTCATCCAATTAGATGCCCGACTGGCTTTTTCTTTCCAACTTAATTTCCTTCTAATTAACATACGTAAAGTACCAAACTAATCAAATCGAGCGGTGAAAATGATCTCCAAATAAGAACTTAATTAATTAAATGGGAAATAATAATTCCCCTCATAATTAAGAGAGAGAAAGAGATCCACTTAGTTCGTAAGAACCGGCCTCTAATACCAGGTAGAAATGAGAGAATTTAACAAAGGGGTTTTCAATTAGTCCTTTCAAAAGATTAGAATTTCAAAAAAATCTGGTGCTAGATTACATATTCAATTTAATCCCTTAAAGTGTACTTTTATTAAAATTTATATTCTATTTCTGTTATTTAATGGCTCCACATTAAAATTTTAATTTTATTAATATGCACATATTAGTTCTTTGAACATAAATGAGAAATTATTAAATGAAATTAGTGACACATAAATATGTAAATATATAAGTATACAAATGACTGTAACGAAATGTTTGTACCAACATATATTATAATGAACCTAAATATATGTACCGAAATATATTATATTGAATTAATGTACCTAAATTTTAATACCGAAATGTCACATCCTGGCCCGGGGTCCACCACCGTAGCACTATATTGTCCGCTTTGGGCCCCGACCACGCCCTCACAGTTTTGTTTTTGCGAACTCACGAGCAACTTCCCAGTGGGTCACCCATCATGAGAGTGCTCTGGCCACCTTCTCACTTAACTTCGGAGTTCTGACGGAACCCGAAGCCAGAGAGCTCCCAAAATGCCTCGTGCTAGGTAGGGATAGGAATATATATTTAAGGATTACTCCCCTGGACGATGTGCGATGTTACAATCCACCCCCCTTTAAGGGCCCGACGTCCTCGTCGGCACACTTCCAACCAGGATTGGCTCTGATACTATTTTGTCACATCCTAACTCGAGGCGGACCACTTCCCGGGCCCGCTCCACCACCGTAACACGATATTGTCCACTTTGGGCCCTGACCACGCTTTCATGGTTTTGTTTATGGGAACTCACGAGGAACTTCTTAGTGGGTCACCCATCATGGGAGTGCTCTGGCCACCTTCTCGCTTAACTTCGGAGTTCTGATGGAACCCGAAGCCAGTGAGTTGTAACATCCCACATCGCCCAGGGGAGTGATCCTTAAATGTATATTTTCATCCCTACCTAGCACGAGACCTTTTAGGAGCTCACTGGCTTTGGGTTCCATCGAAACTCCGAAGTTAAGCGAGTAGCGCACGAGGTCACTCCCATGATGGGTGACCCATTGGAAAGTACTCGTGTGAGTTCCCAAAAACAAAACCGTAAGGGTGTGGTCGGGGCCCAAAGCTGACAATATCATGCTACGGTGATGGAGCGGGCCCGGGAAGTGATCTGACCCGGGCCGAGATGTGACAGAAATGTGTGTACCGAAACGTACGTACCAAAATGTATTATATTGAATTAATGTACCGAAATGTATTATATTGAAGTAATGTACCTATATATTTGTATAAATGGATATACCGAAAATGAATTAATGTACCTAAATGAAGATTACACAAATTGTATCGGAATATATTATATAAAAAAAAACTAGTTTACCTAAATGCAGACATCAAAATATATTATGATGAATGAACTGAAAATGAAAATTAAATGTATTAATACATTAAAAATAGGAAATAAAAGAAATAAAACATCAAAATATAATTAACAAATGAGATGATTAAATGTCTCAGGGACTAAAGTTAGATTTTAATCTTACACAAGGTTATAGTCTAAAACTCATTTTTTTTAAGGATTAAATTTATTAAAACAGTATCTTGGAGTACAAAGCAAGATTTCTTAACATACTAAAATTACGAAACACACAAGAATAGGGAAACACAATACTAACCCTAAGAGGAAACTGAATCCGGGTCGGATCCTCCTTCTCTAACAAATTACGTATTCTTTAGGTACATTGTAATAAAGGAAATAATCAATTAATAACAAACAATAATTAATTGGCCAAGCCTCCATCAGATGGTAACCTGAATAATTTCAAGTATAGTTGTACCCCCCAAACACTCATTGCAATATATAGATCGAGTAGAATAATTTATCTGCTGATGGCATCATGAAGACATCATAATTATCATGCGTAGCTGCACATCCCATAGACACATGAACTGCCTTTCTTGCACTTTTTGTTGCAGCTCCCACAATTTTTCTTGTCAGACCTAGGGTTCACACACTTGCCTTTGCAGCATGTCTCCCCGTACTTGCATTTCTTCCCGCACTTGCCACAGTTTACTCTGTCTGTGTTCGTATCCACGCATTTCTTCTTGCAGCAATCTCGCCCTGCGCTGCCCGTCGCCCGACAAACTCTAGGGTATTTGTCGCATGTGGGCACAGCGGCCCGAGAGGCAAGGAAGCGGCTTCTTCCGGTAAGAGAAGTAGTTTTTTCTGACTGCATGCTTTTGGTTGCATCATCTGTATCATTATTATCCTCGTCCAAGAACGATTCTTCTTGGTCCGGTGTTGCGGAGAGAGTAATGGCTAAAGCCATTAGCATGGCAAGCAGAAGAAAAACCTTGAAGGCTTTCATGATGTTTTGTTTGCGTAGTCGGGTGTATTTTATGTATAAGGGGAGAGATTTCTGAAGGAAGAGAAGATGGTGATGAAGGTATGTATGAATGTTTTGGATGAAGAAGCATATAGGGTTGGAGTATTTATAGAGAAGAATGAGAGGGGGCTATGGATGGTATTAATTTCATAATTTGTGTGAGTATTCATCTACTTAATGGGTTGGTCTAAATCAAAGGGCTACGAAGAGTTTAAGTAAACAAAGTTAGGCTTCCAAAGAAACTTTGTACTCCAAATTAATTAGGTGGATATGGACTTATGGAGAAGAAGAAGAGATAGAAATTTACTTATGATAAAGTAGGCAGGTTAGGCGCTGTGGTGTTCTTATTCGCTTGGGTTGATCACACTCATGCATGCATAATATTGCATATATGTTGGTGCATACGTGAGCTCAAGCCCGCCTTCTTGTTATTTCAGGGGTCCAAGAAACCAAAGTTAGTCCATTCTCCAAAAGGGGAAACCGTTACAGAAGCACTTGTGGAGCCTCTATGTTGACATTTTCTTCTTCTTTAGTATACTTTTGGAATCACATAACTGACCATTGACCAATATGTATGAACGAAGAAGCTTCCGGGAGAGTACCACACTATCCAATTCGAATTCGTTGGCTTAGATTTTTGGTTCTGCGCATAACAAAATATACATTTAAACACATTTCAACTATAAGTTTTATATAAAAACAAAAACGCTTTATATATATATATATATATATATATATAATTATAATCATGCTCTAAGTAAATTCTAATCTTTCCACTAAATCTTCTTCTAAACTATTTGAGTTTGAAATGAGATTTTCTAAAGTGTAAAGTTGTAAGCAATACTTTTTTTTTAGTACATCGATATTTTTACACTAGGGGGAATGGGAGTTTGGCTAAGCCACACAATGGGCAACCTAATTTGTTATCGAAATCGTCATCCAAGAGAGGTATATATATATACATGATCTAATTTTTTGGCATATGTTGTTTTAACTAGTTTTAACTGTCTCATTGTTTGATCATAAATACAAATATTTACGTACATAGATGAATTTTAAAAACATATAGGTATATATACATGTCCTTTAACGAAAAGGATACCCATTTTTTGGCATATGCTGTTTTAACTAGTTTTAACTCTCTCATTGTTCGATCATATCCTGGGGGCCAATGCAACATAGACATGATCTCATCCAATTAGATGCCCGACTGGCTTACAAATTAATTTCCTTCTAATTAACATACGTACAGTACCAAACTAATCAAATCGAGCGGTGAAAATGATCTCCAAATAAGAACTTAATTAATTAAATGGGAAATAATAATTCCCCTCATAATTGAGAGAGAAAGAGATCCACTTAGTTCGTAAGAACCGGTCTCTAATACCAGGTAGAAATGAGAGAATTTAATAAGGGGGTTTTCAACATTAGTCCTTGCAAAAAATTAGAATTTCAAAAAAACATGATGCTAGATTACATATTCAATTTAATCCCTTAAAGTGTACTTTTATTAAAATTTATATTCTATTTCTGGTATTTAATGTCTTCACATTAAAATTTTAATTTTAATTTTATTAATATGCACATATTAGTTATTTCAATTATAAATGAACATAAATGAGAAAATATTAAATGAAATTAGTGACACATATATATGTAAATACATAAGTATACAAATGACAGTACCGAAATGTATTATATTGAATTAATGTACCTAAATTTTAATATTGAAATGTGTGTACTGAAACGTACGTACCAAAATGTATTATATTGAATTAAAGTACCAAAATGTATTATGTTGATGCACAAAATCAGTGAGGACTTTGGTACAACATAAAGTGTTAAGTTTATGACCTTCGCTAGATTGCTCCACTCACTAGTGTGGATAAGTATGTAAATGGATAGAGACAGGGAAGCAAACACAAGATGTATGTGGTTCACCCAGATTGGCTACGTCCACAGAGTAGAGGAGTTCTCATTAATTGTGAAGGGTTTACACAAGTACATAGGTTCAAGCTCTCCTTGAGTGAGTACTAGTGAATGATTTAGTACAAATGACATTACGAAATATTGTGGGAGAATGATCTCCTTTTATAGAAGAGAGTTTCTAGCTTTGTTTTGACATTGACACGTGTCGTGTTGTGATTGGCTTCTAATGTTGACACGTATCGCGCTGTGATTGGCTTCTGATGTCGACACGTGTCGCACTGTGATTGGCCTCCTGGTTGAAGGGAAACTCTTCTGGGTCCTTGACAGTATAAAGTTGACCGGTACTCAGTAATTTTAGGATTGGTCAAGTATGGTACAAACATATTATATTGAAGTAATGTACCTATATATTTGTATAGATGGATGTACTGAAATATATCAAATGAATTAATGTACCTAAATGAAGATTGCACAAATTGTATCGGAATATATTATATAAAAAAAAATTAGTTTACCTAAATGTAGACATCAAAATATATTATGATGAATGAAATGAAAATTAAATGTATTAATACATTAAAAATAGGAAATAAAAAGGAAATAAAACATTAAAATATAATTAACAAATGAGATGATTAAATGTCTCGGGGACTAAAATTAGATTTTAATCTTACACAAGGTTGTAGACTAAAACTCATCTTTTTTAAGGATTAAGATGAAGTTTTCTAATTTAATAATTGTACTTATTTATTAAAACAGTAACTTGGAGTACAAAGCAAGATTTCTTAACATACTAAAATTACAAAGCACACAAGAACAAGGAAACACAATACTAACCCTAAGAGGAAACTGAATCCGGGTCGGATCCTCCTTCTCTAACAAATTACGTATTCATTAGGTACATTGTAATAAAAGAAATAATCAATTAATAATAAACAATAATTAATTGGCCAAGCCTCCATATGGTAACCTGAAGAATTTCAAGTATAGTTGTACCCCCCAGACACTATCATTGCAATATATAGATCGAGTAGAATAATTTATCTGCTGATGGCATCATGAAGACATCATAATTATCATGCGTAGCTGCACATCCCATAGACACATGAACTGCCTTTCTTGCACTTGTTGTTGCAGCTCCCACAATTTTTCTTGTCAGACCTAGGGTTCACACACTTGCCTTTGCAGCATGTCTCCCCGTACTTGCATTTCTTCCCGCACTTGCCACAGTTTACTCTGTCTGTGTTCGTATCCACGCATTTCTTCTTGCAGCAATCTCGCCCTGCGCTGCCCGTCGCCCGACAAACTCTAGGGTATTTGTCGCATGTGGGCACAGCGGCCCGAGAGGCAAGGAAGCGGCTTCTTCCGATAAGAGAAGTAGTTTTTTCTGACTGCATGCTTTTGGTTGCATCATCTGTATCATTATTATCCTCGTCCAAGAACGATTCTTCTTGGTCCGGTGTTGCGGAGAGAGTAATGGCTAAAGCCATTAGCATGGCAAGCAGAAGAAAAACCTTGAAGGCTTTCATGATGTTTTGTTTGCGTAGTCGGGTGTATTTTATGTATAAAGGGAGAGATTTCTGAAGGAAGAGAAGATGGTGATGAAGGTATGTATGAATGTTTTGGATGAAGAAGCATATAGGGTTGGAGTATTTATAGAGAAGAATGAGAGGGGGCTATGGATGGTATTAATTTCATAATTTGTGTGAGTATTCATCTACTTAATGGGTTGGTCTAAATCAAAGGGCTACGAAGCGTTTAAGTAAACAAAGTTAGGCTTCCAAAGAAACTTTGTACTCCAAATTAATTAGGTGGATATGGACTTATGGAGAAGAAGATAGAAATTTACTTATGATAAAGTAGGCAGGTTAGGCGCTGTGGTGTTCTTATTCGCTTGGGTTGATCACACTCATGCATGCATAATATTGCATATATGTTGGTGCCTACGTGAGCCCAAGCCCGCCTTCTTGTTATTTCAGGGGTCCAAGAAACCAAAGTTAGTCCACTCTACAAAAGGGGAAACCGTTACAGAAGCACTTGTGGAGCCTCTATGTTGACATTTTCTGCTTCTTTAGTATACTTTTGGAATCACATAACTGACCATTGACCAATATGTATGAACGAAGAAGCTTCCAGGAGAGTGACCACACCATCCAATTCGAATTCGTTAGCTTAGATTTGGTTCTGTGCATAACAAAATATACATTTAAACACATTTCAACTATATGTAAACTACTTGAGTTTGAAATGTGTTTTTCTAAAGTGTAAAGTTCTAAGCAATACATTTTTTTAGTACATCAATATTTTTACATCAGGGGGAGAGGGAGTTCGGCTAAGCCACACAATGGGCAGCCTAATTTGGTATCGAATTCGTCATCCACGAGATTCGAACCTAAGACCTTTCACTTCTAAACGAAGAGGAATATTACTAGACCGTAGTACATTTAGATATTTTTAAAATAATTTTTCTTCATCCGTATCTTTATGCTGTATTGGTTTTAGGTCGCAAGTCAATTTTTTTTTCTTTGCGCCATTTCAATCACTTCAGTTTTTGTAGTTTGATGGTTCGATTTAAAACTTATTTTTTTTAGAATAATACTTGGCTGCTGAAATTCAGTAGTCATTCCTGCTTTTATCCAATCAAATTTGAACGCATGTTCAAACGATTGAAATTCTAAACACAAACTAAACACGTGTTCAAATCTAATTGGGTGAAAGTAGGAGTGGCTGCTAAAAATTCAGTAGTCAAATATTGTTCATTTTTTTATGAGTAGTGTTACACTTCTCATTTATTTTTGTACCATCACTTATACAATTTCTCTAATAGAGAACGGCCCACCAACACATGTGGGTTCCATCTCTATTAGAGAGATGATACAAATGATGGTACAAATATGTTTAGTGCAAAATGAAGTTAACGCTTCTTTATCAACATAATATCTTTTATGTGTAGTTCATTTAATTCGGTTTTCCAAATATATAATTAGAGACATTCAATATCTTACTTCGCATATATATATATATATATATATATATATATGCTTTGGAAAAAATTTCAGCTGAAAGCAAAAAAAGTGGTGGTTGATTGACTAGATTTTCATTTCTTCAATGGTTCCTGATCTTATGTAGTTTTATGACAAAATAGTTTTTCGTGGTATCCAAGCATTTATTTGTAATGTGCGTGCGCGCAGCATCGTTTCGAATTGCTAACTAAAGAATGCTATTACCATCATCACGCAATACTTAAGTATATTGTTTGGACCAACCTGTATGTAATATATCAATTTATCATATCATCAGATGCAGTTGCACTTTTTTCCAATTTTCACCTTAATTTGTATACACACAAAATTGCCCCACGCATGCCACCTATTAGTCGTTACATTAACTTGTTCGATTATATACGGATAATAAAGCCATGATCTTACTACTTACATTACGTATTCCATACCTTGATCCGTGTGTGTGTATGTGTATATATATCTATATCCAACGACGCTTTTTTTACACACTTTTTTAGTCCCGATTTCGTAATGTATTTCAACAATATCGAAGATTGATAACATTATTTTTTAAACTACAATATATAACTCAAGTAAACAGAATGCATTCCTTCGCTAGCAGGTCTTCGGCCGGCCCATCTTGTAGTCTTCGGTTAGTAATCTTGTACTCTCGACCGGCTCGAATCACTACGTTATCCATGTCCCGGCTTCCGGCAAATCCATCAGGAGTACAGATAACTTGGCCTTATTTGTAACAATCACACATATTCTTAACTATATATAAAATTATGTTTTAAGTTTTTAATTAAGCATAACTGCAGAGCCCATAGACGCATAAGCTTCCCGCTGGGCACCTGTTGTCGCACTTGCCACAATGTCTCTCATCCACAGAGGGATACACACAACTCCCTTTGCAGCACAGTCCTGAATAGTTACACTTTCTTCCACACATTCCACAGTTATGTTTATCAGTCATCACATTGACGCATTTTTTGTTGCAGCAGTAAGGTCCTGGGCTGCCCATTGCCCAGCAAATTCTTGGACTCCTCTCACAAGTTATCCTTGGTCGATGTCGATGCCCTACAAACTCGTGCAAACCAAGAAACCGACTGATAGTACTACTAGGGTTTTGTGATTTGGTGTTACCATGTGTCTCTTTAATAGTTGGAGTTGCTGAGGAGAAAATGGCTATGTCCGCTATCAACACCAATGTGAACAAAAACTTGGGCAGTTTCATGGACATAACTATAGTGCAAATTACTTAGGACCGAAAACAAAGGGCAAATTAATATGTGAGGAAGGCAGAGAGAGAAAGCGAGAAATTTTAGATGTGATAAAAAGCAAGGGGTCCTGGAACTACTTATAGAGATTCAGCTGTACTGAATTTACTTGTTGTCAAGATTTTAAAAAGATAAGTCTCAATCTACGATTATACTGTCTTTCAATTTGTATTACCGTCAACATCATAGGTATAAGAGTTTTTATCATAAAAAAAATATCATTGTAGTTATGTGGAACCACACAAAATAAAGTATATTTAATTTTGTCAATTTTTGAGGTGAAATTCTTGTATTCTTCAAGACCTAAAAGAGTTCTTCATCATCCAAAAACGAATTAGGAAAAATAACATATATGAAGACATGCATGTGTATTAATTGTCAGCCGTTATGATATGGGATCTTTATCAAGGGACTAGGACTAGACTCGGTGACTCGGGTAGGGGATGTCACGTTCCCCATTGATGCCAAAATTCCAATGTGAGATGGAAAATGGTGAAAAGAGAAGAATCACATGTCGATCATGTGGGTGTATTGACTAATTAAAACTAGGAATTGAGGATACTATTCGGCAATATATATATATATTTACTTTGGTTTGTGCCTAACATTAGGAATTGAGGATACTATTTGGCCCTATATATACACACACTTTAGTCACGAACATCTTGATTGAAGATAAATCCCGTTAGTTGATTTACTATTCAATTGTAATACATTGAGGATAGTTAACTTTTCAAGTTGTTTGTGCGGGACACTTTTTTTTTCTTCTACTAGATTGAAATCTTCGGCAAGGTTTTTATCAAGGCTCATTTGTGCACCCTATCCTCAACTATGTACGTATTCCCTATCATTCAATGAATATCGTATCGTTTATCCAAAAAAAAAAAAACTTTTAGGAATTGAGTAATGTTACACTTACCATATTTGTACTATCTCTCTAATAGAGGTATACTCGCTAACAAATGTGGATCTCATCTCCATTAGACCGGTTCCATATCTCCCCCCGAATTTCATCAGTCCCAGGCTCAAGTGCCTAAAAGAGATGGTACTGTTGGAAACCGATATATATATTTTACTTTATCAATTTGCAGTTAAACATTAATGCAGTAAGTTCATTATATAACAAGTATCCCAGATTACATTTAGTTCAACTATGTTGCGATACCTGGAGCAGTCATGCTTCTGGTTGAAAATTGCAGTTCTTCTACTCGTTTAAGACTTTTAAGTTCCAAAGGTGATAGAACCCTGATTTACAGAACATTTCTTCACGGGTAGGGAACTGGATTATATATACACAGCCTTCATCTAACTTCCATCTATCGTGGAAATCAGTTTCCTGCGGTTGTCGGCAGTTTTCGCCGAGCAGTGGATAAACAGTTATCATTTGCTGCATGTTATCCACGTATCTTTAGTTAAAGAAGTAGTTTTCCACGCTTACAACTCCTTAATCAGTTTATAACGTATAGGCAACTAAAGATACTTATAATGTTAGTCAAGTCCAACTAGGTATCTAACATTCTCCCACATGGACACAGACTAAACATTATAATCAAAGTCATGCCCTTTTATAACACTGATACCTTATGTGATCACATCGAGTTTCACGCTTACTAACTTCCTTTCATCTACTATAATTAATTCAAGTATTCGAACTTCAGAAAATCATGTGTTTATAGACAACACAAGCACCCTGAAACTACAAATACTTAAGATTAATATGTAGAAAGAAATTTTAGACTTTTCAATGAATTTATATTCCTTCATTCATTCAAAACAGTCATTTCATGGATCATCTTTGGAAAATCCTGAGCATTCATCGAGTTGCATCCCTCGAATTATTCATGTTCAATCGTCAAAACACTAGAATACATATATACATGTATACAGTCAGCAACTTAGAAAACCAATAGGCTCAATAAATGCATATGGCACAGTAGGTCTTGATATTGAACAACATAGTGACATTCGAATTCATATTTGAAATATACATATGACTTACAGTCATTTCATGGATCATCTTTGGAAAATCCTGAGCATTCATCGAGTTGCATCCCTCGAATTATTCATGTTCAATCGTCAAAACAAGTAAGTTTTTCTCACTCCCACACTTCAGCAGATTCTAGAGATTCAATCACTCCCATCTTAGAAACATGATCCTTGAATGCTCCTACTGCCAATGACTTAGTCAGAGGGTCAGCTATCATTGAATTTGTTTCAATGTGCTCAATCGTGATTTCACCCTTTCTCACATGTTCTTTCACTGATAGATATTTGATGTCCATCAACCTTGTTGCCTCAGACTTCTTGTTATTCTTAGAGAAAAATACTGCAGCTTTGTTATCGCAGTATATGGTTAGTGGTCTCGAAATTGAATCAACAATAGCCATGCAACTGATTAAATTTCTTAACCACAAGCCTCTCTTGGTAGCTTCAAAACATGCTATAAATTCAGCCTCCATGGTTGATGTGGCTAGTGCCTTTTGTTTAGCACTTTTCCATGATACAGCTGCTCCTGCCAAGAAGAACAAGTAGCCACTCGTGGATCTCCTGTCATCCACACAACCTGCAAAGTCAGCATCTGTGTAGCCAACTAGTTCCAAGTTCTCTACTTTCTTGTAAACCAACATAAAGGATTTTGTCCTTTGCAAGTATCGTAACACTTTCTTGGCTGCAACCCAATGTTGTTCACCGGGGTTCGACTGATATCTTCCCAACACACTGATGGCAAATGCCAAATCAGGTCTAGTGCAGACCTGTGCATACATCAAGCTGCCTACTAGGGATGCATAAGGCTTATTGACCATGCTTTGTTTCTCAATTTCATTCCTCGGACACTGAGACTTATTCAACCTGTCTCCCTTTCCCATTGGTACTTCTCCATTGGCACAAGTTTGCATATTGAATCTGTGTAACACCTTTTCAATGTATGACTTTTGTGAAAGTCCCAACAATCCTCGAGCCCTATCTCTTTTGATCTCTATACCAAGCACATATGATGCATTTCCCATATCCTTCATCTCAAAGGTTTTAGACAACAATCTCTTAGTTTCAAGCACAAGATTAAGATCATTGCTTGCCAAGAGAATATCATCCACATAAAGCACGAGCAAAATGAATCTAGATCCAATAACCTTTAGATAAATACAATCATCGATCTTATTTTCACAAAAACCAAAAGAAGTTACCTTTTCATCAAATTTCAAGAACCATTGTCTCGAGGCTTGTTTTAGGCCGTACAACGATTTGTTCAACTTACAAACCATGTTCTCTTCACCTTCTTTAATGAAAGCAATAGGCTGTTCCATATAGATATCTTCCTCCAAATCACCATTCAAGAAAGCTGTCTTTACATCCATCTGGTGCAGTTCTAGGTTATAATGAGCCACAAGGGCCAACACAATTCGAAGTGAATCTTTAGTCGATACAGGAGAAAAGGTTTCTGAGTAGTCAACTCCCTCAGTTTGTGTATAGCCCTTAGCCACCAGTCTGGCTTTGTGCCGCTCAATTCTTCCAGTCGAATCCTTTTTAGTTTTGAACAACCATTTACACCCCACTACCTTGATATCAATTGGTGCATGAACTAAAGTCCAAACATTATTTGTTTGCATGGATTTAAGTTCATCATACATTGCTTCCTGCCATAATTCAGATTGTGTACCACTCATAGCTTCTTGATAAGTAACAGGATCATCCGATATGCCTTCATTCAGTTCCACCTCTTGAAAGTACACAAAATAATCATCTGGTATCGCTGACCTCCTAACTCTTTGTGGCATCACCTTTCTTTCATTTACTGATGCTTGTATTGGTTGACTAGTTGATGCATATGTTGGAGTAGAGGTTGCATCAGCACTTGTAACAGGTGTGTTGGCATTTGTAACAGGTGTGCCACTTTGCAAATTAAAATCTCCAATATGAAAATTCACCACAGATTGCTGTGAATCAAAATTTTCCCCGTGACTTTTACCCTCACTTATATCACCTTGCTCTTCAAATTCCAAAACTGATGTTACTCGAAAATCACTCAGTGCTTCTTTATCTTCAATAAACTTGGCAGCATTGGACTCAAATATTCTATTTGAGAGATTTGATGCATAAAATCTATAACCCTTTGATTTATCAGGAAATCCCACAAAGTGACATGAAATTGTTCTCGAATCCAATTTCTTTTCAGCAGGATTATACATCCTAGCTTCTGCACTACAACCCCAAACATGCATGTGATTCAAACTTGGCTTTCTCCCTGTCCACAACTCGAAAGGAGTTTTGCAAACTGACTTACTAGGAACTCGGTTCAGGATGTAATTTGACATCTTCACAGCTTCACCCCATAAGAACTGTGGAAGTGTTGAACAACTCATCATGCTTCTAACCATTTCGATCAGCGTTCTATTTCTCCTCTCAGCCATGCCATTTTGTTGTGGCGTGCCTGGAGTAGTATACTGTGCTTGTATACCACAATCCTCTAAGTATTGAGCCAAAGGCCCCTTAGATTGACCTGCCTCAGTGTACCTGCCATAATATTCACCTCCTCTATCGGACCTTAGAATTTTAATTGACAACTCCAACTGTTTCTCTACTTCAGTTTTAAATACTTTGAAACAATTCAACACTGGAGATTTTTCTGAGATCAAATAAAGGTATGAAAACCTTGAGTAATCGTCAATAAAAGTCACGAAATAAATGTTCCCACATATTGTTTTAGTTGGGAAAGGTCCACAAACATCAGAGTGGATAATCTCTAATAGTTTTTGACTTCGAACTGATGTCTTTTTCTTAGTTTTAGTCATTTTCCCCTTAAAACACTCAATGCAGTTTTCGAAATTTGAGAAATCCAAAGCAGGCAAAATTTTATCCTTAATCATGCGATCCAATCTTGCTTTAGATATGTGCCCTAATCTCCTATGCCAAAGCATGGAAGATTTTTCATTTAAGACAAGTCTTTTAGTTGATGTAAATGACTCAGTATTAAAACAAACACCTTCATTGCAAACCATACAAAGTACTTGCCATAATTCATTAACTAGAAAACAGACTCCAAGTACAACTCTTGGATTATTCTTCATGTAAATCCTGACACTTTCGTTATCTCCATCGAAAGCAAAGCCAGTTTTTACAAGTTTCGAAACTGAAAGTAAATTCCTTCTAAGAGAAGGTACATATAAAACATCAACTAAATCTAAAACAAAGCCACTAGACAACTTGAACTTGAGGTCGCCTATTGCTTCCACAGCCACTTTATTCCCATTGCCAACATAGACTTGAAAAACTTCATTTCTTGTTGTTGTACCTCTTCTTGTGAAACCCTGCAACGAATTGGTGATATGAACCGAACAACCAGTGTCAAACCACCAAGAATTTGGAGGGACTTCAACAAGATTAGATTCAAAGCACACAAAAATTTTTACTAAAATACCTTTCTTAGTTTTCAGATCTTTGAATTTCTCACAATCTCTTTTCATGTGACCAGTTCGTTTGCAAAAATAGCACCTTATGTTGTCCATTATATCCTTATAATTCTCAGGTCTTTTGGAGGAGGATGCAGTCATGGCAGCACTACTATTGGAGGTCAGTTTAGGGGCCTTACCAGAGTGGAAGAATGGTTTCTTCCCTTTGTCAGTGTGCACCAAGTTCACTGCAGCATGATTGACATTACGCCTGAGCCTGCATTCCTCTTGAGCAGCAATTGAAATCAGTTCATCCATGGACCATTTCTCCTTCTGTGTACTGTAAGTAACCTTCAACTGATCATAGCATGAAGGCAAAGAGGTTAATGCCATGTGGACCACAAAAGCCTCATCAACTGGAACATCCAAGTCCTTTAATTTTGTTGCAGTGTTTACCAACTTCAGAATGTGCTCTCTAACCCCCTTTCCTTCATCAAATTTCAGAGTTGTAAGTGTTGTCATCAATTCTCCCATTTCAGCCTTCTCAGACTCCTTGAATTTTGCTCCAATGGCCTCAAGGAAATCTTTGGCCTTGTCACACCCTGTAACTCCACCCCTAACAGTGTCATTCATGGTCCTTTTCATAACCATTAGTGACATCCTGTTAGCCTTCTCCCATTTCTCATGCTTGTGTCTTTCTTCAGCAGTTGAAACATCTGTCAGTGCAGCAGGTTCATCTTCTCGGAGCGCAAGGTCGAGATCCATGAGTCCTAGCAAGATCTCTATATCTTGCTTCCACCGTTTGAAATTGCCACCACTTAATGGTTCAACAGATGAAAGGCTAAGAGCAGATGAATTCACTGGAGCAGTCATGGAAACGTTAGTCACAAAGAAAAGAGTATGCAGTTACTGCTGCAAGTTTACATCGCACTTTTGAGTGAAAATCATAAACTGCCTTCCATATTGCATATATTGACTATAATATTCCATAATCGCAAAAATACATCAAGTCTTTGGACTGGACAATTGCAAACTTTTACAGGGAATGATTCATACAATTTATTAACCTTCATGCAATTTATATATATTTCCCTTTTGAGAAATATATGAACATGCCATGAATCTTTTAAGACCCCTTTAATAGCCAAGAGATACAATAACAATATTCACTTTGATGAATATCTGAAGTTCATCAAGTACTGCATTACTCGAGAGATATATAATATATTTCAAACATATCATCACACTTTTATCACAATAATAAAACAGTGAACCGAATCTAGGACTTGTTATTTGGCTCTGATACCAAATGTTGGAAACCGATATATATATTTTACTTTATCAATTTGCAGTTAAACATTAATGCAGTAAGTTCATTATATAACAAGTATCCCAGATTACATTTAGTTCAACTATGTTGCGATACCTGGAGCAGTCATGCTTCTGGTTGAAAATTGCAGTTCTTCTACTCGTTTAAGACTTTTAAGTTCCAAAGGTGATAGAACCCTGATTTACAGAACATTTCTTCACGGGTAGGGAACTGGATTATATATACACAGCCTTCATCTAACTTCCATCTACCGTGGAAATCAGTTTCCTGCGGTTGTCGGCAGTTTTCGCCGAGCAGTGGATAAACAGTTATCATTTGCTGCATGTTATCCACGTATCTTTAGTTAAAGAAGTAGTTTTCCACGCTTACAACTCCTTAATCAGTTTATAACGTATAGGCAACTAAAGATACTTATAATGTTAGTCAAGTCCAACTAGGTATCTAACAGGTACAAATAAGGTATGAAAAATATAGTAAGAGTAGCATTTTTGTTTTCATTATAATTATATAATTATAGAAAGAAACTAAATTCAAAGCAAGTTAACTTGATTGCATTAGGGGTAAGCGACTGCGTGTTCAGTAAAGAAGCAACAACAAGATACTGCGTACCTTCCCTAAGCACATGAAAATAACGACTTTGCAGCAAATTATATGCACATAGCAATACAACAAGGGAATTGCACTTTTCAATCACTAGCTAGTTAGATTATGGAACAAGTATATATATCATTTATTGCTCTTGAAAAATGTGATATTTGTTTGACATAATTTTGTTGCCGGACGATTCCCTTCTTGATGGAGGATTTCTGATGGGCGGGATTGAAGTACAATTAACAATAAAATAGAAAGTGTAGATACACACCACGCTTGCATGGTCAATGTTTCCGTGTACCTGAAACAGTGTCTCATGACTGTATTATTTTATTCAAATTACAATATGAGAATTTTGTTTTTTTGCATATGAGTTACTTTGAAACCATTAATTGCAATGGTTTTACAATAACAATAATAATGCTTTAGGTCATATAAATATAAGAATAATTTTTCTCTCTTTACATATAATTTGTCATAATTAATATGACAGAATAAATGTATAGCAGTTTACTCAAATGTATAGCAGTAGTATACTGTGAAATAATCATGCATAATGGCACATCCCATAAACACAGAAGTCTCCCTTCTTGCATTTCTGATTGCACCCACCACAATGCCTCTTGTCAAACGATGCATTGACGCACTTGCCCCTGCAACAAATCTCTGTGTACTTGCATCTGTAGCCGCAAATCCCACAGTTGTACCGATCAGTCTTCACGTCAACACATTTCTTCTTGCAGCAGTCTGGCCCCAGGCTGTTCTTCGCACGACAAACCCTAGGAAAGTTGTCGCAATTATAACTGGGCAGTGGTATATTTTTATGATGATTATAAAGAAAACGGCTCACTCCTCTTAGAGAAGTAGTTTCTTCTTCTTCATCTGGTATTTCAGGAAATTTAGTTGCTTCTGTTTCAGTACTTGTCTGCATTTCCACGTCTTCGATATGATCATCGCGGAAAATTTCAGCTCCAACAATGGCCATTGCTGCTAGGAGGGTAAAGAAGATGTTCATCAACTTCATGGCCATGACTAAATTAGAAGCTAGTGATTTTCCTTTTTTTTTTTTTTTTTGTTGGGGGTAGGAGCTTAGGAGGTACTTAACAGGAATCAATGTGACATTGGGTTTTATAGTAACATTAGGGAGGGGGGGGGGGGGGGGGGAGTTGACAATTGGAAACTGAATGTACAAGTCTTGCTTTATTTGTATGGTGCACTAATGGTCTCAATTCAAAAGGCTACTTACAAATTACTGAAAATCTTCTATGAAGAAATCAATAGATTGGGCATAAAGAAAAGTTGCCCTTCCATTGATTCTGTATCCCAACCATAAGAGAAAATTTTCAGTGTCCCGTAAACACAGTCCGATGCACCAAGTATCATAAAATAATTGGTTAGAAACTTTTTTATTCAGATTTTCAACTATTATCACACTTGATGTACCGTACCGTGTTCTCAGAACACTGAAAAATCTCTCCAACCATAAAGTCTAAGTAAAAGAACATAAAAATTGCAAAACCGACCCTTTTTCTCACTTTCACAGTTTCACATCAATGATAGATTTACGTAATATTTAATTTAACCCCATGATGAAACTGAAACCCTCATGTTGCAATTTGAAAAGTAAACTAAGCCCAGAAAAATTGCATCTTAGTATCAAACATTTAAAAAGAAAAAGGGAGCAGGGAAAATAAAGATGGGAATAAAATCTGATTTTTCCTACTTCCACTAAAACAAGCCAAACATGATTCCCTAATTTGCAAAGAAAAGCACATATTCTCAACTGCCAACACTACTTAAGAAAAAATTTCAAGCTACAAAACAGTTTCATATCTTAAGTCGTATACAATTCTACTTACAGACTTCTATAATATGTGAAATTAGTATATTTTCTTTTTTTAGGATTTTTCTCATTACTTTGTTATCACTTCAAAAAATTGACAGATTCACCACCCCTCAAACAACTTTTGCTTGAGAGAGAGAGCATGATAAGTTATCCAAGCCTGATTATCCTCAGTTTTATTATTTTTCCTCTCCCTTCATCATGCAATCACCAAGGGAACACTCATAGCCCTGCAGAGATTGAAGTCACAGCACATCTAAGAACATGGCGAGCTCAACATCCTTCTCCTTTTCAGCATCACCTAAGAAATGTAAGCTTGGTTTAAGGCTTAAACGTTTTCATTAGAGTCATTTATTTGTATAACTAGCATCTCTACTCGCGCCATTTATTTTTTATCGCGCGGCCATTTTTCTATGCCCATTTTAATGAAGAAATTATTGACAGACGCATGGGGTTCTAAATATTATAGGATGGGGGACTTTGTTGCCGATGGGAGCAATAGCTGCAAGGTACTTCAGAAAATATCCATTTAAGTGCAAGGAATGGTATTCAGTTCACATAATGTGTCAAACCGGTGGATCCGTTGTAGGCACAGTTGGATGGCTTATTGGTATGTTGCTTGGACATTCTTCAAAGGGACACAGTAACAAAACGCATCGCACTCTTGGGATTATTATATTTACATTCACCGCCATACAAGTAAGTCTCAAACTCCTTGTAGTTGATTAAATTAAGGGTTGTGTTGAAATTAATAAGATAGTCATGTGTCTTTCTAACTCAATGCGTTATTATCATGTAATTAGAAAGATAGATGCAGTATGTATGAAATCGATTGTTAGACCATTTTTATCAAATTTAACTGTTCGAGAGTTCTAGTATTGGACCGCTAATTTAAGATTTTTGTGTTTAATTTTATTTGTTGGGTTTTGTCCTCAGGGCCGGCCCTAAGAATTTGGGGGTCCTAAGTGAGCCTTTGAAGTGGGGCCTTAGAGTTCTCTAACCCCTAACTCTTTGTACATTAATATGTATAAAAAAAAAATCGCTAAATACATGAAAAAATCTATATCTACATCAAACATCATTAAAATTTAATATTAGAATAATAAAGATACACAAATATTACTTAAATTTTACATGTCTCCCGTTTTTAGATGTCAATGTACTAATTAAGTTACATAATCTAATTTTCAACATTTTATGTACAAAACAGGTTTGTTGTTTTTTATCAAGTAATTATATAAAAAAAATTGAATCTTACAAATGTTGTGCTCAGCCCAATATGCTATTGTATCTAGACAAGACTTAAAGTCTGTAAACTTCTTATTTGAACAGACACAAATTTTATAATATGTATATATATAACAAATAAATAAAAATTATGGGGCCTCCGGAGTGGGTGCCCTAGGAGGCCGCCTACTTCGGCTACCCTCAGGGGCGGCTGTGTTCGTCCCATTCTGTACCAAATAAGCATGTACAGTTTACCTATATCTCGAGTTTGTGTATGATAATATATATGTGAAGGGTGATCGAAGAAATGAGTCAGAATTATGATAAGCTAATGATTTAGTTCTCTCATAAATTGTAACCCAAATAAAGAGATCAATACTATTGTCGGAAGGGGTCGAGTCAAATGTGAGTAGCTTCGAGAATTAACGATACATTTTCTATGGTTTTGCAGATGCTTGCCATGTTTTGGCGACCTAAGCAGCAGGAAGAAAAAGGATTTTCCAATAAGTACGTGAAGATATGCCATCATCTTTTAGGCTACGCTCTAATTGCTCTAACTATAGCAAACATATTTGAAGGAATCAAAAATCAAGCTCATCCTCCAAATTGGAAATGGCCTTATGTCGCAATACTTTGTGTTTTAGGTGTTACTGCTTTAGGGTTAGAAATTTTCAAATGGATTAAATTGAAATTAATGCATTAGGCAGTGGATATCAACAGCAATATGTACACTTCTCCTTGATCACTCTACAATTAATTTAATTTTTATATTTTGTTCATTTTCAAGTAAGGGATATACAAGCAAATTCCCACATGAATTCGTCTGCCTTTATCTGTTTTAATGGTATAAACGAGGAAGCCAACGAAGGTTTGTTGAATTGGTAAGAATTGTTCTCTTCACTAAAGCAGGGTTAGGTTCAAGCTCTGCTGCGAGCAATCCCTCTTGGTGACTAATCTGTAAAAACCAAAAAATGGGCTATAACCCCTCTGTAAGTCCTTAAAGAAATCTTGTGCTATGCCCTGGTCCTGGGATGGGGCAACCCTCCCTCCCCCTAAGCTTCGAATACCAAAAAAAAATTGCTATGAACAAGGAACAAGAATCAAAGAGAAATCTTTGAAAGGAGAAATTTTTCATTGTTGTGTCTGGAATATGGATGATACACGTGTTACTTCAAAAAGCATTTGTCCTCAGAAATTTATTGAGAAAAGAAATCCAACAAACTAAATCTGGGCCATAAACTCAAGGCCCAAGCCTCAAATTTTGGGCCGGTCATAAAACTTGGGATGGTTCAAATCTCCGACGTCGTAGCGTCTTCGTTTTCAATCCGCACCTTCTGGCGCTCCAGTCAGCAATGGCAACCGCGAGTCTTTAAGCTTCCACGCCAGATGCAATGGCAGTGTAATCGCAATTCGCAACCCGACAATCTGGAGAAGGCGGAGAGAGAAAACGAACCCGAAGGAGAGGAGCAACCAGGCATGGCCAGCTCCGCCGCAATCGACGGTGTCGCAGCGGCGGCGCTCCGCTCGGTGCTGCAGCGCATCCAGAAGGCAGCCGAAAAATCAGCGCGCAAAGCCCAAGACATCCGAGTGGTGGCGGTGAGCAAGACGAAACCAGTCTCCCTGCTCCGCCAAGTGTACGAGGCCGGCCATCGCTGTTTCGGCGAAAACTACGTCCAAGAAATCGTCGAGAAAGCTCCTCAGGTATAAAACTTCTGCCTCTCTCTCTCTAAAGAGCTTTGGGCAACCTATTTGTACTGAAAGAGATTGAATTTTTGGTGATCGTCTGCGCGGTGCAGCTTCCGGAGGACATTGAGTGGCATTTCATTGGGAATTTGCAGAGCAATAAAGTAAAACCCCTTCTAAGTATGATTATTTTCTCTTTCTCCAATCATGGTTGTTGTCAATTTGCTTGAATTTCATACCTTTAAGCCTTTTTTCGGTAATCCGTTTGTTGTACAAAAGCAATCAGTAGTTTTGGTTTGATTTTTATGTAAATTGTGCAGCCGGAGTACCAAACCTTGCAATGGTAGAGAGTGTGGACGATGAGAAGGTAGACACTTATTCTGCTATCTTCATTTTCTGTGCGTTGTATGCAAACTTACTTTTCAGTTTCGGGTGATGGATCTCGAGAAATTCAATGGCATTTTGTATTAGTTACGGGATTCTAGTAAAGATTGTACCTTTTTTTTTTGTCATTCGTTCTGTGTTGTATCATATTACCTTTAGTTACTTATGGTTGGGGCAATTCAAGTGTAGCTGCCATTGTTAATTGTCCGTAATTGGGGAAGCTCGTGTTTTTCTTAGCGATAATCATGTTCAGCAGTTATGACACTGAGCCGCTTGGTTGGTTTTAAGTTTACTCCACCTTGTATGTTGTGCAGATTGCTAATCGTCTTGATCACGTGGTTGGCAGCATCGGGAGAAAGCCTTTGAAGGTCTTAATCCAAGTGAACACCAGTGGAGAAGAATGTAAGTTAACTAGATGTGTCATATGAGCCAACCCTTTTCTGAGATATAGTGGGAGATGCATGCTTGTGGAGTATTGCGGTTTATGCTTGCATGGTTATCCGTTGTACTTTTTGTATTCGTTTTATTCATTATCAAATGTTTGCCGATAATCCATGTCTTCCGTATGTTAGTCATTTGTTCTTTATTGTTTTGAGATAATATCTGATCTCCGTAAAATACTGTCATAGCAAAATTTGGTGTTGAGCCCTCTGGATGTGTGGAGCTCGCAAAGCATGTAACTTCGGGTTGTCCATACCTTGAGTTTTGTGGTCTAATGACAATTGGGATGCTAGATTATACTTCTACACCGGAAAACTTTAAGGTGATGCTCCAACACACTACATGTAAATCTTTCTCCGAAGTTTCAGTTCCTCGGGTTTATTGGCAATTCTCAAATCAAACTGTTTGTTGTCAGACGTTGGCGAACTGCAGAACTGAGGTTTGCAAGGCACTCGGAATACCAGAGGAGCAATGTGAGCTTTCAATGGGCATGTCTTCGGATTTTGAGCTAGCGGTAAGGACTAAGCTTTCGTAATATGTTTTCACTACACACACCAGTGAAATTTTCTCACTAAATGGAAAAACTTGATGGTTTTGCAGATCGAAATGGGGAGCACAAACGTGAGAATTGGATCGACAATATTCGGGCCGAGAGAATATCCAAAGAAACAATCAAATTAGCTGGACAAACTTGATTCATGTTCTTGTAATTTTATGCCGCGATTTTGGAAAATTGTAGTAAGAGTTCTATGCCATTTGATGGCTGGACATGCAAATCAAACTGTACCTTGTAACTTGAACAGATGAAATCGAATAATATAAATCTCGATTAATATTTGGTTACACAAAGGATGAGTAGAACTACTCAAAACTCTTTGTTTTCTAAGAACTTCTTAGTTATGAACAAGCTGAACAGCTCTTTCTTAAACCACCTGAAACCGCCACTGCAATCTGCCCCAACTGCCACCACCAAAACTTTCAACACTGTCATCAACCGCCTCTCATCCCAAGGCTCTCACCATGAAGTCCTTTCCACGTACTCCTTCATGCTCGAAACCAACACACCTCCGGATACCTACTCCTTCCCTGATCTTCTCAAAGCTTGCACCTCCTTATACCTCTCTGTATGGCCTCTCGTTCCACCAATGCATCGTCGTTAATGGGTTCTCTTTGGATGCCTACATTGCTTCTTCTCTGATAAACTTTTACGCCAAATTTGGACACGCCCAAAATGCACGCAAGGTTTTCAACGTAATGCCCCACAGAAATTTTGTTCCCTGGACTTCCATTATCGGATGCTATTCGTGTGCCGGAAATGTTGGAATTGCGTTTGAGATGTTTAGTGAGATACGGCGTGAAGAAGTTCAGCCCAGTTCAGTTACTCTGGTAAGCTTGATCTCTGGAGTTTCAGAGCTGGTTTATTTGCAGTGTTTGCATGGTTGTGCAGTATTATATGGTTTTGAGTCTGACATTACTTTGGCGAATTCAATGTTGAATGTGTATGGTAAATGTGGAAGAGTTGAAGATGCTAGAGACTTATTTGAGTATACGAATGCAAGAGACATAGTTTCATGGAATTCCTTGATTTCAAGCTATTCCCAGGCTGAAATATCGGAGAAGTATTCCGGCTTTTGTATACGATGAGAGTTGAAGAAATGGAGCCTGATAAACAGACGTATGCATACGCTGTGTCCGTGGCTGCCACGCAGAGTAACTTGAAATTGGATTCCCACGTCGAAACAGCGCCCACGGTTATGCACTTGAAGTTTGAAGTGCAGGAACATTGACCTTGCATTTCATATCTTCGAAGGGACGACGAATAAGGATGTGGTTCTGTGGACGGCCATGATGTCTCTCAGATGTTAGAATCAAGAACAGCGCCGTCCAGTGCCACCATAGCTAGTGCTCTTGCAGCTTGTGCGCAACTGGGTTCTTTTGATATGGGAACCTCGGTTCATGGTTAAGTGCTGAGGCAAGGAATGAGGCTAGACATCCCAGCCCTGAACTCCCTTGTTACAATGTATGCAAAGTGCGCGCGTTTGGAGCAGAGTCAGTGCTGTTTTTGAAAGGATGGGCATTGTTGATCTTCACAGTCGAGCTGGACTGGTGGAAGAGGCATATGACTTCTACAAGAGGGTTTTTCCAGAGCCAGCGGTTGATGTCTTGGGCATACTTCTTGACGCTTGTAGGACAAAGGGTAACGAGGAACTGGGGAACATCATTGCCGGAGAAATTTTGATGCTGAGACCTGGGGATGCCGGAAACCACGTGCAATTGGCACATAGCTACACTTCGATGAACAGATGGGATGGCGTTGGCGAGGCGTGGGGGCAAATGAGGTCTCACGGCTTGAAGAAACTCCCGGGCTGGAGTTGTGTTGAGTTGCAGGGGACGATCACTACATTCTTTACAGATCACAATGCAAATCCTCAATTTGATCACATCGTATCGATATTGAAAATGTTAAGCAAGGGAACGAGAAAACCAAGCATTGACAACGAGAGTTGAATGATTAATTTCGGAACTCGTTAACTACATTCTTTATGGGTCACAACAGAAATCCATGACATTCAATTCCGCTGGAGCTTACAGAACGAAAATTTAACCGGATACACTCGAAGATATCCAATTCCTATCATCTCTCTTACAAGAGTAAACTCATCATCTTTGAACAAAGATGATCAGCCGCATCGACCAACCTTTCTTCTGCACTTGGTATCGAAATCTGTCGTGTGGGTGAGTATGGTATCTGTAAACCTCTAGTGGGCTTTCTACTTCGCCCAGATTATAGTTTGTGTCATCTAACAGTCAGTGAGCTTCGGTAAGAACTTGCAAGTATATGATCATGGTGGCGGATTTAACAGTGCAGAGGTATCAAATTGACCGACTACTCCCCCGCTAAGAAGGCGCATGGCAGCTCCCGGTGAGAATTTCCTTGCGAATAAGAAACAAGGAACGTATGTTGAATTGACACGACACCATTCTGTCCGGTATTCTGTCTCATAGTATACGTGGTTGACATCCTGCCGGAAAAGAAAAAAGTCAGAACGACGAAGCCAGAATGGAAAACAAATGAAGAAAATAATCATAATGTTACCTTTATTTCTTTTATTTTTTTAGGCGCCGCATTTGCGTGGTTGAAAGTCATAGGATGCCAGCCTTTACTCTCGGTTTTAGTTGCAGCAGAATTGTTCCACAACGAATAGGTTAATGTCCTTCGCTCAAGTTCGCCTTCAAGCTCACTCATCTAGCAAATTAAGACATAAAAAATGGTAACATGATCACGCTTAGAAACTCTCGAACTAGTGACAGCTAAAGTAATTCATAGAAAGCCATTTCAACAAACAGAGAAACAGAAACCTTGATACCATAAGACATTTAGCAAAGATAGAAAAGGAAGAACAAGAACATCTATAGCTTACCGCAAGCAGTGTCTGCACGTAGTGTTCATCTGGGATACAGTTGTGCTGCTTCTGAAGTTTCTGTATTTGGTATTTAAGTCAACATCAGAATCTAAGATCACTCACTTGAAAGAGAAAACTACACGATTTTGGATATGCCAGAACCTATCACACTTACAAGATTCAGCTTTCCCTTTCTGACATCCACAGGCGGGCGACGCTGCAAAGTAAGAAGCAATGAAGTGTTTTCTTTGTTGATATAAACAAAGCGAGAAATTTTGTAATTTGTTAACAATTTGATAAGAATGATCGTAATTTGATAAGAAAGCTTCATAACAGAACATAAAGACGAGAAGACAACCCTAAACGCCAAACCCTAAACTGCTTGATTGCGTACCTTGCAAAAACTTTTGAACACTGGAAGAACAACATCATCGTCCACAAGGACTTCTGCATGGCTTCGTACCAAAGCAATCCACTGAAATTGCCCATCCAATTCAAATTAGAGCATAATCATGAATGCATATCACATAATACTATAAATGAGAATCCCTACAAACCACAGACACAGAACAATACTAATTATCATGATGACGATTACGATAATAGCTAAACAAGTGAAGCACTGTTGAAGACGACTGACTTGACTTAACAAAGGACTCTGTATCCCAAAAAGAGGTACTTTTCACCATTTTCATACGAAAGTTTAAAACAGATAATAACCTGGGATCCTTTTCGCCATTTTTCTTTTGGTATGTAAGGTGACATTTTAGGATTGTAGCGGCCCTCCTTTACGTCAAGAAAGCTACAACATAAACAGACTGCATAAGACACTTGAGATTTCTCAACTCAGAACTTGAAATTACATTTGAAACTTTGCTAACAGATATTTAACCATCTACAACTTATCAGTGCTTAGCACCTCAAAAGTGAAAGCCCCTGCATCTACCTGTCCACAAAACTCCTACGAGAAGCCATCATATAACTGTATACATAGCTGAAGTTGTACAAAGGAACACAACTGCAGTGCAAAAAGTAAGAAAGTTAGATAGGTAGTGCACCATATGAAACTCCTCTTCTGCAAATGGAAAAACGGTTATACAATTACGCCAAGAATATTAACCTATCAGAAAGGAGTATAAATCTTTGATTTGCGGGATCCCCAAGAGCTGTTGCAAACAACAGCCTCTCCGCTTCGATCATACTCGATTCTCCCCAACCCACCTGCATTGTGTGACCACCAGTTCGGATTCAGCACAAGTAGGCAACAAGACTACATTGCAAAAACCTGATTTCGAAGCAAATAATTCCTTCGAACTAAATTTGGATCATTTTGAAAATATTTGAGCAGTATTTTGTCTAAAATTTCAATTATTGAATGTTATAATCTATAAGGCAACTATTACCACATCACAGAATTGATTACCAACTCTTTAGACTGCCTTAATTTCTTTTTTAATTCCCTTCATTTTCCGAGCAAACAAACAGGGAACATGAAGAAATAAAGAAAGTTTCGAACTTTTTGCAATTTTTATTTAAAAAAAAACTGATAGAACGAACTTCAAAATTAATACTTTTTCCGTTTCATTTTCTCAGCAACCAAACAGAAGCTAAACGAGCAACTACCTGTATGCTATTCGTCAATTGACGGCCGTAAAAGAAATGAGACCGCGTCGTCGACTCATCGAACACAAAACCAGGCGCCGAGTGAATGTAAATCGAAAAATTCGGCGCTTCAGCATTCTGCGAAATTCACACACAACTCTCGATGACTTTCCCGAGAAAGTCCAAGAAAACTGAGACGGAAAAACAAAAAAAATGTACAAAAGTAAGGAGATTAAACCTCGAAGAAGCTGCCCCAGAGAAAATCGAGCGGGAGGCTACGGCGGGCTAGGAAAAGGAACGCGATCTTCGGAGTGCCGGTGAAGCTTCTGCCGTGGCGGGAAATTCGAGATCTCGCTACGACCAACGAAGACGGAGAAGAGGAAATGAGGTCGGGCTGCGAGTGGAGCCGGAACAAGGCCCATACGCAAAGCGCGACGGAGAGGACGATCACCAGCTTCCAGCTCAACCTGATGACGTGGCGCGCCGGGATCGGCGGTGACTTCTTCATCGTCATCATCGTCATCGTCCTTCCTTCAATTAATTGAAAATTACATGAAATATATCAAAATTAACAGAAATTACGAGCTCAATTGAAAATCAAAAGGAGAGAGAGAGAGAGAGAGAGAGAGAGAGAGAGAGAGAGAGAGAGAGAGAGTACATTGAAGGGTTGAATTCGGAGGAGGAGAGGAGAGGAGGAGCATTTGAATTTTCAAATAGTAGGAAGAGGAGGAGAGGGGAGGGGGTGCGCTGGGTGCGCTGCTGGGTGTGTGAATTTTGGAGTTTTATGTGGGGCTTCGGAGAGAAAGAGGGAGAAGGTGGACTCCTCTGCTGGACTCTGTCAGCGGACAATGATGACAAGTGTGGAGTCTCTGATTTCCGCGCCGTGATCATGGCCGTACGACTCGTGAGAGGGTGGGTCCCACATGGGAAGGGACAGGGGCAGTTGGATTCTTCTTTAAACGGCACCGCGTTGCCACTTTTGGTTGTAAAGCTAAAAGAGGTTTTCAGCGTACGCCATGAAAGCATTCAAAAAGAGCGTAATTTTATTGTCTGACTGACCGACGAATTAGGTGGCATGTTCAACCAAGCTCATTAAAAAAATTCTTGTGCTCGTCAGTCAGATCAAATTGATTGTCTAACTCACTCACAAAGAAATGAGTCATTCTGTTTGGATGTCATTTTAGACAAACTCGAATATAAGAATCTCAGTCTTTTGTGAGCGAGTTGTTGAGCTCATATGATTTGATTGGTGAGCTTAAAAATTGATTACCAACTCGAAACGGTAGCACCCCTTGTATCCTACGTGAGATTGCTATTAGTCACATTATTGTTTCACAACCTCATCCTGTTTCGCAAAAATTTTATAACTCTAGTGATTAAAAACAACGTAACATGTTTGAATATAAAACAGAGAATAAGAAAAGTGCATATATCACATTCAAACACATTCAAACCAAAACTGATCATTGTTTTAGATTGAACATTGCTTAAGTAGTACTTGTAGCACCCACATTGTCCTCGATAGTTTTTTTAGTCGCAACGTATCAATCAGAAGGGCAAGAAATCATGAGTCAAAACTCAAAAGTTTGTCGGTTGTTCACCATTTGAATTACCAATTGAGAATATTTGTCTCCTAATCACTTTTAAAAATTCTCACATTACGTTGTTTAGGTCCTGCTTAAGTGTTATGCAATTGACCATCGCTCTAATTAATTTCTAGGCTTTTGAAAATTAAGAACTGATGCATAGACCTGCTTAGGCGCACGCCTAACCCGTCCAAATCTACCAAGTCACCTGCCTAGGTCGTGACTCTCACTTAAACAGTAAATAGATAACTTTCATTTTACATTTTATTTTTTTTCAACAAATTGTAAGAGACTTGTTGAATACTTAGATGAATACACATTATATGCTTGTTCCCATGTTTTCATTATGTTCTAATACTTTATAATCTATATGTTATTTTATTTTACAATTTATGTATCCTATGTTTTTCACGCATATAATATATAATAAATTTACTTAAATCCGCCTAGTCGTCAAAGCACTAGACCTCAATCTGTCACTTGACTAGCACCTAACGTCTTTTAAAACCTTGGATATGATACTGAACTTTTGAATACATTCTATGAATCGTTACTTTATTATTCGCACTATTATTTTTATAAATAAAGAAAAATTAATGACTCCGCCTATTTACATACATGTTGTTTTGCATCTAGGGCCCTCGAACGTGAGGGGCCTATCTGGGCAAGCCAGGGTCGTGTAACACAATTAGCTGTGCATTCCTTCTTCCCAAAACCTAGACCAAATTCTAGATTTCTAGGCTTCCGAAACGGGAAGGCATATGCAATCAAATGCAAAGCAGATAACGTCGGAGCTGTTTCTTCATGCAGTCGTCTGACTCGATCACCAATGCCGGCATGGGGCTGAAAGGATCATCGGACAGCCGCCTTGACGTTTCCACGGTCCAGAATAACATTCAAGATCTTGCTAGGAACAAAAATTCTCTTTTTAATTGACTTCCCATCCAGGTATTTGGAGAGTTTTTCATCTTGTGATGCAAGCTGGAAGGCATCCTCCTCCGAACAGGTCTCTTCAACCTGGATCGTACCCCTCGTCTTGCCGTTGATCTGAACTGGGAGGACACTAGTAGATTCCTTCAAGTAAGCAGGATCCGTCTGCATTTATAAGAACACAGGAAGTAATCAGCTAGTGATCTATATACCATTCGACATTCCTCGCACTGTATTACATCCTACACCATATTTCATGTGTAATCTCACCTTCGGAAAAGGCTCATATGCCAGAGATTCGGAGTGTCCCAAGCGAAACCAAAGCTCCTCAGCCATATGAGGTGCATATGGCGAGAGCAACAAAACAAATGCTTCAATGGTTTCATGTTTAACTATCTCAACGAGATGGAACATATATCGTTTAAATGGTTTCAAGGACTTTATTAATAACTGATATAACATAAATATAGTTAGAAGAGTATTATTGTAATTAGGTTATAAGGCTATATAAGGGATTATATAGCTATCATTTTCTTAAGTTCAGTTGTATACATTTCCTCTAATCAATCAATATAATCTATCTTGTTTCTCTGTATAGTCTTTCTCTTCCTCTGTACCAACTTCATCTTTTACAATGTAATTAATATGGTATAAGAGCCACCAGGCTCACGCCATAGCTTATGGTGGTTCCATTTCTTAGTAGTTTGCATTTTTTTTTCCTTCTCTTGTTTAGTTTCTCCTCAAATTTTCTTTAGATTTTCGACGCTTCCGCGATTGTTCAAGAAATTCCCAATTTTGCGAATGAAAAGCTCGTATCTTTGGATTTAATTTTTGGGTTTCCTACATATGATGGATGTTGTGCTAGGATAGCACCAAACCTTATGGAACCAACTCAAGCTAACCCACAGGAAATTTATCAAATGAAAATGCAAGAACAAAATATAAAAGACACCAAGATTTTAACAAGGTTCCTCAACATTCAATGTAACTGGAGTACATCCTCGGAGCAGTAGGAGCTCACCCAATAATCCACTATCAACCAAATGGGAGTTTACAAAGTGTTGGCAATCTCACAACCCAAATAACCCAATACACTCAATAGCTCTCACACACCACAGAAACAAATAGAGAAAGAAATATAATGAATAATTTCTTCTCTATACATATACCTCAAAGCTATTACAACAACAACAACTACCTTGGTGGATGATTACTAACCAAAAAGAGGAGCACTTTCTTCTTCTCTTCTAAGAGGGGCTACTCCACTTATATTTTTTCTTCTCTGTTTTCTGATGCATTCTTCTCTTCTCTCTCTAATTTCTCCAAAGGCAACAACCCCATATTAAAAACCAAAACCCACGGGTGTTATGGCCAAAACAATTCACTTTAGACAAGGTGCCATGTTTTCCTCCCCAAAACATGGAAGGGACATAATTATGTTGTCTTTTTTCCTTTTGATTTGTTTAATAGCCACTTGGCCACTTGGCCACTTATTCAACAATCTCCACATTGGCCAAGTTCCGAAAAACGTCATGATAAGCCAACCAGCACAATTAACACACAACATCACTCCCAAACACTAGTAAGAGAACAACTCATGCCGAGCCAAATGCTCTAAAAAAAAACTCATACTGCTCAACGCCTTCTTTATATAGGCATAATGTGAGCCAAGTTCAAACAGTGAACAAACTTGGCTACACTAACAACCTTAGTCAACATATCAGCGGGGTTGTCTTTAGTTGGAATCTTCTGGAGAATGATTTCTCCTTCACCAACAATTTCACGAACAAAGTGATAACGCACATCTATGTGCTTGGTCCTCGCATGATGAACCTGATACTTAGCCAAATAAATGGCATTCTGACTATCACAATGTACCTCCACCTGCTTCTGATCAACCCTCAAATCTCTAATCAGCCCATGTATCCAAATGGCCTCCTTTATAGCTTCAGCAACTGCCATATATTCAGCCTCTGTAGTAGACAAGGCAACAGATGACTGCAAAATGGACCTCCAACAAACTGGTCCTTTAGCCATAGTAAACACATAACCTGTAGTAGACTTCCTTCCATCCAGATCACCTGCATAATCTGAATCAACATAACCAATTGCAAAATGACCAATACCAGAGTCATCTCTATCAAAGCATAAACCAATATATCGAGTACCATGGAGATATCTCAATATCCACTTAGCTGCTTGCCAATGCTCTTTACCTGGATTATGCATATATCGACTCACCATGCCAACTGCATGAGCAATATCCGGTCTAGAACATACCATTGCATACATCAAACTACCAACCAAATTTGCATATGGTATATTTTTCATTTGCAGCTTCTCTTTATCAGTTTTAGGACATTGTAGAGAACTCAATTTAAAATGAGGAGCCAAAGGGGTACTAACCGGTTTGGTTGAATCATGAACTCCAAACTTCCGGATCAACTTCTCAAGGTATTGTCTTTGATTCAAACTGACCAAACCCTTCTCTCTATCTCTAGTGATCTCCATGCCAAGGATCTTCTTCGATTCACCAAGATCCTTCATCTCGAACTCGTTCTTCATTTGTTTCTTCAATTTCTCAATCTCTTCAACATTCTTTGAGGCAATCAACATATCATCAACATATATCAATAAATAAATTAAAGACCCATCTTGCAACTTCTTGAAGTACACACAATGATCATATTGACTTCTAGAATAATTTTGGCCTCTCATAAATTTATCAAACCTCAAATACCATTGCCTTGGAGATTGCTTCAAGCCATAAAGTGATTTCTTCAATTTGCAAAACAAATTTTCCTTCCCTTTCACTATATACCCATCCGGTTGACACATATAGATCTCTACATTCAAATCACCATGTAGGAAAGTCGTCTTCACATCGAGTTGCACAAGCTCAAGATCATATTGTGCAACAAGAGCTAACATAATACGAATTGAGGAATGCTTCACAACCGGAGAAAATATTTCATTGTAGTCAATGCCCTCCTTTTGTGCATACCCTTTAGCAACTAATCTTGCTTTAAATCTCACATTGCTTTTCTCATCAGCATCTTCCTTCTTGGCATACACCCATTTGCAACCGATAGCTTTCTTGCCCTTAGGCAATTTAGCTAACTCCCAAGTCTTGTTCTTCAAGAGAGAATTCATCTCATCACCCATGGCATTGCACCACCTCTTCTTCTCCTCACTCTCAATGGCTTCCTCGAAATTGGATGGAATATCATCAATGATAATAGGAAGAGCAAAAGCAACATAGTCACTATACCGAGCTGGCTTGGTAATTTGTCTCTTTCCTCTGTTCTTGGCAATAGACTCTTGAGGTGAAACTTGCTTTTCAACTTGAATAGAATTTTCAAGTTCAACTTCTTCAACATCTTCATGGTCTCCAACTTCTTCACTTGTAGTGGCTTCGACATCAGCGGAAATAGGATTTGAAGTACCAGAGGCAACTTTCTCAAGCTCCACCTGTTGGACATCTTTCACATTTTTCTCATAGACTTTGTACATACTTTCTTCATCAAATGTCACATCTCTGCTGATTACAAGTTTTTTCATCTCTGGGCACCATAACCTGTAACCTTTGACACCACTACTAAAACCAAGAAAGATAGCCTTTTTGGCTCTAGGATCAAGTTTATTTTCAGTCACATGAAAATAAGCAGGTGAACCAAAAATACGGATATAGTCATAATCAGAAGAAGGTTTTCCAGTCCATACCTCCATTGGTGTCTTACCCTGAACAGCAGCTGAGGGTAACCGGTTGATGATGTGACATGCATAATTAACTGCCTCTGCCCAAAATGACTTGCTTAAACCCGACTGAGACAACATACATCTAACCTTCTCAAGCAAGGTTCGATTCAATCTTTCTGCAACTCCATTTTGTTGTGGAGTTCCCCGAACACTAAAATGTCTCACAATCCCTTCCTCTTTGCAAACTATAAAGAAAGGATCAGATGCGTATTCACCACCATTATCCGATCTCAAAATCTTAATCTTTCTCCCAGTCTGGTTCTCAACCATTTTCTTCCAACCCAAGAAAATGCTTAACACCTCACTCTTGTGCTTCATAGCGTAGACCCAAGACCTTCTTGAATAATCATCAACAAAGATCACGAACCAATGTCTACCACTCAAAGAGGGAGTCTTTGTAGGACCCCAAACATCTGAATGCACATAATCAAGAATGTCATTCGTCTGATGTACAGCAGTACCAAACTTCACTCTAGTTTGCTTTCCCAAGACACAATGCTCGCAGAAATCAAGCTTACAAGTCGTAGCACCTTTTAGAAGACCTTGTTTCACAAGCCCTTGTAGAGCTTTCTCACCGGCATGGCCTAATCTTATATGCCACAGTCTAGTAGTATCAGAATCGGATGTGCCCATATTTTCTGAGACTACAGATGCTTCACCTGTCACAGTGCTTCCTTGCAATAAATACAAATGGCCACATCGAGGAGCTTTCATCACAACAAGTGCACCATAAGTAACTTTCAATGTCTGTCCATCTGAATGAAACCTGAAGCCCTTGGATTCCAACATCTGAATGAAACCTGAAGCCCTTGGATTCCAAAGTACCCAAAGAAATAAGATTTTTCTTCAAATTCGGTACATACCGAACACCTGTCAACTCTTTAACCATGTTATTATGCAACTTCAAACGAACTGTACCAATCCCTTTTGTTGTGCAAGGATTGTCATCTCCCATGAATACAACACCACCATCAAACTCTTTCAAGCTTGAAAACCAATCCTTGTGAGGAGTCATATGATGGGTACAACCCGTATCTAACACCCATTTAGTGGCACAATCAAATGATGAAGAAATGGTTAAAGCAAAATAAAAAAGATCTGTTTCAACCTTAGCAACATTGGCTTCAGAACTTTCTTTTCCTTTGGTCTTCAACTTAGGACAATCTTTCTTCCAATGGCCCTTATTATGACAAAAGGCACATTCATCCATTTCCAAGGTTTTTCTACCTTTAGAGTTTCCTCTAGGTCGAGAGTGTGATTTTTTCCTACTAGTAGAGGACCTTATCTCCGATGATCTACCTCTAACAAATAAAGCTTCAGAGGTACTATCATGATTTTTATCTCTATGCCTCATTTCATAATTCATCAAGGCATTTGACACATCTTCAAATTTCACAGTTTCTTTATCATGCATAATAGTGGTAACAAAATGCTCATAAGAGTCTGGCAAGGAATTCAACAATATTAAGGCCTTATCTTCATCCTTAATATCCTCATCTAAATTTAACAAGTCGGCAATCAACTTATTAAAAGCATCAAGGTGTCTAATCATTTTTGTACCTTCTTTGTATTGAAAGCGGTAGAAAGCGGTAGAGCTTTTTCTTCAAGTGTAGCCTGTTCTCTGCACTCTTTGTCATATACTTGTCTTCCAATTTTTGCCACAACACACTTGCTAATGTCTCCCGCATCACAAAATACTTCTGAGTTTTTGCAAGGCACAACCGAATTGAAGAGCAAGCCCACAAATTTAATTTCTCCCATTCCGACTTCGACATAGCTTCCGGCTTCTCTCCCAAAGCGGCAAGTAGATCTTGTTGAGCCAACACATCTTTGACGTCACATTTCCACATCCCGAAGTTGTTTGTGCCATCAAACTTTTCCACTTCGAACTTTGCATTTTGCACCGTAGTTCTTGCAAACCCGGAGCTGCTTCCAAAAGGATTCTCATCTTGCCCGTCTGACATCTTTGGCAACTAGACAGTACCCAAGAGCAACCAGTGCACTGATACCAATTTTTGTGCTAGGATAGCACCAAACCTTATGGAACCAACTCAAGCTAACCCACAGGAAATTTATCAAATGAAAATGCAAGAACAAAATATAAAAGACACCAATATTTTAACGAGGTTCCTCAACAGTCAGTGTAACTGGAGTACATCCTCGGAGCAGTAGGAGCTCACCCAATAATCCACTATCAACCAAATGGGAGTTTACAAAGTGTTAGCAATCTCACAACCCAAATAACCCAATACACCCAATAGCTCTCACACACCACAGAAACAAATAGAGAAAGAAATATAATGAATAATTTCTTCTCTATACATATAGCTCAAACCTATTACAACAACAACTACCTTAGTGGATGATTACTAACCAAAAAGAGGAGCACTTTCTTCTTCTCTTCTAAGAGGGGCTGCTCCACTTCTATTTTTTCTTCTCTGTTTTCTGATGCACTCTTCTCTTCTCTCTCTAATTTCTCCTAAGGCAACAACCCCATATTAAAAACCAAAACCCACGGGTGTTATGGCCAAAACAATTCACTTTAGACAAGGTGCCATGTTTTCCTCCCAAAACATGGAAGGGACATAATTATGTTGTCTTTTTTCCTTTTGATTTGTTTAATAGCCACTTGGCCACTTGGCCACTTATTCAACAATGGAGTTGCCCAAGATTTCATGGGAAATTGTGAGGTGGGTCATGTTTCTGATGGTGAATTTGTGACAACTAAGACTGCAAAGACTCTGGATGATAAGAAGAAGGGTGAAGGCGAAGTGGGTTTCTCTGGGATTCAAAAGTTGATGCTTTTGGAGTTTGGCAGACCACCACCAACGAATACTTTATCTCAATGTAGTCAAGTACTTCGGCCGCGTTGCCTCTGCCATTTGAAGAAAAACCCAGATTGTTCTTTCTCTATTTCTTGCTTCGAATGCCAGAAGTATCCATGTTCTTTCCTTCCGGGTTTTCTTGAATCTAATTCTTAGTGTGGGCTGAATCCTCAAAGAACAAGATGTTGAAGGTGTTCGGAAATTCGTCACCAGATACAAATCGGATATAAAGACGACGAAGAACGATATGATGCATGAACACGCGGGAAGACCAACGTATCCCGTATCTGACACGCGGGGATACGGATACGTGTGGGAATACGAACGGATATGCGACCGATACGTATCTAAGTCAACAGATACATTGTTGACTGATGGGATACTCGTATCTTACTGTTGGGATACGAGTATCCTACTTTTCGAACTATAATCAGAGGATAATCACACAAAAAAATCAAGATAATTACACTTAATCCGCACAGAATCGTGTTAATTGACAGTTGATTGAGATTAGCTGGACCGAAACGATTCTTTAACCAAAAATCGAAACGATTTTGTGTATAAAATTCGGATCTACCTGTTTTTCCTCACTCAAACCTTAGAACCGTCATTGGCAATTGCTTCTGTCGTCTCCGTTTGCAAGTGTTGCATTGTATCCTATGCATCTGCTGGTGAGAACTGGTAACTGGGTTTCGAATTCTATGCTTTCCTGAAGCCTTCTTTTTCTTCTTGTTCATAATGTTGATGGTTTTCTGCTCTGATGCCTCAACTTTACTTATTAGATCCCCTTTTTGCTTTTCTGAAGCCAAACGAAAAGCTCCTTTTGCTTTTCTGTTTGCATATTATAATAATATTATTGTTAGTGATCTAGAATAATTTAGATTATAATATATTAATATATGCTTTTATGTTGTTTTGTTGATCTCTTAGCATAAATTTGACTTGTGAGATTTTATGCGATTACTTTGGATTGATTGATTCTTATGATTTACATGTTGATAATTTAGGAAAATGAATCATCCTGATAATTATGCGAATGCTAATTTAACCTAGTTGAGAATGTTGAAAATGATCATGGTACAATATGGAAATATGTCAAAAAGCTCGAAAGAGTAGAAAATGGAAAATGAGGTATTGTGTTTCAATGCAACTATTGTCAAAAGATTTTTAGAGGATCCTACTCTAGGGTCAAGTTTCATTTGTTAAAAATGTCTGGAAATGGGATCGTCTCTTGCAACAAGGTTACTAATGAAGACTAATTTAGTTGTTTAGTGAATTATCTTTTTAAATATTTGAAGTTTATCAAAATAAATTTGAACTTGAATAGTATATTTGAATTCTTATTTTATAATATTTAGATATATTTATTTATTTATATTATTTTTAATTGTCATATCCTTGCCGTATCGTGTCTTCGTTTTTAGAAATTTGACGTATCCCCGTGTCGTGTCGTATCGTATCCGCGTGTCCGTGTCCGTGTCCATGCATCATATGGCTGATCTTTTGCGGAATGGCCTTGGCATCAATGCTTAATGCAGTCCAGGTGTTTGAAGAAAGTTCCAACTCAAACGTTTCATTTGAAGGTTATGTTTTCAGTCCCTTTTCTCTTAATTTTTGAACAATTAGAATGGATCTTTTCTGGGTTTTTCAAGTTTTTTGGTGCTGGTTAAGACTTACTCTTCTGCTACTTGGTTGTGGCTTGTGTTGCTTGTGGAAGTATATTTGTTCAAGATTTGGGTATTCTTTTTGTGTTTCTGTTGTGCTCCCAATTTCAAGAATATTGTTGGATTATGTAAAATGGCGCTACCGGTTGGAGTTTTCTTTGGGTATTCAACAAGGTGAATTGTAGTGAATTGTGAATGAAATGTGCGATCTTAAAGATGGGTTTTGATAGTTTTGAAGATGGGTTTTGATTCTTGTCTCTCTGCTTCACTGAATTGCAGCACCATTTTCATTTATATTGGGCTTCTTGGCATCCATATTCGTCGTCATCCTTGCAATCAGGAAGTATATATGAATGTATGCAGCTCTTGGTATGGATCTCTCTGTGAAAGTATCAGGTGGTTTGGTGTTACAATATTCTTGTTGTGGTTCTGTGAAAGCATCAGGTGGTTTGGTGTTACATTCTTGGTGTGACTGCTGAGATAAATCCAATGAGATAAACTACTGTTTCATTTAGTGATTTTGTTAGATTATAAGATTTCAAGAAAGTGTCATTCTTTCTTGATGATTAAGAAAGTATCATTCTTTCTTTGATTCCATAGAATTTGTCAAGAGTGTCATCCTTAGAATTTGTGTCAAGAGTATCATTCTCTTGTTGCCTAGAAGAATTCATCTGATTTGATTTTTGGATTGTACTTGTGGCTTTCATCATGGCTTCACCAACGGCTAAAGTTGAGTCTTGTGTGATGGTAATGGAGTGAGCAGAGGTTTTGGTCAGCAGTCACAAGGGTGTCAGTGGGTGTTTTCTTGTTTGCAGCAGGTTAATTCTTGAAGCATGGCAGACATCTTGCTCTCGCAGTTCCAGATCAGTCTCAAATACCGGACTATTTCAAACTTCACTTGGATACTCCAAGTTTAGTTTGAGGAGGGAGTAATAACTGATATAACATCAATATAGTTAGAATGGTATTATTGTAATTAGGTTATATGGTTATATAAGAGATTGTATAGCTATCATTTCCTTAAGTTCAGTCGTATACATTTTCTCTGATCAATCAATACAATCTCTCTTGTTTCTCTCTATTGTCTTCCTCTTCCTCTGTACCAACTTCATCTTTTACAATGTAGTTAATACTTATAAGCCGCATTAAGGAACTCCATCATGGCAGATATTCCAGTGTTGAATCTTGTTGCTTGTATTTCCTCGGTTACCTGCAATTAGGAAAATTCATTGGTTAAAAGGTGCAGACTTCAGATTTTTGGACAGCTGTTGTATCGTAATTTGAGTATAATAGTAAAAGGAGATAGAAGATAACATCCAGAAATTGAGATCTGACCTATGCAATGCACTTATGGAGAGGACGAAGTTGCTCCAAAGTAGGATCCTCATCAGTCACTACTGTCCCATCTTTGAATGTACCATCAGACAACGGTGATTGACCAAAAAAAAAATCAGACAACGGTGAACCAACAACTAGCCTCCATGTTCTTCCCAAAAATCGATGGACACCTTCAATACCACTCGTATTTCAGGTTTTTTAGTCTCGAGATACTTGAGATAGGCAATAGACATTCCTAGGCACATTAGCGAAAACATAGGCCAAACCAAGTATCCAATAAGATAAAGTTCAACGAAAAAACTGCCTCAGTCGTCCCATGAACATTTCATATAAACGAAGCGAGCCCCGTACTCAGAAACAACGTCATCCGGACTGACTACATTCCCCTGCTTTTACTCATTTTATGAGAACGCGCAATCAGATAAATGTTAGGATCGTCTTTCAGTACAAAAGAATCCCCAGACTTCATGACCTACAGAAGGAAAAATTATGTCAAGAGCCTAGCCCTAGCCGTGGTGTGCCGACGAGGTCGTCGGGCCCTTTAAGGGGTGGATTGTAACATCCCACATCGTCCAAGAGAGTGATTCTTAAATGTATATTCTCATCCCAAAAAGCCTACATCTCACATCGTCCAGGGGAGTGATCCTTAAATGTATATTCTCATCCCTACCTAGCACGAGGTTTTTTGGAATTCACTGGCGGGTTCCATCGGAACTCCGAAGTTAAGCGACTAGCGCGCGAGAGCACTCCCATGAGGGGTGACCCACTGGGAAGTTGCTCGTGAGTTCCCATAAACAAAACCGCGAGGGCGTGATCGAAGTCCAAAGCGGACAATATCGTGCTACGGTGGTGGAGCAGGCCCGAGAAGTGGTCCGTCCCGGGCCGGGATGTGACAACGTTAGCATTTCATACGAGACAAGACTTGAAAAACAGTAGTAAGGATTAATGACCATGTCAGCTGTAATTACTGATACAACTTTTGTACAAAGAGATACAATTTCATATTGGTCAATCTTACTATGTTGAAGAAAACAGATTAAGTCACAGACCTTGTGCCAGAACCTTGAATAAAGTAAATGAAGGACAGCATGTACTGCACCAGCAACATACACATCAACTTGGTTCCAGTACCTGCAGATCAAGAGGATTATTAAAATGACAAAAAGAAAAAGGAGGAACTCACATGATACTACAAATTTAATCATTACCTTTTGAGTTTTTTATTTGCAAAGAAGTAGAATTTTATATGAAGAATTCCCAGAGAAAGATTTCACTTACATTTCTTTTGTCTTTGCCACCAATTCTTCTGAATTTTTTGGGTCCATAAATCTCAAATAGTACCTGAACATGGTAAAAAAGGTATAACATCTCAAACCTCAAAAATGAATTTCAACATTTCTATCTGCATTAAGTAACACAACTCAACTCTTGAAGTTAATTAACAGATTACCAGCAAGAACCGGCCCACTGTGGCGTGGTACTTGTCTCCCGTCTAGCAGGTTTTCCAGATAAATGGTCCTTAGTTTTGGCCTGAGAATAAGTTGGTACACATATAACTATTGACACTAACAAAATCATCTGGAATACTGGCAAGAAAAAGTTTTGCAGTTGAGTAAAGACTAACAAAATTACAAATGTTAAACCACACGAACTCATCCATAAACGGACTAAGGAGTTGGGAAAAAAAACAAAGAAAGAACAAAAGAGGGAAACTGTACCCAAGAAACTGCTTTTGAGAGTGGTGGTTCTCCTGTCCCAGTGGGAGAAAAATCATCCAGTTCTGGTAGGGTAAGGGGCAGTTCAGTTTCAAGTATGGGAACAGTCTCACCAGTATCATCCAAAAAAACTACTGGAATAGGTTCACCCCAATAACGTTGCCGAGCAAAAAGCCAATCCCTTAACTTAAAGTTCACCTGAAGAAAGACAAGTTTGAGGGAAAAGAACAGATCATTTATCGTATGCATTATGCATAGAGCAAGTAGGCCGGCGTACTCCAAATGTCTAATTGTATAAGCTTCCGTGCTCTGAAAACTCACCTTTTTCTTCCCATTTGCAGTTTTCTCAGCCCAGTCAATGACTTCGGAAGCAGCTACTTTGCTAGATAAGCCATTAATGTCCAGCCATAGTGTTGGATTTGAAGAATTTATAACAGTACCTTCACCTGAATAGGCCTTTTTGAAACCACTGATATTTTTATCATCCACAACCCAACAAATTGGCATGTCAAATGTTGATGCAAACTCAAAATCACGAGTGTCATGTGCAAGAACAGCCATAATTGCCCCTGTTCCATAACTACAAAGTAACAAAGTCCCGTGTTGAAGTTATATAGCAACTTGGTGAAACGTATTTGCGTAAGAGGAGAAACAATCAACAGATACGATTCCCATTTTGCACATCATACAAAGATAGACGCCAAAACTCCAGCAAGACGCAAATTTCTAGTGGCAAATATAAATGAAGGAAATGAACATAAAGCCAAACACACCTCCCCAAGACATAGTCGTCAACCCATATAGGGATAGCTTCCCCATTAACTGTGAAGACCACGGTTTTCTCCTTCTGAAGGTCAGTGTTCTCAAGTCACTCTTTCTTGAGGCAATATCTATATACTCCTCCACCTGTGCTCAATATTGTTGGCCCTCTAATTACCCATCATAAGAAACCTTTGAGAAAACTGGGCAAGAAACAATTGAACGTACGGTTTCTCTCTGGGTTGTTGATACTAACTAACACTGACAACAAGGGATGCTCTGGTGCCACGACTAAATAGCTGGAGCCAAAAGATAAATGTAGATTAGACACGTCTATGTCAAAGGTTTTCTGTACAGGTCCATCTACTATATATAAATTATCAAGATAGGAATTTGGTGTATGATTATTACGTTGCTCCAAATATGGTGTCAGGCCTAGTAGTATAGATTGTAATCTTTGTGTCTCTTTCTTGTCCATCACTGCTAATAATATGAAATTCCATCTCGGCACCTTCAGACCTCCCTATCCAGTTTCTTTGCATTTCTTTTATGCCTTCAGGCCAGTCGAGGTCATCTAAATCTTCTAGAAGATGATCAGCATATGCAGTTATCTTGAGCATCCATTCCTCCTCTCATCAATGCGGGACTTATTCTCAACACGTCATTTACGTGTGGCGAATATTCGAGCCTAACAAGTGGATAACACAACAGGTAACAGGGAACGTGGAGCATGTGTGACTGCTTGGTTTTACACATGAGACAACCTGCTCTGATACCATAAAGAAAGTTGAGCTTGGAGGTTGTCTTACGTGTGAAGCCAAGCGGCTATACGTGCTTCACGTTACCGTTGTGTTATCCACATGTTAGGCGTGAAAATTTGAAACGTAAGCATGTTGAGAATGAGTCCACGGAAGGACCTTGCATGAGTTGAGCTTCTTCACATATTGCCAATCGCTTAAAAATTCGTCACACGTAAAGAAGCGTGTTGAGAATGAGTCCACGGAGGTAACTTACATGAGACGTCAAACTTTCTTGTCAATTTCATCGGGGGTTCGAAAAGTCATATTTTCCTCCCAATAACGCTGCCATTTGAGCTCGATTTCGTGGAAAGGGTAGGGCCTCTTCACCGCCGGTTGCTGCTTCGGCTTCTGCTCCGCCGCGCCATTGGCTTCCTCGGCCACCGAGCTTCTGATTACGCCGCTAGTTCTGCCAAAAACGCGGCGTTTGGGGCTGTTATTGTACAACTTCAGAGAAAAGCTGCTTTTCCTGAGTTTCTTGGATTGGGTGAGCGAATGCGAGGGAAACGGAATAGAGGCGAAGCGTAAGGGGCGCCGCGGAGGTGGTTGGCGTTGGAGACGGAGAATCGCGTGAGCAGAACTCATTTCGCATTGAGCTCAAGAAGAAAAAGATGAGAGTGGCTTAGATAACGTGCTCTACTACTGTTACTTGGCGCTCGTTTTGGTTCGTTGGGTTTGGGCTGAAAGTTAGCCCAGGCCCGCTTGGGTTTCTTACATGTGGGTTTGTTTTGGTTTTTACTAACCGTGTTTTGAGGTATGTAGACCCGGCAAACGGATCGTATTTGTCGTGTTCATATCGTTTTCGTGTTATACTCAATATCTTAACATGTCGTGTCGTGTCGTGTCGAACTCATCTTAATAGGTGAACAGTAATGACCCGATTGGTTAACGAGTCGTGTCGGGTTAACAGATTATGCCAAAAGTTGTCATGCCTAATGTCTCAATCTGGCAAATCTTATATTGTCCTTAACGTGACCCGATAAAGACTTGACTTATTAACGGGTTTACCTAAATCTGTTATTTTCGTGTCGTATTGAATTTAATGGGTTGTGTAAAAAATTGACAAGTGTTTACCTCTAAAAAATGAGAATTAAAATCATTTTTTTTTAGTTTACTTGTATTAACCTAAATTATGAGAGTCATCTAACTTTATCTTGTGTTTATCTAGAATATGAGAATCATTTGAAGCATGGGTTATTCACATTTACTTGAAATATGAGAAGGCTTTTTATATTAGCACCCTACAAAATATTGAATGCATCCCACATTAAAATTTAATATTAAATAATTTATTTACCCCACCATACAATGACACTTTTGACCTTTTTAGGTTTTAAAAAAAAATTTAAATGCACCCCAAATTACTTTTAACGTATTATTTATCTTCTTCAATTATCAAAATCTCTCTCACCCCAGATCATTTTTAATGATGATTTTCAACTAGGCAATGGTTGCAGTGACCATAGTTTGAAATATCGATAATATCGACGAAATATCGAGGATATTTCAGTTTTTTCAAATCACGGATATTTCAGAACATATCCATGTACATATCGTACAAATATCGACAATATCAACAATAATATTGGAAAATATCGATGTCGATAATTTCGCTCACACTTCAGCAATATTTTGTTAAAATATCGGTGTAATATCGCTAAAATATCAATGTAAAGGAAGGAAAAAAAAAAGGGAAAAAAGGGAGGAAAAAAAAACACAAAGGGGATTTGAACCCCTCCCGTTTTACTCCTCCAACACCGTAACCACCATATATCACTTATGTTTTAGTGATACTATGCTAAAATATTTATATTTATATGAGTGGCATGTTAACAATTACATGCAAAACTATTTTGGGGATTTATCATTTGATGAATACTTTTCACAATAAGCTTACTCTACACATAGAGATGATGAAGATAGTGAAAATTTTGAATCTCATAAGGAACTTTATTTGGTACTAAATCACTCAGGTATCTTACCATGCAATGTATAAAGTGTAAAATATTGTAGTAAATCATTATATATAAATGATTATGGTGTGTTTAATCTTTTTTTCATTAATTACTACATATTTTCTACACTCACTATGTTTGCCAGCTCGCTGTATAATCAATTTAAATCAGCTAAATCCATCATGTAATGCATTTCCTTCTAATTTTTTTTTTATAAACTAATAGATAATTGACTAAATAAACATTCTCCAAAGTTTCAATAAAAATTTCCAAGTTTTTCTTACAATTTCCGTGGTTTTTATTCAATTTTTATCGATATCGATAATATCCCGATATTTCCACCGATATTTCCGTGTTTTTCGACTACCGATATTTCCGATATCATCGATATTTTATACCATGGCAGTGACTACAATATGGCCATGTCCTTCTCGAAGATCATGAACTGGTGGCAAAGTGAGGGCAAAAGCTATGGCCCCCGAAGTCCTGCTCAATCTCGTAATTCAAGACTTAGCACTTATGAATCTCATAATTCAAAAGCCATGGCCTCCGAACTGTTTGCAGAGTGAGTCAATGGCATTCATAAGGTGCTTTCTTGCACTATACTAAGATGCTTTCTTGCGGATGACTTGGTTCAACCAAAATATGCACAAGAAAATGGAAACAACATGGTAACTTTGAAATCGTTATTATTATTATTATTGAAAAACGTTCAAATGAATCTAAATATTTTTCAAATCATCAAATTTGAAATCATTCAGCAAACTAAACGTTCAAATGTTTAGATTCAGTCCCTGAAAATAAAAAATGAGTGTTATAAGATTTGAGAAATGTGGGGTGTATGTAGAAAATATAAGGTTTATATTGAGAATGTGGGGTGTGACGGTATTATAGGCAAGTATGTGAGGTGTATTAAAATAATTTTTAATTGAAAAAAAAAATGTGAGGTGTAGTAAGTGTATGGGGTTTAGTCAACAATTTGTAGGATATTAATATAATAAGCCATACGAGAATCATTGGACCAAAAAGTAAGTATTTTTAGGTCCATCCTTATTATGAAATATAAATTGGAGATTTTTCATGGTTAGAAGTATGAGATATTTAGGGGATGTATTCAATTGAGAATTTGATAAACTTTAATGGATTTATAAATTCATGGTTTTTTTTTAGTTTAATTGATTTGTAGAGATTTCATATAAAATTTTGATTCAATTCCCTCGAAATCTAATGAGGAGAAGTGAGATTTGCGGATGCTTAAAATACACTACGAAATATCTTTAATTCCCTTTAATTCTTCAACTTTCTCAAATTCTTTAAAATCAATTTCTAATTGAATACACTTAGAATGTTATAAACTTGTTTAAAATCATATTTATAAGGATTTTAATAAACTATTTTAAAATTCTAATTGAATACCCTTTGAATTTCAGAGAATTACTTAAAAACCTGATTGAATACCCCTAGATTTATTAAAAGAATTAAAATCCCTCGAAATTCCAATTGAATACACCCCTTAGTGTTTTAACCGTTTTTGTTTAAAATCCAAAAAATAAAAAAAATTAATGGTCAAAACTCAGAATATCCAAAGCACAAATTTATGTATAAATTGATACAAAAACTTGAGAATGTGTTTGTTGCGTAGGGGTCTTAAGATTTGCATAGACTTTTTGAATCCTAAATTGATACGTAATGATCTATCCTAATAAATAGCCATGATTCATGCAACTTCCAATATTGGATTCTAAAGCAAGGGCAATTTCGTTAATTCCCATTAGCATTAAGAAACCCTAATGCCGCTCAAATCTCACTATAAAAAGAACTTTTAACCTAGCCTTTCTTTTGGTCATTCTTTGAAGAGGGGTTTCTCTTGGAGGATTGGGTTTTCTTGGCTATTGGAATCTCAAGGCTTTTGATCCGTAATCAGTTTCAACAATTGATGTTTTCATGAAGAATCTGGTTTTGAAATCCGATTGATTCATGGTGCTTGGTTAAGAAAAGCGTTGGCACAACGACTACAAATTAGTTTCAACAATTGGTGTTTTTATGAAGAAACTAGTTTTCGAGATATGGTTGATTCATCTTAGTGATTGTTAAGAAAGCGTTTGTCCAAGGATTGCTTGAAACATGATCAATTTGTTATGGAGCGCATGAGACCTTCAAAAGCCTGGAAAGATCGTTTCATGGTTTCTATTCCTGGGTCGCAAGTAAATATGGGTAAGGAAGGAAGCAAATTCACCTGCACAATCTTTTAATCTTTATTCATGGTTTACTTTTATTAATTCTCTTTTGTTTATGATTTTTTTATTTTTTTACAAAAGAAGATTTTGAATCTTGAATTTCTAGCCTACTTACCCTTCCTTACCATCAAGGAAGAATGATATTTTTTTTCCTATTTTAATTAAAAAATTATTGTATAAAAAAATACACAAATATATATAGATGATTCAGATCATCAAAATACAGTCTTAGAATTAGATCCTTTTCGTATCTCCTCACTGAGGATCCGAAGATCAATTAATACCAACTGTTCATAAAAAATCATGTGGTTACAATTAAATGCTTTTTATATTTTCAAAAGTAAAGCAGTCTCATTTTGTATGAAAAATATAAAAAACGAAAAAAGTGTGGCCGCATAATCTTTGATGAACGATTGGATCGGGAGAGGATCTAATTCCTTAAATAAGTGCCCATCAAATGCTCTCTATCTCTCTCTCCCTCTTTCTCTCTCTCTCTCTCTCTCTCTTTGTTTTTAAATTTTTTTGTAACAAAAAAAGCTTAGGGGAGGCGAGGTTGTCCATATTGATTTTTACAGATCGCCCACTAAAAAGGATTGTTAGCAATTGAACTTCAACTTAGACCTTGATCTAGAGAAAAGAACGATCATTACCAACTCAATCAACCCTCGTTGGCTTCAAAGTTTAGGTATTTCAACAAATACTATGTTTATTTCTCCATTACTCAACAATATTTTATTTATATGAGCATGACTTACTTGTCAATTCTTATATGATTTAATGATATTCTTTTCTTATGACTTTTATGAATGACAAATTCAATATAAATTTATTGTGGATGACTCATTGTATACCAACACCATGACGGTATTATGTAGAGGGATTCTTATATATTGTAGTTCACAGGGTTAGTTTGCGGACACTAGAAGTTTTAATCTGTAATGGTATTTCAAACTAATAATATAATGTTATACGATGTTCAATGTTTTAACTCTACTTTGCAGGTAGGTTGCTTTAAGTGTAAACATGTGTGCACGTGAACATTGCCCAGTATTGTTAGTAATCAATACGTAACAGATTTATGCGTTATTCGTTTATACATTCATGCTTTTGTGATTCCAAGATGCAACTCTCGGTAACTGAGAAGCTTAATATTATTTGCGCTTGCCAACAATATGTCAGCAGGGTATCTGCAAGAAGGATAAGGATTGTCTGCCCTTCACTTCCCGTGCGCTTTCCGTACCCTTTTATTTTGCGTGGTCACAGTTAAGCCATGTCAACATTTTATATATATTTTTTTTATAGATATAATAAGACAAAAATGAATAATAATATAAAATGTTGACGTGACTTAACCGTGACCGAAAGGCACGGAGAGGGCACCGGAAGTGGAGGGCAAACAATCATTGTCCCTGCAAGAAAACACTTTGATGCTCAAGTAAGTGTCTTCATTTCATAAATGACACTATATATATATATAACTATATATATATATAACTATATATATATATATATATATATATATATATATAGTTTAGATGCTGCTTTCGTTCAAGAGAGATTTTGGAGAAGGCTTTGGGTCGGAGTCGGACGGTTGGACCACATTACCCGCCCAACTACTCACAAAAGAGTTAGAATCTCTTATTTTGAGGGGCAAGACGAACTCCACTGAATCAGGAGTTCCGGTTCCTTGTGAAAGATGGAACGAGTGGCAGGGTCCGACCTCATGATCCGAGTCTTTCTCGCAATTTTATATCGAAGCAAAGACACAGGTTCATCAAGGGCTTTAAATACGAAGAGTAGTAATATCGCTTGTAACAAAAACATCATTGGCTTCAATTTATTTGGAGTGCAAGGAGAACTCCGATCCAAAAAAATTGTTTCTACTTACAAAAATGGTGCTCAGCAGATAATTAACAGAAGCCAATATCAGTATTATTATAACAAAATTCTACTGCACAGTTGACAGGTTGGTTGGGGTAGCTCCAAAATGCTCAAACTTCAGTTCATTCCAAAGCCTTCAAAGCTCGAGTTGATATCAAGGCTTCCAACTCTTGAATCGATACTAAGGATTCCAAATCTTTAACAGCTTGATCGACTGCGTAAAGTATCATCTTCTTTATCTGTTACACCAGAAGGACAAGTCAGGAGAAGAAATAAAGCATCGCTTAGGGGTAAACTAAGTGGTTTACCTCAAGTTTGTCTTCTCTGGCTCTGTGGTTCTTCGGAAGTTGTCTGAACTCCTCAGTTAAACGGAGGCACTCATGGACATTTTCAGGAGATACGAAGTCTGCTGCTACTTTCGTACAGGACTGAAGGTTGGAAAGCATATTAATTCAGAGTTATACAAGTGAAACTATTTGGAAAGAGGAATCGTGAAGAGAAGAAATGAAATGGGACCTTGAGATTCCTGACTTGGTGTGGGCATCCGGCTGGAATAAATACTGCCTCTCCGAGTCTTTGTACAAAAGTCCATGGTTCGACGCCTAAAAGGGAAACAAGCATGTCACTTAACAATCCAAAGGTATAAGGTCCATCAACAGATCCTTGACTTTTTACATACCAAATTCCTCCTTCAGCCTCTGTTTGTGCTCCAACGTTAAATAAAAAGATTGGTCATGAATTGGATGAATGACCTGACCCAAAAAACCCATCAGCACCCTTGGTGCACATTTCGGCTAAAGAAAAACTGAAGAAAGGATAAGTACCTTTTCAACTAGTGAACAATAGGTGTGCCTAAATTCTTTATAATGCTTCATCAGATAAGCCTCTAACTTAGGGACGTCCTCCCTGCGAAAGATGTCCCACAAAGCACCACCCGTTTCCTCGGTTTCTTCATTAGAGGAAGAACAAAACGGCTCATCTAGTTCATCTTTTCGAACTTTCAATTCTCCATTAGTTTCAGATGGGCGATTGCTTTCTGTGATTTCTCTGTCCTCTGTCTTTCCGCCAGACTGTCCAGCATGATCCTTGTGAGAATTCTCCCAATCCATAAGCTCCCTTTCATCTTGCACCCTATGCAACCTTTTCAACCCAGAAATTGCAGACTGCTGCTCATTACTTAAATTCACTTCAGCAGTATGTGTCAAAATATTCACCTACAGAAGTTGAAAGAACATGTGAAAAATATACACCTAGTTTGTCAGGTCAACTGCTATAAAAATTTGGGATGCATAATATTTGTTCAATCAACTATGTGAAAAATTGAGCAGGTTCCAAGTTTTGAAGTCATACCGCATCAGACATATCACAATGGAGCTTAGTTACGGAGTCTCCTCTTCCAAGCTCTTCCAGAAAACCATAAGCAATATATGTTTTTGGACCCATGTCTGGTTTCAAGACACCTGGTGGCAACTTAACAGCAAGGTTAAGTATACCAGCTCTAGGATCTGTATACTCTCGAAATGGTAAGGCACTGATAAATTCATCACAATGACGCGGTAAAAGATCCTCAAACTTATCAGAGGGCGGCCAATCCTTAAGCTTAAGCATCTCTGGCCACGAATTTTTGTACATTCTCCCTTCAGTGTATCCTTCAAAAAAATCACGAGTGTTGATTTCCACCTGCAGAAGTTCACAAATCAGCAATAGATGAGCAATATGGGCAGAAAAAACAAAGTGAAAAGAAGAATAAAAAACTTCAGACAAAAGTGTGCGAGGGGGGAGAGATAGAGGACTCTTGAACAAAATTGGTGCTGTACTACTAAAGCTGTGACCTAATTTGCCAAATGAATTGAGTGTAAATATAGGGAAAAAAAATACCGAACCAACACATGACATTATTACAACCCAAACAAGTGGATTTGAAACGAAATTTATAGATCTAGCACCCAAAAAAATTATGATTTGCCAGAAGTTAAAAGAGCGCCTAGAGTAAAAACTGGTGGTAAAAGGACCACACCTCACAACCAGCCAGGCAATCGATGGTCTTTACTTCTGAATATTGTGTACTAGATGCATCTTTATTTTCACTTAAAGCACGCCACATTACCATTGGCTCCCAGCTCAAACCATTTGCCTGTTCGAGCACATTTTTAACAATAACTGGTTCACCATTCACCCAATGTTCTCTGAAGTGCAAAAGCTCTTCTTCTTTCATAGTGTCCTTTGAATCAGGGCAAAACAAGAAGTTGTCACAAGAACCTTCTCTAGAAGCTGCTTTTCGTAACATATCCCTTCCTGTTTCACAATCATGCTTGAAAGTAGAACGCTCTTTTTGGAAAATCTCTAATAAATATTTTGCTTTTACTTCTAAATTTGAGATCCAGCAGCCCGGAAGGATGCGCTTGAGATCCAATACGCACTCACCACAGCCACCCATTTCTTTCGGAGCACAACTAACAGTAGCATCACCATTTGCCTTCCACTCAATCAAAGGTTCAATATGGTCCTCTGAATTTTCTAAGGGACAGCAATCAGATGCTGGTTCTCCACCATGGATATAATCATAACCCCTACTCCTATACTGAAATTTCACTTCTCCACGGTCTAAAAGGCTTCCTTGGCGAATTTCTCGGCAACAACTTAGACAAAGTTCATACGAACATTTTGAACAGCTTCGGTGTAGATCAATGATTGAAGTTGCACAGTGGTTGCTGTTCCAAGCATACAAAGTAATATTTAGACAGTGACAAAATAAATCATATAATACTCCCTTCTACTAAAGTAGAGATGCTTACCAATAGACACGCTCATCATTAAAACAGAGAGTCTGCGGTACTTCCACTTTGGAAGGTGAAAGTCCTGAAGATCAGTTTTTGTTAGAAGTGTCTTAAAGTTAAAAACAAACTGAAGCCAACGCCAAAAACATTTTACCTCGAAGATTAGCTTCAATCTCTATCTCCTGAGTTTGCTCTTGAGAAATTTTCTTTAGAAACGGAAGCAAGTTGGAAACTAAATGCTCCAGGTGCTGAGCCTTTTTGCGCTTATCGACATCCCTCTCTGGTATCTGCAGTTCCAAGAAAATACAGAAGAAACCCGAATATTAGCATAATTTTCTACAGAGGGAGAGTGTAGAAAAACACTCTGTAATAATAGGAAAACAAACCTTAATCACACCAGCTGAGTGCAGGCATGCATTACAGTTGCAATTATGGAGGCAAAATGGGCAAAGTTCCTTGACTTCCTCTACTTTCATGTGGGGATACCTATATGAACAACATAAACAAATCATGATAAACGCAAAATAAAAATTTAAAATTTAAAAAGTAACCGCATCTGTATAAATTATATACCATTGCTTGATACAGCGGATGCAATAGGAGTTCATTTTACACTTGGAGCAGGACAAAATGGTTTTCTTCTCCTCTTTCATACACTGATGACACTTCAAATAAGCTTCTTCATTATCCTGCTTTAAGAAGAAACATAAATCTTTCAGTCAGACAAACCTTATTTTCTTAGATAAAAAAAATAAAATACAGCTGTAGAGGAGATGAATAATACCTTCACATATCTTGGCGATGATCCAGGCGAAGTCAGTGGTGAAGAAGAGGAGGTATTGCAAGCTGCATTATTTGATTCATATTTTACTGCTTCATCCTTTAAGGAACTTCTTCCTATCACTTCACAATCAACTCTTCCCCTTTTGCGCGCCTGTGCCTTAACAAGAAACAGAATTTCCCCATCAAACTCATCTTCAGAACTCTCTACCACTTTTGAGAAGTGTTGCTTTTTTGAAATCCTTTTTCCATTCTCTGGAGTAAGCCGTCTCTTCTTAGACTCTGTTCCTGTCAGTGACGACAAGTCCTTGTGCTTTTCATCCTCTTCTGATTTGCCGCCTCCCTTTTCATGATGAAGGAAATTGGAACGTCTTCTTTTATGTACCCTAGTACCTTTATTGTTGTACCTCTCCAGCCGCCCTTGTTCTACTAGCAAAACTTCCATTCCCACTTCCAATAGAACAGGACAGAATATTATGATAACTAGTAACGTAGTAGCACTCACAAACAACAATGTTACAGGTTCAAATAATCCATTCGTGTTCTCTTAGAATGAAAAAACCAAAATGTGCATCATAAAGATCGAATTTTTATATGGACAAACAATGCCAATTGTACACATCAAACAACAGCCATCATTCACGGGATTTTATCTTCGACGAAACAATCAGATTGAATTGGATACCAACCAACCATCCATACAACATTGTATTTGAATCAAATTCCAATCCGTTCTGAGATTTCTACAATCTGTTTTGAGTCAGTGCAGAACAAACTCCACAGTTGACTGTGATCATTACTGGAAAATTTATTTTCCATGAAAACAAACAGATTGAAATTTAATACCAAGCATACAACAATGTATTTGAATTAAATTCCAATCCGTTTTGACAAATTCCAAAACTGTTCCGAGTCAATGCAAAACAAACACCTCAGTTGACTTAAGTCAACCGACCCACAATCCGGCTTCATGCATAAAATCCCTTAATAAATCCAAACCCAAAAACCCTTAATCCAATCCCATCCCCATGAAATCATACAATGCAGTCCCACCCAAACATGCCAAATTTTCCTTTTTTCCCCCACTTTAAGCGCCAAAATTCACAAAACAAAGAACCAAAAATTCAGCAAAGAATGAGAATTCGAATAAAAGGGCAGGTAGAAACGAAAGAATTCACATGGGACTGACCTACAAATTACTGAAAATTCCAGAAAGCCAAACGATCAGCTGCGAATTTGGTTTTTTCAGAGGCGTTGTTGCACTTGCATGTTGGTCGATTTCTTGAAGCTATCGAATTTTCTGAATTCTGGGTCCGAAAACGATTTCTGGGAATTTCGGGGGCGAAGGGAATGGAGAATGCGAGGGAGGAGACCGGAGAAACGAAAACTGAGAAACGAGAGAGAGAGGGGGTCCGGAAGGTGGATAATTTTGAGGAAGGGGTATATATACGGAGCGTTTTCTGTGAGGAGGACTAGGAAACAGGATTTGTCTCCCTGGATTTGGAAAGTTGTATGACCTACCGTACTTAATTCAGGCATCTTTTCTGTGTGCGTGGTTTGGGCCTTATTTAGTAAACATCATCTGGCCCAATTCCGTATTTGTGAAGTCAAAGTATCCCGTTATAGAAATGTTAAGGATATTCTTTTAAAGTGAAATGCTTTGTCACATCACAATTTAACGTTAATTTCAGTGCTAAATATTATAAAATATTGTGTATAAAATACGATGTGGTAGAGAGTCCCAATTTTGAGAGAGTTTCCTTAGCCTTTCTCTCCATCGTAAATGTGATCGTATTCATATTGATTAGAGCAAATGTGTCAACGGATTTGAATTTGTGTTTGAATCCTCACGGCTTAGATTTGATTAAAATTGTATAAAAAATCAAAACTTGCAAATTCCATCTCAAAAACTTAGTTGGGGACAGCAGATTCATGGCCACTTTATAAGTGGTATAGCATGTAGAAATCACGAGATTTCACACTTGTATGAATTAATATTTTTTTTAAACAAAATGATATTCCAATTTAATATAAAAAGAATTAAAAAAGAGGAGAATCGATTACGTAAGCAAGCGTAGTCAGAAAAAAAAAATAAAAAAATTGGTCTAGTTAGCTTGACTGCGACCATATACACTTTTTATGGTTAAATTTTTTGGAACTTTAACGAAAAGCTTCCGGTACTGTTCATTTTAACGAAAAGCTCCCATGTACTATTCATTTACAACACATTTTTGTCATTTTCGTTAAATCTCAAAGTTTTTAAGTCATTTTCATTAGTCTTTCTTAAAATTTTAAGTAACTTGAAATTGCCCTACTTATTGTTTTTTTACATGCACATTTTATACTGCATTTATATTTGAAGTGTATTTTATATTTTGGCATTTTTAATCATTAAATCTTTCGTAAAAAAAAATACAATAACCTTAAGTAATGATAATGCTCACTGCCTATTTTAACTCATCCAACAATGATAAATAGGGTGGTGAACATCACCATATAAAAGCTTATGGTAATCTCGTCCTTAGTTGCCGAATCTAATGGGGGTTTCAATTCGACGAATCAACGGTAGTTTTAAGGTAAAACAAAAGAGATGATGAATGAGAACTTCTACTCTTAACTATTGTTGCGATCCATAAGAGGGATTTTTGGTCATCTATTCCTTTTCTTTCTTGAAGAACGAGTGAAAATTTTGAACGAGTGTTGAGGGTGGTGAGAAAAAATATTCCCGTTTTGTTCGCGTTTTAGTTGTGGGTTTTATTTGCCGGGGTGAATCACAAGTTATATAAAGAAAATGCTTACTTCCACTATATGATATTTCAACTAAGATAGTTAATATACAAACCATTTCAAAAATCAGTATTTCACAAACTACACAATTACATTGTCCTTCCGTCTTCTGGTTCGTCTTCTTCCTTTGCACAACGAGCAACAAAAACTCAGGACTCTCTCTGTCCTCCCTTCTCGTGCATCGTTGTCAGCTCATTTGATTGACAACGCCATTATCTTCCACTTATACAGACACTCTACCAGTCAAATTTACAGCTGAAATCTACATTTCCAACTTGGAATTCAAGGCTGTGCAAGTTCTTCAACATCAAGCAAAGACGGCGAGGATCCACCCGTCATTCTGCTAGGCACTGGGGTGTTCCTCCGGGATTGCCGTTTTGTAGGTACAATCACGCTCTCAGATTCTTCCTTTTCAAACGATTCATGGTCTTCCTCCTCGTCACACTCGTGGAAAACCGGATGAATATATGCACTCTGAAGATAGCCTTTTAAATTCAAGTTCGGTTCTCTTGCACGTTCCAGTGTATCTTTCATCATTGCTTCCTAAACCCCGAAAAACAAAGAATTAAACGATGATGATAATTTTGATGAGTAGATTAGAAAGAGGCAACAAGTGGAATCCCTACATACCTGTAATGGGTATGTCGTGAATGCAGGTTCGAAACGACCTTTGCAATACCTATGGAACGATAAGGTCAGTACTGGAAGTGCAATGAGAAACGGCGTTGATGAAGCAGCTTCTTTTGTACTCAACAGCCCAAACAAGAGGAGTTGTGAGATAATCAATGCAGTGATAATACGACCATGGACATCAGGCCAGAATGCTGCAGCGCTCTCGTACTCCTGGTTATAGACATTTATGATCTGCATTTGAAGCATAAAAAAATTACAGAGGTTAAAAAAATAGGGAACTTTGACGAAAAGCTTCCGGTACTGTTCATTTTAACGAAAAACCACATTTTAATACTAAAAAGTCAATCATGGTACTATTCACTTTACCCTTTATTTTGTCCTTATCGTTAAAACTCCAAAGTTTTCAAGTCATTTTCATTAGTTTTCCTAAAAAAATATCCTACAACAAAAGATATAATTAGTAGAACGGAAGTATAATTTGATGCCGACTTTTTACCTGATGACGGAAAACAACATAAGCCAGGCCAAAGAAAATGATTATGAACGGAAGTAAGGTTGGTGTCACCGTAGCATACACAAGGCCGAGCAAGATATATAACTGAATTTGAGGCTCTCCAGTATTGAAACCAATACTCCCTGGATCCATGGCCTCCTCCCTATCCTTGTCAGTCTTCACCAGGAAGAAATTCTTCAAGTGGTATATTATCAGCGGTTTCAACATCAAAATCTCTGCAGCTATACCGGCCCATCCATCAACCATTATATACGAGATAAAGAAAGTTGCTTTCATTGGGATAGCAACACCAATTGTTTTTGGAATGCTGCGAAAATAAAATAAAACTTAATTTTCATGATCTGAGGCAATACATTAAAACAGCTTTCTTTATCACATAGCCAAAATAAGAGACAGTGAACAACATATTAAAAAAAAGAAAGAATTATCTGCAAGAATTACGTACTCAGATGCTGATTGGTGAGTGAAAGAATCTAGCTGTTCAAACGCAGTTCCAGTAATAATGCTCCCAAGGAATACATTCACCAGAGAGAAGAGATAGTATCTAGATGCTGCTCTCCGTTCAAGAGAAGACAGAGATATATAGCCCTCAAATTTTGCCATGATCATCAATATGGTTGGTAGAAAAATTAGAAATATCTTCAGTGCAATTCCGGGTAGAAAACCTGCAATGACTGACTTAATGAATTTCCTGCATATAAAGCAGGATGATATTAGTAATCAGGAACAACGAAAACTAGATACTGGGCTAAAAAGTTCGAGGATGAAACAACTCACACTTCTACAATGGGCTTTAGGAATGGAGCTACTTTCTCGAGTCCATCGAGGCTTGCAAAAGATTGTACAATTGCAATGGGAATCATGAAAAAGAAGGTGAGAAAAAAGAATGCAACGCCCATAATAAGCCTCTTGACTGTGAGTTGTACATATGGAACTGGCAGGTTTGGCCAATACACATCACGTGGCTCAGGAGCCCACTCTGTTAACCAAATAGTTGGGTTTCTGGATTGCTGAGTTTGTGCACAAACAGCGGCACCCCATCGAGTTTTAAAGGAAACAAAGGCGGCTGGCATGATAGACTTCGGATCATGAGTGACCCTCTCTTTTTCTTCAACTATCTGAGAAAAAAAATAAGAAAAATGCATTCAAATGAACCAAGATCCTGGGGAAATAGAGATTCAACTAGGAACTCAAGGAATTGTACTTACTTGATTTGTCAATTTGTCAATCTCAGTTTCATAATACTCAATTGCGTCAACCTTTTTTCCCCAAAGCCCAAGAGAACCAGTCTGATAGTAACATATAAAGGTTAAATCAGAAATTAACAAGTAACCCTAAACACTGGAAACATTTTAGTTCTTCAGCACGAGCGCATTTTAAGTACCTTCGTTAAGGGCCTTGTTGCAGTTTCACTTCTAGAAAGTTTATTTCGAAAGTAGACAAGCCAGTTCGACATCTTCTTCTTCTTCTTCAGCAAATTCGCAAGTGAGTTGGCATTATATACCACCTGCATGTAACATATTTCCCTCTTCAAATAAATATCTCTTCGAAGTCTATTATTAACACTAAGCTAAATTTATATTGCATGAGCATGTTCTCTTATTTAAGAAACAAACCTGATGTGTAAGATAGTGATCTGGATGATTGACCAGAAAAAAGTGCTCCACAAGCTCACTTGTAGATTCGTCTGCATCTGGTGGAACATTCCGGACAAGGACCTGCGAAAAACCAAAGAAATTAGTTTGGTACACGAGCACGGGCTTACAGAGTTGTTTTATCCTCTCTTTTTGTATCACCACAATATTCCAAGTTCACTGTATCAATCAATTATTCCAAGAAAGGAAATCAAAGCCGCCACCTAACCTCCAATGTTTGAAATATGAAGGTACCACATTACTAAGTCCGAAAATGTTTGCAAGTACAATAATCTGAAGTATACCGAGCACACAATCAGTCTCACCGTAAACTGATCTGGTCGGCGTTTTTCTGTTGCAAGAAAATGCAGCCTCATATTGGCAACTTTTTCATACTCCTTCAGCAGCACATAGCATGTCCAAATGGAAAAGACATAAGCCATCACTATATGACTCCAGAATCTGTGAAATACAGTCACATTTTTATTTCTCTTATATTTTAATATTAAAAAAAAGGATGAGTATACTGCAGAAAAAAAACAATTAAATGCTAATACGATAGAATTTATTATGTTGCCCAAATATCCAAAAGGACCATGTGTTTTACAGAAATGGCAGAGTTCTAATTATCATACACATCTAAAAATGACAATTTAAGATGGATAAGGGGGGTTTCCAACCTTTGCGATTTTTCTGGGACGTTTGATATCGAGAACTTATCAATGTCACTTGAAGTAACATTTTTTGACTTTTCCATATCCAAAGTGCTATTCGTATAGTTGACTGGTACCAAAACGGCCCATGCAAGGAATACTATAGGAACAAAGATTTTAAGCCTACAAGAAAAAAAGGGAATAAGGCAATAAACATCAGCTAACAAATTATATTTACAAGGGGAAATTTGGGCATGGGTGCTTAGTTAAAGCAGAACAAGTTTATGTGATGGGAAAGCGAGGAATCATATAAGAAAGACAAGTGAAACGTAAAATTAGTATACGATCACCGCAAAGCCTTTGAAGTAAGTACATGATGAAAGAAAAAAAAAAAGAATAAGAAAAACAAGCATACCCTATCAAGTAAATCCGCAAGTAAACTGCAGAATCCAATCCTGCATGATCAATAAGCTCTGGTTCTGGCATCCTCAGCGCAGCGGGCATCCAATTCAGAAACCTCAAGTATGACCTGAAGTCCAGATTGACAAACTTGCGCACAAACGCGCCAGAATGAGTGGGACTCTCCCTTAGTCCCTTCAAATACCATTTTGGAAAGTAGACCCTGTCGTTGAAGGGTTGAAGCCTAAGAAAGGCAAACACTATAAAGAAAATGAGCGCGCTGAGAATATTGATGCCTGCTGCAACCCCTAAATCTCCAAGCGTAGCCATTTATCCACAACCTACAACTCAATAACCTGTAACGAGTATGACCACAGAGAAACAAAAACCATGAACCCAATTTCTCACAACCTTGTAACCACTGGACTACGAAATTGCAAAGCAATCCAGTCCAGCCAAAATGGTAACATTTTATTCTACTCTGAAAACTATGCATATGCTACCAAAAACATTTTTACCAAGAAAAGGCTACAATATTATATGAACAAACTTCCGTCTTTCGTTCATGTTATACAGTCTCTGAATCAAACACTAGTCCATCAATTGTAAAACATTTTCCCATATTTTCCATAAAAAGTGATCAATTCTTAAGTCTTTAAACAACTACAAACAAGTTAGGAACAAATTAATTAAATACTTATTCGATGTGAACGATGAAATTACACCGTACTTGTTCTTAGAAAATTACAATTCCCGGGAAAACCATCGCCTTAGGATCAAACACAGATAAAATTAAAAATCAGTTCAATCTCACATACAACAACAACAAATCATTTTCCCACTAAGTGGGGTCGATTATATGAATCCTAAAACGTCATTGCCGTTAGATCCAAGTACTCTAAGTCTTTTCTCACATAGCTGCAGAAAATTCTGTACAAAGCCTTTTCTCACATAGCTGCAGAAAATTCTATACAATTACTAACAGACACACTAAGGCATAAAAACCCAAATTATAACAAATTAATACAAATTAAGCAGGTTTAAGGCTAATACTGAGACTTAACTTCACAATTTGGCTGATAAAACACCGTAAAATTAATAAATAATGAAAGAAGGAAAGAAAACAAACCAGGGTTTTCTTGGATCGGGGAAGTTGAATGGGAAAGTGATCGAATTGCTTCAAATTCCAATCAAAGAAAGCATAATTCCTTCTTTCTTTCTTTCTTTTCCTCTCTCCTTCCAAGGAAATCCAGAACTCACGCTAATGTGAATGTGCTTCCACTGTGCAAAGTCTGCAACTTTGAATCACAGCCACTGAGAGAATTAACAAATAAGTGGCGAATCAAACTCCAGCAATCGCATTCCGGGCACAGTAGAAATTGCAATAAAACAGTGGGATGTCGTTTTTTGTGGAAATGCGAATTCCGGAGAGAGAGAAGGATAGAGAGAGAGAGAGAGAGAATTGGGGGAGGGAGGGAGGAGGGAGGAGGGAGGAGGGAGGAGGGAGGAGAGAGAGAGAGAGGAGGGTGGTGGTTTTAGCGGTTTGGTTAGCGTCAGTTTTAATTTATACCGTATGGTTTTCTGGATTTAGTCAAAATTAGTCTTAATAACAACGTCGTTTACTTATCGTTCGATGTCGGCAAGGCGTGTGCGGACAGTGGGGATGTCCAACGGCTACTTTTATGTGAGTGTCTGGACTGTAAGATGGCGATGGCGGGTTCACGCGCGGTTTGGTGGGGGTGGAGAGCACGGGCCAATTGCATTGGGAAGTGGTTGGGGCTGTTCAGCTCCCACCAAAATTGAGTGGGTTGGTTGGAGATTAATCATTGGTTGGGTAAGAAAGATTAGGGTAAGGTGGGGTTGCCCATGGCATTCACAGGTATCTGTCGCCTTCGCATAGGCATGAGATTTTCCCAAGAGAATTCTCTGGATATAATCCTTAAATCGTGTCTGTTCATCGTATATCGTGCTATCATTTTTCGTCAGGTACTATTTATATTTAATTTAAATAAAAACATTTAAAATGATTTCTGATCGCACAATATACAATAAACGGATACAATTGAAGACCCGAAGACGATCCTCATTCGAGATTTTCATACTGATTTTATTTTGGTTTAAGTTAATGTTAATTGATCTTATTTGGTGTAAAACTTACCCTAATCATTATCTCAAAATTTTTCTTATTAGCGGCATGGTATTATGCATCCGTCCTATGTTATATTTTTCTTTCTCAAGCTAAGGGGGTGTACTTAATTGGGATTTTGAGATATTTTAATTCTTTTAATGAATCTAGGAGTATTCAATCAGGATTTTAAGTCATTATCTGAAATTCAAAGTGTATTCAATTAGAATTTTAAAATAGTTTAAAATCCTTATAAATCCGGGTGTATTCAATTATGACTTTAAAGAAGTTTATAACATTCCTGGTATATTCAATTAGAAATTGATTTTAAAGAATTTGAGAAAGTTGAGGAATTAGAGGAAATTATAGAGATTTCGTAGTGTATTTTAAGCATACACAAATCTCACATCTCCCGATAAGATTTCGAGGGAATTGAATCAAAATTTTATATGGAATCTCTACAAATCAATTAAACTCCATAAAAATTCAAAAATTTATAAATCTATTAAAATCTCTCAAATTCTCAATTGAATACACCCCCATAAATGTATTTGGTTTGACGGCCACTCCACTTTAGGTATTACCAATTTAGCTAGAGTTACATGTTAATTAATTTAAGGTTTTGGTTGTTCAGGATTTTACAAGTATTGCTTAAGACCATGTTTGATTGTTGTGATTCAGAGTCCAGACTTTGTTGTATGAGTGAATTTTGTACGTTACAGTTTTTGTACTTTTAGATTTGTTGCTTTTTTTTAATCCGATGATGTGTAAATTCCAACTTATAGAGAATAAGATTCGATATTAGACCTCCACAAAGTTCCTTTTCAATATTAGAAAGAGATATACGACAAAAAATAGATATTGCAAGAGAATTTATGTAAACTCTGTACTACATATTTTTTTTCTTGGTGAAATAATAAAATATATATTAAGAAATGCTAAAGAAACTCTCTCAAAGTGAGATTTTTCACGAATTCTCAGTCACCTCATATTTTTAGTACAATATTTTATAATATTGACATGTGAATTGTGTCAAAAATATAAAATAACGATTAATCTATTGGAAATCTTATTTTTTAGAGAGTTTCTTTAGCGTTGCTCGATTTATGAGCAAAAAGAAACAAAAAAAAGAGAAGTGGTTAGCAATGAATGAGAGACATAAAAGGAGAAGTGGTTGACGACGATTTGTTTTTTAGGGAAAGGGATTTTCTACAGATACTTTTCTTCTAATCCATCAAATCATGAGATCCGTACTATTAAAATTTGATCTAACGATTACAAATAAAGGTTCCAATTTAAAAGTTATAATAATTTCAGCCGTTTGATCAATTTTTAACGACACATATTCTCTGATTTGATGGATTAGAAGGAATAGATCCGAAGATGATCCTTTCCGTTTTTGGGAAGGCAAACTTTAGGAGGGAGTATGATGTGTCGTGAGCGTGTGAATTGAGCGTTTGCTACTCGCCGTATAGATTAGGACAAGCTGCAACGGGAACGATATTCTCACACGGTTGTGGTTCTTGGTGTGTGACAGATTAAGAGGACATGGACAAATGGAATTATTTTTTACAAGGGCCCCAAAAATGTCACAATCAGAAGGAAAAAAAAAATGTCACAATGACACCAAAGACCTAAAAGGATATGATATTTGTGGTAACGCACGATTTTATTTGTTGGTATATTAAAATATCAACAATTATGACGTTTTGGTTTTGGATCTTAGTCTAAAATGTCATAAAGTAATATCTTTAGGATAATGGAGCTTGTGACTTTCTTGCTTATTTGGGGGGAGAGAATGTATATTTTCTTATGATGCATGTCGGGTAGGAAATTTTTAAAGTTTCTTAGTGGAATACACGTAATCAACAATAATGCTCAAGAGATTTGAACTCGGTAGTTTGAAAATTATCTTTTACGGCGGGGGTATTCAATTCAGATTTTGAGAGGTTTTATTTCTTTTAATAATTTTAGAAATATTCAGTTAGGATTTCAAACGAGTATTTGAAATTCAACATGTAATTAATCGAAATTTTTAAGATAGTTTGTTAAAATCTTTAAAAATTTAAGTGTATTCAATTATGATTTTAAAGAAATTTATAATATTCAAGATACACTCAATTAGAAATTTATTTTAAAGATTTGAAAATGTTGAGGAATTTGAAGGACTAGAGAGTTCTCATAGTATATTTTAAGAATTCACAAATCTTACATATTTCTCTGAAATTTTGAGGGAATTGAATCAAAATTTTATATGGAATCTCTACAAATCAATGAAACTCCATCAAATTTCATGAATTTATAAATCCATTAAAATCCTTCAAAATCTCAATTGAATAAACGAGGAACATTTTTTCTAGTTAAATTTTATTGTTTTGTATAAAACTTATAGTTGTAAGAAGCTTGTGGTCTTTTTAGTTAATTTTGTTAGTTTACGTCTAAAACGAGCACGTGAAAAACATGCGGTCATATGTTAGGCAACACAACCTTATTTTAAAAAATGATCACATAATTTTCACGATACAGAAATTGAGCTAATTAGATTGATGACCATGTAATTTTCAAGGCGGACATCCAAATATTAATAACATGTCAATTAACACTAAATTTAACACCATATATAATCAATTGATTTGATTCCAAAGTTCCAAATTTTGGACTGAATGGTAGGCACATCATTGGGATTCAGTATTATATATATATTAATAGAATACGATTCTTGCATTTACTTTTGCTTAATTTAGTCATCCATTTGACATTTTATACAAGGCAAAATTACAAATGGAGCATTGTAATCATTGTGAGACTTTTTTGACAAGAAAGTAAGGTTTTCTTTTGGCCGGTCCAAGAAAGCATGCGTACAATATTATCCAGCTTTCAATTTTGATTCTGTGCAGATCCGTTGCCGCGTTAAACAGTTTAGCCACGTTATGTAGAATTAGTTGTTTCTTTGTGTGTAAATCATATTATAATGTGACATGTATACAGAAATAACTCGTTAAAATAGTAAGAAGCATGTAGGAAACATGCGTACAAGGCATGCCATGCTATGAATATATGGCAGCTTATGCAGTTTCTGGACCTCCCAGTTCGAGTTTAATGTCAAACAATTTGAGATTTATGCGGTTCCCCACATCAACCTACAACCTAAAAGTAGGTGGTCGACTGCTAATTGCATTGAGGCCTTTTCTGATAGAACCTCGTACCGTCTCATACTTATAGAATTTTCCTTCCTGTTTTAATATCATACGATGTATGCAACTGATCGAAGAAGGGAAGAGAGTGAGTTACGAAGCACCAGTAGTACGTTATTATGGTCGAACATGAAATTTTATCAAACGGAAACATAAACACAACGAACATGATGTGCTAAAGATCAATGGGGGGTCGAAGCAAAATGTTGACATTTATATGAAGTAATATACAATGCCGTTTTTCGATGTTATTCTGCAGCTAGGAGTATGCATATTGCACCCCCATTATACAAAACAAGAGATGAAATCATCTGGTGCGAATGCTTATTTACAGATACTGCAGATGCTTGGCAATCCGAAAGAAGAAGAATTAGGACTTTTGTTCTTCTGAAGTCACCTTGTCTAGGCATGTCTATCAAGCGTGATGTTCCATGTACTACCTCCCTGACATTAGATTGACTAGATCAGCTTCATTGTCATAAATTGAACCGACATCCCAGTCCTCGTTCGACGATGTAAGTGTCATCAACGCAACCACAATCGATCTCATGCTCGGCCTCAGTTGAGGGTTTTCTTGTGTGCAAGCTTGGGCAAGTTGTGCCATCTGCAACAGAAAAGCCAGCATTGCTTTGCTTATGAGAAATAGGACTAGTCATTGATTAGGATCTTATGGTTTAAGGGGTGGAATTTTACCTTACTGATTGAGTCAAGAGGACAATCATCGCCGAGTCTGGGGTCGACTAGTTTACCAAGATCTTCTCTGGGATCAGACCGATTAAGAACATTTTCGAACTGCATCACATTAAGTACGTTTTCTTGTCAGTCAAGTTATGGAAACCGTTTATATGAGGTTTTACTTATTGGAAAGCAGAGCAGGAAAAAATACCAAATCAACCAGTCCCTTTGATTCTGCAACATATTCATTTGTCCTGACAACAGCTTCTTTAGCAGATATTAGTTCAAAAAGAACGACACCAAAGGCGTAAACATCTATCTTTGGAGAAACATCGCCGTATTGAGCATACCTATATAATCAATCATGTCACTTAATAGGGTAAAAGTTAAAATAAAATTGAGTAGACATGAGATTATCTCATAGATGTCGAGATGCAAATTACTTGTGTATCGTTCAGATTATCAAGATAAACAGGGCTAATATTCACATCAGTGAACAAAGGTAATCTTGTCCAAAACATTGACGGAGACGGAGACATAATAAGCGTCATCCAGTAACGATGAACGAAATGGTGAAAAATAAAAGATGGAGAATAATTGTGTACTCTGGAGGCATGTATCCGAATGTGCCTACAAGACGAGTCTGCAATGAAGCACTTCCATATTCAGACAGTTTTGTGAGCCCGAAATCTGCAACCTGCGTGAAAATTTAATGTTACATATACATCATATAGAACAATTTCGTAGCCTGCATAACAGTAAAGGCATTTTTAGAACCTTTGCACGAAAGTTTTTGTCTATTAAGATGTTCGCGGACTTGATGTCACGGTGAATGTAGACTGGAACTGTATGTTCATGGATGTATTCGAGTCCCCGAGCTGAATCCAAGGCTATTTGCATCCTTGTTGACCACGGCAATGGATCTAGACCTGCGAGAAAAAGCTGTGATATCAGAAAGAGGCATGGAAATTAGATGCTCTACGGACAGATTCATTATCTTTCTCACCTGAAGAGCCACGCAAATGTCTGCTCAAGTTACCATTCTCAATGTACTCGTAGACCAGAAATAAAGAGTCCTCGACACAATATCCAATCAACCGCACCTGTGCAAAAACAAAATATTAATACATGATATTGATCAATGCACTTCAATCCAAGTTGGATAAAGGCCTCGGATAAAACAAATTCAATTTTTCAGTATCATGATACTGTCATGGGGAAGGCAGAATACCAGGTTCAAGTGATGAACATGTGTTAAAACTTTCAGTTCAGCCAGGAACTCTTTTGTTGCTTGCATATCCATCCTTTTGATCGCTGCTTTCTGCTCGATAGCAGGAGAAAAGAGTCAGCCACTCGATTTTGCGCACTAGTGTCAGGTCAGATGACAAGCACTTAATAGTTACATCTTCAGTGATCAGTTCAAGAATTTTTCCTCGTATCTAAATTATTATATGAATATGAAGCTCATAGGAAACTTTGTGGATGGAACGTAGAAGCAAGAGCGCAAACCTCGCCTCTAAGTTCTGCGTAGTAAACAGATCCAAATCCGCCTTGGCCAATCTTATTAGAAATGTTGAAGTTGCTAGTCGCCTTAGCAAGCTCTTCATATGAAAACTCCACTGATTTGTCCACGGTTATGCCTATAAGGCCAGGAGAAGAAGCACCAACTAGAGCAAACGAATCCAAAGTTTTCTCTGAAGTATGTCCAGAAACTAAAGCCACAGGACAAAAAACTACCAATTACTCAAAAAGTGAGACAACCATACGAAAATCTTCAGTTGAAATACATTTTTTCGTGTTAGTACTGCTACAAATAAGAGACATTGAAATGGAAATTTACCGTGTTCACGTTGAATATACCGGTCTTCAAGAGAAGCTGCAGAAAGAGATGGTGCCTCCTCAACCACCTTCTTTCGATAATGCCAAATATACAAAAGAAGTGCCAAAGTAAGAGCTGCAGAAGCGCCCGCGACACATATGCCAGCGATTGCTCCACCAGTGATACCTGCTCAAATGTCATCACAATGGAAGGCACTAGACATCAAAACAATGCCCATTTTGAAGTTTAAGAGAGATATCATTGAAGCAGTATAATCGTAAAAGCTCCTACCAGCTGCACTGCAAAGAAAGACAAACATAGAATGAGATAAAATTTCTAGACAACTCCAAAAGAAAATTACCGAACATGTCAATGTGCATAGAGTTTACCTTAACTTCAACGGTGGGAAACTCCCATTTTGATCTGCAAAATAAAGAGCCGAAATTTAATGACAAAGGCAGCAAACAGTCTCCGTCGCGTGCCGGTAAGAGAGAAACTAAACTTATTATTTAGCAATTAATTTGCATGTGTTTTGGCTGAATTCATATAATTAAGGAGCAGCATGCATTCTCCCAGTATAGGCGCTGATGTAGAACAGATGACGAAATGGACTTGAGAGGCGCAAAACTAGCAAATAAATCCAATCATTGCAGATTTGGAATCTGAACTCCGATTTGGGCTTGTAATGTGTCATTTCAAAGAGAATCGCTACGAGTCAAACTCATTGATTTGTTGTGACATATTGACATACGAATGTTAAAAATGAATTTTAAGTTTAGAGAAATTTTTGGAACTTTGTTTCCAATATTTGGTTCTTTAAAGTTGTCATTTAAGTTCATTTGGAATATTACGTTGAGTCATTTATTGACACGTGACAATAACATAGACACATTATTGATGCTATTGAATGGACGTCCGTTTCAAAGCCGGATTAATGAACGAATACTAAACGCGCGTAATGTGTATATGAGCATCTTTGGACTTGGGATTACTATAATAATCCACCACCAGAAAGCTAAATCAAGTCCCCCATCTGATTGATTAGCAGTTGTCCTATTCCATTCACGTAGACTCGTCCAGTATCTTCAACAAAGGGACAAAACATCCACAAATGCAACTGTGCTTTTTGTCTTTTAATTCACAGCAATTATCAAATAATCTCTTCAATTATCTCTAATTATTGTTTGAGCACTGTCTGATTAGCAGCATGCCAGCAGCAAGTAATTTTCTATTCATATTTCCTTTTCTCAGTATAACGTAAAAGATAAATCGTCCATGTGTTTTGTACGAACGAGAGTAAAAGACCTAGCAAAGGACAAAGAATAAAACCAAATCCAATATGTTTGTCTAATATATTGCTAGTCACTGCAGTTGTCATGCATTTGATTAATTAATGACAATTAGGAGCATATTAAAATAAATAATGGCTCATCTAAATTCTAATCTCCTGCAAATGAGTACTAAAAATTATATTTTGCTTATTAGAGAAATTTTGGTAGGGCTGTCTGATTAGGGCAACTCTCACATCAGATGAGACTAGCGTAGTTTTAAATGGTGCCGAGATAAATGAATCATTTAATTTTATATGAGGCACTATAAATAATGCGGTGCGGCTCTCCTATCTAAGTTTTTGTCCGAGATGATATTACTCATGTGTGAACTATTTAATTTTTCTGAGGAGTATAGTAATGAATATTAAATAATTGTAGTGCGTGCTAACCTCTTGCCGGCACAAAGACTAAACCATTCCCAGAACTAAAGCTGGACCCTTGGTTGTACATCTTCAGCAATGGTGCCGGGACACCGGTCTCGGACGCCAGGGACGACAAGTCCTCGCCGGGACGGAGAGGGTACGTCTCAAAAAAACCATAATCCTTGGACACATGTTTATTGCCACAAGAGCAGTTCACTGTTACATTGATCGGAACTTTATCCGGAATCTTAGTTTCCGCATAAAAATTCATCCTTTGCAGCCATTCCACTGTGGTGAGATTAGCATAAGCAGACTCAGCAATTTTCTTGTAGGTATCACCATGCTGCGTTGTGTACTCGAAGGTGTGCCCTAGAAAGTCACCATTTAAGCAGTCACACGAAAAGGGCACGCTGAGTCGCGTACCGACGACGAGGTCTTTGTCGGGCGCGACTCCATGGTTGTGCTTGAGAATTTCTTGAGTTTGTTGGCCAAATATGTGCCCAATGTAAGTGAGTTTTGAACCTTCCCACACATAGTATGAGGCCAAGGCGTTGCAGCCAGTTTTGCATTTGGCTTTGGCTTTGAAGGATAGGAGGAGAAAAAAATGGAGGGCTAAGAATTTGACTTGTATATTTCCTTCTGCCGCGAAGATTCTCATTTCGTGCAGAGACACTGAGACAGAATGAAGGCGTAATGAAAATTTTAATGAGCTTAGAGATCATATTATAGTCTAAAGACTTGGTTGATGATTGTGAGTTAGCTAGATTAATTTTGGAGTTATTAAAATAGAGGGGTGACAGCATCGTATTTTATCTTTGTCGTCATCTTTTGCTTATGATTCGTTTAATCACGAACCACTCTGGCATTTTGGTTCCTGAAGGGGAATTCTTTTGGCTTCAAGTAGAGGACAAGAGCAAGAGAGACACTCATTTTCCTTACTAAATTGTTTAAAATTGGGTAGGCAGGCGGCGGACCAATGGGTTGAAGTTGTAGAAAAAATTAGGGTAGGAGTCTCCGACTAAATGCATCCAATTCCTTGTATTTTGATATCATTTGACTCTATGCAGTTATTTCGATGTGAACATTGCTCTAGTCAAACAATAGAACAAGATCTACAAGTCTACTCTACCTCCATAGCGTAAAGTAGGCCGGCCAATCAAAACCAACACCACCGAGAACTTTGTCACATGTAGAGAGATCGACAACCTTATTGAATATCTTCTCTTGAAATTTCGAGTTTAGTAAATTAGATGAGGTTTCTAAAGGGGCTCTTTCTCCTGAAAAATCTCTCCATCATGCAATCACAACACTTGTGCATAAATATATCGTCAAGTACACAAAGTAAAATTTCTGCACAAATGTCACACTTTCTAATGAACAAGCCAAATATTTTCCTCAAGGAAAGCAAGGACTGGAGATTAACCGTTCCTAAATGAAAGAGTAACTTTCATGGCCTAGTCATATTGTAAGTGTTGCATGTAATGTAAAGACAAATCTATATATGATATTGTATTATTAGTAAGAGACATATAACTTGCAATAAAAGTTCTTACTAAATAGGATAGGGAAAAAATAAACTGGTGGGCTCCACAAATGGATGTCAAAACTCCTACCTGCTTACCATGTAGGCTCTAATAGATATTTTGGACAGTAGAGCTGGACTTGTGGATCACTCAGAAATCCCAGTTCAGTTTGTTCTGCTGTCAGTTACTTATCCATGGAATCCTCTGCGGCAATTCTCCCACTCTCTCGGCTCCCTTCTTTATTCCCACTAAAACCCAACAGAAGAAAATTACCTTACAATCGTTCTTGGCTATCCAATCCTAAACCAAGAGCCTCTCGTCCCCCTCGCATGCACTGCCACAAGATGTATGTCCCTGGTGGGTACTTCAGTAAATGTTTGTTTGCCTACACGTATATCTTTGTTGACAAGAAGTTAGTTAACTACAACGGGGATGTCAGGCATCCGTGTCGGCATCCAAGTCAATCACGCACCTTCAACTCACATGACAGTGCGTTATTCACTTGTATAATGTCATGCGTTTTAACTTGCCTGACATGCCATATGCAGGATTTGGAGAACCCTCGCCGGAAGCAAAGGCGGCCAACAACCTCCACAGTTTCTTCACTTATGTTGCAGTTAGGATTGTCTGCGCTCAGCTTGAGGTTCCTTCCTCCTCCATCCCTTTGTTCTTAATTTCATAGTCAAATTCATTAATATTTTCGGATGTTAACAGTAAATTTCTCAGAGCAGAGTTACAACACGGAGGCATACGAAGAGCTGATGGAATTTCTGAGCAGGAACTCGTTGAACGATGGAGACCAATTCTGTGCCAATCTGATGAGAGAATCCTCCAGGCATAAGGGTCTAGGTAAGTCCATATCCAACAACTTCTAGGCTCCTACTACACACTCTATGCAGGATATCTGATCTTTATTAAATATGAACACATAACAATATTGTCGAAAATATTATCAATAACATGTTGAGAAATTTTGTTAGCGACGATAATAAAAACAGACGGCTGTTCCTAATTTGACTTTTGACAATTTGACTTTCTTTGTGATTTATGTGACGTCCACATGGCAGCTTTGCGCATCCTAGAGGTCAGTCCATGACGAAATAAGTCAATTTGGATGCTTATTTTATTTGATTTTTAATCCACCAACTTGTTACCGTTCACAAGTTTGAACATAGAAGACCATTTGTTATCCAGGTTCGATCTGCATACTGTAAAAATGATTTCGAGTGGGACAACTTGCAGCGATTAGCCTTCAAGGTAAGGAATTCTTACCTTTCATTTTAAGGAAAACCAATGATAAAAGTTTGAAAATTTTGAGTTTTAACGATAAGAACAAAATAAAGGGTTAAGTGAATAGTATCAGAATTGACTTTTTAGTAAAAAAATGTGGTTTTTCGTTAAAATAAACAGTACCAAAAGTTTTTCGTTAAAATTCTCTTTATTTTATGTTATCCCCAATGCCACGGGTAAAAGCAGCTACTTGTTTTATCTGCTTTTACCTACGGGGGGATTAAGAGAAAAGTTACCCTTCTTTTTGTTTTTGTAGATGGTGGATGAATCCAATACGAGGCTCATGAGAGATTATGTCCGAGAAATAAGTCATGTGGAAGGTGATCAGGAAAGTGAGAATTGATCTGATCGAATCAGTACATAAAAATGAAGCAGGTTTCCGAAGTTGGACTCTATGTTGTACATGTTTCAACAGTTACGGCAACGTCTTCTAATTTGTTTTGTTACTAATGTACGGTAGAAGATGTATGAGTTTTATTATTTTGTTAATATTTACTATTTAGCAAGTGAATAGTTGCTCTCTCAATTGAAATAGCGTGTCCATCTTGCTATAGTAAAGACTCTTTTACATAATCTCTTGGAGATGAATTTTTTTAGTTTAGTTCTTTAAAATAAAGTTTTTTGTTGTTTTACAGCATCTCTTGAAGATGCTCGTCGTTGACCGTCTTATGATAATTTATCCAAAAAAAATACAATGAAATTTTCACCGTAATAATATAAATTATTAGAGAAAACTAAGGCAAATTAGAGCACGTCCAAAATACAAGTGACCCTTTACCACAGTGGAGTGAGTTCGAACCTTAGCAGTAGCTAATCTTACAAATCTATCGTTTGGGAAAAGAAAAAAAATTTCAATTACTGAACGGGCCAATCCAAAGGCTAATACCTTGAGCTAGTGCAAAACACATAACTAGATATATATACTTTTTTCCAGTTTGGTGGATAACAATTCTTTAGTTTTATTGAGAATCATAACTAAATATGTACATTTGGACATCTGTTTAGAGGGCTTCAGGCCGTACAATCTTCAGAAAACCGGATATTAGACACAAATTTTGGCATGAAAGTGTGTCAACATTCGAAGAAAACGCGACTAAATCATTATGCTGTCACTCTTGTACACGACTAATTGTCTCAACGTAACGGCGAAGATCACTAGAAGTATGGATAAGCCCTGTACTGAAATATGACTGAGCATAGTCTTCAATTTGCCCCAATCTGCAACCATGAATCAATAAAATCATTCAATAGGTAATGTTTAATCTATGAGATGTTCTAATGGAATTGAAATTTATGAGCAAAAAAAGTAAAAAGGTTGGTTTTAGTTATACCTGTAAACATAATTCACCATCATACCTCCACTTTGATGGAGGCCTCTCCCTGACCGGTCCCCCATCCAATTGATTCTTTCGACCATCTAATTTGCAGTAAGAAAACTCAGGCTTAGCATATCAGTGCGTTAAGGAGAAATTGTTTTAATTTTTCCATCAAATTATACAACGAATCTAGTGTTCTGCAAATTTGAGTTAATTGACATACAGCTCCATTCTGTAAGTGAAAATTCGCAACAGAATCCAGAGCTTTTCCTCTCTTTTTCTCTTGGAGAAGGTACCTATAATCAACGGAACTAAAATCTGTTAGTAGCGTTTCACACAGAACAAAGAACACGAGACTGTAAAACTAGTTTGTGAGAGACTGTAAAACTAGTTTGTGTGATATCATGTCATTGCCAATTACACAGTATCCACTTGTAGCTGTTTCATAACAGACCTGTCATCTCCAATTTTACAAGTAATATTAATATACCTGGCACACAGTCGCATTAGAGGGGGTTTTAATACTGAAAGCAATTTATCAGAATTTGTCCACTCATGATTTGGTGAAGTTAGCAAGTTGAACATCACGTCCATGCTATTTTTCCCAGAAGTGAATTCCCTGAAAGTGAAAATTGTTACGAAGCATTCTTACTGAATTTTTTATTAAGCATGTTACTCTCTAGATGCTATAACATAATGTGCCAATTACAATATGACTTACGCAGAAGCATCCATAAGTGCTCTTTCCTCTTCTGGTTCAAGAATTTTCTCCGAAAACGTAGAACTGGACCTATCAGAAGCTGGTGAGTGTGGCATTGCTTCACCTTCAGCAAGTTTTGATTGAGAAGCCAGCTTAGATAGGAGCCACTGCATGAAACCTGGGATGGGGCTGAGAGTCGCAAAAGTCTAGAATAGACAAACAAAAGGCCATGTGTGAGATATATCCACGAGAAAGACTTTAGCCAGAGAAAGTACGATTAATATTTTATATCCTCTACTCTACAGTTTCTTTTGATTTCCTGTGAAGCGCACTATACTTTCATTTCTGAAAATTTATTCGAACAAGCTAAAATGTCATATATTTGAACATGACATATATTCTAAGTCACATATTCAAATATCCAAAAGGGATTGAAGCACTTACAGAAATATTTGTCATTTCTCTTTTCACAAGTGTGATCACACGTTTAATTAGAAACCTTCCCAGGTTGATCCCTGATAAGCCAGGCTGTAAAAGTTTAAAAGTGTTCAGATCAGGCAATGGTCGCAAAAAAAAAAGTAATAGGTTAATATCCCCTTTCAAAAAAAGGAGAATAGTGAACATGATACTTAAAATTTAAGAATAATATGTAACAATATGCACACCTGGGTTGATGATATGGAGTAAAACAATGCACACGTAGCCTCACATTCGGGAGTAGGAGGGTCATCCCATAAAACTTCCTATCATGAATATATAAAATATATCACCACAAGAAGCACCACAAGAAGAAGAAGAAGAAGTCATCTAGTAAAGCTTAAAGAAAACTGACCTGTACTGTTTGAGCCACATCCTTCATGAGTGCAACTTCGATGAAAATAAGGGGCTCACCTGATTAAAGAAGATAGTAACAATATAAAAAACATATACTAGTATGTAGTCCTACCCAATACAACGAACGGCTACATAATGAAAAATTTATCAACTGAATAGGTAACTGTGATATTACTCTTAGGTAGCATCACGAATTACCAAAAAGGCAGACAAAAACCAACAAGAAGTAGATCAATACGTGAATAGATAAAACAACAATAATAGAGTACCAGGTATTGCTGGATGTAAATATCCGAAACAACGGCGACCGACTCCCAGCCTTCTCTTAAGATCTATAAGATTGCTGATTGGATGCACAGCCTATACAATATAATCGGAGGGCGTCAAGGCTGCACACATAGCGTGCCATGTTACAACACAACACAAGACAAATAAATACCTCATATGCCACAATCTTTTCCAGTAAAGAGGCAGGATCGTCCCATGTGATTTGGTGAAGCTCTAAGGCAGCAGGACTAAGCCATGTACTTAGTTTCTCCTTTAAGTAGGAGTCCAGTGCTCGCAAAGATGCAGTATTTTCCTCTCTGAAAATATGAAAAGATAACAATTCATAAAATCTTAAAACTCCTTGGGCGCAAATTCATTTCTTAACATTGTAAAAGACTAATAGTTGTACATAAAATTCAATTCAAAACATTGTGTGGGACAGAAAATTAATAAACCAAAAACACATCATGTGGGGCATATGCATAACCTTACGCGATAATAGATAGAATATCAGCTCGAAGATTGGACAAGAACTTCAACCCGCCAGGATGTGTGTTGAGTCGCTCAAACAGAACTTCGTACATCGGCTTGAGAGCATGTCTCAGATTGCGCTCAATACGATAGAAAGCAGAAAGAGATGTCTCCTCTTCAGAGCCAGTTGAGGGAGCACTGTCACCTACAGACACACATTGCATCAAACCCACACAATACAGAGTGCAAATGCAATTTTCGACAATTCTCATAAGATAATCAACACAAGACTTACTTTCAGGGAGCTCAAGTCCCAAATATTGCTTGATCAAATCGCGAACTTGCGTCCTGTTAAGATCATACTCTTTGGCAAGTAGTACAAGTAGCTTTCGACGATTTTCGTAAGAGAGGCTAAAATATCCCTACATTATCAACAACAACAACAACAACAACAACAACGAAAATGAACTTCGCATCCAAAATACAATTAGCCGCCCGTTTGGCAATGCTTTTGCAGAAAACACTTCTGCTCATAAGTTCGTTCGGCAAAAGCACTTTTTCTAGAAGCATAAAAAAACACCTACCTCCGAGAAATCGCTCAGTACAGAGTCTAAAATTTCGGTTTTGCTCAGTGAAATCGCCGAGTGCATGGACTCCCGCACAACCTCAAATTCCCTAGAAAAATTCGGAATTTCACAATCGCATTCAAAATATAAAAATTCAAGCTATTACAGTACCAAAACAAAAATCGTATAAATTCAAAAAATAATAATAAAATAATAAACCTCTCGGTGTTGGTCGAGGCATTGAGCTTTTCCCTTCCATGCGGCACCAGTCGTCCGCTCGATTGTCTTCCATCGGAATTAGGCAGCATTTGGTTAACCACGTTCTGTTGCAAAATCACCAGTAAAATTCCATTAACTTTCTTCGCAATCCAAACGCGGCCTACAAAAAACACGGATTTCGGAAAAAATCGAAATGCTTAATCGCTTACGGCGAGAGGAGAGCGGGCGAGGTCTCTGGGATCGGAGCTTGGGCGCTGCATTCTGGTACGCAATAAAATTGCCAAGCCTTTCTTGTTCATGATTTATTCGGATTCTTTTAGGAATTTATAGTGAATTCGGCCACCACTTACCGAAGGTCGAGTTCTCTCTCGCTGTCTTCGCATTTTACTATCGCGTCTGGTGCCGCCTCATTTTCCACACCCGCCATTGGCCGGTACTTTTGTTGACGACACCTTCAAGGGTACCAGAATCTTTAAAATTACGAAATTGCCAGACCTCTTATGTCGGCTTGGGCTAACTCTTGTCCGTTGGATCCGGGTCACCCAAAATTAGAGGCCTCGTTGATTGTAACACTGGACTGGACCTAGGCCTAATTGGGCTTCAACTCTTTAAAAACGGTTTTGGTCATTTGAAAAACACTTTCAAACGAGCATGTTTTATTAGTTGTTGCAGTTAAAGGAGAATAGCTTAACTTCGTATTTTTTTCGACATGGGCGGACTAGACTTTGGAGGTGTAAAATCACCACACGCAAAATGATACTTTCGGTAAAAAAAGATTGCAGAATTAAACTATTGAAATAGCCGATGAACCAATAGTGAGCTCATTGTAATCAGTTGTCCCCATTTTCTCTTTCACGTTTTTCTTCCAAATAAAATAAACTTTTAATGTCAAATAGTTATTCAGAAACAGCCGTGAAAAATATGAACATCCTCTTCATCGACAAAAATCGTTTTAAGGTCGGCAACAAAAACTATTTTATAGTTTCTCTCTTTGTAAATTTATTTTCAAAAGCATGTGTACAATTGGCAGTATATATAAAGTTGTACATAACTTGGAATAATGGTGGATGATGGTGGTCATGTGGACTAGTGTCCAACGCATATCTTACTCTTTTTGTGGTCAAAAACGCATATCTTACTTGGAATTTAAGAAAATGACAAACAAAGTGGAAGCAATGACAACTATTGCGGGACTATTCTTTGCTTACTTCGATGTCAATTTGTCATTTAAAGTTGAATACTGTTGCTAAGCTTTTGCTTAAGGATGGATACGGTCTAATTCGATCCGGTTCACTTTTTGAACCACAACTGAACCGATCATACGCGGTTCAGTTCGGGTTTTATATATGCCTAGACCTTAGTCCGCTCATTGTGCAGGACTGTAGTATAATACGTAGAAAATTACATGAAATTGACATGCAGTGCGCGGGCCATGCTGATTATTGAAGGGAAAGAGTGGCAAGGCTCTGTTGCTATGAATGGCCTTGTTTGGTTTATGGGATGGGGACAACTTCTCACCGGCTTTTTGGGATAACCTTTTCATGTCATATATACTGTCACTTTCACATGTCACAGCAAAGACATGTTCTACATAACTTGTGTACAATTATCATATCACAAAATATCTCCGTATTAGTTGGAATGAGGTTATAATATTTAAACTTTTTTTTTTCATTGTAACGGTCGATGTGAGACATTTCAACAACTTGTTTTTTTATTTCACTAATAGCCATTGTAGCATATTTTTATTATTTCTCGTTTGAAAGTATTTTTTAAAATGATTGAATGTACTTTTAGGGAAAATATTTTTAAAAGTTTTTAATAAAAACAAAAGTAAAATCTTAAAAAACAATTCAAGTGCTTTTAAAATTTTTTAAAAAAATCTAAAAGAAATTTTAATCGTTTTTTAAGCACTTATAAGTCACGGAATAGTTTTTTTATTCTTAAGTGGGGAACAACTGCGGCGTGACTTAAAATGCAGAACAGTATATTGGAATTATTAAAGGAAAGAGGTTATCCGGATCTCTTTCACCAAGGTTACCGAATTAAGTAATTAGAATCTTTAAAATTTTATTCAATGGTAAAAAATTATTATAACTTTTAAAAAATCAAAATAGGTGGACCGTTAAATAAAAATTCAAATATCTGAATCACTTAATTTGGTAGCTTTGGTATAAGAGATCCGAAGATAATCTCTTTCCATTATTATATACGACTGTTGTGATTCTTATTTCTATGTACAAGATTGAGTACTGTTAACAAATTGTTGAAATTAATATAAATCTAGTTAACAGAAAGTGATTGATTTGTAACATAAAATATTATGAAGACTAGATCATGGGATCTTCATATCCATCTGATTTTTTTTAAAATGATAAAATGACGACTTTGTCACAACAGTATATCATTTTGAAATTTTCAAATACATTTTAGCTTTCTTTAGCTATCAACGTGTAATTTGTTAATAACAAAAATTAAACTCATAACGTATCATATAAAATATGAGCCTATAATTCATTTTCAATCACAAACCACCTAATTGTTCGGTTCATCTGAATATGGAAGGATTGAGAAAAAGTTATTTATTATGTTAACCTAATTATGAAAACAAAAAGCATAAATTTCAGGCAGTCAACGAGGAAGTGTGCTCCCCCTGGTCTATTCCTTTCGTTTCAAGTAACTATAACACCGACACATTGTGTTGTGAATTTTGTTATATTATAATTTACATATATAACAATGTCATTCGTTGTAGTATATATAACACGTAAATTAATTATATTGTGTGTCATTCATTGTAGTATATATAACATGTAAATTAATTATTTTGTGTTTAAGTATGTGTCGATCTCTGTATTTGGTGTGTAATGAACAGCTAATACGACATTGCAAAGTGCAAACAACTACTTTAATAAGCTTATGAATGAACAAATGAATAATTGTTAAACAACATGATGTGGTGTCTCTAATTATTTTATGGATACTGTTGAAGGAATCTAAAGGCGATCACGGGCAATTCATTGCCTTCCCATTCATGGAATAAAATTGGAATTTAACAAAAGTACTCAATATTTACATATTGAAATTAGAAATATTCGCATTTTTAAATTTAACCGAACGTACTCAATTTGACAATCATCACAGTTTGACCTAGTAATTAGAGACGAATTTCAAACCTGTATTCAACACGACATATCCTGAGTTCTATTTATGGTGTCAATGAATCACACGATGGTGGTCATGAGAGGCTAAAACGCCTATGTGAGTATTCTCAACCCTTTTTTTAGAAGAAAAAAAAAAGATATTTTGGATGCGGTCCCTAGTCCCTAACATTCTTTGACTAAAACCTTAATGATATTCAAAGTTTGATCCAAGTCCCTTGACTTTGTACACCTCATTATATTACTATTAATATTTATAGTTTTATAGTTTTGATATCAACTGTTTGATATTTTATGAAATTTATAATCCTATAAATTTAAAATTCACTCATTATAATACTATTATAAACGGCTACAATAAAAAAAAATTCAAACATTTTGATTGAATACATGGATGAAAAATATGTAACAATAAGAAATAATAAATGGCAAAAGAATGTATCCATAGTGTTAAAAAAAATTGGTACATTTTACAAAAAAAATTGGTACATTTCACATATAACAAAGTGGTACATTAATAAGAAGAATGGGTACATTATAAATAAATTAGGGTACAAATAAAAGATTAAAAATTATGAGTACAAATGAAATTTTAAAAATTTGGGCGCAAAAATAAATTAATACATGGGTACAAATTAAAACTAAAAAGAAAATACTACAAATTTGAAAAAATGTTACAAATTAAAAGGGGGTACAAACTAAAGATATAAATATATGATACAAAGTTTAGCCATAAAACATAAACCATATCTAATTTTTCTATCATTGATTAATTATACAATGTCACGAAACGGTAAACACATGGGCACAAGTACAAATAAAACTTTAAAAAATATGGGCACAAAAAGGAATTAATATAGGGGTTTTGAACTTTATTCCCTCAAGAAGATTAAAATTTAAAAAAAACCTGGTGTTAGATTAAATATTGATTTTAGTCCCTAATGTGCCCTTAATTCAAAATAATTAATGTGCATTTTATTTAATGTCTCCCATTAAATATTTAAATTTATTAATACACAAATTTTAATTTATTTTACCAAAAAAGAGTTTTTTTATTTATTAATTTTATTTAACATTCTTCAAACTTGAAAGACTCAATTAATGTACCTAAATGTTAGTACCGAAATATATTATATTGAACTAATATATTTAAATGTTAGTACCGAAATGTATGTACCTAAATATATGCACCGAAATGTATTAATATTAAATTAATGTACCTAAATGTATGTACCGAAATGTATGCACTGAAATGTTAGTACCGAAAATGTATCATATTGAATTAATGTACCTAAATGTTTGAATCGAAATGTATGTAACGAAATGTGTGTACCTAAATGTATGCACCGAAATGTATTATAATGAATTTAATATACCTAAATGAAGAAGATAATGTACATCAAAATATATTGTATAACAAAAATTAGTTTATCTAAATGTTCACAACAAAATATATTACGATGAATGAAATGAAAATAAAAATTATAATGAAATACAATTAATACATTAAAAATTAGAAAGAAAAAGATAAATAATTAAAAAATCAAAATATAATTAATAAATCAGATTATTAATGTATCAAGGGACTAAAATTAGATTTTGATCTTACTAATGGTTTTAATCAAAAAGTCATCTTTGCCAAGGATTAAAATGAAGTTTTCTAATTAATATATGGGTATAAATTAAAACTGAAAAGAAAATTAGTACAAATTAAAAAAGGTTTGCAAATTAAAAATAGGTACAAACTAAAAATAAAAATATATGATAAAAATTTTAATCATAAATATAAATATACTAATTGTAACATTTTTAACACTAAAGGAATATATTTAAAAATAAAAAGTATTTTATTATTGAAATAATTAATGATGTTATTAATACCCAAGGACCTTGATCAAAAATTGAAAAGGAATAAGGTTTTAATCAATAAAGTGGCAAAATGAGGGATGAGAACCTAATTTTTCAAAAAATAAAAATAAAATACTCACTTTGACATACCATTTTGCAAATTTCCCGTTCATTCATTTTAACTAGGAAATCATATGTTTATTAATTGGGTAGAAAAATTGAATCAAGATGACATGAAACTCATCGAATGGAGAATAGCTTTTGAATGATGGGAAGCATGGCACCTTACAAGTCCAAATATTAATCGTCCCAAACCCATGTAATTTTATTGAAGTTGTGCAGGATGGCCTCTCTTAGGGGTATGTGGTGGTAATTTAAAAAAATATATATATTGGTATCATGATTTTGAGTCCAACCTTTTTCTTTTTTTTTTTGTATTTTTTGTAATTTAATGTTATATTAGTTGTATTTTTTGTATCTTTAACTTTTAAGTGATGCTCCCTATTGTTTAATGATGATAATTTGTGGCTTGATTGATGGCCAAAGAAAAATAATGTTCGCACCATCGTTTTTTTAGGGTCACTTCAAAAAGTAGTAAAATTAATATAGAAATTAGACTTTTCTAAAACGAATAAAAATCATAAATATTTGAAATTGGACTTTCTTTTCATGATTAGCAAATCCACTTTATTTTCAATTAATGTTAACTTTCTCGTGATTCGCATGATAATGCTGCCAAGGCCAATTTTTGTAAAGATCGAAGATTATTGACATTTTTATGACAACAACAAAAAAAAAATATTGGCATTCGGGAATAACTTCAAAAAATCGTATGTGTTTTATATGTTGCGTGTACGTGTTATTTTCAACAAATTTTAAAATTTAAGTTTATCTAATGGTAATAAATAAGATAGTGAGTAGGGGTGGGTAAACTGTACAGGACTTGCAGGGTGGGGCGAGTATTGTTGATTCGGGGCAAGTTGGGTGGGGCCTAATTTGGTAGAGACTAAAACGAGGCGAGGCGGGGCAGGGAGAGGTTATTTATGGGGTGGGGCGGTTCCATAATCTTAGAATCATGAGGCCTCGGACCAACCCGTTTCTACCATACAATTAATGGACAAGGCAATTACTTGTTTAGTCCCTTTCCCCCACTCTCATACTCCCCCCCCCCCCCAACTTTCTTTCTCCGTTTCTTAACTCTCTAGTTCGCTTCTCCCTCCCACCTCTGGAATTGACCGCGTCCACATCAAAGCAGCCACCACACGAGTCACAACATCACCTCACCATTGTCCTTAAAACTGGAATCCTTTTTTGAGATTGACTGAGTCGACTCAAATTCGACATCACACAGCAGCCAGCGGCCACACGCCATCACCCCTCACCATCATCTCCTAACTCTCAAATGAAGATGTCTTGTTGCAGATCAGAGAAGACGAAGATGCCTCGTTGCAGATCAACGAAGATGAAGATGCCTTGTGGTTGATAACGAAGACGAAGATGCCTTGTGGTTGATCGGAGAAGACGAAGATGCCTTGTTGCAGATCAGAAAAGACGGTGGGCGTGAGGCTCCAGATCGGATAAGCCAATAGGTTCAACGATTTATATGATTGTTTTTATGTGAAAAATATTTTGGGATTTAGTAGGAGATATTGGGATTTGAAAACAATGTATATGATTCGGTTAACTTGTATGCATTTCAAGTTGTCAACCCTTTTGAGGCAAGTAGGTTCTTCAATTCTTGTTGCAGATTATCCTAATGCTACTGCTTTTTATTTGAACATCTGGCTTGTTGCCCAAAGAAGATGAATGACAGGCTGATAAAAAAATATATATGTAAAATTGGACCCGTGGACCCAGCCCGAATCAGCCCATTTCAAACGGCCTTGGTTAAGTCTGGTTCCAAATATTGAAATGGCATTAATTGATCCGGGCCACCCCATTGCATTTTTAAACGGGTCCAGTTCAATTTTTTCAAATTTAGGCCCGACCCGTGGCCACCCCTAATAGTGAGTATTACAACAATTGAAAGTGATGAGTAAAAATGCGCTCTACAAAATTAGCACCAACACACTCATGCATACAAAAAATATGGATTTATATCATCATACAAATTTATGAGTAAGACCTACTCCAACCCTTGGAGTAAAACTCAAATTTTAGGTTATAAACTTACCCCAACTTGCTCCAACCCTTGGGGCAAATATGAGTTAAAACTCAAAACTTATTTCTGGGCCCAATTTAGTCCAGGATTCCCCTTGGGTTAGTGGGGCTGGTTGTAAGATCCCACATCGCCCAGAGGAGTGGATCCTTTAAGCCTTATATGTACATGCCCACCTCTTCCCAGCACGAGGCATTTTGAAAGTTCACTGGCTTCGAGTTTCATCGGAACTTCGAAGTTAAGCGAGTTCGCACGAAAGCAATCCCATGATGGGTGACCCACTGGGAAGTTCTCATGTGAGTTCCCAGAAACAAAACCGTGAGGGCGTGGTCGAGGCCCAAAATGGACAATATCGTGCTACGGTGGAGTTGAGCCCGGGATGTGATAGGGCCCGGGTCGGGATGTGTCAATTTGGTATCGGAGCCAATTCTTGGCCGGAAATATGCCGACGAGGACGTTGGGGCACTAAGAGGGGTGGATTGTAAGATCTCACATCGCCCAAGGGCGTGGATCCTCTAAACATTATATGTACATGCCCACCTCTTCTTAGCACGAGGCATTTTGGTAGCTCATTGGCTTCGGGTTCCATCGGAACTCCGAAGTTAAGCGAGTTCGCGTGAGGTCAATCTCATGATGGGTGACCTACTGAGAAATTCTCGTGTGAGTTCCCAGAAACAAAACCGTGAGGACGTAGTCGAGACCCAAAGCTAATAATATCGTGCTACGATGGAGTTGAGCCCGGGATGTGTCACTAGCCCACCATATATGTATATTTTTTTTAGTTTTATATTTATAAATTCATTGAATCCAACAGCTAATATCTAATTTGATGAAATTCAACGGTAAAAAAATAATATCTAATGATCCAAATTTAAATCCAACGGCTAAATCAATTAAAAAAAAAATATTTTTATGTGCTTTATATTCTTTCATAGTGTTTCACAAGTTTCATGGTGTCAGTTAGTGATTTTTCAATATTTGTTGGAATCTAAATATTTTTAGGTTAATATATTCATAAAATTAAATTAGTATAGTTGTGAACACGGAAAATTCCTGGAAACGAAAGAGACAAGAACAACGTGCACAAACAAATATTTGTATTTGATGATTTCGGGTTACAATCTCTCTCTATTTTGATCCTCTGATTCGATCTCCGTAAGGTGTGTATTTGTGGATATGTGATTGATCCAAAGGGCCGTTAGGCTTGATCTAAGGATGAACGTTCTTCAAGGGCCGTGGACTTGATCTTGAAGGTGGATTTGAGCGGATCTTCAAAGGGGCTTTTGGGCTTGATCTTTGAAGAACAGTGATGAACGGATCTCCAAGGGCTTTTGGGCTTGATCTTGAAGAACGGTTGGACGTGTGGATTTGTTGATGTTGTTGATCCAAGGGGCCGTCGGGGCTTGATCTTAGAAGAACGAAGAACACTTTCTTCAAGGGCCGAAGGGCTTTATCTTGAAGGTGGATGATTGTTGATCCAAGGGGCCGTCGGGGCTTGATCTTGGAAGAATGATGAATGAAGAACGAAGAACACTTTCTTCAAGGGCCGTCGGGGCTTGATCTTGAAGGTGGATGATTGTTGATCCAAGGGGCCGTCGGGGCTTGATCTTGGAAGAATGATGAATGAAGAACGAAGAACGAAGAACACTTTCTTCAAGGGCCGTCGGGGCTTGATCTTGAAGGTGGATTTGATGAAGAACGAAAAGGGCTTTCTTGATCCTTCGGGATTTGCTTGAGAGCTTCGGAGTTTCAGAGCTTCAGAGCTTCAAGGTGTAATATGAATTCCTCCCCTCAAATGAATGAATTAGCCTTCTATTTATAGAAATTTCCAAGGCCTAATTTTGAATATAATATTCCAGATGAAATAAGTCGTTTCTGCCAGGTGTTGACACGTGTCCTGTTTGATGACTTTTCCAACTTATTTCGATTTTTTGTTTAGACACACACTACATGTAAAATTTATGTAATACATGAGCGTTGAAACTTTGATTTATCGGTCAACATTTATTTACCAAAATTTCGATGTCTACAATAGTCTACATAATTTTTTTTAAAAGTTACTTTAAGAAAAAAAAGCCTAAATTCATTCTTTAATAATATGGGACTACAATTTTAACCCAGAAGGGTTAGAGCAAAAAAACTATTTCTGGGCTTAAACCTAAAATTGAAAACTTAAATTTTATGGGCTAAAAATTTTAGATTTGAACTCAAGGGTTAAAACCAAAGTGAACGCCTTCATAAAAATTATATACACATCATCAAGTGGATGACATAAAACAACTATTTTTTAGCCATAAATGAATGGTGGAGTTGAAATGGAGAAATTTTTCCACATTTGTGCTAGGTGGCATTACCACCGATTAGAATTTGACAATTACAATTTTTTTAATTAACTAAAATTAGGTATTAAATTCTCACAAATAAAAAACACCATTTGACACAAGTGTCAGGATTCTCTTTATGGTGGTGATGGTTATGACGAGATGGTGACGGTTATGACAAGATGGTGACGATTAAAATATAATTTTTTAAACAAGTTAAAATGAGATCAGGTGAAGAAAAATCATTAATATAATTTTTTGTTTCAATTGATTGATTTTGATTTGTCCTTGGAATATTGTTAAAGGTACTTATCATGGTTTTCTAGGTTTAAATACATATTATTGCGTGCATTTACCAAGCACAATCTCTTGCTCTGCGGCTTGCACTCATTGTGTCAAAAGTATTTCGACCACTACCCTACTAGACGCGGTAACATCAACATCGGAGTTGAACATACCATCATCAATTAGAGGAGAACCATTTTTATTAAGTACGTTGATGTGGTGTTTTGTGTTAATAATATGTAGATAAAAATTAAATAACATTGAAATTTGAATCATTAGCATGGGCGTTAGGTGACGATATTCATGTGCTATGTAAGTTGATTGTCTATTAAAGGAGCATATTTTGAGTGGAGCAGTCCAACGATGCCATTCATGCGATTGTTATTATGAGATCTTATGCATTTGAGTATCAACTGATCCTATTTGCCTTCATCCTAATGTAATGGCCCATTTTATTGTGGGAGCAGTCACACATATGAGGTGATTAGACCATCTCAATTGAGATTTTTATTTTCTATCGGAGGACTTATTTATATTTGGACAAATTCATGAGATTCATCTATCGCACAACATGGTTATGCGACTACATATACACATAAAGAGTGCACGTACATTATTTTTTCTCAATCATGCCTGTGAACCCACCTAATCGAGAAAGAGGCTACATATTACGATTGTACACACAAAATTATGTTCTACATTTGAGATTGTCTCCTCGTTTAGATTCATCCGCCCGCACTCTAATCATATCTTAATGCAGATTTCCTTTTTATGAGAGTGGTAATCCCACCAAAACTTTTCTCTATTACAGAAGAACTTACTTGCAATTAGAATGTCACAATAAGGGTATATGTATGTTGGTTTTGTGTATTAACACATATAAACAAGTAACACACTTAACAATTACGTGATTAACTTGCAATACAGTTAAAATAGGTCATTTTCTATTCTTCAAATTAATTATACACGTGGAAAAAGCCCAAGCAAAGTAGACACCAGAAAAGAGAGGCAAAAAAGCAGAGGATCCAAAAATCAATGAGAACTGAGCACTGAAGAAACTCCAAACTAATAGCCAGAAAGAGACCTCCCACAAAAGTGCCATACGTTACTCTTCCACTCCAAAGAGAGATCTTTTAGAGTGTTTGTACACGGTGGAATACCATATGTTATTATATAATTAAAATAATATTTAAAACAAAAATAATACACAGTGTTTCGCTTCATAAATACACGGCAGGTTTGAATTTTAAACAACATTAGAACTAACAAACTCTAAATTCAACGTAGACCTAACAATGAGATAACAAACTAAAGAATTTGTATTCGAACTATAAGTCTGACTTGGCCTAATAGTTTCGCTGTTTCGGACGCACTAAAAAATTTATTTAATCGATGATACCAAACCTCGGTTAGACTGTTTCCATCTTATTTTCTCCATTTCCCATATTTTTTTTAATAAATTCCCCATTTCCTCTTTCACCGACACAACGCATGCACAGTAACATTTTCTTTATTATTATTTAATTTATAATTTTGTTTAATTTTTCTCTCTTTTAATTACTGAAGCTTCGAATCTCCCAGAGAGACTCTGACTCTTCTGTTTAATGACAATGTCGCTCAATGCTGGTGGCGATCTCCTACTCCAACTACTACTGCTACCAAATACTTCTCTCTGCTGCTTCTTCTTCCCCTGCGCCTCCATGGTGCTCCTGCACGCGCCGCACCTCACCTGAATACACTCTCTCCCTCCCTCTCTCTCTCTCTCTCTCTCTCTCTCTCTCTCTCTTTGTGCTTCCAACGCTGCAATGGCTGTTCACCCTTTTGCTAACTCGCTCTCTGTGACTCGCTGGCTCATTGAGTTCGTGCTAATCGCCTCGGCTTTGGCTGCTCTGCCTCTCGTTAGTGGCACCACTGATGCTTCTGATGGTAATTTCCCATTATTTATTTATTTATTTACAGTCATTTTCTCAGTAATTTTTTTATTAGATAAAAGTTTTGAGCTTCGATTCTGGGTTGGTTTTGCTTTACGGATTTGGTGATGGGTTTTCTAGGAAATGAGGATTTTTGGATGGAAAATGGACTTTTGACTTTGGAGTTTTTTTATTTTATTTTGTGATCTGTTGATGTTTTTTTTTTCCCTTCAAAATGAAAACTTTAGGCCTTGTTTGGCTGCTGAGAAAATTGTGGGAAATTAAAAATGCAGGTGTTTTTGCCTTTTTCCATATAATGGTGATTGGATATTGGAAAAATGAGAAATTTTACCATAACTTGCTAAATTTCAGCTCAGAGGAATTTACCTGATTGCATAGAGGAATCAAAGCTTGAAACTTTTCCCCATTTTTGAAGTTTTGGATTTATTTTACCAGATAGCAAATAAAGGCAGTCTATAAGTAGCAAAGCTTTTGTGAGAAATTGGTGTGCTTTTCTTAAAAGTGATGTTCTTTGCTTTGCAGTTCAAGCACTTCAAGTTTTGTACACCTCAGTAAACAGTCCTTCTCAGCTAACCGGTTGGACAAGTAGTGGCGGTGATCCATGTGGAGAGTCATGGAAAGGGGTAACTTGTGAGGGCTCAGCTGTTGTTGCAGTGTATGATTCTATGTTTCGAAAATGTGGTCGGTTTTGAAGTTTATTCAATTAATTGAGTTGCTTCATTGACATTGTTAATGTGTCTTGTTGTTGTTATAACAGAGAGGTTTCTGGGTTAGGTCTCAGTGGAACTATGGGATACTTGCTTTCCGATCTGCTATCGTTGAGAAAATTGTGAGAGTGCTATTGCTCTGTTTTTATTTTGATTTTGTTTAGGATTTTGCAACAAATTCTATTAGTTTCAATTGATTTGCCGAGTTATTAATGTCATGTTCTTTGTGTTCATCAGTGATTTGAGTGACAACAATTTTCATGATACAATCCCGTATCAACTACCTCCAAATCTTACAAGCCTGTAATGCCCAATCATTTATATATTCATTCTTTTGTTCTTGTACGTTGTTTTCCTTGCTACTAAGATACTCAATTGTTATTTTTTCCTTCTTGTTTTGTGTATGTATATACAGAAATCTTGCAAGGAACAACTTCACGGGAAATTTACCTTATTCTATTGCCAACATGGTTTCTCTCAGCTATTTGTAAGTTTCCTGTATTGAATTTTATGAAGTTTCATTAACTTTCTCCTGCAGTTCCGCTATACACCATGAGGCTGTTCTAATGTATTTGTAAAATCCATGTTTTTAGGAATGTTAGCCGTAACTCACTATCCCAGTCGATTGGTGACATTTTTGCTCATCTTGTGAGCCTTGCAACCTTGTAAGATACCTTACCCTAGCACTCTTTTGCATATGCATTCTGCTATCTTGATGTCGTGAATGTTTTGGCTGCATTGTTTAGAATTCCTTTTAAACTAATTCATATGGTGGGCTGCTATGCTTTTCCTTGCAGGGATCTATCTCTTAACAACTTCACCAGTGATATTCCTAGTTCCTTAAGTTCATTATCCAATCTTTCTTCCCTGTGAGTTTTTTGAAGTACTGATTTATTTTGAAACTTCTGTTTGCGAATATTCTGCTGTGTTTATTTGCACTAACTTGTAATGACATATCAATTTGTGCCAGCTATGTGCAGAATAATCAGTTGACTGGTTCTCTCAATGTTTTGACGGGTTTGCCCTTGACTACTTTGTAAGGGTGTTTTCCCTCCTTATTTTGGCGCTCAGAATTCTACTACCTAACCTTATACCTTTGTTGTGCGCATTGTTATGAGCAGAAATGTTGCGAACAACCATTTCAGCGGGTGGATACCTAGAGAGCTTAGTTCAATTCGTACTTTTATGTGAGCGCCTTCTTTACTTAATGCAGATCTGTACTTTGGTGCTTCACTTTTTCAATACATCTAATATTATTCTTAAAATTGAAATAGTTATGATGGAAATGGTTTTGATAATGGTCCTGCTCCTCCGCCACCACCATATATCCCACCTCCCCCAGGAAGAACTACTAAGAATCGCAGCCATTCTGGATCTGGAACACCCCCACGGGGATCTGATGGCCAATCACATGATTCAAAAAAAGGGCTGGCTGTCGGGGCTTTGGTAGGGATAATTCTGGGTTCTGTTGTTGTTGCTCTCATTGTCTTACTTGCTCTTGCTTTTTGCATTCGCAAAAACAAAAGGGAGGACAGGACTCCAAGAGCTTCTGGTGGAAATGTCTCTGCTCGCACAAATAATGGTATAATCGCTTTCCTCTTCTTTTCATTTTCCTTTTCCTTTTGAAGTTTGGCTTTTTAATAAACTAGAAATATGATTTGAGAGGCACGTGGGTTCTTTGAAACAAGATTCATTTTTAGTAGTGTAAATACTAGTACTTTCCCTTTTCAAATAGATGTAAAAAGGGTTAGAGCTAATTCTTACAAATATTTGTAGCGGTATGCTCTTCTGTGAGTATCCTAACCATTTCCATGCTGCATCATGCACTATTTTGCAGTAAATACTGAGATGCAAGAGCAGAGGGTAAAAAGTACGGCTGCTGTAACTGATATCAAGCCCCCACCCGCAGAAATATTGGTGGTTGATAGGTTACATAGTAAAAATGGATCGACAAAAAGGATAAAATCACCTATCACTGCTACTCCTTATACTGTTGCCTCTCTCCAAACAGCAACAAATAGCTTTAGTCAAGAATTTCTTATTGGTGAAGGTTCTCTTGGTCGTGTTTACAGAGCAGAGTTCCCTAATGGAAAGGTAAATTTGTTTACATTATTGTTGTTTTCTTCCTTTTCTTTAAAACAATAATATATCCATAATTCCATATGTACAAATTAGTGATGGTTTGCTGATTTGGTGTAATTGCAACACAAGTAAAAAAAAGCTAAAATAGGATCAAGTTTAGTTTGTTACCTGCCATATAGGCTCCACTAAATTCCGGCATCCCGAGCTTTTACTTTTCTGAGGTCATTTTCTCCTGTAGTACCAACTGTTATACTAGTGGCACATGAACTTATTTTTCTTTGTCCTTTTTCGGTAATGCAGGTAATGGCCATTAAGAAAATTGACAATGCAGCACTATCCTTGCAAGAGGAAGATAATTTCCTTGAAGCTATTTCAAATATGTCGCGCTTGAGGCATCCAAACATTGTTACATTGGCTGGATATTGTGCAGAGCATGGACAGCGTCTTCTAGTCTATGAGTATGTAGGAAATGGGAGCTTGCATGACATTCTTCATTTTGCTGAAGACGGCAGTAATACTCTGACTTGGAATGCTCGTGTTAGGGTAGCACTTGGCACTGCTCGAGCTTTAGAGTATGTTACATATTTCAACATTTAAATTAGCGTTCGTTTGTGTGTGGTGTGTGGGTTATGCGTGGGTTAAAGTTGCACGATATCTGCTCAAAAACTAAGTTATAGATTCTTCTGCCAGGTACTTGCATGAAGTTTGCTTACCTTCTGTTGTACATAGAAACTTCAAGTCAGCAAATATTTTACTTGATGAAGAGCTTAATCCCCACTTATCTGACTGTGGGTTAGCTGCTCTAACGCCAAACACAGAGCGACAGGTAAAACTGCTGAAGTTAAATTGTTCTCATAGATTGTGAGCAAATATTCAGTCCTCATGCTTTTGTTGTGTACGAGTGATCAATTCAAGTTCATGATTCACAGGTTTCAACTCAGATGGTAGGTTCATTTGGTTATAGTGCTCCCGAATTTGCCTTATCAGGAGTATACACTGTAAAAAGTGACGTCTACAGCTTTGGGGTGGTTATGCTCGAGCTGTTGACTGGTCGGAAGCCACTAGACAGGTACGCCTGGCCCACATTAATGAATTGCCTAGTTTATGTGTTCTTTTGCTCTTCCTTGAAATTTCTCGATTCTTTTTAATGTTGATTAATGGTTTCCCATTTCCCTCGAGTTCTTCTAATGTTTAGTTCAAGGTCAAGGTCAGAACAATCACTTGTGAGATGGGCTACTCCCCAACTACATGATATAGATGCCCTATCAAAAATGGTTGATCCGGCTTTAAATGGCATGTATCCGGCAAAGTCACTTTCACGTTTCGCTGACATCATTGCACTTTGTGTTCAGGTAACTTCTTTATTAATGCTAGTAGGATTTTTTTTACTGTAGTTATATAAAAAAAAAACAAGCAATCAGTTGCCCACTGCCTTTAAGAGCATCACCAACGGTTTAAAAATAAGTGGTTGTCGTAAATGTCTTAAATGCGAGATCGAGCTGCTCACACAGACGAAGATAATCGCATTTTTCTGTCTTCTCGTCATTTCTCCATGAGGAAAGTAAAAGGGTTTAGGTTCTTGGAGGGATGGGGGAACATTCAGTTCATCTCGTTTCTCATCTTTTAGAAACTAACCTATTTGCATATTGTTTTTTATGCATGTATAGCCGGAACCCGAATTTCGGCCTCCCATGTCCGAAGTTGTGCAAGCACTGGTCCGCTTAGTACAAAGAGCAAGCGTGGTCAGACGTTCAAGTGACGAATCTAGTTTCGGATTCAAGACCCCCGATCATGAAGCAATTGACATGTCGTTTTAAGTGTCCCCAGCATCCTTCTCTCTCCTTTCTCTTGCTAGGAGAGATCCTATAGCTTGTGTGAGCTGACAGATTTGATCCCAAGCCTCAGGAAGGAGACGACTCAGACAAGTGACTTTTTTTCTTGCCGAACATATGTTGAAGATATTTGCAGTTTTCCTTGTACAAATGGCGAGGCGAGGGTTGGATGAAACACATAGAAGCGGAGAAAAACATGCAGATTTGTGCTAAAATTAGATTAAAAAGATATGTAATTATGATTCATAGAGTTTATCTACACACAAAAATAAGTCTAAAATCACTGTCACTATACAAATTATGAGATTTGTGTGTTAAAAAGTTAATAACTTAAAAAATAAAATTTCTCACAAATTAAATAAAAATACGTACCATTGTGTTCCGTTGTAATAAAAAAATTTCCTTGTACTTGTAACTCAGACGAGTCCGGCAAATTCCAGTCCCAATCTCCGCCCTTCCATTTTTGGCAAACTCCGACATCTATTTTTAGCAACCTCGGACCCGAAATCGCCGCGTTTCTCCCTCAGGTCCCAGCTGCTTTGTTATGGGTCCAAATCCATGCGACCCGACGGCACACAAATCGATGTCCGTAAACATAGTTCAAATTGAAACAGACCCACCTCAGCTCAGCCCCTCGACCCCACCACCTCCTCCTCCGCTTGTCCCAACCCCACCTTGCTGCATTACCGGTCCGGCTCCTCCACTCCCTGGAGCCGCCCGTCATCCCCAACTAGCTCGCCGGGAATCTGCCTCACTGGGAATCTGCCTCACTTGGTTTTCAACCTCGGAGGCGCAGCCGTCGTATTGGGAGATGGATAGTGGGCTAAAGATGCAGAGGAGGGCCTCGACCAGGAAGGTGGCTGAGAGGGCATGGTGTAGCAAAAAGCGAGCGAAATGGTTTGTGGGGGTGATTGGATTGTTGGTTTTATTTTTCTTGATGAATTGCGTTATGCTCTTGCGGCTTCAAGATCATGGGATCCGTTCTGAATCTGGGTTTTCCGGGAATTCGTCTGTGTCTTCGGTTTCTGTCACCATTCGGGTATGTCGTTGATGCGAAAGTTTCGAAATTTTTAGCTTTCGATACAAGCGATAGTCTACTTAAAGCTAATTTGAACTGCGGGGAGGGTGATTCAAACTCGGGCGTAAGAGCACCACCGCTTGATGGGAAAGTTTTTAAATTTCTGTTTTTGATACGAGCGATACTCTACCTACGGGGAGGAGAATTCGAATTTGTGTGCTTATGCGGGAAAGTTTTTACCAGATGGTTTTAACATATTCCGTCTGTGTTTCTTACTTGGTATGTTTGCAGGAAAAATGGAGAAAAATTGGTAAAGGAAAAAAGGCACAGAAGGGTAACTATGGAAGGATGCTGGCTTTGGCTTCCCTTGCATTGGCAGAGGTACTCTCTCTCCTCTAGTTAACTGGATTCTGAGTTTAGTTTTGATGCTTTAATTAATGACATCTCGATCTAATCACTTGGTGTGGCTCGTCGGATTTATTGATATGATGCAGGGGCAGAATAAACCTGTGCCGAAAGATCTGTGGCTGGAGCCATTAGTTCCTGCTGTTTCCTGGAAACCTTGTTCGGACCAACGGAGCTGGGAACCTAATGGTAGTCCTTTATTCATGCATTTTAAATATCGCAAACAACACTCGTCCAGTTTGTAAATCATTAAGCTAGTTCTGATATCAACTTATCTGTGGTACATTATAGCGGGGAAGAATGGATATATTTTGGTCACTGCAAACGGTGGGATGAACCAGCAGCGAGTAGCTGTAAGTGGTGCTTGAGGCCCTCACTCTTTTTTTTAAAGATTACTAGTGTGCCAATTCCATGAACTTGCATTGAGTCATCATAACTTCGAAAACGTAAATATAGGATATGGTTCTATGGGCCCTCATTTTCTGCGATATCAATTTTTTTTACCTAATAGTTATTTCTTTGGCTACAGGTTTGCAATGCTGTCGCTGTTGCACGACTACTCAATTCAACCCTGGCTGTTCCCAAATTTTTGTAGAGCAGTATATGGAGATGTGAGGTGACTTATTTTCCTTTTTCTACTCAAGCATTTTCCTTTGTTTCTTGTGCTATACGGCTGATGTCATTTAGCTTCGGGATTCAAAACTCAAATGGGGTTCGATGGTTGTTGGGGTGATTCTAATAATTGTTTCACTGTTCATATTTCTGTTGATCACGGTCAAAATGGTAATATTTGTGGGTGCTTTCTTCATATACTGCTCATGTTCTGATTGTAGTAGCTTCGTGTATCCTATATCTCATATTTTTTGCCTTTGAAATAATGATAACTAATTGTACGATTTCATAGTCAGGTTGGCGATATCTATCAGTAGGAGCATTTTATTAACTACTTGACTCCTGATATTCGGATAGTGAAGGAACTTCCAAAGGAGCTACAGTCATTAGATTTGGAAGCAATTGGTAGTGTTGTAAGTCCCTCAGTGACATTAAGTATTCATAACCATCAAAGTGTTTTCTCTCACGATGAGTCTGTTCCGAATTCTTGTTATAATTTTTCCAGGTGACAGATGTAGACATCCCCAAAGAGGCAAAGCCAAGTTTTTACTTGAAACGCATCATCCCCATTCTACTTAAGAACGGAATTGTACATTTTCTTGGATTCGGGCATCGCTTGCCATTTGATCCCATACCATTTCAATTGCGGGTAGACAATAAGCTCTGGCACCCTTTAATCATTTATTTCTACGGAATTTTTTATTGGATTGCGATCAATCTTCCTCACATAGTTTCACTTAGTTGCTTGCTTGCTTGCCTACCACTTTTCATGTCCACTCTTCCTAATTGGGGAACTTCATCTAGAGACTTCGATGCAGATGTAATTTTCACGCCCTTCAATTTGTCCCCAAGATACAAGAAGTTGGTGCTTTACTTCTTCAAAGATTGCGCCTAAACAAAAGTCACCCTGGACAGCTTGATCGCTTTTTTGTTGGGTCATATGCAGAACCAGTCAAGAAACAAAACAAAAGCCGTGCTAAGAAAGCTTCCAGATATCTAGCTTTGCACCTGAGGTTTGAAATTGACATGGTAGCTCATTCTTTATGTGAGTTTGGTGGAGGTGATGAAGAGAGAAAAGAGTTGGAAGCATATCGTGAAATCCACTTCCCCACACTGACACTTCTTAGGAAGACTAAAACGTATGCAGTATATAATTTTATTGGTGTGTTTTTGTTTTGATAGTTCATGATACTAATGGTAGATTGAGAAAATATTTGCTTTAAGGGTTTCTGTTCTTTCACTTGGCACTTTCTAAATGTTTTTGAGTTTGACCGTCTTATTGAAATTTTTCACTTGTTCCAGGCTGCCTACTCCTGCAGAGCTCAGGGAAGAAGGCTTCTGTCCCTGAACACCTGAAGAAGCAGTACTAATGCTTGCTGCTCTTGGTTTCAACCGGAACACACGTATATTTGTGGCAGGTTCACAAATATATGGAGGTAGATCAAGCATGATTGCTTTGACTAGCTTGTATCCGGAATTAGTGACTAAAGAAAATTTGCTCACACCGACTGAACTCGAACCTTACATGAATTTTTCATCACAGGTAATGAGATGCTGTAAATATTTAAGATGATTCTTACATTTCAGTTGTACTGCCGCTTTTACATGCCTAAGTTCCTTCTATAGTTAGCAGCACTGGACTTCATAGGCTGCACTGCTGCCGATGCATTTGCCATGACCGATTCAGGAAGTCAGTTGTCATCCTTGGTATCCGGTTTTCGAATATACTATGGTGGAGGAAAAATGCCAACAATACGGCCAAACAAACGCAGGCTTTCAAGCATCTTTATGAACAACTCCACTATTGAATGGCGTGTGTTCGAGCAGAGAATTCGAAAAGCAGTTAGACAAACTAAACACATCCAGCCAAGGCCGAAGGCAAGGAGTATGTATAGGTATCCACGGTGTGACGAGTGTATGTGCAACATGACAATATCCTCCTGACATTTGCTTCCTAGATTTGTGTCATGTTTTTTCTGACAGCTTGCCGTATCCGCATATCTGACTAATCCGGAAGGGTACGTTTGATCTCCGCTCCAATCCGACCAGGACAACCCACCAGAGGTGGCCACATACGAGCGTCCCCCATATGGTTAATTCAATTGTAATATGTAAATTCACATGATTTGTATAAAACCATTGATCCAATCATAATTTAATCATTCAAATTCCATTCATCAGAGTTGTGAAAGCTAAAGCTTCTCATCATTTTGATATCGAAACCGGAAAAACCGATAAGGGCATCCGGACAATATGATTTAAACTTCCAGTAAGAACAATTTCACCAAATGTAAAATCATCCATCGCTTGGGTCACTTTAACTTGTACATCCATTTCTTGGATGCCTTGTGGAGCAATTCTAAACCAAGTTGGACACAGATCCACTATTGTCCCATTAGGTGACACCGCAGAGGAAACAAAAGTCTCCGGCTTGCTCCCCACGTTATTGAAAATCCGTCGGATGATTTGAGACCCCTCAATGCCGATATTGTTATCGAAGGAAGGTTCAAATTGGCCGGATGGTCAAGTGTGTAGTTGCGCAGTTGTCCGGTTGCATTTCTAATTGTAGCTGGACTTTTGATTTCAGGCAATGAGCACAAGAAGCTGATATAATCTTCATATCCAGAAGGTAAGACTAGGCCGGGATCCATGGCTCGACTTGGACTGACGAATCCAGCTCCTAAATCAAAATGGCTGGACGGATATGTACTGCCTATGCCGGATCCTTCTGCCATTTCAAGTTCTCCGTTGTTGTCATACTTTGTGGCAGTGGTGGAAATTGCAGACGCGATCATGGATGGAATCCATGAAGGATTGTACTGCTTGATGAGTGCTGCTATTCCCACTACTTGAGGTGTTGCCATGCTTGTACCAGATTGTGGTGCAAAATTGTAGCCTAAAGAACAGAAGCACGAAGTGTGTTTTAATTCTTTGCTTGTATATCAAGTTATAACCTGAACAGTACAAAAAGATTGTTGCAGGCTTGCAACTTCTTCTCACCTGTTAAAGCGGGCTCTGAGGCGCTAAAGGGACTCCAAGCTGCCCAAATTTGGTGCCCTGGGGCAAGAATATCCGGCTTTAGTACATCACAAGGAGTCCTGGAGGTGTTTGTGAAATCTGGTCCCCTGGAAGAGAATCTGCTTACAACGGGCGCTTGTCCCATGAAAGAAGCAACTCTTCCTTCTCCAATAGCTGCTTTTGCTGCAAATCGAGTATCAAATCCTTTCTCCTCGTGTGTTTCTTGTTCATAATATTGTAATATAACCTAAATTTATTATCAGTTATTGTAAGATTGTTGTGGTAATTCTGGATAGGCCAAGGTTACGGAAAATCAGATATATTTTAAACATTTATACCTGGGAATTGGTTAAATTGGGGACCAAAATGCCAGGAACAACAAAAGGAATAGGTTCTGCAATGAAATCACCGCAGGCTGGATTTGCAACAAGGATAAAACCCATAAACCCTAGACCTTTTGCCGTGTTGATGATGGCAGTGAGGCTGGATGTTCCGTTGTAGAATCCCGCTGAGAAGGTGCAAATGACGATGCTACCTTGCACTACATTGTGATCCAATGCTTCAGGATATTGGCACTCCTCGACATAAGGCGGAGTCCTTGGGAACGTCCCATCTGCCTTCACTGCATCCCTTGCCAAATCCAACTTATGCAAAAGTAAACCATATCCAAAAGTCGGTCCTGAAAACGATAAAGATAATCAATTCATGAAAAAATTATGGATGAAGTTGAACGAGGTCTAGTTAAAATGTTGTTGAAGTTAATATATTAGTACATGATAATCCCACACCTTCGATTTTTGTGCCATTTCCGAGAAGAATAGAACTGGGGTAATTTCTATCAGTGCCAGATGAAGCGACAGCTACAGCCCAAGGACTGTAAGAGACTACGCTCGAAGGACCTGGCCCTTGATTGCCTGCTGCTTGCAACATAAAAACCCCAGCTCTTCGAGCAGATAACATGGCAATATCATACGTGCTTAAGAAGGTAACAGTATCTTCTGGAGGTTCATCTGGTCCTACAGAAAGTGTTAGGATGTCCACTCCATCTAGAATTGCCTGATGTAATAGAAAGTTGTTCTACTTGTTAGGGAACTAGCCACTAAGTTTTGTACTATTTCGGTTAGAAACTTGGATGCCAAGTAAACTTGGAAAACCTGTCAAATTAAAGATCTTACGTGATCAATTGCTGAAACTACATCTGTTAAAGTTCCCACTGTAGGATACACAGCTTTATATACAGCAATTCTGTTATGAAAAGCAAAAATCACAATCAAAAGAAGCCAGAAATGTGAGAATTCTGGAATCTTGACACTGCTGCAATGTAAGCAATAGACAAAGTGTACCGCGCCCGTGGAGCCATCCCACTTGCTTCTCCATAGTAGTAACCATTTACAACCACTGGAACTCCAGCATTACCCGCAGCCGTTGATGCCACGTGACTTCCATGACCAACTGCATAAAAGGGTGAAAGAAAATCCACTGTAGAGTTAAGAGTGGCAGCAGCTTCAGCCCCAGCTGAGAAGAACTTTGCCGAGACTATTTTCCCATTGCATGAACTGGCTGGGAATCGAGGACCCGTTTCGCAAGCGTCTGAAAAATGAGAAATGTTTGAGGTGAAACGGTGCAGGGGATCATAAGCAAAACTGGGGTGTGTGGGATTGATGCCTGAATCCACAAAACCAATCACAATTCCTTCGCCGGTGCCACGATCATCTCCTCCCTCCAGTGTCCATGCTCCTTGGGGTAGTCCAAGGAATTCAGGACAGTACGTTGCCATCAACCTTGCTCCTCTGTCTCTCTCAACCAACTTCACTCCTGCCGCATCTTTGAGCTTCTCAGCCTGTAATGTTCACCGTCAAATATATAGGTAAATGATAAACCTATATCCAACAAGTATCGGACTGCATTTTTATATACAAGCAATATTTTACTTCAAACCAATCTAAATTACGGGGAGTGAGACTCAATCTTAGTGAATAGGGGGAGCACATATGCTCCAACCAATGTGGCTACGCCTAAATCCGCATATTGGACTGAAATTGTAAATTGAAATTTACTGGACCTTGGCCAAAAACAATTCTGAGGACCAAAATCCAAATTTCTCATAATCATGTGAAGTGTGCTTCTCCTTTGCACCCAAGTTCAACATCTCCCGCCCAATTATTTAAATAAGATTACTATATCGCTCGAATAAAAAATATACACAGTGTCAGAGGACCTGGGAAGGGATGGTATGGACAGCAAAGCCATTTACAATGTGTTCAAAGCTGTAAAGCTTGCTGTAGCTTCCAGTCTCTAAAGCACTTTGTAGAAGTTGGTCATGAGAATCCACCAATCGCTTTGCATGGGCCTTGAAAACTTCACAAACCATATCCATAAGCATCAAACCATAGATAATTAAGATCATAATCAGCAATTATCATTATAAACACACACGTATATAAAGAATCTCTGTGCAGGACATCCTATCTTTTTTTTTTAAAATATGACGTTCTGCACAGAATATCTCTTTCTCAAGATATCACGTCTTCAAGAAAGACAAAATATCATGCACAGAGCGGGGCTGTATATACATGAAAACTGGATTAGACAAGTTTTGTGTTCCCCATACCACCTGTTTAGACCAAGACGCCTTCCGTCTTCACGATATGATATTCGAGAACCTCCATGGAATGCAACCGGGTCTCCTTCCATCAAAAAACTATGTACAAGGCTCGCTCTTCCGCAAAACTAATGAACGCGACAGAAACAATAAGCGCAAAGACAAATATTGGACGCATTAGACTGGCCTTTCCTGCCATGGTTGCATCTCAGACTGACAAATATGTTGGGGATTATGATATTAATTTGTTCGGTTTAACGCTAATTATGTGCTGCTAAATGGTTTCGATATATAGGAGTCTGCAGTTCATGAATTATGGACACAAATTTACTTGTAAGCTTCACAGATTTAAAACATGAAGTTGCCATATCTATCATGCAAACAATCAATGGTTAACTGCACTAATAATGTGAATAGAGCTTTCTTGAGTTCGCTGTTTTTTGGTGCCGAGAGACGGGGTGGACGGGTAAAAGCAAGAGCAAGAGCTAACTTCTGGTTCACTATGAACAGAATCTAGGAGCTTTAGTAGCACCCATTTGGAATAGGGTGCGCGACGGTATGAATCTGTTTCTCTTGATCACCTGGTGGCTAAAAATTCAGTCACACACTGGTGGCGACGGTGTGAATCTGTTTCTCTTCATCACCTGGTGGCTAAAAATTCAGTCACACACCGGCGACCACGCGTTCTCCGGTCACTTGGTGACAGGAGAGCATTTTTACAAACTGTATATCATGGAAACCATCTACCGAAGTTCGAAAAGCAGCCATCAGACCAGACACTAACATTTTACTGTGCATTATTATCTGCAGATATTTTCAGCTGCCGTGGAGCACTACAAACTCCTACAACTTAAACATACAAAAAGTTATCCGATCACAACGTTGACAGATTCATAGGTTAATAACAAAAAGTACGAAGCAACAATTTTTGGACGCAACAGATTCATCGGTTGTCGAGATAGAGAACAAGGTTTGAACTGAATTCTGTTTAGTTACAATTGCATGACCAATTTCCTGAAAATGAAGCTGGTGCACACGGCCTAAATCAAACTACGGTCATGATATGTAACCAAAAGCTAAGGGCCTGATATCCTACTGTACAGCCCACACGGCAGACATCAAAAGAGTTGATAACATCTCGGCTCTAGCAAACCGATGCTTGCGAAGGATGTCATTTCTTACGGCGCTTGGGCTCGAGCTGCAAAAGGTCATGAATTCTGATTAGAAATTTGATCGGAATAGATTTAACTATTAACATAATTTGATATATAGTGTAGGATGAATAAAACACCGGTGAATAACAAGGAGAAATGACAATACATTTCCATGAACAAAGCACCATTGATCATAAAATATACAGTGAACATGTGAAACTATTATTAATATATGATTCAGTCTTGTCTATAATTATCTAAAACTCCGTTATAAAATATCGCACCTTCGCGACAGCTGCTGGAACTGCATTCTGGGGCTTTTTCCCGTCCCCTTCAGCTGAACACTCGGAACACAAAAAGCTTTCCAATTTTTTTGCTTCCACAATAGTCATGGCCACACAAGCAGGATGGTACCTACAAGTTCGATAGTAAAATAAATCCGTGTATGTATCAGGATAAATCCATGTATGCAACAGCAACCAAAAGTTCATCTGAAAAAGATCAAATATTAAACTACCAGAGTACTAAGACCATCATGAATTCAGGAACCAGTTCTCAAGCATGAATGTGAACAATAAACTTCTAGCTAAACAAACATATGAATTCGACCCAAAAAATTAAAAAAACACACATGAAAATCAATCTTCATACGGTACAAATTTCGAGTTGGTTAAGGCAAATTGCAGTGATAACTCACATAAGTATATAACTTAAAGCCGCCGGGAGGGAGAAGAAAACATTAGCAAAATGATCATTCAATCCAAACTTTTACGCTGTTTGCACATATGCCAACTGGCGTTTGAGACTGCAACTTGGGGATCCGGCCTCTTAAATGTTTCCCTTTCTCCCTCTCTTTTGGGCACAAATTTTAATCAATATTCGAAGCACATTCTGTCAACAAATCCCATCTCCGAAACGCTAATATAGTACGAAGGAAAAATGAAGTTACCAGTCCTTACACCCCTCACATTGTACCATGAGGTCATCCGGGTTATACGGCATCTCACACTTGCAATACCTTCAAAACACACAAAACCAAATCCATCAAATCCCACCCATAAATACTACATTTCCACCAAATCCCAACCTACGAACTACATTTCAACTAAAACCGAAAACAAACACAGATTACACTCACACAGCAACTCGGTCGGGGGAGAACGCTCCAGTAGCAGCTTTGTACTCAAATCTACAGTAGTAATCTTCAGCTCCAACATTCTCCAGCTTAGTGTAGTTCTTGAAGGAGTGCACTGTACACTTGCCTTCAATGGTGTGAGCGCTCTGCACATCATAGTGGTCGGACAAGAACAACTCTTTGGCTCCATGGAACTGCCTCCGCCCTCCAATCGACTCCTCCGGCCTGTAATACCACCTCACTCTCACTTTCATGCCGCCTCGACTTTCACCTTCGATCTTCTCGATGCGCGCCACGTACGGCGGCTTTCCGGTGTCCGACGGGCGCATCAGGACGGTATCCCCAGCTGCAAAATCACCAAACTTCCTCAACGCATTTAGCGTTCCAGCAAAAATCGAACAACCCAAAAATTATTTTTTCGAAATTTTTCGAAAATTAACAAAAAGTTTTGATTTTTGTTACCTCTGACGATTTTGTTGGTGCCCCTGATAGTGTAAGAGTCCGCGTCCTTTGACTCCTTTTTTCCTGGTCTGGTTCTGGCCATGTGGGTCTTTTCTGGGAAGTTCTGGTGGTGGAAAATGTGGGAACTTTGAATCAATTTCAATGGCGGAAACTGGTTTGATTTCAAAGCCCTATAATTTTGAACATTTGCGAGGGAGAATTCAGACCGGAAAACCCTAGAGTCTAGACCCTTCTTCTCATGGAGACTAGAGAGAGAGAGAGAGAGAGAGCACAGAAGCGAGTGCGACGCTTGACCTTTATGGGGTCCCATAATTCCCGTCTTAAATTTTGGCGTTAAATGTTTGTTCCTTTGCACGCCTCTCCAATAATTTTTATTTTGTTCTTTTGTGATTAGTAACTTTGTTTTTCATATGTGATTCAAATTTTTGGTCCGTGTAAAAACAAGATTTTGATGATGCAACGAGGAGGGCGCCTGAGGGTTTAGTTTTAGAGGGATCGATCGGTTGGGTTTGGCTCTTTGTTTGTTTGTTGTTGTTGGAGGGAGGGTTTGGCTTTTCAAGCAGCCGAAAGCACGACACAACTTACCTAACCTATGTTTGAAAATATCGGAAATTTGAGCTTAAGTTCTTAATAAATGATAACATGTGTCACAATAACAGTGGTTAAAATTCTTATCGTAAATTTGAGATTAGATTTTTTTTATCAGAGATTTTCTTAATCCACACACAATAATCTTATAAAAACTCAACTGTTGTCATCTCTCACAAAAGCTGTAATGTATAAGTAAGTCATGTTTCTTTTTTTTTTTTTTTTTTTTTTTAAAATCGATTTCACGAAGCTTTTACAAAAATTCACTTCTACAATCATACCCTATTTTTCGAGTTATTGTCACCGCACGGCATTTATTGAGAGTTGATCCTTTCCAGACCTCACTGTCCGAAGCCTAAAAACCAACAACCATTCAAGAGAGAGTGATTCGAGCATTTGAGTATGTATGAAGTGAGCCAGCAAAATGAGTTAATAGAAGCCGTATTTAATTTGAGTGGTCCAAATTTACTCGTTCTTAGGCTCCAGACAATCCAAACGAGAAATCCAACTCATTTACTAAAATTGGACACATTTTCTAAAATGACTGCGACCCCATAATGTAACATTACCTTCATAACAGCAAAGGTGCACAACATTTTAACAGCTATGGAATGAATGAATGTCCTCTAAACCTCACTTCATATCCAACACAAAATTTTGCGGTGAAGTTAACCTAAGACATAGAATTCAACGTATCAATCACTTAATTTGATCTGCATACTGTACGAAAATCAACACATTATTTTTCGGCTAAAACTTTTGGCGTTCTTTTAGCCCCTTCAAAAAACAAAAGCCGGTACCTATATGAGCTACAAGTAATGAAGTGGAGCAGACGATTAGATACTACGTCAACGGTTGATTGGAGTGTGCATCCGCTTGACAATTTCATTTACAGCTGCTCGGGTCATCACCAGTGTGTCATGCTGCAGGATGCTGTAGACGTTCAAACCCTGCAAAAAGTGAGAAACACACATGAGTACTGAGTTCAAACCGAACTTATATGGCAGCTGGTTTCATGTATCTACAAATCTTGAGAATGTTGTTTCTGTTGTTTGCTTCTAGTTCTCATGAATCAAACATCTTCGACAATGTAAATGTTTGTTAATAATTTCTATCTAAGCCATTGCTAATAATATAAGAAGCCCACTAATTTGTAGAACAAAGTGTCTATGTGGAATGGCATCTCAGGCTGCATTAAGGATCAGAAAGAGCAACTCACTACTGCGGGCAGCACGTTCACATAATGCAAATTTTGTGTAGCCAACTTGAGCTTTTCGGGTAACATTTGTTTACCATCCTCTGTTTTAGTACCATCCACCAGCAAAAATTTCTTGGAGCCCTCCATTTGCTGGACGTAGTTTACAATATTCTTGGTTTTATGCGTGGGGACCTCAAAATCTTCAAAAACCAGAAGCTGTAGTTTCATACAGTTTCACTTGTTAAGTTCCACCAGACAAAACTTTAATTAAAATAATTCGGCCACACAGCACAACAAAGCAAGGGGAGAGAGAGAGAGAGAGAGAGAGAGAGAGAGAGAGAGAGAGAGAGAGAGAGAGAGAGTTGCCTTTCCCTCTGCTGCTCGAGCTGTCAGAGCAATCTTTAGTCCTAGACGCCGAACCTTCTTATTCAGCTTAATTTCATGGCTTCGCGGCTTAGGACCATGCATTGTGCATCCTCCTCTGAACTGTTAACACCCATTAAGTCCATTAGCAAAACCACCTTCAAGGCAGAGTTAGAATGAAAATCAGGAAACATGCTAATTCAAAAGCATGATATATCAGTACCTGGGGACCACGCAATGTTCCGTGCCTTGCTCGACCAGTACCCTTCTGATTCCATGGCTTTCTCCCAGTCCCACTAACCTCACTAATAGTTTTTGTTGAATGTGTTCCCTGTAGACCAATCAACAAGCATAACCTTTTATCTCATCTTCCTCACATTCACTTTTGTATAGTCTTGCCAGTGGTTCATCATGAATGCTTCCACGGTATGAAAAATCTAAACTTGGACGACAATAATTTCTAAACTTATGACAACACAGTTGAACCCCCCTCCTCTCTCCCCCCCCCCCCCCCCCCCCCTTTTTTAATCCATTTCTCTATATGAAAGCCTGTGCAATTCCTAGTGGCACAGCAGCTAGAATATCCTCTTTCTTCATCAAAAATAAAAAATATTACGGCATAGGTTAAATAATGAAAATTTGATGTATTTGAGGTACCAATGCGTAAGTATATACATAGATAAGTAAATACCTGTTGTCGTTTTGCTAGCTGCCATAGTACAACCCGATGAATAATATCCTTCCTAATAGGTACATCGAAAACATCACCAGCCAAAACTGTGAAGCCTTTATCTTCATAATGAAAATTTGTCACTGGAATCACAAGGTCCTGACCGAGCCCTATATTACAGTACACAGAATCAGTAAAACAGTTCTACAGTACATGTCCAGTTTTGATAAGTAACATTAATAAACCATACCTACATCTACACGTAAACCAGGAAAAGTAATATGTAAGTGTTACAACAAACTAACAGTTTCTGCATGCACTGCAAGAATATGCCTACATAAATGTATCTCACTTAGCATAAAAGACAAACGAAAAAAACTTTCAAACTATAGGATTGTTCTTGATTTTCACAGAATCATCCACATGTAGATGAGATAGAATTCATTACAGCTATGCTAAAAGTACGATAGATGTCCAAACTGATTTTTACCAAGTGATAAAGATGCAATGTTAGTTTAAATATATGTGTGTGCGTGTGTGTATTTTTTATATTCATAGCAGAGATCGGGGACAACACATTTGAACTTATGCCAATAGGTGGAGAAAGAATTCAGCTCAAACCTACAGTGTAACAGTTAATGCACACGTTTCAATACTTATAATGCTTTTTATAGGTAACATAAATCTCAACACATGCAAAGTTTTGAGCTTTCCTCGTACCTATAGAACGCTCTGATGCAACCACAGGCTTTGCAGACAATAAATTAGAGGGAAAGGCACCTCCACTTGATTCGGGAGTCGGGTTGGAGGTTGAAAGCCTTCGATTTGCTAGAAAAAATGATCCAGGCTATAAAGAGATACAACAAAATATGAGTTAATTACTTAGTTGTCACATATTAAGAAAGCAAAAACTCCAACAAATCAGCTTATTGAATATATGAAAAATATGATATAGTTTAACTTTCACTATATTCTTTTCTTTTTCCAATATAAAATCTAAATATAATTATGCAAAGAATACCTTGAAAACAGCTGACAACTCTCCAGAAAGTAAGGTATCCCCGGGAACATGGCCGCAAAAATCTGTTCAAGGGCCAAAATAAAGGTTGGACAAAATAATAATGCTTTCAATTCCTTCCATGGAAGTCAATAACAAACAGCTTACGAAAGACATGCACACGCCCTTACCGAAAGTAGCACGAAATGATGATGGATATAAATTACTTGAAGAATCACAGCGGCCTGATGCCAATACAGAACCAAATGAACGCAAAAGCCTTCTGGATACCAACAAAGCCATACCGACTTATATTCAACTGGTTATCTACATCCACAAATCAGCTTTCTCAGTCTTCTTACTACAAAATACACCACTTGGGACCTTCAATTGATGTTTACACTTTACACCAACATGAATTCATCACAGAACTTACTTCGCCGTCGAACTCGGTCTCTCGTTCTCAAATGCACGAATGTGATACTACAGTGTTTCACACTATCACATAATACAGACTATCATTACAAACCATTTTTTTCTTGGGAACTTTAACGAAAAGCTTCCAGTAATATTCACTTTAACAAAAAACCACATTTTTACACTAAAAAGTCAATCCTGATACTATTTACTTTGCCCTTTATTTTATTCTTATCGTTGAAATTCAAAATTTTCAAGTTCTTTTCATTAGTTTTCCTTTTTTTCTTTCCATTTTTATTCGAATGCTTTCGAGGTGTTCGATAAAATGCCCAAAACAAAAAGATAACTTTAGCAGCTGAGGAAAGAGTGACGAACACTAACCTAAATTGTCCAAACAAACCTTCATCTAAACACAGAATTGAAAACGCATAATAATCAAAAGTGCCCAAAAAACAAAGCGAAGACGAAGAAGAAAGAAGTACCCAATTCGGAAATGCGGTAGGCCGTTGATCCTCCAAACGGAGAGTGCTCTCGTCGTGGAAGGAGGGCGAATGAGAGAGAGAGAGAAAGGTGGCCGGAGGCAGGTCTGGTGCTGCTGCAAGATGTAGACGAAAAACCCCCAATTTCCTAAACCCCAAATTCTGTGTGTTCGGATTGACAAGCGACCAAATATGGGTTGGGCTTATTATTATTATTACGCACGTTTGTTATGGGCTTATAGTTTATGAAGCCCAAGTACTCTTTCCTGGAGGCTGGACTGCGGGATTTTATTTTTTATATTTTTAGGTAAGTAATTTTCCACACTTCCATAATTCGACAATTAAAAACTACTTTCACACGTAAACACGTTTATTTAAAATTCAAGTGTTGTTGTCATTTAGTATTACGGTTTAGTAGTAATCCTTATGTTAGAATTCCTCTGTCCCACATCGGCCAGAAGGCTTGAGAACAAGCCATTTATATAGAATTACCCCACTCTAATTAATACCGATGTCTTTTGTATTAAAACTTCACACTTGACGGATTGAGCAGGTGGCCAAGTGGGGACAGTATCGGTGTTGTTGAAGTGGGCCCATGGCCTGTCTACCTAAAATTTAAGATGGTATCAAAGCCAGGGAACAGAGGACGGGTCTGTACATCCACGTGAACTGGTGGATCCCCTTTAGCCCCGCGCAAATGGGTGAGCCCCGGCTTGGCTCCACATAGTTGCCGATGTGTGGGACTCCACATCCGACCCATAAAATGAGGTCTCACGTGCGGGGAAGTGTTAGAATTTCTCTGTCCCACATCGGCCAGAAGGCTTGAGAACAAATCATTTATATAAAATTACCCCACTCTAATTAATATCAAGACCTTTTATATTAAAACCCCACACCTGACAGATTGTGCAGGTTGCCGAGTAAGAACAATATCGGTGTTGTTGGAATGGGCCCATAGCCCGTCTACCTGAAATTTAAAACCTTTTATTGTAAATAAGAAGTTATAGGTTTGATTCTCGCCAACGACTAACTTGAACCAAATTATTGCTAGCTCGTTATAAAACTTTGCCCATTATAATGTACAAAAATAATTTAAAATTTTAATCTCCCTTTAATATCAGCACATTAAGAACCCACTATTTATATTGGTTAACAATTAAATTGTCACATTTTATACTACATACATTGTAGGACGCAGGAACACATGCATGATTGTGAGACATTAATCACAATCCATAGTCAAAAGGAATTAATAGATAAGTTGTTAAGAAATGCATCGGCGTTCCACAATAACACATTTTAAATATATCTAATTAGCAGCGTACTAATTGCTTGTCATCTTAATTCAGAGCAATGTGGGAGAGATATCCATGGGAAATGGATTTCCCAAGACACCGTCCATGTAGTAGTGGCCGGGGTGGCTAGCATCCATCACCACGAACTGCATATCCTCCGTCGGCTTCCAATGCCGCTTCCTTTGGTTAATGAACCAGTTGTTTATCTGCTTTTGGTCCAGCCCCGTTGATTCTGCCAGAGCTAGCTTCTGCGACTCCTGCATCGATCATGTGTACGCACATAATTAACCTACTTCTTGATGGGAAAATGTGAGCATATGTTTATTTCACTTGAACGTATATAGAACGAAAGATGTATAAATTTGTATAATAAGATACCGATGGATAAGGCCATTTGTAATGACGGCTCCACCAATCAAGCAGTTGTTGCCTGGCTTCTTTAGGCAGCTTCCCCTTCTTCCTCTTCTTCATGAACTCCTGCTTCAAACTACCCAAATATCCACTGTACTTGCGCAATAGCTGACCTTTAAGCTCCCTGTCTTCCGCTTGCGGATCTATGAAGTTGTTAACATCAACCTCTTCTTCAGATGATCCGTTATTCCTATCAATTCCCTCGCCATAACCTAATGACATACAACATGAACACATAATTAAAGTACATCAAGGACATAATTAAAGTACATTAAGGATTTAAACAGACTTTCAATATCGTCGTTGCAGCCCTTATCACCCATAAAAGAGACTAACGTGTAAATGTTTACATTAGGGAATCTTCATTCATGTTGTCTCGCTTTATCAATCAAAACGAATTTTATCTCTGTGGGTCACTGACCTCTTACATCGGATCTCTTGCGAGGAAAAAAAGGCAACTTAATGATTGAAAGGTCAAAAGTTCCAGCTGGGTTCAAATAAAATTCATCGGGTCTATCGTTGAGTTCTCATGATAGTTTTATGCATATATATTACTGAAAACATATACTGTTGCTATAAAAACATTTCTGCATTCGATGTAGTATCTCTATTTCCTTTCATCTTTTTTCTTTTTGCCAAGGTTTTTGCAGAATTATATCCCGAATCATGAGGAATTTATATTCAGCCATCGGAATAAAAGTAACATTCAAGTTCTTGTACAGGTAAAAAGTGTGATGTAAATAGCGTCTTTTTCTTTTGGAACCTAGGGGCTCCTTTATAGACCCACAGACACTCTTTTTCACTCCCAAAATCAAATAAATCACAAAGCCATGCAAGCCAACTCTATTCAAAACATATAGGCATGGATCTAGCTTCCTTAATCCTACTTTGAAATGCAATTACTACTTTATCAATTTCATACTAAATAAATCTGTGTTTGGGAGTGTGTAGTCTCCCAAGTTACAAGGAATTCTTGTCCAGAATCCAGATTAGAAGCAACAGAATAATTTTCACTCAAGCAAGCAAGGCTATCAAGATCAAGGATCGATGAAGTCACAAGTACAGCTGCTTGACAATGGTTAGTTCAAGATTAGTTAGGTTTTGGTTGACAATGTTTAGTTCTAGATTGGTTAGAGTTGGTTAATTAACTCAGCTGCCTCTTCACTTGCTGAATCAGTTGGAGTATTGAAATGCATGAAATGTTTCAAGGATTATTTTTAACATCTTTTATGCAATTGAACGACAATAACTGATTTAAAATAAAAAAAATGTTAAATCAGTATTTCACAATTTGAAATGTTTATTAAATAGATTCAGTAAGGACATATATTTGGACTGAAGCACCCTTTTTTGCACAACCAGAAGAAACATAGAAGAAATGTATGCTATATTATTGTAACATTTAAGGTGAAAGAGAACACAAACATTCAAAACCTTCATTAAGGATATGTTGCCTAAATGAATTGAGTGCAGAAAACCAGATTACCCTGCGTCCAGCATACCGTGTGTAACAACAATAGGGAAATCAAGAGTATACATATGTAAAATTCAAGGAACCAAATAGTCAATCTCTAGCACATCCCTTTGAGGATCTGTATTAATCTTCATGAATTAGAGCCACCAACTCAGTTGTTTTGGTCCATACAGACTGCCCATGATATGTATCATTGTATTAGGACAACACCATGAGTCAAGTTTACCATTTACCGTTTGGGAGATATTCTCTGTATGTGTAAAAATCCAGGATATCCAACTTATAAGCTAGCTATAGTCCTTATAGATTCAATAACTGTGTGCAGAAATATTTCTAAAGCTTAAATATACATGTTTTGAAATACATCAAAACATCGACGATTTCTAGAACTCGGGTCTATATTTCTATAGTAACCTTAGAACAAGGCAGACTAACGTACAAAAGTTTATTTACAGAGTTGACTAATATTCCAAAGAGCGTAAAACTAAATACAAATATTTTGTCGTCCACACAAATTGGCCACTAGGGCTTTAAGAAAAAACCTAATAGTTATGAAACAGCAGTTACTTTGAGCATTGCTATATATATATACACGACGGGGGGAAAACGCAAGCCAAACCATTTGTCCTAATATATATACAGTGCGTCAATTTCAACTAGGTAAAACAAGGTGAAGAATTCAAAACAAACCAAACAATCTCAACCAATACACACACCGAGAAGAGAATCAAAGCCATATAGTTCTATGCAACGCCATCGATTTGTCGATATAGCTATAAAATAACATGACTTGCGAGTGGAAATTAGCCTGCTACTACCCTAGTACTAAAACAGTTCTATATATACATAATACATCCCAACGAACAGCAGATATATAATTAAATAAATTGTAGAAGGAACCAATTAATATATCAAATGAAAGAGTTTGAAAAGGGAGAACAAAGAACTAATTGCGTACCCACTTTGGAACGCATTTGTTAATTAATAAAATAAACCTACAGGATCTTGGAAACGACATCCATGCAAGGCTGGTTATTATATTGCATAGCATTAAAATATTCAGATAATAAAAAATAAAGAAAATACTCAAAATGTCTTCCTAAACATTAAAGAAATTTGAGAAAAAGAAACAGTGATGATATACATATATAGAGAGAGAGAGAGATAATGGTGATGACGAACCTGCAGAATCGGAAGAAGAAGAAAGAGTAAGGGCTTTGAATTGGGACTCGATTCTTTGGAAGAAGATCATGGCTTCCTTGAAGGGTTTAGAGAGTTCTTGCTCATACTTGGTGAGCATCTCGCAGTAGGCCTCCATGAACTGATCCAAAGCTGGATCTTCACCGAGAGATCCTGATCCACTACTACTACTCACCATTTGACCTATTGTCGCCGCCGATGCGCACGCTTCTTCCAGCCTCGCCACCACTTCAGGCGGCGCTCCAACCTGCACATCATTGTTTTCAAATAAATATTATTATTCAAACTCTTTAATGATGATGATGAAAACATATGTTTAAACAAGATCAAAACTCAAAAGGCGAAGAGACTTGGACCATCTTTATAAACAACATAATTACTTAAGTTCCTTGTTAACATAATGAACTCAATGAGGCATGACAAGAACATGATGGTAGTAGTAGTACTGCATGAACAACTTCATAATACCAAATCTTTCGTTGAGGATGGGCGTTCTGAGTCCTACATAGTCCTACATCGCCCTACCAAAGGTGCTAATATCGCCCAATCCACATTATTTTAACATAATTTACAATGAGAATATGATTATTAAGATTCTCAGATCTCAGCTTCCCAAAGGAACGAAGCTTGGAAACATGAAATATCTATCACTTTCAGGCGCATGTCAACTAATATGTCCTTTCAAGCAAACAAAACAAAAAAACAAAAAAAGAGGACAACGAATGGAGAATTGTGGTACTAACTCCTACGTTTGTAGGAATTGAATACCTATTTGGGAGGTCAATATAAATATATATGTGTATTCTAATTATATCGATGGTTTAAATTTTACCTTTTGACAGTTGATATAGGAGGCCAAGAGGCGGTGATAGTGAGGATGAGCCATGATCTTAGCCTTGACAATTGAAGATGAAGAAGAAAAAGAGCTGCCGCCAACACCTTCATTATTGTTGTTGTTGTCCATGAAATAGGAGGCGGCAGCTGGGTTGTGGAGAACGAAGGAGGAGCCGCCGCTTGTGTTATGCCGGTCGTGATGGTTGTTGGACGGAGGCAACTGGGGAAGCTGGTGAAACTGATGAGTCGTACTAGTATTGTGTGCATCTGCATTAGGATTAGGGTTCATAGGTTGATGATGATGATGATGATGGTGAGAGTGATCAGCATGATGTGATGAAGTCATTAGAGGCATCATCATCATTGGACACATTCCTCCTCCATTACTGCTGCTTTCTCCAAAAGCCATCATACTACAAGTGCCATTGGAACCACCTTCCATTCTCTCTCTCTCTAGATCTCTTGCTATATCCTATCCCTCACAAATTAACTTTGTTACCTCGTCCTTTCTACTAGTTTCGTTCACTTGGCTTTGCTACAAATCACTTCTCTCTCTCTCTCTCCCCCTCTCTCTCTAGGTTAAAGTGTTTTTATTTTCTCTGTCCTACGTAATAATGTTATACATGCATATGCGGATCTGATCCTGAACTATATCACTCCTCCAAAGAAAGAGAGGGCTCTCCCGGGTTTTATGCTACAACTTTGATTGAGCAGGCTCTTAACAGGGAAATCCTAAGTAGTGAGTGAGAGTGAGAGTGATAGTGGTGGAGGATATGGTGGGTCAGTAGTTAATTATGTTAGTGTTTTTTCTTCATTTGCTGGGTCTGCCAAAGCCTGCCTCAGATTTCCTTTGCAAAATTCCTGTTTTATCTCTCCCTCCCTCTCTCCCTCTCTCCCCCACATGCATTTAACTCCTCACAGACATACAGAAACGAATACAATACTCTCTCTCTCTCTCTCTCTCTCTCTCTAATATGGTAGGGTTTTGCAACAGGAACAAATAAAGGGGCGGTGTTTCACAAAGACTCAAAAAAAATTTTGAGGATCATTGTAAAATTCATTGGTAATATAAAAAGTAGTTTAGTTATTTATAAGTAGATAAAGAGTTTTTTTCTTGTTTTGATTTGAAAGTGTAATAAATTTTCAAGCTAACACATGGATGATATAAATCAGATGACGTAAAACATATATGATCGTAATACTTTATATATAAGATAATTTGCTCTGATATGATAAAAAAAATTATTACAAAAATTAATTAACAACATAAAAAATAACCTAATTATTTATAAACAAATACAAAATTTATTCATAATCTCTAAACACTCAGCTGGTTATTTTTCTTTCTTAGACCATCTCCAAATCTGGGCTAAAAGCTAAATTACCCCCCCCAAAACACTCTCCAACCCATGTTAAAATTTTAGGCTAAATGCCAAATGTTATTTCTGGGCCAAATACCCCTCAGCTTTCCCCCGGGGTAAATCCCAAATGTTTATCGGAATTTAAATTTTTTTAGATTAAAATGTTCATAAAATTAATTTACAATAATCTACATATTTTTTTTTAAGAAAAAAATTAGTCTAAGTTCATTCTTTAATAATTTCGGGCTAAAATTTTAGGGCAGAAGGGTTGGAGCAGAAAAGATGTTTCTGGGCTAAAAGCCAAATTTTTCGGGTTAAAAAATTTAGTTTTTAACTCAAAGGTTGGAGATGGTGTTAGGGTAATACAAACTCATTTGGTTATTATTGATAGATGTGTGAATGTGAATAACAATAACAAATAATAAATATATGGTAGATGCCGTGGAGATAGGAAGGGAGAGTAACTGAGGAGGGGAGAAATCTATTACTCTATCACACTCTGTGTGTCGTGTGATGCAAAGCTTTACCTTCCCGATGAAAACTCTCACCCTCTTTTCTTGCACTGCCACTGATGCGCTGCCATTACTGGCAAAGAATTATGAGAGAGATAGAGAAGGGAGAGACCCAACGATCGATCAAATCGAGGGAAGAGCCAAACGGGACACCTAATGGCTAAATAGTATATATATGTGTATGAACTCACACGGATGAAAATATTTTACACTAGGAAAATAAAAATTGTAGAGAGAGGGAAATTGGAATCACTACTGCTAGGTCTAGCTTTCTCTCTCTACTGTAGCCTTTGCTGCTTTTTTCTTTGTTACTACTGGAGCTTGATTGCAATCTGTCCACTCATTTAATATTCGCACTTCTGCTTGTTGTCCTCTTCTTCTTCCCCTACGGCCCAACGCCAACACCATTATCCATCATGATCAAATTAAAATAGTAAATATTCAATAAAGAATATGTCTTATCATGCAATATATATGGGCATATTTTAATTTAGTTTGTCATGTGCTTGTCACCTACCAAAGTACTGATGCTCGTGCCCTATCGGACACCCATATGCGTCTAGAATGTATTGATGTTGCCATTTTCTTTTCTCCTGGACACTTCTTTATACAAAGTCATTTCTCTTTGCACTGCTCAATCACAAGTTGAAATGGATTAACTTGTGTTAAAGAAACCATCAAGAATAATTAATGAACAAGTGCTTGCACATGCTCAATATATTCACGTAGTATGCTTTTTTTAGAGTAACATTTACTATTTTATTAACCTCTTTGATATTTTATTTGAATAATAATTATCTAATGCACTTACGTTTATGCATAATAACAGAAGTTAATAGTATAATAGAACTGCCACGATGTCATATATATGTGTGTGTATATATATATATATATATATATATATATATATATATTCAAAGTTGGTCTATAATAACTATGTCAACTTGTTTTATAAAACCTTGTCATCATTATTTTAGCACAAAGTGAAATTATCACTCTAAGCTATATTAAGCAAAAAGGGAAAACTTGAATTCGATATGCTGTGGGTTGAAAAAAAATGTTTTATTCACTATGACAAACGCTTGCAACTTATTCATTATTGTGTAACCTTATAATAAAATTTTGACAATTATAATCCAACATTATATTTCTTGTAATTAAGACGTTGAATTAAGTTGACACTTACATTCACATTGAGCCTTTCACGTGAAAGTTGTAGGGCCAATAATGGTAACGATGATTGGGTATTTTAGACGTCCACTCACAAAATCTAAAATGTCTATACTGCAACAAGATGACCACCTTGTTATAGTCTAAATTGTAACATACGATGAAACTCAACCTCATCTTGTAACAATTTTTTGGTAAAATTTGAAGGGGGATCAATATCTAAATTATTTTGTTAATTTTATTGAATTAAATTGTATTCCAATACCCTTGGATAACGACACCATAAACTTGGTTTCTCATTAAATTAAATGGTATTCCAATACCCTTAAAAAAAACACCATAGACTTTTCTCATTGTTATGTACTGCTCTATACCAATACCCTTGTCAAATTCACAGTTGTGTATTCATATCAATCTTCTTAGTCACTGTGAAACCCTTTGCTGTATTTGGCCAAATGTGCTTGCGTTCTCTTTCAATTATATAATACCTATGAAAAATGTTTTTTTTAATAATACCTATGAATAATGTTAGAGACATTAAATTTGCATACTAATAATGTGTCACCAACAAAAAATAAGCATGTTAAATAATAATACTTAGATAATAATCCAATTATCAACTTTTAAGTCATTTACTTTATAAATTTTAACCTACACATTTAATCTCTCTATTATTACCTAATATCTATATATACAAATGATTTATGTACAATTTTTTTTTTCTCTAGCAGTACCTAATCTCTACTAATTAATAAAACACTCATTGTCAACCAAAATCCTATGAAATTACCAATTTAACCATCTAATTAAAACATAACATGAATAAGAAATATGGGGCAGAAATGTAATTTCACACCACCAAATATTGCTGTTTTTTTTCAAAGCCTCACCTACATGTAACCTTAACATATATCTAATTAAAAAAATTTTAAAAAAAATTTCTCACTCCCACATTATCTATCACTCTCTTCCTCTCTCCTTCTATTTCAAAAAGAAAAATTAAAAAAAAAAATTATCAAACACTTGGTGTGCGCCTATATGCTAGTATCTATATATACAAATGATTTATGTACAACATTTTTCTTTTCTCTTGCATTACCTAATTAATATTTATATATACGAATGACTTATGTACAACTTTTTTCTTCTTTCCTCCTTTTGATGCTAAGAAAATGCGTTCTTGATTCTTGGTAAACGTATTTAGAATTTTAGACGATACCATCTCAAGGAAATTAAGAAATGCTTGGAGAGAGAGTTTTTTTTTTTTTAAGTCTTCTTGGATTTGGTTCGAGTGAAAATCAACTGACAAAATCTTTTTCCTAAGCAGTATATGTATATAAGGTCATCTCTAACTGAAGGAGGGCAAGAGAGCTCATTTTAACTCTATAGTTTTTCGAGAAATTAATATTTTAATGAATAGTGGTCATATTTCTTACCATCTCCAACCGAGGGGCCAAAGGCCAAACATAGCTCTGTGACAAAAAATCATCTCCAACTGAAAGGGCTAAACGATCATAGGTCAAACATAATTTATTATTTTAAATGAATTAATATGGTTACTAAATTAAATTACCTCAATAATTTTTCGATATGGAATCTCAATAATTTGACGTCTTGGATTTGATTGTCACGTGTCGATATGTGCGTAACTTTGCATATTTCTTGTTGAGAAATAATCTCAATAATTTTATGTCTCGGATTTCAAGTCTCACGTGTCGATGTGTGAGTAACTTTGCAAATTTATTATCGATAAGGAATCTCAATAATTTCACGTCTCGGATTTCGAGTGTCACATGTTGATATGTGAGTAACTTTGCAGATTTCTTGTCGATAAGGAATCTCAATAATTTTACGTCTCGAATTTCGAGTGTCACATGTCGATATGTGAGTAACTCTCCAGATTTCTTGTCGATGTGTAATCTCAATAATTTTTCAGATAGGATTTCAATTGCTGGGTGTTGAGATGTAATTAGTTGTGGGAATTTTAGATAGGATTTTTATATGCATGACACTTGTTATCTTTAGCTTCCAATGTCCATAAATATGATGTATATTAGCCTATAATTCACACAACTTCAGCTTTGCCCTCTCCAATATATTTTTCAATTTAAGTTTGCAATGAATTCAAACTTTAGATCATCTTCGGATTCCAATTGGGGGTCCTCATCCAATTCTAAATTGGAAGATAAATGGGTGCATATGAAATGAGAAAGTGAGGAGTTCGATGAAGAAGATGAAACATGACGCAACACATCATATATGGCAGTCATGGCTGGGGTCATGAGGTGTGAGGCAACTGAAGAACAACCTCAACGAGGTGGCTCTGTTGCTGGTTGCGATTACAAGCCAAGAAATAGAGAGATGGTGCATGAGAATCTAATGAACAACTACTTCAACACCAACTCGATGTACACTGAAGAAGATTTCAGACGTCGTTTCCAGATGAGTTGTCATGTCTTCGAGCATTTACTTCATGATGTCTAACATGTCAATCCATACCTTCGACAGAAACTGGATAGAGTAGGTCGCCCTAGTTTCTCACCTCATCAGAAGGTTATTATTGCATTCTAAATGCTGGCATATGCCTCCCCAGCTGATGCGATGGATGATACATATGGTATGTCTGAGTCTACATGCCTTGATAATCTTGTTGAATTCTGTCACACAGTTCTTCAACTTTACAAATAGGAGTACCTCCGTGAACCAAATCAAGCAAATCTGGATCGGCGCATTCGCAAAGCTGAAGACCGTGGCTTTCCTCGCATGATAGGGTCATTAGATTGCATGCATTGGCAGTGGAAGAACTGTCCCACCGAATGGCAATGAGACTTTAGCGGAAGATCGAGAAAGCCACAAATAAGTACCTACAACAAGATCTTGTTGCACATATTTGGACGAAAAGAAGCATGGAGTAAGCGTTTAAGTTTTATGTTGTTAAATGATTTTTTTTAACGTTGTTTAAGTTTGAACAACTTCCCCAGGTAGTACTATGGTAGAGATTGTGTTCTTTAATGTTGTTTAAGTTTAATGTTATATAAAGTTGTTTAATATTGTTTAATGGCTTAGGTAGCTGTTGGATTTGAATTGTTTGGGTTGGTTCGGGCTGGTTGGTTGGCTGGATTGGGCAAGCCAATTGGCCTGATTTGGTATTTTTGGTTCGGTGGGATCCATAAGTTATTTGGTCTAACTTTCGATTAGAGATAATTTTTATATTATTTCAAATTATTTTTTACCTCAGAACTCTTTAATCAGATCGGTTGAAAATGATCTAAAATCTCTCACTCCATCTCGTTTATTATTAGTCAGAGTCATAGCATGTAATGCGTAATTATTCGGCATGAAGAAAAGTTGAGTTTGCTGCAGCTAATAAAAATAAAGCTGGTAAATCTGGTGGGACAGTCCGAATATCTCTTCCTCAGATCTCTCTCTATCTCTAGGCCTCTTTGCCTTTACATGTACGTAATTGATCTAGGTTCTATTTTTCTCTCTCCCATTAAAGTTGGTAGCTGTATGTATTCCTACGGAGCTTCACTCCTCTCCACTCCCATGGAGTCTGGACACAGCAGAAAGACAGAAGAGCTCCAATCGATGAAGAACAAATTGTCTCCATTTCATTGTTTGCTGTGTATTATATTATATATATCGTATATTTGTTTATTTAATCTGTATTGTTATTGTATGTATTTCCCTTGCAATGTTTACTTAATTTTTGTTTACAGAAAGAATAAGCGGGTCATAATCTAGAAATCTCGAGTATCTTCAATGACTTGTTAATCTCAACTTCACCATGGAAGCTGGTTGTTGATAGATTTTTTTTTCTCTCTTAATTAACGAGTTGGTGAAGAGAGGTCGCACTTGGTGCGATGGCAAGTGCCTTCGCCCATGAGCAGTAGATCTCGGGTTCGAGACTTGGGAGCAGCCTCTCCATAAATGGGGGTAAGGCTAGCCGACATTCACCTCTCCCAGACCCTGCGTAAAGCGGGAGCCTTATGCACTGGGTACGACCTTTACGACCAATTAACGAGTTGGTGAAGCTTGTGGAACTTTCTTAATCAGAAAAATCCTCCAATCTCTATTAACCAATGATAGATACGAGTCATATGACGCAAAAGGGTGATTATATGGTCATGTAGTTGGTACATTTCTTATAATTCTTATTCTGCAACTTCTAGCAACTTAAGCTCAACTTATTTATCAGAATAAGCTTCTTGTGCTTTTGTCAAATGTATAAAAATAGGAAAATGTTACGGTATATTGAGTAAAAAAAATAGTACTGGTATCTTTGTTTTAATAAAATTACATTATACAGGACAAATTTAATTGTTCAAACGTTACGTGATAATAGTGAGGTTAAGTAACAATTTGGTTCATTAATTACACTACCAATATTAATTATTACATCATAATTTACACTATAAGCGTAAATTATTATTCATGCAAGTTCTAGAATACCATATCATTCTATTTAATAACACAAAATGATATTATTATTATATAACAAGATTGTGGATGTCATATTACTCTATCATGCAAAAATGTCATGCTTGAACATAATTACATTACAAAAACCTTATTTGATTGAAAAATACAAGTACTTTTTCTTTTAAAAGGTTCCCGTAGACCAACCACAGAAAGAATAAGGCTTCTTTTTTAATTTTACAACTCTGAACAAATGAACGGTGCCTGCCAATTTAAAAAGGGCCCCCATGAAAAAAGGAAAAAGAGGAAGGAAAAAATAGAGAAGTGGATTACCAAAATCTTGCAAGAATATAGACAACTTAGTTGGATAAATAATTTAAAATTATGTACACTAGACAAGACGATCGTTTGCATAAGTGGGGTCCTAAATCTCGTGATAGATATCCCGTACTCAATAAATCAACTCAGTTAAGATATAGAGACAGACAATATTCCAAACAAAAATATTAGGAATCTAAAGACAAATCAACCTGAAACTGATTAAATTGGAATTCTATTTGTTTTTTTTGTTTTGTTTTCCTGGTGTGGTGTTATGGGGAGGGAGAAACAGGGTTCAGAGATTGAAAAATGGGATTTGTAAGTAGGCAGTAAAGTACTTGGATTTTGGTTAGGGTTTAGAGTTACGGTTGGGTGGCTGTAGGGTTAGGGTTAGGGTTAGGGTTTTGAAATGGGGTTAGAGAATAGGAGGATAATAGCACGCGAATCCGTCACAAATCGTAAGAATAGAAAGAGTAAGTAAAGATATAAAGTTACAGATACGTCACTGGTGTGAAGCGTGAAGTTTCAAAGTGTGAAGGGTTTGAAGACTTGAAGTAGAAGTGTGCGGGTGTAGGTGGGAGAGAGAGAGTTTATAGAGTGATAGGCCTAGGCTCTTTGCAAACAAATTTTTTTTCCAACGGATCCTCTTCGGATCGTTTTAGTGAGAATCCTGATGTTCAAAAATTTTATCTACCCATCATATATCATATTATTAATTTTTACCAAATATTATTTATGTTTAATTTTAAATAAAAATATTTAAAATAATTTATGACTGTACCGAAATCCTCGGAAAAAAATCCGGATTCAAAAATTTTCACACTTGAATTCTTATTTTAAGTATTTAATTATATGTATTACGACAATTAAATGTACTAGATTGTGTTTTTGGTACACTAAAAAACCTCTCATTGCAAACAAAGCTTATCTGACATGCACTTTACGTCCTGTCCATCAACAGTTGCATGATAGAATTGTTTCAGATATATTCTAGAGGCCATAAAATAAAATATATTTTAAAGGCCAAATTTAAGACTTTTATTCTTGTCAGCAAATTTAAGACCATTTTTCTTGTCAACAGATTTTAAACTTTTGCTAGGATCAGGATAATAGTGATCTGTGAACGGCATATTATCACTTGGATAAACAATTACACTGCTATATTATTATTATTATTATTATTAGAGTAAACTGTCAGTTTACCTCCTGAACTTTCATCTCACTTTTGATTTCCCCCCTGAACTTTTCTATTGGAAAATTAAGGACTCAAACTAATTTTTTTAGCCAATTTGCCCCATACCGTTAGTTTTTCATATATTCCATCCATATTTCCGTTAAGTGAGACCATGTGCACAACATGTGAGGGTAGTTAAGTTATTTCACTCTTAAAAATGATTAAAAAACTGAAAATAAAAAAAAAAAGCAAAACTTTCCCTCTATTTTTTCCCGCTAATTCCTATCCTCGATTTTATTTTTCCCTCCCATTCCTATGCATGAGAAATGACATATGGTGTTATTGTCTACCATTTTTATTTTCTCTAACAAATTAATAATTTGACAAATGCTAATGGTGCTATTGTCTCCAAAGCAGTGCATTAATATAAGAAACCTTAATCTTTTTTATGGACATGTTTCTTATATTAATGTACTGCTTTGGAGACAATAACACCATGAGCATTTGTCAAATTATTAATTTGTTAGAGAAAATAAAAATGGTAGTACATGCTTCAAGAAAAAGATTAACTTAGCTACTTATGAAGACAATAACACCATATGTTATTTCTCATGCATAGGAATGAGAGGGAAAAATAAAATTGAGGATATGAATTAGCGGGAAAAAATAGAGGGAAAATTTTTATTATTATTTATTTTCAGTTTTTAATCATTTTTAAGAGTGAAATGACTTAACTATCCTCACATGTTATGCACATGGTCTCATTTAACGGAAATATGGATGGAATATATGAAAAACTAACGGTAGGGGGCAAATTGGCTAAAAAAATTAGTTTGAGTCCTTAATTTTCCAATAGAAAAGTTCAGGGGGGAAATCGAAAGTGAGGTGAAAGTTCAGGGGGTAAACCGACAGTTTACCCTTATTATTATTATCAAAGGCAATTTATTATGGATTATATAGAAAGAAGTCAAGGATTATTCACTTAAAAAAAATCAAATCAGCAAGCTTGAGCTTAGCTAATCTTGTTAAAGTCGTGTTATATTTTTCTTTTGAGTAAAGTTGGTAGACTAATTTCTTAGATTATATTTACTAAATATATAATTAGTCATTAATATAATTTAAACACATTAATCAACACTTAAATAATAATTCAATTATAAACAACTACTCATATGTTTTACAAAATATAATTTAAAAAAAATAATCTCTTTAACATAATATTTTTATTTTCAAAATTTTTATCAATGAAAAAAAATATATTTTTGGTATCATGATACTGCATGTTTTTAGTACCACCATTTTCATTGATTTATGTTATCTCATATTTCTTATATCTGAAAAATCATCAATATCTATCTCATGTTAATCTTTTTTAGTTTTAAGCCAAAAAATCCAACATTTTTTTTAAGTCTAAACCAGATATTATCTATTAAATGTTTAAATAAAATTACATGATAAACCCAACCCAAGCCACCGTTTTGTGTTGCTTATGCTTCTTTTTCTTTAATTTTCGTTTTTGTTTCCCAACAAAGAAAAAAGATTACATGATATATTCATTTGTAGCACTAGAAGTAGCAAGCTGATAAAAAAAAGAATTTTAACGAAAAACTTCCGGTATTATTTATTTTAATGAAAAATCATATTTTTACACTAAAAAATCAATCCTTATACTATTTACTTTACCCTTTATTATATTTATATGGTTAAAACTCAAAACTTTTAAACTTTTTCATTTGTTTTCCTATAAATAAATCATTTGAGAATAATATCGATTAATTAGCAGAAATGATTGTTATTTGATATTTCATGTGGAAATGATCATTTTAATAATAAAGATAAATTGATCACATACGGATGACTTAATAATGATATATAACGACCATTCAATGATGATGCAATCATTTCTGAAACTACTTGTCAAAAAGTGATTATTCTTACTAATTGCACAATAATATTTGTTGTATTATACTAAGCATGTTCTTCGGTTGTTTGGTCCCGGTTGGCTGAATAGAACCTTGCCTTTAGGCTCTATATGGTGAAAGTCGTTTAGCAAAGAATCTTTACAAAGAGTCCAATTGTCTCACACACACACACACACACATATATATATATCAAAATGGAAACAATGATGATGGTACCTTAGAGTCTCATTGTGAGCTGGCCTAAGCTGAAGTGAAAGAGTGAATGATACAAATATGAAGATCAGAAGATGCATGGCAAGAGCTTGAAACTCACCCGTTCAAAGCATTTCCTTTTACACTCAAAATTTCGAATATGAATTCAAATCTGTCTATCTCAATCTCCTGTATAGAAAAAGGAAATTATAGAGATGCATGTATAGTAAAGGAAGGAAAGATTTTATTTGCACTTATGAAAGGGTAAAAGTTTAATTAAAATGGGAGTAGTCTTAGCAGTTTAATCTCTAAATGCAAATATAAACATGGGGATGATGAGATAATCGACGTAGCGAGCTAGTTCTTCTGTGCGTATAATTCCCAAACTTGTATATTTGCAGAAAATTCCACGCTATTTTTATGTAATTTTCAAGATATACATCCCTCAACATATTCCCCAAGGACATGTATTAAGTTGTCAATGCATATCCAGTCAGTCAAGGATGACAATTCCATCCAATGAGGTTGATATGTTGATTCACATGGTACAACCGAGTTGTAGGCTGTAGCTAGCTAGCTGCATTAACAGTCTACCTGAGTAGATATTTATAAATCATGTTGCACATATTGTAATTGTTCTTTTTGGTTCTATGTTCTTCTGCATGTTGTTCCCGAAAATGCAGCCTTCCAGCTTCTTCTTTTTTTCTGTCTCGTTTCGATATCTTTTTCCCTTATTTTCCCAATCAAGGACTTGGTTTTTTAGGCCTTACTTTTGCCAAAGCTGTCGTTGTAGGGCATTGAGGAATCTACATTGTATATAAAAATTCATTTCTTAGTATAATGTTTTGAATCCAATGATTGAGAAAAGAGAATCAAAATTATTGAATACCAACAACGAACAGATATATGCATAATGGATCTCTCATATCCCAAGTTGTTATATAATTACAGTTTAATATTGTGCTAGATACATTTAAAAATTGCTTGAAAATGAAATACTAATATTTAAGTCTATTAGTAAGAATTTCGTTTTACTATACAAAAATGAACAATAAACGCTCATAAAAATCATGTTTTTACGATATAGAACTTACTCTCAACCATAAAAGAAAAAGAAAACATTGAAATATATAAAAGGTTGGGTACAACGAAATGAAAGATACACATAATTGATTTTGACAAGAGAATATTACTATTGGTCAACATAAACAAAGCTTATAATGTATATTCCATTAGGAGATAACTCCCACCCAACTAGAAAGAGGTTATTTGCTTTTCTACTTTGAAGTTAGCTTATCATGTTTTCCCTTTGTGGTGCCTCTTTGCTCCCATTAAGCTTTGCTTCCTGCACGTGGAATTGGTATTAATCAACCTTAACATAATCTTAAATTTATCGTTAATTAGTTTAGTACAAACATTATGTGGGATATAGAAGGGGGAGGCTTTTTGGTAATGATTGGAGTTAGAGATTAGATTCTTAAATCTTAAAAGGTTTGTTGAGAGTTTTCGCTCTTTTGACGTAGAGAGACTCGTTTCTCATCAATTCATCAACGTAATAAGTGATTGCTAGTCAAATAATTCACTTTATGAACATGTAATAAACATCTATCAAGCGATTAATATCATTGACATTACGTATCGGTTGCAAATTTGCAATAGAGAATCTCACCTTTTGAAGACCTTTAACTAATATTATTAGGCGACCAAATCTCTTATCGTGCAAAAACATCTTTCATCTTCATTAAAAAAAAAAGGAACAGGACATATATTGGCATATAAACAGATGTTTTGGCCGACAACATACGGCTTTTGGTGTCCAATCTTCTATCCCACTATGGACGGAGCTCGACTGAGTTGAGATACCTAATTAGTTCCCATCCCACGCTCAATCCCTCCAAGAAATGGAAACCAGACCACATACCATGTTGTATGTGCCTCCTTGTACTACTACTAACTTACTCCTTACTGAGTTGGCACGTAGTTTTACAATGTCCAACTTGAATTTCCACAAGCTTATGTTTTGATGAAAATAATAACACAAATAAGTTTTATTGTGATTTTTGTAGACATTCGTAAATGTGATGGAAAAGCGGGACTTATAATTCATAAGTTATTGTGAAATAACTTGTACAAAAATAGGTTTTATGATGGTTTTTGTAGAAATTCGCAAAACTATAAAAATGGTGAACATTAGTTAACAATTTTTTGAGAAAAATGCAGCCGTTGAGTTTTCGCATTTAACAAATGTTAGGAAAAGGTCACAAGGTCTTTGGAAGCGTTATTACCATTTTTTGAGTCAAGAAACTATTTTTGATGAATTTTCTAAATTAACAAATAAATTATGGCTCAAAGGCAAATCAAAGGTGTTACAGGGCAAGATGGAGCTCTATCCCCTTTGGAGAAAATGTTCAGTGCATCATCCGTATGCGGAAAATTCGAGATTCCGTATACGGCAGCCACACTGAAGATGCTAGCAGAAAGCTCCGACCTTATCAGAACTCTACAAATGAGCATAAGTAATCATTCCATGCCAAAACCAAGTAGCTGATATGAAAATTGCTTGCCGGATGCCAACGCCGACAGAAATTCTCCCCATTGCCCAAGTATTTAGTTCTTAAAATTGAACGAAGATGCTTTATTGTTTCCAAACGTATTTTACAGTCAGACCCACATCTTGAAATACAATGTACAAATGGATTAAACAGTACAGGTTCAAGTTCTTCATACCTGGTACATATATTGCTAACAGATAAACAGCAAATGTCATGGTCCAGCCGGCTATAATTTCTGGATCACAACCGAATTGGCGAGGCCTGCCTGCTCAATTGTTTGACTCGGATCATTGAGGAGCTTGGGAGGGAACCCCATAATCTGCAGGTGATAATTCCTTGGACCGTCAGGCCTAGATGTATCAATGAAGCCACGAACGTCATTGATGGTATGATGGTAGTTAAAATGTCCAACTATGCGGGTCCCATCAGCCAACCTAAGTTGAACCGATGTTGATGGCAACTTTTCATCCACAACCAGGCCTGCGGAGGGGGTTGGAGCAGTGTTGAGAGAAGTCGATGCAGTCGTTGGCTCAGATGCTGCTGGAGTAGAGCTGCCACCCAGAGTTCTTCCCACACCCTGAAATGGAACATGTCGCTTCACCAGTTCCTGCAAGGAAAGAAATATAAATAGCTTGTAATTTATAATATTGTCCGCTGGCCTTTGAGAGCAGGCCATCTAAATTTGAAACACATTTGACAGGAGAAATGCAAATGCAGATATGAGATCATTGGAGAATCTTCCACTTAGATACTTCTGAATGGAATTGTACAAAGGAGATCTTAAAGAGAGAACTCACCGGGCACTTCTCATTCCTCCTTATTAGATTGACATGAACTGAGGTACTTCTATCTGCAGGCTCCAACTCTTTTGGACATTCAGACTTTTTGATGCTCTGCATTGAGACAAAGAATGAGATGGAATATCATTTATGGGAATACCACGACACAGAGCAAAAGCAAACCAGTGCTTACGCATGAGAAAATTCATCCATGAGATCACATGCATAGTCATCACATTAACTAATGCATAAGAGGACGAAGTAAAGAATGTACAATGCAAACTGTACAGAAAATAAGTTCAGAGGACATTAATGGACACCCTCCACCACAACAACTGATACTATAATCTACTAGTTTCCTTATTGTTTTTCTTTGAGTCAAACTTCCATTGATATTACCTCTAAGAAAGATGCATTTTCTGGATCGTCCAGCCGCCTTAAGGGGCCATCATTTATAGTGAAACCGTTAGACCAGAAAATGATGTTGTGAACAACAGTCTCAGGCTGTGCAGGAGTAGGTTGTACAGTTTCCCCAGAGAGTAATCTACCAGTTCCCGCAAAGCTTCTTGAGCTTGAAGATGCACTAGAAGGATCAAAAGGCCCCTCCGTGGCTCCTAACTCCCTTGCTTGATCAAAAATGGAATCCACATCATTATCCTTTGTAGGATCCTGGACAAGCATTCCACTGCAAGTATTGTAATTACACATGTTAGACTTTCTTCAGAATTTCATACAAAAATTATGAGCTTCTAGGCTTGTTAATTTCTGTAAGACAAAAAGATAAAGATTTTATCGAAACAAGGACACTATCCGTGACATAAGAATGATAAAATCACAACAAGACTTAGACATGACATAAGACCACAATGTAAATAAAACACAATCTAACAAATCACAGATATAAAAAAGATATTAAGCGGACCATGCATAACGTCATAATATTCCCTTCAAGGCATAGGCTCCACTGTGATACATAACGGAACGAATGCAATGCAAACCTGTAAATAGAATACCAAGTGAACATGATATCACCCCACGGATGTCCAAACAAGGTCAGCAAACAAATCTCCAAAGATCCCAAGCCACAACGCAATGCAGACAAGATGGTAGATACAGTTCTAGCAAACCCCTTCCACAAGCAGTATCGACTCACCGTCAAGCTCCTCTAGAAGCTAAGTAATCAATGGCAATCCAAATGAAATCTAAGCTCTCGAAAATGGCTTCACTTGAAGCTCTTCCTACCACACAAAGACCACCAAATGGCAGATGCCAATGATCGCTTATGTACAGTCTCAATAAGATTAACAAAACCAGAAGGAGAACCACTAAAATTAGTTTCCACAATTAAAATCCCGTTATAGGTCCACTTTGGCCAATGCTACGAGTTGAAGATGTAGACTCCTCTCTAAAAAGCTTTCGGTTAAATGTTAAAACACCTACTTATCCTGGAAACTTGACCTGTAACTACAAATTCTGGTTCAATATAGCAATCGAGAAATGAACTACTTATTTCTTACTCTTCACCCGAAATTTACAGACTAAGCAGGACTCGGTCTATTTTTGTGTATGTGTGCATTATTGTCTATTAATCATTGAGCTCAACAAATATGAGTATGACCGTTCAATAATCATGCATGGAAGTATTCTTGTTGTAATACTAAGACACAAGACAGTGCATATCTTGCAGCGGATTTCCCGTAAAACTCGCTTTCAAGCCATCATAAGCCCCTACAAATATGTTCCCTAATGGAACCCAGAAATGTCTACACACAATTAAGAGTTCATAACAACTTCAACCCATCTGATCAAAAAGAAATTGAAGGCAATATATCATAATTTCAACCCAATTGATGATAAAAACGCCTCCTTTTCCTCACCAAAACATAAAATTTCCATATTTCTATGTTTTAATTGATATAATTTAGCAAATAAACATGAAGAATTGGCAACGAGAAACATACAAAGATTCATAAATTCGAGGAGAAACAAGCATGGAATAATACAAACAAACCAGAAAGAACAAGACTTTCGTAAACCAAATAAAAAATATGATCCGGAAATTGAAGGAAGTGTTAAAAAGGGATAGTCGGAAAGAGAGAGATGGACGGACCTTTTCTCGCCACCAGTGTAGTACTCCGGAGGGCCATCGGAGTCACTGTCCGAGTCCGCAGACCTCCGGTTCAGATCGGAAAGTGTACGGATTCCTCCGGTTCGACTCTTTTTTTTGTCCTCCGACGCCATTTGCTATCTCAGAATCGAAACCAAACAGAGAGAACTTGACTATTGACGGACTGATCAGCTTTCTGATTCGTCACTTAAAACGTACGCACTTCAGATGCGCGTGTAAATGATGTTTCCGAGTTTACAGTTTACACCTTCAAGTTTGGGCTAACTGCAATTTGCACCCTCAAAATTTGTGATTTTTTACAAAATGAGCCGATGTTTCAATTTTCCTTCACATTGCACTTTGAAGTTTTGATATTGTATCAATTTATATTTTTTGATGTTTGACCCGAATTTTAGGTTAACGTGAAAGTTACATGGACCTCCTGCTTCCTCTTGATCGATGTTTATCCAAAACGACAACGAACCCCGAACATTTTGATTTCAGTTATGCAAGTGTTACTTCTGCATTTACCATTAAGTTAGTCCATATTTATCCCATCATCAATTAAATATAAGATCATCACTAACAAGTTTTATAATTGGCCAATTATTTGATTCTCCATTTTACACAAATCATTCTTCGAGGAGTGAGCGTCGGATTTTTCTTTTTTAAATTTTCAACTGTTTTGACTTGGTGTGGTATTAATCACCATAAAGTGTAAATTAAAATATTATGAACTTGCTAACGTAAAATGCCAACCAAACGTTGAATCGTTTTTTCGTATAATTATTTAAAATCCCATTAGAAGTGATGGTACGTACCTTCACACCATCTACTTGCAAAGTAAAAGTAGACACGTACCAGAGCATCCATCTCTTTGGGGGCTTCAGCTCCCATCCATGACAAATTCAATTTCCTGAAATAATTATGCTGACTGATATGAAAATGTCAAAAGACTACACTTCTGACCAACTGCAGTGCAATATATTCACAAACAGCATAAAAGAGAGTCTTACAAATCTATCTGAAAAGGGAATTACTGAGCGGAATACATGAATTCGCAGATTCCCACCTTCACCTCCAATTTCCTTCTTTTTCTTTGGGCGAGCCATCATTAGTTGCCAAGAAACTCGACTGACATGGTTCACAAGGATAGATAGCACAATACAATATATTTTGGTGCACAAAACCACAATCAATGACAAAGGGCTCAAACAAACGCAGCATAAAATAACCCAAATGTGATAGTTACAACTGAGGAAACACTGATAGAACCGAAAAACTATTGCTCTAACACTACCTGCGCCAAACAAAGAAACGCGATAGGCACACATCTAAACCACCACCGCCGCCGCCACCACCACCACCACCACTCTATTATTAGTCCAAGATCAGAAGCCATATTGGCAATAAGCTGTGCAGCGTCACGTGTCGCAGGAATTTGAACGTTGATTGAAACCTATACCCGTTATAAGCTCGTGTCAAACGCTGTTTGAAAGAGTGATATGGATGGATTCTTTTACGAGAACAAACCAACCACACATAATAATTCAACTGACTGCAATAACCTTTTGTCCCTCAACAGCACCAGCAAACGCTACTGGCAAAGCAAGCTTAGAAATATCGTGCAGAATTCAAAAAAATTCCAGAATAAAACAAGTTCAAGTATGCATTGCTAATTGACGTAATAATCAGTCCCACACAATATTGAGGCAGAAATACGTTACGTTACTGTCTAAGAAGGACCAATTTAGTGCATTGGCTAAAGCTTCGTCGGTTGATTGTATACTGAGCTCTCTTCTCTTTACGCTCTCTGCAAACTCGCTGAATTTAGCCTGATCTGCAACAGCCGCGTCTCACAATTTAGCCATATCTTTATATGCAATTAGGGTTGCACCAGCGAACAAACCAGAGAGCACAGCTGCAACCACCACCACAGCTTTTGGTTTATGCACTGATTTCGGCACCTGAATCTCAATCTCTGACGCACTGGAATGAAAATTGTTGCTCAAAAGAGCCTTCATTGCATTTGTTAATTAGAAGCATCAAACCATTTACCAAGAAAAATCTTGAAATTTCAGAAAAGTTGAGAGAAAGAGAGTTACTTACGGTGGCACGGAGAGGAGGAAATGGGACCTCGGGTGACAGAGCGGCGGAGGAGGATTAGGGCATAGGGTTTGACGGAGGGGGGCGGAGGATCGCCATTTTGGAGCAGTTCTCAGCAGTCGTCCGAAAATTGCCATAGCTTCTTTCTCAATTCTCATGTGAAAATTTTGATAAACATGCGAACTTTATGAGGTGGTGTTTGTTTATTTGTACGTATGTATGCGTAATTGGAAAGAGGTCATCTCTTCCATCAAGATCACCGAATCAAGTGATCTAGATTTTTGAAATTTGATCAAACGGTTAAAAACAAAGATCTTTTTAAAAGTTATAATAATTTTAACCGTTGAATCAAATTTCAAAGATCCGAATTATTTGATTTAATAACCTTGGTGAAAAAGATCCGGAGATGATCTCTTTCCTGCGTAATTGTAGTAAACATGCAAACTTTATGAGGTGGTGCTTGTTTGCAAATTAACACCAGTTTCCAGTATTTATATTGGGCTGGGCCCAGTGGGTTTTTAATACTATTCATTTTCATTACAAGTGTTTATCATTACCATTATAAGTTGTTAGGATCTACCTTAACTTTATTATGGAATGGATGCATATTTTAAGGGGGTGTGCGGCGGGTGTGCTATTCACACACCCTATTTTACCTTTTACATATCTTTTGTTAATTTCTGCCCGTTAATTTTCTTCAATTCATCCAATCCGACGGCCGAAAATTAGAAGGGTGTGTGAAAAGTAAAATATGGTGTGTGAATATCACACCCCTATTTTAAGTGGTAAGACAATTCTCACATTAAATGAGACTAGTGCAAAAATCATATGAGATTAAAATACAGGAATACCTCATGCTTTTATAAGATATGTACTACTAATAAGGGGTCAGACATATTACTTGAAACTTTCTCAAAAATAAGGGTAAAACTAAAAGGAAAAGATGGGGAAAACATTCTCAAAAAATAATGGTGATTACAACGAGCCTTTATCTTGAACAAAGGAGTCTACCGCCCTTCCATTTTGTGTTCTATTTAGCAAGCAATAGCCACAAAATCAGCCGCCTGTCCTCTCTTGCAAATTTGAGTCAATATATTAATATGTAGTCATAGGAGGAAAGATTACTTTGTGTAAAATATTTACCCACCAAGTACCAACTTTTTCAGAAATTTTTAATTGTGATCAGAACACGAGTGGCACACCACGTGTTTTTATATAAGTGATGAGAAATTGTATTTTTTAAGTTCTTAATTTTTTAACACACATATCCCACTATATATATATATATGATATGTGGTGTATCACTCTGTGTTCCGATCACGTTGAAAAATCTCTCAAAATTTTCAAAAAATGTAGTGGTAACGAGCAAGTAAAACTTGTTAAACTCACGCGGTCAATTGGCTATGCCAAGGTATCGACTCTCTTACAGCCAAGTTTGAATTCATCTTCTTGTAGTGGCTCGATGTAAGTTGAACAAAACTAAATCTGTTGAATTGGACTAATGCCTTGACCTTTGTTTGATCACCTTATATGAATTGAGACTTAACTGATCAAATTGGACGATGTTAACATATTTGTTCTACAAGCTTCCACTAGGGATGACAATTCTAACCATTAAACCTGATAAATGTGGATAACCACCCGAATGGATTGGATTTGAGTATGAAAATTCAGGTATATTTTGAGTATGGGGAAAAACCGTGATTATTATGTGGTTATGGTTTTGGATATGGTTATAGGGTTTCCCAATCCGTATCTATCCCCAAATCCGAACCGAATAATATATATTATACATAGTATTAAAGTATTAAAAAATATATACATATATGTATTTATTATTCACCGAATCCATTACCTTGAAGAATACAAAAATTGCATTGTATGAGTTGCATTTTGTGGAAAAGTTCAAAAAGTTTTAATATGAATCAAAATCTATGAGAATTCAATGGTACTTATGGGAGATCTCAAAGATCAAACCAACATTATCAACGTTTAGCTTTAATTTTTATGCTTCACAAGATCCATTCATTAAATCATTTTATACATCAAATATTTAATGACGAAATTAATATTTACAAAATTAATGAAGATGGATATAACCGTTAGCCGATGGGGAATGCGTTACCCAATGGGTATAGTTATGCATAATACGCGATGGTTAATTTGCGGTTATGGATATGGTTAGTTTTTGTGGTTATGATGATGGATATAGTATTTTAGTCCCCAAACCGAACCGTTACCATCTCTAGCTTCCACTCGAGTGGCGAATGGAGACTTGTGAAACACAACATGTTGAAGGAAAGCAACAAATGTCTTTTGAGTTACAGGACCACAGGAACCATCCTTTTGGATTGTAACTTGTAAGGCCATGAAACAATCTATTCATTTCATTTGTGGGAGGAACAAGGACCACTTGTTACTCATGGAGAATTATCACCATCCTCAAATTGTACACTAGAAGGAGGTAGCTAGTACAAGTAACTAATTTTGTGAAACCCTATAAATCCACACCAATTTCTTTTTGTGACAAAAGCATATCCCCATCCCTCTCTTTCTTGATTGCTTTGCCATGCTTTAGCAAATTGTTATATAGGATAACGGCAAGATGTAATTTTGAATTTTGAAATTTGGAAATTCAGTTTACATACATTTATATTCCGAGATATATAAATGTACGAGGGATTTATAAGTTTAAATTTGAACCCAACCCATCCCTCTTCAACTCATGTGATTGTTGTCTTCTTTTCTCTTTTGGAGTCTCGTTTGGAGATGTAAAAGAAAACATACGAAATGTCGGATGCACACAATGGGACCTAGGTGGTCTCAAGATCACTCGGAATTCAAGAAATATACATGTATAGGTTTTTTGAGGACCCTTCGAATGTTTAGTAACGGTCCTTTTAAGTTTACCAAGCGTTTAACGAAATACCTCTCACAGATTGGATCGACAACACTCAACAAATTCTCTTAATAGCACTCATCAAATTGCTTTGACATAGATCAATATCTATTGACATGTGCGCAACTTAATTTGCCCGTGATAACAAACCTACCAAGTGTTTGACAAAATGCTTCAATGGATAAACTTTTTTTTTGCACACTTCTCGCTCTATTTCGATCTAAAAAACTTAAACCTTTTTAACACTAGAACCATCTAAAATTCGAATCTTAAATCCGCCGTTGAACTCTAAACATAAGGTTACATAAATACATACATTTTCCTTACCGAAACCCCTTAAAATTGCCGGGTGAAGAGCTTTTTGTAATACAGGATATTCAGGCGATACTTTACATGACATAATGCATTCCCTTTTTCAACAGGAGATGCTCATGCTCAAACCGATTCATTTGGATCTCGTACACCATCGAAAAGTAAACCCAAAAATTAAAGTCAAGCTATACTGGCTGTAAGATGTACCCAAGTCAACAAAATAAAGCTGCAGAAACCCATAAATTAAGCATGCAAAGTGCTCCAAAGTCCAAACTAAACTCAACATTAAACCTGATTTATAATCGGCACAATATGCACATAAAGCTACTTTTCAATCTAATTACATGAGAAAAAGAAAGAGACTTTTTCCCCCTTTTTTTCCCTTCATTTTTTCTGGTTCTTTTGGAGGAAAAAGAAAGAGAAGATTATACAAAACGGACCCATTGGTAATCATACAAAAATAAGTTTTAACATGGTGGAGATGAAATTAAGTAATGACTAATGAGATGATTAATTGTACTTAATACACCTTCTTGGTGAAAAGGCTGCGCAGATTGAAAAGATTACCGACAGCCCCGCCATTTCCTCCTCCACCGTTAACGCCGCCGCTAGCATCACCACCACGGTTGTTGCTGCCGCTTCCACGGCCGCCAATGCCAACTCCAACTGCACTATTCTCACTTCTACAGCTCAAATGGCTTCCATACCCAATACACATCGGAACATTCAAATTCAAGACTCTAGCTTTCGAGCCGCTGCCTCCGGCGATGACGGCTCCGGCAGTTTTTTTACTCCTGCGATTCTCCGGCACTTCCTTTTTTGTCCCCTTTTCAGCATTTCGAGCTTGTGGGTCGGAGTTGCTCTTTCCAGCAGCCGAGGCTCCACGCCGGACCTGCCAAACCGGGCTGCTCCGACCCAAATGAACTCCGGGTCGACCCGGACTCGCAGGTGGCCACTTTCTAGACTTCGACTCGCCCGTTGAGTTGCTCCTTGAACACGGCGCGCTGTTCACCTTCCGGGTCACCGGAGCTCCGAACGGTTTGGGTCGGGTATATGCGTTTCCGGCGGATCTACTGCGCGAAAATGGCCATATATTGATGTTCAGCTCCGCCGAGCTCGCTCCGCCGCCGCCGCCCTTTCGGTCTTTCTTCTTGTCTTTCTCTTTATCAGTCTCGTCGGCTTTGACGGATTTCTTCTCGCCCATCCTAAAAATGTCCCTCCAACGCTTCGATGCGGTTAGAACGGGAGCAGCTGACAACTCAGGTCCTGGACCGGGTTCGGATTCTGGGTCGGGTTCCGAAATGGGTTTTGGGTCAGGAACAGGAGGTTGTGAGATGGGTTGTGGATTTGGGTCAGGTGGGTCGGAGTGGTTAAGAAAAGGAGGGGGGAGGAGGTGGAGAGGGAGAAGGACGCCGTCGACGAAGAGCTCATCGGCGGAGAGGAGATTGGGCTGAGGGCAAGACGGGTTTCTCCAAAACTCGAACTCGGGGGAGTTGGAATCGGTGCTGGTTCGCCTTCTTCGGCTGCTGCTCTGTGAAAGGTGGGGTTTGAATTTGGGGCTGTGCTCCATTGAGATGGATATTTTTGGAGAGATAGAGAGAGAGAGGAGTGGATGGTGGAGGGGAAGGTGGGAAGGTTATTTTGTTTCCTGAGGAGTCAGGGGGAGCGAGCAGAGTTCAGTGCTTCGGACCCTACAAACAATAAAGAAATGAAGCCGGAGGATTCAAGCCATTAAATAAGGGTGACGAGAGCCTGCTTGGCGTTGCGGTTTATTGTTTGATTTTTGTTTTATAATAAAAATTAACGAAAAGTTTTCAAAATTTATATTTTAATTAAAAGAACAAAATAAAGATCTAAATAATAGTATCTGAAATGATTTTTTTAGGTCAAAAATATTTTTAATTTTAAAAATGAACGGTACCAATGTTTTATTAAAACTCTGTTTTTTATATCATTTAAAAAATTTAACTATTAACTTTAGTATCATGTAATTTATAAAAAATAGTCTTAAAATTTAATTTTGCTAGCATTTTCTTTTAAATAAAGCAGGGGAGGGGTATGTGTTATTTGTTTAATCATATTACAAGATACGCAATTAGTTTTCTCTAAATACATACAAAAATTTCTTAAAAACATATAGAGATAGAGAAGGACTTATATAAATAAAAAACTCTAAGCCTCAAACCTAAACTTATTGCACCGGAGAAGAAAAGTTAGGCGATGGCTTTTATTTTTTATTTTTTATACGTACATCAATATTTTACATTAAAAATAGATATGCTTTATCAGTGTTGAGGTCTATTTTTCTGCATCAAAGTGATATGATCCTTTTGAGCATTTGGTGTGATAATTGAATATGAAGGCATGCCACATTTTCATTTTAGTGTATAACTAAAACAAGGTGTATTTTTGCTCACCACCATTTAGAGTGGTGTATGTTCACCACCTTATTTATAACCGTTAGATGAGTTTGAATTTTGAGATTTGTGCTTATCCACTACACGAATCTCAAAATTCAAACTCATCTAACGGTAATTAATAGGGTGGTAAGCATACACCACACTAAATGGTGGTGAGAAAAAATGCTCCCTAACTAAACACTATATTTACGCGTACACGCAAATGCAAATTAATTATTTATTATTCGGTGAAAATTTTGTTAACTAAATGACTATCAAGCATGTCTTACGTGCATAAGTAATTTTTTTTTTTCAGTTGAAAAAAAAGAGAATAATTGGTGGCAAACCACGATTATTTATCATTTCCAAACCCAGAGAAGTTATAGGGAATTTCATCCTGCTTGTGATTACAGTCAAACAAACTTATCAGCTAGGATCATCAAACATAAGACCTCTCATATTTTTTATTTATTGGGAAGCCAAGTCTACACTCTTACCACTAAACCACTTGACTGATATGAACATTGCTTTCTCCTCTTTAGCGGTAATTTAGTAACCGAGTGGGATTTTCGGATAATGATTAGAGTATAACTTCGAAGTATTTTTTATTCACTATTATATATCCTTATGTGAAATTTGGTTGTCAATTATACCATGACATTTACATCTTTAATTTTAATTTTAATTTATAGAATTTTTAATGTAAATGTAGAATATCCTTTATCCTGATTCATGATTTCCACCTAATCAATCATTCATATACATCTTTGACTTATCAGAACTCGCTCATGTATATATATAACTCTATAATTCACATTTCGTGCATGCCTAATTTAGCTTTCTTCAATTTCAATCCTTGATTATTCAACGACTTCAATATTTTCTAATGAGAATTGTTGAGGAGACTTTCTGAAAAACGGGATACTATATGAACTTTTCTGCCATTTTATGTCTGGACATACTATTTTATAATATCGATACAATAATTAACGTTAAATTATGAGATGACAAAATATTCATAGAGAATCTCACTTTAACAGAATCTCATTAGCATTTCTTCTTTTTTTCTAATTGCATAGAAAAATGAAAGACAAGTTAGAATTCTCCATCGATAGCCATTAGTTTACCAAAACCATTGATGAAACATTGAATTATATATTGCATGTAGTTGATAAAAAAATCTACAAGACACTGGAATATAGAGCTTGTTTGGAACTGCTTGTAAAACGATTGAAAGTTCTTTTAGACAAAATGTTTTTAGGTTCCAAAATACTTAAAATGCTTCTTGCAAAATACCAGTTATGTGCTTCTTGCACGAAGCAATAAATTACTATTTCATGATTCACTTGTTATTTTAATAAGGACCGAATCCAAAAACAATTTCACCAAAAATGTTTTTAGTCATTAGTTTTACATAATTGAATTTTGACACTCAATCTTGCTGTTCAAATACAGTATATCCTATATGTATCATAAAAAAAATCTCACAATTATCTCTTTTGATGATGATAATCCAATTATTAGCAAGGTAGTGACAACATATATACAACCAAAAGTGGATTAACCATCACAAACAATGTGGACAATATTGTGAAATGAGGGCAGATGTGGGGTTTCAGAAAAAACCAAGTTGCCTTGCCCAAAATCATTTCAAACCGTTGACATTCACCACCATTATTATTTCTCCCCGGTTCATAAACAATCTGTTGATCCAAAAACATCAAACACAATTATATCACTCATAATATTTGATTAATTAATTATATGGGAAAACGATTTTCACACACTTTATTTAGTTTCTTAACACTCATATTTAATTATGGTCGTTGATTCAGTTTGATGTATTCAATATCCGATGATTATAAATAAAGAGAGATGTACGAGAATGTGTGAAAAGCTAAAAATGTGTGTGAAAATCAATTCCAATGTACCTAACTCAAAAATGATGCATATTGATTATCCTCATTTGATAATTGATTTGGTACTATGTCTAACATGGAGGATCTTTGGCAGATGTTTTTGTTTATTACGAAATGAATGTGGTATGCTTAGAATTAGTCAAATGTTTTGGGGTCTATGATAAGTTTTTTAGAAGAAGAAGAAATCTTAGCATGCGAACATTTGCGTTTGGGAGTACTTATCTATGCGACAGTGTGCACTCATGTATGCGGATGTTCTGCGTTTGAGGGTACTTACTTATGCGATAGTATGCACTCATGTATCCGGATGTTCACATGCAAAAATTTATCAATTCATAAGATAAAATTTAGTTAAGAAATATACCTCTCGATTAATTAGCTAGTTATCGTTTTATCAGCAGCTGACTTGCATTCTTCAGCAGCTCAGCTGGCTGCGGGTTGTAATATTCCACACACCATGCTGAACATCCACCATCGAACGAACACAAGTCCAAGACACATAAATGGCGGCTTTAAAAAAATGGTGAGGTGGGAAATATATGCAGGAAGTTATCAATTTAGTTTTGGCCAGTTTAATGGAGAAAATTTTCAGTGTTGATGTCATAAATCATGATTTAGTGTTTAAATTGAGGGATATGGATCTCATCCAGATTCAAATTAAGGGGATCCTAGTGATTCTCATATCTTAGTCATTTATCGTGCATCGTGCAGTTATAAATTATTTAACTTTTTTTTATTTTTAAATTAAACACAAACAGTACTTGACAAAAACTAACTGCATGATATATGATGAACGGTTAAGATGTGGGGATACTAAAGTGGATCCGGAGAGGATCCTCTTCCTAAATTGAGTATGCGTGAATTAGTCTCACTACATAAATTTATTTATTTATAAATTATAATATATCATGGGTTTACGATATATATGAATTATGTCGTTCACCTGTATTATAAAATAATAGTTTCACTCGAAAATGTCTTAATTTATTGTTTTTGTTTTCAACCAACTGTCATATATAGAGGCAGATGCACACTGAGACCAAGGTGATCTCAAGACATCCGGATTCTGAAAATATACTTGAGAAGGTCTTCTAAAGATCCTTCGAGTGTTTTGTATGAGTTCCATTTGTCTCTACTAAGTGTTTGATGAAATATATGCTAGTCATATCTTAACATGTTGCGTTGACAACACTCGACATATGTCGATATTGGTTGACATGTGCGCAATATAGTTTGACTGACACAACAAACTCACCAAGTGTTTGACAAAATGACTCGAATAAACTGAATTTTTTTTAGACGATTCTCGCTCTGTTTCTATTTAAAAAAACTTTGATCTTTAACACTGGAACCCCAAAAATTCGAATTCTAAATCCTTTGTACACTACTCTATGGGATGGACATAACCAAAGAGGAATAAAATAAGATGACACACATGAAGTCGTGGAAGTATCGAAACACATGCAATAGCCATCACTCATCACCCCACAACATGACAACAACAATTCGGGTGGACCTCATCACAAACAGAAATATTTGATGAGATGATGGCTAAGTTGTTGTGTGACAGTAATGGTGGCGAACTTTGTGGACCTGGCGGGAATCAAGCATGTATGGCAATTGGGAATAGCTACTAGCTAGGCTCAAAAGGATTGCCTTTTGTGAGTTTTCTCCATCTCTTCCTCTGTTAATGGCGTTTGTTTGTAGGCAAAATGATGAGCCATGTGAAAAGGAAAAAACGACCCATTCCATCAATTCAATGGGTCCCTTACAAGGACCCGACTTCTTTGCCCTCCCATTTCTCATACACTCCTATCCCCTCCTATTTTGTACGGTTACGGTTAAACCATGTCAACATTTTATATTGATTATTTTTATAGAGATAATAAGACAAAAAACAATAGTAATATAAAATGTTGACGTGGCTTAACCGTGACCGCACAAATAGGAGGGGATAAGAGTGTATGGGAAGTGGGAGGGCAGAGAAGCCAGGTCCCCCTTACAAACCCACCCTTGTTCATATACATCGACACTACATGTCGTGACCTCGCTATACCTGATTATGTATAGGTAGATGTGGATTATGGTTAGTCACTCACATAGTTTTGATCAAACGCTCAATTTTGATCAAAGGCCGATTTATTAAGGGACCATGGTGGTTTTGAGACCCATTGAAGATCAGAATGAATAAGAAGAAGAAAAAAATACATGAGAAGAAGATCTTTAAACACTCTCAAGATATATTACGGAATTCAGGAGTACCCTTTGGGTATTTGACGCAACACGTGTTGACAATGCTCTGCAAGAATCTATAGACATATGTCGACAAGCTCGCTTGAAAGATGTCAGCATATGCCAACAAGCTCACTCGAAAATTGTCAACATACGTTCAACAAGCAACTATCAATAGACTGACTAAAAAGTTGTCGTATTTGGCAACACGTACACTATATGATATAAATTGACTACATGTTCATCAAATGCACTAAACTCTTTCGAAGTTAGAATTCTAAATCCGCCACTAATCATAGATATTTGTGTGATTGACATTTAAGGAACTGTTAGAAAGCGCTGGTGTGATTACTAATGTCTTACTATTCTATTTAATTAACTAAACAAATGCTAGGATCCCTCAAAAAACAAACGACACAGCCCGTCTGTCATGAAGCAGAAAAAGGTCGAAGCTATGCGTCCAGTATCTTTACAAGGACAAGAACACATGCTATGGGATGTATGGTGACTACAAGAGGTCCCATATTGCTTAAATTCTAGCTTTCTATCATCTTACTTTTACAACTTTACAGATTAGGTGAACTATTCTCTAAACCCTCCCCATAGATTGCTAACGTCGGGGCCTTGGCAACTAAACATAAAACAAGTGCATAAGACAAAATCTTCGCATCTCTCCCCCTTAATTTATTTTTTCCCCATTTGTTGGTTTTTTCTTTTGGTGTTGGGGAAGCAAAAACATAGATAGCTTCACATGGTGCTGCCTTGTCAAACAACAGTGGAGTTAACGGAAAAGAATCTTGAGATTCGAGGGATTAAAAAATTATGCCAATTCATCGCGTACGGTCAATTTTTGTTAGATACTATTTATATTTAAATTTAAATTTTAAATGATATTTGACTGCACCATGTACGATGAATGATGAACAGACATGATTTCTGAATCCTTCGGATCTCCAGGAAAAGGATCCGGCGAGGAAGATGGTGGACCAACATCCCCAACAATGGAAATAATTTTTTTTTATAACAAAAACACTATGTGACACGTAAGTATTAAAAATATAGCTTATTTTTTTAACATGTGATAAATATTTATTGGATGCCATGATCTACTAAGATTATACTTTGGTTGCAAGTGAACCTTTTTCGGCTTGTGTTTCACGAGAAAAACTTGTATAATACAACTTTAGTGATATCGTAAGCTAACTCTTTATTATGTGAATTAAAAACACAAACACGGAGTGATTGCTAAGAGAAAATTTTATTTATAAAGAATACGTCACTGCAGAGTATTCCAAATTAATCAAATTGTTGAATATAAAAAGTTAATACATTGTATTGTTTAGTTTGATCTAGATACTGCTAAAGTAACGTTGCAGTTACCATAAAATTTTAGAAAGTAATATAGCAGATGTAGGTAAGTTTCTGTACATTCACAGCTCAAAACCTTATTATCTATTGTGCGAGAAAATTTTAGTTGTGACATGAATATAAGTAGTACATCATGTATTTTAATAAGAGTAGTGAAAAATTTTATTTTTTAAGTTATTAACTTTTTAGCACACATATCCCATTATTTATATAGTGACATGTGATGTACCATCCCGTATATCGATCACACTGAAAAATCTTTAGTAGGAAACCTCAAGAAACCCAGGTCCAAAAACCGAGAACGACAAAGCCATGGTAGAGTCTGGTTCGGACAAGGATTGTCTGCCCTCCTAGTTGTGGTGCCCTTCCATGCCCTCCTATTTTGTGCGGTCACGGTTAAACCACGTCAATATTTTATATTAATTTTTTAATGAGATAATAAGACAAAAAATAATAAAAATATAAAATATTAACGTGGCTTAACCGTGACCGCACAAAATAGGAGGGCATAGAAGTGCACCACAACTAGGAGGGCAGACAATCCAAGTCCGTCTGGTTCGGACCTGGCATCCTCAAACCGTTCTGAATCCTGACCACATAGCTAGGTTTGTAGGCTCATAACACAAAGGTCTTGGAGTTTGCTATTTTTGCGACCTCGATCATCATCGCTCACTGTCGTCCGTCGATGCTTACGACTTGGCAATTTAAGTTCCTGTAGCTTTTATTCTTTCCAATTGTTTTTTATTGCACCATCTGCACAACTTCATTTGTCAATATGCACGCTTCTGGGTGATCCTTTATCTTTTGTTTTTTTTTTTAAATATTTTGGTTGGCCAATGCGTTTTGGGCTTATTTTGATATGATGGTTGACGATTATATTTCCATTTTTGTGTAAAACTTTAAATCGCAATTTATTTGGCTTGAAAGTGAAATGATATTGCACTATGGCTGAAATTGGATAATATATTTAGGGTTGAAAGAAAAGGATATGAAAAGAAAACTACAATATTGTGTCACAATGTTATCTTAGTTGTGGAATGGCAGCCTCTTACACGTAGTATGTGAGGGACTAGCAACCCATACTCGATTTTACCTTCTTACAATTAACTATCAACCTTTATGTATACTATGCATGTGTTTAGGATAATAATAGATAATAGGGATAGATATGTGGCGCTATTTTCTTACACACGTTTTTGTAAGATCTATTTAATAATGTATTTTAATAATCAAAGATGTCTATCCTTTAGGTCTTCTCATCATGTTTATAAAAAATCATTCAAGTTTGAAACCATGTGACTGTTAGATTAAGGGCTTATAGTTTCTTTACTGTATTCATCCATTTTTTTTTCACTATAAGCAAATGCATTAATAGTTTTGGATTTATCTAATTTTTTGTAAGAATGATTTATGATTGATGTTTTAAAAGTTAGACGGTTTAGTCGTTAAAATACATTATAAAGTGGACCCCTGCAATAACATGTATAAAAAATGTAGTACAACGAATCTGCCCCATTGATAATAAGGAGAAAAAGTACAGAATGGGAGAAAATAGAAGTAAAATTAAACTATAATAATGCCCTTGATTTTTAAAACAAATACTAAACTCTTGGCATTTAAAGGCTATAATAGCCCTTGAACACTCTTTCTCTTAAAAGATAGTATAGAGCACAAGGATTTTGATTATTAAGTTATTATAATTTGTGCATGTTTTTGTTTTCCTTGGAGCACAAGAATTTTCATTACTTATTCTAATAGAGCTAGGTTTTTGGCCGACCATATACATATGCTATTATATATGTCTTGAATATTTTGTGTGGGTGCTTTCCTCCTGTTTGCAATTTCTGTGAGTTGAAGTTGAGAGACAAGACATGGCAACGAGAGCTCGGGGGGAGCAGGAAGAGCGTGAAGTGGCAGAAGAAGGGACACATGAGGCTTTGCCACCTAATGTCGATGATGAAGTCAACGGTGATGATGAAAGTTCTGAAGACGACGACGATGAAGCTGATCTAAAAGCCGAGATTGAACGAATACTCAAGGAAAAAGCAGAGAAGCAGCTTAACGTGGAGCAAAACGCAGAGCTTCTGCGAGGAGAAAACCCTAATTTGCTCCTTCTAGACTACATGTTTAGTGGGAAAAAGAAGATGGGATGATGACGTGGCGTTTAAAAATTAACCAGGGCAGAGGTGAAACCAAGACTTCTACGAGCTTCATCAATGGCACTGTTAGGAATCAATCTCTGCATCTCAAAAGTTGTATTGATGCCTTTGTAGTTCACAAATTCTCTAAAATCGACGGAGAAGAACGACAGATACGGCAAAGGTAAAATATGGGGTGGGTTGGCAAATACCCAAAATGTCTACACATCGACGGAGAATTTTCTTCTACATTGTGGTCGTTAAGCAATGTCACTATTCTACTCAGACTCAAGGGAAGACAAATATGTCAACGATGCTGGAAGAAATATCGAATTGTTTTCCCAAGGTTAAATGAAATTTCACAAGCAAGGGATAAATGAGTGATTCTACTAGGATTATATCTTGGTTGCAAGAGAGCTTTTCTCGGCTTGTGTTCACGAGAAAAACACACTTGCATCAACTGTAACGATATCGCAAGCTAATGCTTCACAGTGGTACAAACAGAAACACGTAGCAGAGTGATCTCAAGGAGAGAAATTTGTTTATAACGAGGATGTCACTACAATAGTATTCCAAATTAATCAAATTGTTGAATATGAAATGTTAAAAACATAGTATTCTAAAATTACTCAAACTTTTATTTTATTGATAAACTATCTAATTGATAGAAGAGCCGAGGAGTTAATCTCGTCTTGTCTCGCCTCGCCTCTAGCAAACCAATGTTGCAAAGTCGTTCTTTTGGCGCTCGTCAGGCTCGACCTGCACAAGGAGAATGAACCATACATGTCCATGGCAGAACAGAAGCAAAACAGCTTTGATCATAAAAAGTGATAATACAATCGATCATGTAAAACTCTTGTCTATAATTATTTAAAACCCCATTACAAGTAAACGTACGGATCTTCACACCAGCTAATCGTAAACCAAAAGTAGACACCAGAGCTCCAACTCTTGCGGACTCCAGCTCCCATCCTTCACAAATTCGATTTCCTGCAATAGTTAACGCTGACTGATACGAAAGTTTCAAAAGCAACCACTTTATTACATTTGGTAAACTGAAACAGCAGCATAAAGTAAAACAAGACCAACTGCAGGGCAAAATGTTCGTAACCATCATAAAACGTAGACTTACAAATCTATCTGAAAAGGGAATTACTGAGCGGAATACGTGAATTCACAGATCCCCTTCTTCACCTCCAATTTCTTCTTTTCTCTGGGCGAGCTAGCATTACTTGCCAATAAATTCGACTGACATAGTTCACAAGGACATATAGCACTATTAAGCATATTTTGATTCACAAACCCACAATTAATGATATAGGGCTAAAAAACGCAGCATAAATATAACCCAAATGTGATAGTTAGAACTGAAGAAACATTGATAGAACCAACTAATAAGAGAAATATGGAAGGAACACGTATATTAGTCCAAGATCAGAAGCAATATTTGCAATTAGCTGTGCAGCATCACGTGTCGCAGGAATTTGAATCTTGATTGAAACCTATACGCAGTGAAGCTCGTGTCAATTACTGTTTGAAAGAGTGATACATATGGATTCTTTTATGATCGAACAAACAAACCACACATAATATATTAAGTAAGTGCAATAACCTTTCGTCCCTCAACAGCACCAGGAATTGTGCACAATGCGGGCTTAGAAATACCAATATCCTGCAGAATTAAAAAAAAAAATTAATTCAGAATGAAACTAGTTCAAGTATGGATTGCTAATTGACATAATAATCCGAGTATGCACAAGTACGTTAGTACGTTACGTTACTGTCTAAGTAGGAGCCATTTAGTGCATTGGCTAAAGCTGTATCAGTTGATTGTATACTGAGGTCTCTTCTCTTTACACTCTCATGAAACACTCAGCCGCGTCTGCATAATGCGAGAACATAACGCAGCTGCAAACCCAAACCCAAGCACCCCAAACACAGCTTTTAGTTTCCGCACGGATTTCGGCCCCTGATTCTCAATCTCAGAAGTATTAAATCTCAGAAGTATTGGAAGGAAATTGGTGCTCAGAACAGCCTGCATTGCATTTGCCAATTATAAGCATGCATAAATTTCTTATTCTTGAGCATAACAAGCCAACTAATTATAGTTAATTAGTTAATTAATTGACGATCAAAATAGCATAATCTCTAACATAACCAACAACAAAACGCCCCAATCACTCTTAATCTTGAGCATTCATAAAAATAAATAATGCAAACCATTTACCACGAAAATTCTTGTAATTTTAGAAAGGTTGACGGAGAGAGGGTTACTTACGGTGGCAGAGACGGCGAGGAGGAAATGGAAGGTCAGGTGAGATCGCGCGCGGAGGAGGATTAGGGTTTGACGGAGGGGGGTGGAGGATCGCCATGTTCGAGCAGTTCTCAGCACTCGTCCAAAAATTGTCATTGCTTCTGGTACGTACTACGTACTGTTGAATTCTAAAGAGTGCAAAAGTATGAGAGAATGATCCTTTTATTCATTGACTCCAAAGTTTGGCTTAATTAGCATACAAGAAACAAGTATAATCAGAAAAAAATTCCACGTCTAACAACCCTAGACTGTTGGGATTAGGTCAAACACTAACTATGTATTTTCTCCGACAAATAAGGATTATTTATCTAATTAACTAAATGAATTAAATAAAACTAATAGATAATTATCCAACAAGTACCACTAGGTTTGAAATTCTCCTAAAGATTAGGTCAAAAACCAAGAACTACAAAACCACAGTAGAGGATCTGGTTGGGACGCATTGACGATCCCCATTGACGATCAATAGTTGATGCGATATCCATGGTTGTTGGATCGAGAACAGTAAAGGGAAGTGATTTCTCACATACCTATTTATTACATTGTCTTAACACACTTCGATGCAGAATTTTGTTACATTGTCGTCCTTGAGCATAAAGTCACTATTCTACTCAAACGCAAGAGAACACAACTTTTCCTAAGGTCATATGAAATTTCACAAGCAAGGGCTACATGAAACTCTAAGCTTAAACAGAAACTCCGAGTTCCAAGAGTAGCGTGTGGCTGAGAGCGTTGGATGCTTGGCCATGAAATTGAATGGGACCTGCAATGGAAAGATTTTCAGATTAGTTGTGGAGAAATGTAGCTGCAGTTAAAATGGAAATCACAATATCGACTCATGGGCCTGTAAACGGGTCGGGTTTATCGGGTTTGGATCAGGTTCAATCCGACCCGTTAAGTTAACGTATCACCCGAACCCAAACCGTTAAGCTAACGGGTCATCTGAACCCGACCTGTTTCACCCGTTAACACACGTTAACAATTATTATTATTTTTTTTTGCATAGAGTTTATTTTTTGTTGTTAAGATTTTATTAAAATTACTAAAACATCCTCAACTAACGGGTCTAATGGGTTGACCCAAAGTGACCCGTTATTTAACGGGTTCACCCGTTAGCGACCCGACCCGTTAAGCATCCACCCAAATACTAATATTAACGGGTATGGTTGGGTCGGGTTAACGGGTCGGGTCCAAAATGCCAAGTCTACTCATGGCTAACAGTAATCGCTGATAGTTTTGTTGGACTCGGAAAAACCAGGCCAACCATGACAGTGGAGAAAACCAAGACTGAGAAAAGAAAAAAACTCATGAAGTTCATAAAATATAGGTATTCATAACCCACCAGGACTGATGTAACGGTTGTTGATAGCCCAGTCGTTCCTCAGGGATGCAAATTTCTTGAATGGTGCACCTGAAAATTCAACATAAATCAAGAGTTTAAGTGTGATTGTTATAACATAATACTTGAATCACACTATGCCGAAAAACAGAAACATAAATACTCTCGAGAAATCTTTACCTTCAAGTTCTACCATTGCCTTCTTGATGACAGGCTTGAACTTACCTGGAAAACAAATTCAACAATCAGAAAATCTCCAATAATTTAGAAGGAATCAGATTGCCAAGATACAACCAAGTACGTCTTATATAAGATCCTAAAGTACTCTTTCCTAAGGAAAACTTTTGAAAAACACAGAAGGCAATTTATCAGTATAAAGATAACTGTCAATATTTTCGGAGAGACAATGATCTGATGGTATGCCTAGGACCTGGGAAAAGAACCTACAACCGCATAAAAACAATAACCAAAGATTTACTATACCATGTCTCCTTTCCACGTCCATTAATGAAGTCAATGCCGTTCCACCAACCGTCCATTCTTCCACAGGGGCATCCAAATTCCCAACCTGGATCCATGTCACGAAAAATAACATGCATAAAAAGACTTAATATTAAGAAATGATACAACTACGACAATGGAATACGGAACCAACGGCAACTAATACAAGCCTAATTAAGAAAGAATATATTTTGGCAGACTGAATAAATGAGACAGAGGATAGAGGTACAAACTGATGATATCAACCCAGTTTTTCCACTGTGAAGGAGAGCTCCAGCGGCATAACCCAATGCATAGCAGTATGTAGAATCAAAGTTGGTTGGTAAACCACATCTTCCTTCATACCTACAAAAAATAAGTGACAAAATGTGTACAAAAATAGGGATGCAAACATTAAGCAATATCTCCGATACACAACCACTAAACCTGTATCCTGATCAATCCATGCCAGCGAGCGAATCAGTTACCCTCAAAGCCCCAACTCATGGGTTGCACTTATTCTTAATCATTGAAACCACATTTAGCCAAAGGATTATGTCATTACGTTAAAAATTAAGTACCCGAAAAAGTGAGATTGTCCTTGGAAGTGGCCATTATATGAACCTTCCTGCTTCCTCTTCGCCAAGTCTGTCTCAACCATTTGAATAAGCATCTTCTCTGTTTCTATTTTGGCAACCTAGTGGTAAAAATAAACATTAGTATGCATGATGTGCCCAGAAAATCCCAGGACAGATTTAAGTCAAATTGGAAAATGAAAAATCTACCTGGACATTTCCATGAGGATCTCTTTCAAGCATCAACTGCTCTTGGATTGCTTCAGGTAGGAAATCAAAAAGCTCTAGAGATTGGCTTGTAAGTTTCTTTTTCCACAGCCCATCTTCATCTACAACCTCATGGGCCAGAATTTCATTCAATTCAGCAATAAGTTGCTGCACCTGCAAACAGCAAGGTTAAAAACATTATAAGTTAGCACACTTGCTTTCCAAGTAAACAAAGGAATAAGGAGAAAGAAGGGTTTCAAGTTGTCATATTAAAGATCAAGGATAATACCTCGGGAATGAAATCAATTAGACCCTCAGGGATAAGTATGACACCATAGTTATAACCAAGGTCAGCACGCTTCAAGATTACATTCACAATGTGGTCAGTGACATTTTTCAGTGTCAGCTTCTTTGCAGCAACCTGAAGAAAGATATAAGTCAGATGTATTCGGCAAATGGATATCTTTTGGTTGCACCAATAGATTACTTTGCACCATATTAGTTTCCACAAGAATACATGATGAACATTAGAAAGTAAGTGTCGATCAAGTTGTGACAGAGACACCAATTCTTATTGCGTTAATACCAATTTAATTAATAAAAAAAAGCGATATGAGCAAATTGAGTATGATGAAAAATATAACTGAAGTACCTCTTCTCCAATAATTGTAATGTTTGGATGAGTTTGCAAAGCACATTCTAATGTAATGTGTGAAGCCGCACGCCCCATAAGTCGTACAACTGCAGACAGAAGCACAAAATTATATTTTACACCGCAAACATAAGATTGAAAATTTTAAATATGTATCTAGTAGAAATTTGATTTACTTACAATGATAATATTTTCCAGTTGACCGGGCATCTATCATGACATTGCCAATCATTTCTGCATATATCTGCATAAAGTTTTTAACAGCCTATTACAATTATGCTAGAAGAGTGAATTTTAGCTATAAAGTGTCTAAATGCTCATTGAACTCCTGTGATTAGGAAGAATTTACACATGATACTTTAGGTATAGGAATTAAAGGTGCTTTCATGTTTGTGATGAGAAGATGAAAATTAATAACAATACAACATGGACCTGTACATTTGAGTTATTGATAGTGCCAAAAGAAAAAGAAATATGGTTATAGTCACCTTGCAAGCAGTGTCAAATCCAAAACTTATGGGGACCTCTTTGCATTTCAAGTCACCGTCAATGGTTTTGGGGCAACCTATCACACGAGTTTTCAAGTTCTTCACCCTGGTTTAACAGATAAAGAAAAAAATTACAAAACCCGAGAAACAATTATATCAAAACAAAAAGTAACCTACTCTCATAATTGCATCAAAGGGCACCACGTTTGGAATGGCAAGTAAAATTATTCCAAAGAGCTTCTTCACAACATACGTGAAGTTTTCAGCAAGGAGGCAGGCATTTGTGTTTGAGTCATCTCCACCGATAACAACAAGCCCATCCAAATCAAGCTTCACGGCTGTTTCTTGTGCTTGTTTAAACTACAATACATATCCATTTAAAATGGTTACTTGGTTAGATAAACATACTTAACATGAATATCTTCACAAAGGAAACAAGAGCCACCTGCTCTGGAGATTCAATCTTGTCCCTTCCACTGCGAATCATATCGAAACCACCCTGATAAGACGAAAATACGAGCAACACGTCAATTATCTTCTAGCCAAAATGAAGCTACACGTAATACAGATGCATATATGCAGCTAAATGTGTGCTGTATATCTTGCTTTCAAGAATTTAAGCATAGACACGCACATTTCCTCGCGCCAAATAATTGATCCTTACAACAATTAAGTTGAGGTAAAAGCTTCACACAAGGTAAAAATTCACACTCAAAACACTCACTTGATTTCTGTATGGATAAATATACTCGGGGGTAAGTTCGATATACTTGTTTTTCATGATCCCAGCAGGCCCGCCCCTGAAACCATACATTGTGCTTCCTTTGGCGCGGTCTTGCAAGTAATCTAACACCAAAACATCGATCGAAATCAACCAAAATTCGAAAAGCAATACAAAGTTTACGAAACATATAACAAATTGATAATTAAGACCCTCACCGAAAATTCCAGAAATCACATTGTGCCCCCCGGGCGCTTGGCCTCCAGATAAAACAACACCGATCTTCAACTTCTGCTCCGGTAGACCCGAATCGGAATCGCTTGGCGCCAACAGTGCAGATGGCTGACCGAAAACATTAGGAAACAACTTCGCGATCTCCTCTGAGAAACCGAAACGAGAAAGGATCAAATACGGAGTACAAAATCCAAAAAGCACGAATTCTACAGTCTGATCGCTAAATCTAATCGACTAACATTGAACTTCAAATTTTCTCCGAGATCAAACGCTAGAAAAACGCATGGATCCGAGCGCAAAGCGGAAGAAGAAGAAAGAATAATAAACTGACCTGGATTGCCGGCGGCGGAGCTAGCGGGACCGTCGACGACCTTGAAGGGCTTTCTGAGCACGGAAGGGAGGGGAAGTGCATGATCGATACGACTGGCCTGGACCTCGCTGTAGACGGAGGCGAATCGGCCGGTGACAGGTGCCGGAACTGACTCAACACCGGCAGCACCGCCGTTAGCAATCAGTGATGGCGAAGCCATTAAAACCTAACACGCAAAGACAGTGTCTCCGAGATCTTCGAGTGTTTTGGTGCGACTGCGAACGGAGAGTGAAATCTATCGAATCGCGTTTGACTCCCGACAGTGAGAGTGCGGGCGTTTAAACGGGGAGTTGAGAAGGGTAGGAACGTCATTTCAGGTCATTGAACTCTCCGCATTGGAGCGGAATGTTAGGTGGCCCATTGGATGCGAGGGTGTTTCGGGAATTGGACGGACGGGATTTGGAGATGTGGTGGTGTATGGTATGTTATGGTATGGTGGTCTAGACGGCAACGGATGTTGGTGGCGGGTTTTTCGTAGGTAGACACCTAACCCTCCTCCGGTGGTTGGTGGGCGCCAGAAATCTAGAGCGATTTGGCATATTCCGGAATCGCGGATCTTTCGTTTGCGTTCGAAACCAGGGTGTTTGGTGACAAGATTTGATTGGCAATTGGGTATCAAACTATTAGGCCCAATTGTTTGGGCCAATATTTGAGTTTCCAAATTATAGGCCCAATTCAAAACCCCAAATTAGTGGTTCGAGTCATAATTTTGTGTCCACTCAATACAAGTGTGCTAAATGAGAATCGGGCTAGTTTTTTACATCCACGGTGTATAAGGCATTTCTTTCATCTTATTGTGTTTCGGATTCAAATATTATCCCCTTCATTTAGTGTGAAGTAAAAAATTGTCTGTTATTAGAACTAGATGATTTTTCAAGTGAAGTTGAATTCTCCCTCCTAATTCTTCTCCCTCCTATCGCCTTCTATTTGAATGGTCAATTAGGAGCTCGTACGAAGAAAACCAAACAAAATTTAGCAAAATGGAACGAACTAACAAGTTAAACTACGAGCCCCTTCATCGAGTTGATGACTTTAGCTACCATGAGGTAGAAAAGCAATAATTAAAGCTTCGTGTGCAGAGAAAAACACTATTAATCAATTAAGCTACAAAGCTCTTGTTTGACGACTTTAGCCAGCATATCACTTTAATCTCAGGCTGCTATGCTTTTCTCTTTGCTTTATTAGTTACTAATGATCATTATCGCAACGCCGTCGACTTGTTTTAACAACTTGATTGCCAGTAAATGATGCTTTTCTACATATGGATTAAAGATGATCATCCATATGAATCCAAACAATGTGTTAACGACGTAATTTAATATAATTTCTTCTGCATTATTGGATAGGGCAACATGAAGAACTAAACAAGTCATTAATTTAGATGAATGGAATCTCTCCACTTCCTCTTATCATCTAAAACTTAAAAAAAGAGACTCTAGCAAAAGCACTTTTTGTGCCTAAACCATATAAGCACTTTAATCAAATAGGTTTTCGGCAATGTTAGGAAATGTTTAACTACAAAAAATTATTCTCATCTCATAAGTGCTTTTATTAGAAGCAAAATTCTACCTCAAAAAAGCTCTTCCAAATGCTTTTAAAGTCTTCTTGACAATCAAGAACTTACAACGACATTTGGCTAAAAATGTCAAAGGTGCTTAGGGATCATAGAGCACTTTCTAGAGAAGAACACGTTATGTGTTTCTTTTTCTTCAACAAGAAACACTTCAAAATGATTTTCCAAAAAAAAAAAAAAAACTTTATATTTGTAATAAAAATTTCGAGGTGTTTCTAGTAAGAGCTCTTCTAATCAAGCGCTTACGAAGATAAGTACTTTCAACAAAAGCAAGCCCATACGGAGCCTTCCAAACAAGCTCTCATGGAATGGAACCACTACTTTTCATGTTAACCAAACTCTTCAAAAGGATGTGCCAACTAACGGTAATTAGACCCTACAAAGTAAACTATTAAGCATCATGATTACTGGCTCGATTAACTAAAAGAATGTTCCTCATTTGCCTTCTTGCATTCACCAACTCATCTATTAAAATGTTGTAAAACACAAGACACAATCATGATTAACAAACCCCACAAATGCCAAGGGTGCATAAATGATTAATTTGGCACAAAACTTCCTTCAAGGCTCCAATTCAAACCATGTCCAAAACGAAAGCGTCCTCCAAGAAGCAACAAAGAATATGCAAGGCATTGTGCTGCAGCGGCTGCCGGCTTAGCGTGTCTTCGTCTAGCTCGGAGGAAGTAGCCAGCTCTAGTTCCGATAGGTACCCTTCAATATCAAGCCTATCGCATGCCATGGTTCAAGAGAGACTCGACCAGATGATCAGGGAAGGGCAGGAGGGCTTGAGGCACGTTGATCATCGGAGAAGAAAGCAGCGAGCTGGTGATGATCATGATCAACTTCAAGCAGGAGGAGGGACTAAATTTGTTGTAATGGTTGCGATGGAGATGTGTTCTTATGATCCGAGGGAGGATTTCAGGGAGTCCCTGGTGGCGATGATAGTGGCAAACCGAATACAAGAGCCGAAAGATCTTCGTAGCCTCTTGAATTATTATGTTTCGATGAATTCAGATGAGTATCGTGGGCTTATACTCGAGGTGTTTCATGAAGTTTGCTCTGATTTTTTCTTATGTAAATTCCATTAACTGATGAGCATATTCTAATTATCTAAATCCAATCCAATCCAACTATGGAAAAGCGGCTTTGAACTTGAGTGCATGGAGGGAAACACACAACTCTTTCTAATTTGCCCATAATTTAAATTTAACACAAAAACAAAATTGTGACATTATATTGGGGAGAAAAGAAGACGAACCCATATGAAATATTCAAATGATAACTACAAATCTAACAATAACTTACGTTGCAAAATTTTTGAATCTGCACCACATATTCTGCCGCGACGAAAGTTTATGTGATTCTTGCCCCTTATTGATCTCCTCTTGGGAAGGGCAAGAAAGCGGAGTAAGGCATTGAAAAACCAGGCATCAATTGTCTGAAACATGACTTTGGACGTCTGATACATATGAAATTGAAGCAGGCCGAATAGAGGGACTGGGAAAAAAGGCAATAGGGTAAAGTACAGACTTTGTTCATTTCATCTCGACGGGAATCAAGAGCAAAATGGTGGCGGCAAAGGCGAGCATGGTGGTTGCCATGTGATGAGGCGATATTATACTATTTATTTTACCCTATTCTTAGTTATAATTTATTGGTTATTTTGTGAGAATTTTGATACTTTGTTATATATTTTCAATGTAGGACATTCGACTTCCTTTGGAGTAAAAAGTGATTAAACGGATGAATTTTGGAGTGATTCTAATTGGAGGATGTTCGTGAGTCTTTCAAGATAATTGTATCAAAATTCCAGATTTTTCTACCAAGCCATTTGACTGTGGTGAAGAAATAAAGGCCCAGCGATCAGCTTTCCCAGATTGACATTTCTGGACGTTTTGGGTATTTTGAAGGTCAAGATGACATATTTTGATAAAGATTCCTTCTGAGGATTTGTAGGAGACGTCTTCATCTTTCAAAAGAGACATTTTGGGACTAAATTGGAGTTGATTTTGTCAGTCAAAAGATGAATTTTCTGAGAAGTCCGAATTTTAGCTCGGAATTATTAAAGAATGTACTTAAGCTAATTTTTTTCTTAAATTAACTTTTAAAAAAATTATGTAGACTATCGTAAATTAATTTTATGAACATTTTAATCTAAAAATATTTAAATTCCGATAAATATTAAAAAATCACTAAATCTTTCCACAAAGCAAGCCTTCAACTTTCACCAACCGTTCAACTTTCATCAAACTTTCAACTTTCACCAACCGTTCAACTTTTATCAATCATCCTCTATATAAACACAGGTCAAATATCAATTGATCACACAATCTTTCAACCTTTAATCATCCTCTATATTCACCAATCTTTCAACTTTCAAAGTGTTTTTCTTTCCTAAAAATCCTCAATATTTCATCAATGGGTGATAGAAGAAGGCTTAGTAGGGTAATACAGATGACACAATACCAAGCAAGGCTTGACATTGAGGATGCAGAAATGATCAACGCCGAAGCTGAACTTGCAAACTCACTTATGCAATATGAGCACCATGCCGAATCTAGCCATCGTGGTTCTGTCACGAGACGTTCATTTGTGCAACGTGATAGAGAAGAGGTGTCATGACCGAATGATGAAAGATTATTTCATCGAGCATCCGAGATTTCCTGCTCATGATTTTCGGAGGCGGTTTCGGATGAGGAGAGAGCGTTATGAAGGGAACTTTAACGAAAAACTCCCAGTACTGTTTACTTTAACGAAAAACCATATTTTAAGACTAAAAAGTCAATCCTGATACTATTCACTTTATCCCTTATTTTGTCCTTATCGTTAAAACTCAAAGTTTTCAAGCCATTTTCATTAGTTTTCCTCTTTTTGAAAGCATCTTGAATGCAGTTGTCAATCATGACCACTACTTTGCAAGGAAGATAGATGTCGTAGGCCAAAAAAGTCTATCACCTCATCAGAAGCTCACATCTGCATTTCGGATGCTAGCTAATGAGTGCTTTGCAGACTCGACTGACGAGTATTGCCGGCTTGCGAAGAGTATTGCCATTGAGAACCTAAAGCGCTTCTGTCAGGCAATTCAAGCCATAGATGGAGCCATATACCTCCGCAAGCCAAATCGTGAAGACTTGAAGAGGCTTCCACGCAAGGCAGACAAAAGAGGCTTCCCTAGCATAATAGGAAGTCTCGATTGTATGCATTGGGAGTAGAAGAATTGTCTTACTAAGAGAATCACAAAGAAATTCGCTAGAAGTCAAGTTTTTCGGTGCTGGAATTCTGACTTGGATCGTTGAATCCTGGTGAAGCAGAAGTCCGTAAAACTACAACCATTGAGTAGGGACGAAATTTATGTTTAAGCCTCGATCTTCAATTTGTCTGTTTAATATTATTTCGTTTTGTTCATACTTTGTTAATTTATTTATTCGCATTTATCATTGATTGCTAATATTTATCCAACAGAGGTTGCTGCTATTGCTGCTTCAACGTACTTAATATATGCTTTCTTTGCTTAATTAATTAATTAACAAAACAATCGAATATTTAAAGATTAATTAATATTTTCTATTGTTAGCTTATTGTGAGGTTAAGTCCAACTCCTTTAGACCATCTCCAACCATTGGGCTAAAAGTCAAATTTTTTAGCCCATAAACAACTTTTCTGCTTCAACCCTTCTGGCCTAAAATTTTAGCTTAGGATTATTAAAGAATGAACTTAGGCTATTTTTTTCTTTCTTAAATTAACTTTAAAAATGTAAGATCTCACATCGCCCAGGGGAGTGATCCTTATATGTATATTCCCTTCCCTACCTAGCATGATGCATTTTGGGAGCTCAATGGCTTCGGGTTCCATTGGAACTCTGAAGTTAAGCGAGTAGAGCGCGAGAGCAATCCCATGATGGGTGACCTACTGAGAAATTCTCGTGTGAGTTCCCAGAAACAAAACCGTGAGGGCGTGGTCGGGGCCCAAAGAGGACAATATCGTGCTACGCTGGTGGAGCGAGCCCGGGATGTGGTAGACCCTAGGTCGGGATGTGATAGATTTGGTATCAGAGCCTAACTCTGGCCGTGGTGTGCCGACAAGGTCATCGGGCCTTTTAAGGGGGGTGAATTGTAAGATCCCACATCGTCCAGGGAAGTGATTCTTATATGTATATTTCCATCCCTACCTAGCATGAGGCATTTTGGGAGCTCATTGACTTCGGGTTCCTTTGGAACTCCAAAGTTAAGCGAGTAGTTTGTGAGAGCAATCCCATTATGGGTGAACCACTGGAAAGTTCTCGTGTGAGTTCCCAAAAACAAAACCGTGAGGGCGTGGTCGGGGTCTGAAGCGGACAATATCATGTTACGGTGGTGGAGCGGGGCCGGGATGTGACAAAAAAAAATTATGTAGATTATCGTAAATTAATTTTATGAACATTTTAATCTAAAAATATTTAAATTCCGATAAATATTGAAAAATCACTAAATCTTTCCACAAAGCAAGCCTTCAACTTTCACCAATCTTTCAACTTTCACCAATCGTTCAACTTTCACCAAACTTTCAACGTAAGTACTTCTTCCTCTTTGGAGTGTATTTGTTGAGGTCCTCCATCATTAAATTTATTTCGAACCTCTCTTGCTCCCTATCCCCTTCTTCCTTCATTTGCAAGCGCATTCGGGCCGTTTTTTTGGTGAATTTTGAGTTAAATAATTTTTTTTGATTATTTTAGCCATTGGATTTAAATTTGGGTCGTTAGATCTTTTTTTTACTGTTAGATTTGATTATATTCAATCTTAGTTGTTGGATTTAATGTATTTTAAAATTACATTTAAAAAAAAAAAATTTGAATCTGGACCGTTGGATGAACCAACGGTCCAAAAAGCCCAACCGTTGGATGATAAAAAGAGTCGTTGGGTTGGGTTTGGTGGCACGCGCTGACAGCGGGGCCCACCCTGTAGGGCGTCGAAGGGCTCAGCCCGCGTGGGGCGAGTTGGGTGCGTGATCGGGCTAAGAATGGGTTGGGAAAGGGAGAGTCCACGCGTTTCTGGGCTATTCCTTGGGGGGAATTTGGCCCTCAATTGGCATTTGGCTTGGGTTGGGTTGGATTTTGGGGGGGGGGGGGAATAGGGGGAAATTTGGCATTTAGCCCAGGATTGAAGAGAATCTTAGTGTAGATAATATCGATTGTTCAAAAAATAAAATTACCATTTTCTATTACCCTTTAAAATATGCTTTATCCGTACAAGCATCTACCTTTGCAGGCATGCAACACATGCCTCGGTTAAATCATTTTTTTTTTTAACTTGAGGGATGTAGCTGAGTAATATAAACTAAACGGAAACAACCGTAGAACGTAACAAGGGTGTTTGTTTATCATTTCTTTGTAGAAAATTACGTCTCATGTCCTCGAACAGGTACATACATATATACAACACAAGATACAAGTTGCTCTGGTGAGCTCTGTCCAGTGAGTAAGGAGGGGCTGCGCGCGGCCTTCCTTGAGTAGCACGGATATGCTGCAATTGTCTTTCCTCGTAATCTGTAGCTGTCCGTCGATGTACATTGTCAGCAACCACGACTCGGCATTGCCACTCGAGATGGGTAAACCTTTGAAAGGTGTGAGGCTGTCACCGGCTGTGTAAATATCTGTGTCTGATTTTCTGTATAATTGGACAAGTCAATTTGCAGCACCAAACAAGCCATTTTAGAGGAATGGAATCTCTCGACAAGAATTGAAGAATGGAATCCGTCCACCCGAGGAATTGGAGATAATCGAATTTATTCAACCTAAAACGTAAAGGAGACTTTAGCGAAAGCACTTTGTATTTAAACCATATAAGCACTTTAATCAGTAGGCTTTTGGGCATCCTTGGAAATCTTTCACTAAAAAGAACTTATTCACATATAAAAAAATTCGCACATCAGGTGCTGCATCATTTTCATTCACTATGCCAGAGACCATCTTTTAGTACGATCGAGCCTATAGATAAAACGGCGATTCAACAGGTACCGCCGAATTAACAGTACAAACTTCATTGAAAGGCAATTAACAAGCCGTCCCATTGGCTAAGTTATAACTGGGGCCAGTTACTGTTGGAATTTATTAGGTTTATTTAGGAAATTAATTAGAGATTTGTTTTGATTTTGTAGTAGGGTATTTTTGGCATTTACGCATTAGGGTTTCTTAGGTTTATTGCTCTATAAATAGAGCTTGTAATTTAGTTTGAGGATCAAGTCAGTCACAATGTAGTCTCTAGGGTTTTTGTAGCCGTCTTGGCATTCTCAATTTGTTCAATAAAATTCCTATTATTTTGTAGTCTTGTTTGTTCCGCACTCTGATATTCAACTTGGTATCAAAGCAGGTTCGATCCTTATGGTTCAATCCGTTCTTGTTGGTATCAATTTGTTTTGTCGCTTTTTGTTTTTTGGTTTAGTTTGGGTCTCGTTTAGGCTTTCGCTTCCGCTTTGGTCCGTGTCCTTTGTTCTTGGTCACTCTGTTTTTGTTCGTTTTGTCTTTGGATTTCTGTTTATGTTCTTTGTCTTTGGATTTCGGTATTGACCGTCAAATTGTGTTAGTCTTGTCCGTAGATTTTTTACGTTTTCTGGTTTGGTTTTCAGTTTGTCCTTGGTAGTCTTCAAGAAAGGAAAAAAAAAATCTGTTTTTTGAAAAAAGGAATTTGGTGAATCCATCGCACTAGGATTTCTGCATTCCCCAGCCCCACCCTGCATCTGGATCCGTCCACAACCGTACCCTCGCGGAAAAAAAAAAAAAGAAAAAAAGGAGGCTAGTGATGTTGGTTCGCACAGAAGAAAAAAAGGAAGGAGGTTGGTGATGTTGGTTCGCACAGAAGGTAAAAAAGAAGAAGAAGGAATCGCACAGAAGGAAAAAAAGGAAGAAAGAAGGAAGAAAAAAAAATATTTGGTTGGATTTTTTGTTTGTTTGTTAGGCATCGGCATCGACATTTGCACTGGTACTAGCATTGGAATCTTGCACTGGCATGGAAATCTTGCACTGGCATTGGAATCTTGCACTTGCATCGGTGAAATTTCGTATTGATTGGCATCGGAAATTGGCATCGGTATTGGCATCGGCATTGGAATCGGCATCAGCATCGGTATTGGCATCGGCATTGGAATTTGGAGGCTTGCATCCACATCTGCTTGTTGGCAAACTCATGTCATGTACCGCCATGAGTTTGACGGGGGGTGTTGGAATTTATTAGGTTTATTTAGGAAATTAATTAGAGATTTGTTTTGATTTTGTAGTAGGGTATTTTTGGCATTTACGCATTATGGTTTCTTAGGTTTATTGCTCTATAAATAGAGCTTGTAATTTAGTTTGAGGATCAAGTCAGTCACAATGTAGTCTCTAGGGTTTTTGTAGCCGTCTTGGCATTCTCAATTTGTTCAATAAAATTCCTATTATTTTGTAGTCTTGTTTGTTCCGCACTCTGATATTCAACTGTTACATGATGTACAAGTCCATGGAAGCCATGAAATCGGCTGCAATTATCGCACACGCTTCAGGAGCCATGCATGGCCCTCTAAGAGGGGATTGCAGTGTAAACAAATACAGACACTGTTACAAGACTCTAGACAGGGAGCGTTACCAAATATACATATATACATACATGTGTGTGCACATCAATGTGGTTTAAACTTGTATGCTTATAAGAAGCACACATATAGATTCTGTAACATTACCTGCAATTCTTCGTACAACAGGCTAAATCCAAGAGTCTAGATTAGTCTAATCAACTTTATTACGCTTAAATATGATTTTTTTTCTCTTAATTTTATTACAAGCGATATCATTATTTAATTTATGCGAAGAGAAGAGAGTAGGGTTTGAACCCAGGTAATGATGATTACAAATCAATAAAAGCATGCAAGAGACATAATTTTTAGCAACAATTTGTGACAAGCCTTTATTCTTCACTTATTGCCCGTACTTGTGAATGAAGACACAATAACATTGTTAAAATAGGAAGAAAATAAGAAAAATCCCAAATATTCAAATGATAACAATAAATAAAATATTTATGTTGCAAGATGCTGAATCTGCACCATATATTGTGCTCTGACGAAAAGTGTATGTGATTCAATGCGCCTTGGTCTTCCAAATTAATTTCTTCTTGCGAAAGCCAAGGGAGCGGAGTAAGGGTTTGAAAAACCAGGCATCCATTTTCAGAAACATGGTTTTGACAAATTGATACACAGGAAACTGAAGCAGGCCGAATAGAGGGACTGGGAAAAAGGCAATAGGGTAAAATAGAGACTTGGTCCATTTTTTCTCGATGCGAATCAAGAGCAAAATAGTGGCAGCAAAGGCGAGCATGGTGGTTGCCATAGACAAGAAGAGAAAGATGAATCCTATCATGACCTTGTGAGGAATGCTTTTAACGAAATTTGGGTACTCGAGAGGGGAGGAGAGGACCGAGAGAAAGAATGCCACAGAAGATAATGAGCAGGCGATGGCCACAACGTCCATGCTGGTAAAGAGCCAAAAGAGAGGATTGTTCTCGAAAACAGGACGACCATTTTGCTCGTTACCCCCAGGAATGGCGTAGGCGGCTGCAAAGACCACAGTGGCCACTAGCACCGCCACGGTTGAGCATGACCGAGCCGTTTCTTTTACCCAATCTTGTGCGGACTTCAGAAGCTCGTCATGCCCAGCGTTGAACAACTCCTCCTCTGTCTGATCGTTGTCGTTGTGGTGCATGATGTAATGAGGTGGTAACATCTCTTTTATACGCTGACACAAACACACGTACACATTTATCATGTCAACGTATAGATTTTGTAATAGAAATATTTGTCTAACAACATAAGTATTTATAAGGTCGATAGACTTAATCAGTAATACAAATATCTGTGTGACAAGATAAGTCTAGTAAGAGAACATTACCTGCTTCCAGAGCAGCTCTTTTTGCAATTCCATGGCAGGGCCTATTACTTTCTGAGCCACTGCTATAGAGTAGTAAGTTCTATCTGCAGCCTGGTGCAATATGGTGTTTCCATTGCGGTCTATCCTCATACTCAGCTTTGACATCAGAGTTGGTTCGCTTTCGATAAGATCAAGGATATTTTCCCTACGGTTCTTAATGGCCAGATGCAAAATGTTGCGTTCGTAACGGTTAACATGCTCGGCTGCCTGAGGACGTTGCTCAAGTATCTCCCGTACAATGGGTTCAATTCCTTTGATAGTTGCTATAAGCAATGGGGAAGAGTTGTATAATTCACTCCTCGCCTCCTTTCTCGATTTGGTTGCTTCCTTTTCTTTTTCATATCTATCGAATTCGGTTATCTCCCTGACCCAAGAGAAATGCTTATCTGCGGCCGCGTTTCCTTTTTCACCACCTTCATCACCATTTGTCGTACCGGATTTGGTTGCTTCCTTTTCTTTATCAGGTTTTTCCCATAGAGAAATGGTCCTGATTTTTGCTTGCTTACTAGGAGTCAACAAAGAATGGTCGTCCCACTTGACGAGCAATTGGATGAGTTTCTTCAGAAATTTTTTGTTTTTCTTCTCGTTCCATATCATGTAGATTACCTCTTTCTGTGGGCCTCCTATTCCTATCCATCGCATGGTCAAGCATATGTATACATTAACTAAAGTGTCATAGGAAGATGTTATCAGCTCTCTAAAGAAGTTATTATGAAATCTTCATCTTGTTATATAAAATCATAAGAAATAAGTAAATAATATTTCTTTTTAGAGTTCCAATAACAAAAGTTCGCTTTAATGAAAATGGGGCGGAAAATAAACAAACCTTTAGCAAGGGAGTCCCATAATGAATAGTAAGCCTTCATAACAACTGCCAAACATTTAATGCATGCAACTTCGTTAGAATAGTGAAAAAAATCCAATTCGATCAATTAATGAGATTACAAATTTGATTACCTGCAAGCTTTTTCCGAAAGACGGATGGACGGGGATGGTTGCCATCCATGCCGCTCTCCACATCATCCTTCTGATGTGGTGTGACCACATTTCCTCCATCAGGAAGGCCTGCATATATAATGATATTAAGTATGAGATTACTGCTTCATTAAAAAAAAAAAAAAAAACATGCTTGCACCTGTGTATATATACCATGCGTATGTGCGCACACATATAGCAGTTTGTAGGGTAATGGGACTTACAATAATAAATTAGCATCTTCCATTTGCTTTCTTCAAAATTTGGATAAAAGGCAGTTGGCATTTGGGCTAGCAACTGAAGGCTTGTCAATCCTTTATCTTCCTCAAGGAGCGCTAGAGATGGGTATTTCTCCAATAACCAAATAGCAGTCTCTGCGTTGTAGAAGACAAAGAGCAAAAGTTATTAATCTACATTGCGGGTTCTCACATAGAGAGAGAGAGAGAGAGAGAGAGAGAGAGAGAGAGAGAGAGAGAGAGAGAGAGAGAGAGACCAAAATGTTGCGCAACGACTGTGATATGAAGAACGGACATTTTGTCATCTCTGTGGAAGTGCCTCCAAAGATTGTCCGCCTGTAGTTTGTCGGCATAAAGCTTGACCAAGTCCGTGTGACCGAGAGCAGCTGCCCTGAAGAGCGGAGTTTCTCCTAAATAGTTCCGAGTCTCCAGCAGCTGCAGCGCATAATTCTCTGAATCCCGAGCCTTCTGCTTCTGCAGCTCATTCTCTAAATCCCGAGCCTCCCGCAGCAGCAGCTCATAATTCTCTAAATCCCGAGCCTCCCGCAGCTGCGGCGCATAATTCTCTTTATCAGTACTACTAGTACTGATCTTGACCTCTTCTGGAACAGGCTTGTTGAAGTTGCTCACCAGGTACTCTGCCGCTTCCTTATTGCCGGACACACTCACCTCGTGGAGAGTATTGTTTCCGTACTTATTTGGAACCCTCACAGCTTTCATCTTGTCATTGATTGAACAGAGTATGTTGATAAGCATTTCGAGGACTTTTTTACCTTGTGATTTGCTGCTGTAAGAAGCCGCAAGGTGTAATACAGTGTCCCCGTCCACTGTCATTTCTTCGCGCATTATTTCCGGATGATTCTCGAACATTTCCTTCAGCTCTTCACATTTCTGTTCCATGGCATATTTATAGGAATCTTTCAACTTTTCCATTTTCTTTAATCTCTCTCTCTCTTTCTGATCCGGCCGAGAGCTATCCTCTCCCTCTTTCATCAGATCCGACCGAACCGTTAGCGTTTTCCAGTACTCCATTTGTAGTGTACCAGATAGCTTGGGGCATGTAATGCGGCGGTTGTTGCTTTGATTTATAGGCAGCTGCAGCTGCAGCTGCTGCTATATGCTTTACTTAATTAAGTAACAAAGAATATTGAATGATGAAGCATAAAGGATCGAAGAGTTAAAGGTTACTTGCTGTTTTTTAGCTGTACGTGCTTTCTCCGTACAAGCATCTACCTTGCTTATAATATTAGGTTTTAATTATGGATAAAGTGACTAAATTTTGAAACTCAATTTTGCAAATTCAATTATGTGGTTGTTGATGATTAGATTGTAGATAATGTTAAGGAGACTAAACTTTTAAACCAAATTTACAAATTAAATAATGTATCACAAATAAAAAATAAACCCGTTGATCAATCATTAATATTCGCATAATTTAATTTACAAATTTTAGTTTAAGAATTTGATATCCGATAACTATAAATTGTTTTCACAAAGTGTGAAACACGTCTAGCTACAATATACATTTATATTCGAAAGAATGTTGGAAATCATAATGCATACAACGATCGAATATTTAAACGTTTATCGCCATTTTCTTGCACCCCTTTTAAATATGCTTCATCCGTACAAGCATGTACCTTTGCAAGCATGCAACACATTCCTCGATTAAATATATTTTTTTTTATTTGAGGGATGTAATAGTAGGATGAAAATAATGTTAGGGAAATCAAATTTGTAAATTAAACAATATGTCACCAATAAAGAATAGGTACTAATACGAAATAAACACGTTAATCAACATTTAAGTAATAATCATATCATTAATTTCTATGTTATTTAGTTTGCAAAACTTAAACTTTTTCTCACATCATCCAGTAGTATAATATCAACGAAATGAAAACAACCGACAAAATGTAACAAAGAATATTGAATTAAGTAACAAAGAATATTGAATGATGAAGCATAGAGGATCGAAGAGTTAAAGGTTGCTTGCTGTTTTTTAGCCGTACCTGCTTTGTCCGTACAAGCATCTACCTTTGCTTATAATATTAGGTTTTAATTATGGATAATACTAGGATGACCAAATTTTGAAACTCAATTTTGTAAACTAAATTATATGGTTGTTGATGATTTGATTGTAGTTAATGTTAAGGAGACTAAATTTTTAAACCAAATTTACAAATTAAATAATATATTACAAATATAAAATAAACACGTTGATCAACACTTAATATCCAATCATCAATATCCACATCATTTAATTTATAAAATTTAGTTTAAGAATTTGATATCCCTATCGTTACCTTCAACTATAAATTGTCTTCACCAAGTGTGAAACACGTCTAGCTACAGTGTACATTTATACATTAATTCGAAAGAATGTTGGAAATCATAAAGCATATAACGATCGAATATTTAAAGGTTAATCGCCATTGTCTCGCACCCCTTCTAAATATGCTTCATCCCTACAAGCATGTACCTTTGCAAGCATGCAACACATGCCTCGTTTAAATATATATTTTTTTATTTGCAAAATTTAAAAAGTCTCCCACATCATCCAATAGTATAATATAAACAAAATGAAAACAACCGACAAAATGTAACAAAGACGTGTGTTTATCATTTTCTTTGTTAAATTTACACCTCATGTCCTTGAACAGGTACATACATATATATATAACACACGTTAAATTTTACACGATAACAAAAACAATAACGAGAGATTTACTACACCATGTCTCCTTTCCACTTCCATTAAGAGCAAGTCCACCCCTAAGGACTTTGCGTCAACACCCAATGCATTTATTCACTCAAGTGAATAGTAATAGACTGGAGTGAATAGTAATAGGCCAAGGCATCTCCACGCCTAAAAAAATGCGCTGGCACCCATCACATTTATTTGGTGTGCTTTTTTTTTTTAAGTTCATTTCGGATAAGATTTTTAACCAATTTCAGATAAAATTTCAAATAAACTTAAAAAAAAAACACTAAAATATAATTACATACTCATCAAATAAACTTAAAAAAAAACACACTAAAATAAAATTACATAAACTCATCAAATAAACTATAAAAAAAACACACTAAAATGAAATTACATAAACTCATCAAATACACTTTATTCTTCAACCAAAAACTTTATTCTTCAAATACACGATGAAGATGGATGTAGGGATGTATGGTTTATATGGACAAAAAAATTAAGGATGAGCTTTTTGGTATTTTTTTTTCACACAAAAAGTATATGAAAGCTTTGGTAGAAGGTGTAGAAAATATTGAAATGTGGTGTAAGGTGGAAGATGAGGGTTACGTATTTATAGAAAGAAAAAAATAACTTTTTTAAAATTTTACTGTATTTAAAAAAAATTCTGTATTTTTTTTATATTTTTAATTAATTTTAATGTAGTTAATTAATCTGGACCGTTGGATTTGAAAAATATTCAAATCCAAGAGCCCAGGATCGGCCACGTGGCCAACCCCAGCAAATGACCCAGCTTCTTGGTCAGCCTGTTTTGTGCTGGCCCAGGGACCAGCATGGGCTGGGTGCCAGTTTGTTGCACGGGTTGGAGGACATGGACAGGGTGCTGAGCTGCCATTTGGACAGGGTGCTGGGCAAAGTCCACTCAGGTGGACTTGCTCTAATGAAGTCAATGCCGTTCCGCCAACCGTCCATTCTTCCACAGGGGCATCCAAATTCCCAACCTGGATCCACGTCACGAAAAACAACATGCATAAAATGACTTAATATTAAGAAATAATACAACTATGACAATGGAATATTTGTTGCTCCAGGATTGTCTCCTGCGAGCTTCCTTCGATTTGTGGTGTCGATCTTTATTGTGTTCTTTGGAGGTTGTTGCCCTCTTCTTTTCCCTCACTTTTGGGGCTGTTCGAGTTGAACTTTGGTGGCTGTTGGAGGCTTGCTCTGTTGAGCTCCGGCGGCGGCGATGGATGCAGGAGCATTCTAGGTTGTTCTCGGGTTTTCCCTGGTTTGGCCTCACCTTTGGGTTGGGCTTTTCTGTTTTTTTGGGCTGGTCCTGTTTGGTTTGTTTGTTGTATGTAGGCCAGTAGTTTGTAACTGTGTGCTGTGTGTTTTGGCCCTTCGTGTTATATTGTCTGTTGTTGGTAATGAATGTTAGCTTTGATCCAAAAGAATAAAAAAAAAAATGAGATATAGGATAGAGGTACAAACTGATGATATCAACCCAGCTTTTCCACTGTGAAGGAGAGCTCCAGCAGCATAACCCAATACATAGCAGTCGGTAGAATCAAAGTTGGTTGGCAAAACACATCTTCCTTCGTACCTACAAAAAAAAAAATGAAAACAGGTGAACAAAATTAGGGATGCAAACATTAAGCAATATCTCCGATACACAATCACTAAACCTGTATCCTGATGAATCCATGCCAGCGAGCGAATCAGTTACCCTCAAAGCCCCAACACATGGGATGGACTTATTCTTAATCATTGAAACCACATTTAGCCAAAGGATTATGTCATTAGGTTAAAAATTAAGTACCCGAAAAAGTGAGACTGTCCTTGGAACTGACCATTATATGAACCTTCCTGCTTCCTCTTCTCCAAGTCTGTCTCAACCATTTGAATAAGCATCTTCTCTGTTTCTATTTTGGCAACGTAATGGTAAAAATAAAGATTAGCATGCATGCTGTATTGATGTGCCCAGAAAATCCCCGGACAGATTTATGTCAAATTGGAAAATGAAAAATATACCTGAACATTTCCACGAGGATCTCTTTCAAGCATCAACTGCTCTTGGGTTGCTTCAGGTAGGAAATCAAAAAGCTCTAGAGATTGGCATGTAAGTTTCTTTTTCCACAGCCCATCTTCATCTACAACCTCATGGGCCAGAATTTCATTCAATTCAGCAATAAGTTGCTGCACCTGCAAACGGAAAGGTTAAAAACATTATATGTTAGTCAATGCAGTTATTTAAACCATTGCAAGTGGTCTAGTGGTTCTTGCCTAGTTGGGTTTGCTCCCCAGCCTAGGTTCGAACCCCGAAGCTGTCAAAGTGGCCAGGCACTGTGCTGCAATGCACAGTTGGAGCATTTCACATGCGCCGGAGGGATTAGTCCTTGGGCCTAGGAAGCCTTTGGGATACCCTTGACTTGGTCAAAAAAATGCAGTTATTTGAGTGTGCATCTATGTGTGAAACAGTAGAACACTTGCTTTCCAAGTAAACAAAGGAATATGAATAAAGAAGGGTTTAAAGTTAATATATTAAAGATCAAGAATAATACCTCAGGAATGAAATCAATTAGACCCTGAGGGATAAGTATGACACCATAGTTATAACCCAGGTCAGCACGCTTCAAGATTACATTCACAATGTGGTCAGTGACATTTTTCAGTGTCAGCTTCTTTGCAGCAACCTGAAGAAAGATATGTCAGATGCATTTGGCAAATGGATATCTTTTGGTTGCACCAATATATTACTTAGCACCATATTACTTTCCACAAGAATACATAATGAATATTAGAAAATATGTGTCAATCAAGTTGAGACAGAGATGACACACTCCGACCGAGATCGAGGCATGTTGGCCGTCACGTGAGGGTGACGTAGCCATGTGCACAGTGCGGAAGCAAAAGGATAAGAAATATACGAATAAATAAAAACCGAAAACTACGAAAGTGCACTAATAAACAGGAAGTGTTAGGAGTGAGATACAAGAGTAAATACTCATAATCAGAGCATAGAAATTCTAGGTGCAGTCCAGTATGACAAAAGCCTAAAATCTATCTATATACATACACACACACACACTATATATATATAATATAGACACTATTAATGTGTGGACGTGTGTTTGTGTCAGCGTGTACAAGAGATGATACCGCCTCATTATTGCTTGTATTGATTTGTAATCATCTTTTGTCTTTTATATGTTATCCTTAAGTAAGGTGGTGGATTGTTTTAGTAGATTGAATTTTTTCTTCAACTCGAGTTCAAATCCTACCCTATCCTCTTTGTGTAAATTAAAGTAATAATATCACTTGTAATAAAATTAAGAAATAGAAAATAAATCAAGCATAACTAAGTTGGTTAGATTAATCTCCTCTTCTTTGGTTATCGTTATATTAATTTGGCTAATTAATTTAAGTCCCGAATCTCAAGTTTAAACTAATTTAATGATAATCAATGAGTAAAAAGACAAGAAAGGTGACGCGCGGCCTGGACTAGGTCTGCATGGTGGCATAGTATATATCAATTAAGCAGCATAGTATATATCATTCACACTCAAAACACTAACCTGATTTCTGTGTGGATAAATATACACGGGGGTAAGTTCGATGTATTTATTTTTCATGATCCCAGCAGGGCCGCCCCTAAAGCCATATAGCGTGCTTATTTGGAGAGATTTTTATGTGATCGTCGTACGAGTTAATATATTACGTATCTCTGTATAAATGATAGGTTATACGTATTAAAAGGTTAATAATTTAAAAATTAAAAAATTTCACCATTTGCATAAAAACACGTGATATCTCCATCCGTATTCTTGTCGCAACTAAACATTTCCCGTTCTTTGGGGCGATCTTGCAAGTAAGCTAATACCCAAACACGGATCGAATTCAACCAAAATTCGGAAAAAAGCTATACAAAGTTAACGAAACATACAACAAATTGATAATTAAGACCCTCACCGAAAATTCCAGAGATCACGTTGTGATCTCCGGGCGCTTGGCCTCCAGATAAAACGACACCGATCTTCATCTTCTGCTCCGGTAGACCCGAATCGGAATGCTTGGCGCCAACAGTGCAGATGGCTGACCGAAAACATTAGGAAACAACTTCGCGATCTCCTCTGAGGAACCGAAACGAGAGACGATCAAATACGGAATAGAAAATCCCAAAACGCACATATTCTACAGTTTGATCGCTAAATCTAGTCGACTAAAATTGAACTTCAAAATTTCTCCGAGATCAAACGCTAGAAAAACGCATGGATCCGAGCACAAAGCGGAAGAAGAAGAAAGAATAATAAACTGACCTGGATTGCCGGCGGCGGAGCTAGCGGGACCATCGACGACCTTGAAGGGCTTTCTGAGCACGGAAGGGAGAGGAAGTGCATGGTCGATACGACTGGCCTGGACCTCGCTGTAGACGGAGACGAATCGGCCGGTGACAGGTGCTGGCACTAACTCAGCACCGGCAGCACCGCCGTTAGCAATCAGTGATGGTGGAGCCATTAAAACCTAACACGCACAGACAGTGTCTCTGAGATCTTCGAGTGTTTTGATGCGACTGCGAACGGAGAGTGAAATCTATCGAATCGCGTTTGACTCCCGACAGTGAGAGTGTGGGCGTTTAAACGAGGAGTTGAGAAGGGTAGGAACGTCGTTTCAGGTCATTGGACTCTCCGCCGTGGATAGGAATGTTAGGTGGCCCATTGGATGCGAGGCTGTTTCGGGAATTGGACGGACGAGATTTGGCGGTGTGGTGGTGTATGGTCTGTTATGGTGGTCTAAACCGCAGCGGTTGTTGGTGGCGGGTTTTGAGTAGGTAGACACCTAACCTTCTGGTGGTTGGTGGTGGGCGCCAGAAATGTAGACGCGTTTTGGCATATTCCGGAATCGCGGATCTTTCGTTTGCGTTCGAAACAAGGGTGTTTGGTGACAAGACTTGATTGTTAATTGGGTATCAAACTATTAGGCCCAATTGTTTGGGCCAACATTTGAGTTTCCAAATTATAGGCGCAATTCAAAACCCAAAATTAGTGATTCGAGTCATATTTTGTGTCCCCTCAATACAAGCGTGCTAAATGAGAATCGGGCTAGTTTTTTACATCCACGGTAGATAAGGTATTTCTTTTATCTTAATACATTTCAAATTCAAATATTATCCCCTTCATTCAGTGTAAAGTAAAAAATTGTCTGTAATCATAACTAGATGGTTTTTCAAGTGGAGTTGAATTCTCCCTCCTAGTTCTCTTCCCTCTCATCCCCTTCTATTTGAACGGTTAATTAGGAGCTCGTACGAAGAAAATCAAACAAAATTTAGCAAAATCGAATGAACTAACAAGTTAAACTACGAGCCCCTTCATCGAGTTGACGACTTTAGCTACCATGAGGCAGAAAAGCAATAATTAAAGCTTCGTGTGCAGAGAAAAACACTATTAATCAATTAAGCTACAAAGCTCTTGTTTGACCTTGCTCTCACAAAGTACGCTCTTAGTTTGTGCCAATTACCTTTTCTTGGGAGAGTATTGAGTTTTGCAGAAAGAAGAAAGCTTTGTGTGTTGATCGGTATGGCTTCTTCTTCCATTGGCATGTCTGCAAGTACGTCATTCTTTGCTCAGTTTTTAGTCTGATGATACTGACATAAGTACTTGGTCGTGGACTGTGATTTAGTTGTTAGATCATTGTGTTCTTGGTTAAAAGATTAATCTTGAACTAATTAATGGTATTGAAATTACTCTTACAATTGAGGCATTTATCAATTAAAAATTCGAGGACTTCTTGGCATTGTGATTTGCTGCAAGAAGAAGCGGCAAGGTGAAGTACATTGTCCCCTTGCAGCGTCATTTGGCAGTGCAATTTTTTCGGATTATTCTTACAATATTCCTTCACGTCGTCCCATTTATCCTCTAAGACAGATTAATAGGGGATTTTCAACTCTTCAATTTCTTCAAATGGGCCCGAATTAAGAGGATGCGCTGAGCCTCAACACGAGCCACACGTGAATGCACAGCCGTATATTATACATATACTAAAACCCAAACTCGGGTGCACTGTTTTTCACTGTTTGTGAACAGTAAAATGTAAAAAATGCCCTCCAATTTTTTTCCCATCAGCAGTGCCTTTTAGCTTTTTCTACAGTACATTGACGATTCTGCCCTTGGAAACCACGCGTCTGTCATCGGTGGTTCTTCCGCTCCATTTCTACTCTGCCTTTTCTTTGGGTTCCCTTCACTCTCTCTCACCATTTTCAGCTTTTCCTTATTTTGGAGCCCTAGGTTTTTTCTCTCTCCCACGCCTTCGTTGTTTTCGCTATCCGTCCTTCGCGTCTTTGTCTCGCCGATTATTCACGGCCGTTTTCTTCTCGGAAAACTAACGATCTCTGGTGAGTTTTTTGCAGTTCTTGCCGTATCTAATTTCAATTTTTTTTCGTTGTTTGGGTGTGGCTTTGCGATGCGGTTTGATTTTTGGTTTCAGGAAAAGTTATCGATGCGATCTAAGGTTTTTTGGTGAGTTTTCTGCTTTACTGATTGTATGTTGTTTGATTCTTTTTTCGTGCTTTGGGTCTGCCTTTCTGATCTGCTTTCACATTTGGTTTCAGCAAAAGAAGTTGTTTGAATTTTGGCCTTTCTGTCTGCAACCTTGCAAGCTGTTTGCGATCAAGGTATTTAACTTTTTTTTTTGTTGGTGTTGGTTCTTTCTCCGATGATGGTTTGTTTGATTGGTCAGAAAATGAAATAAATAAATTATGAGATTTAAACTGAATTATGCTTCATTTAATTAAATCTTTGGTTTTGTTGGGTTGTCATTGTTTGCCCTGTTCTAAACTTATATGTCTTGGGTTGTCAATTTTTTTCGGTTGTCATTTTTTCCTTTTATTTTCTGCTGGAAGCACTATTATATTCATGCTAATTTTGATGAAAAGGAAATGTGTGTTTAATTGAAGGATTAAATATGTATGAAGCAGGACATAGTATGCTATAATACATTTTTCCTTTTATTCTCTGTTTCTTCGTTGTCAATTTCATAGGATTTGGGTTTGGGCAGATCAATCCTGCAAACCGCTTCAATAACATGTCTTGGAACTCAATTGGCCACTATCAGCGCAGCCTCCATATTCTTGGTAATACACCAAAACCAATCATCTCATGGCTTGAAAAGGATGGAAAGACTAATCCAGGGCAATCACATAGCATTAACTCATCAGACATAATCAACGTTTGGAAATGCTTTGTCTTATTTTTTTATTTGATTAACAATTCAAACTTATCTTTATATTTATTAGTATCTTGATTTCCTTGACAATTCAAGCATATCTTTTTTGTGTTTCTTTTTGTCTGGGTGTTTAATTTTATTTGAATTTCTTAATTTGTTCAAAAGATGCTTTGGTTAGTGGCCATCTTATTTAATGATTTTTTTTTCTTTTGGTTTTTTAGCACCAATGGTATTGGTGAATGGTGAAGAGGTTTGTATGGGTTCATATATCTTAAACATGTAGTGAGAAGTGAGGGTTTTGTTTTAGTATTTTAGATAATTTGAGGAACATGTAGATACTATGATTTGTGGTTGCTTTCTTAAATCATGATAAAGCAATCCATGTAATTTTAACATAGATATAATTTTTTATCTAATGCATGAGTATATGAAATGTTAATACGATAATATATTGGGCAACACTATGTGATTTAAAATGCAAAGAGAGACAATGAACCATGTTTGAAATTTTGTTTGTGTTGGTTGTTTTAAATTTGAGTTTTTTTGAGTTGGATTTATGTGTTTTGTTTAAGATATCATTTTTGGTTTATGAATGGTTTGCCAGTGCGAAAGTTTGCATATTTTTTATGGTTGGATTCATGGGTTTTCTTAAGCTTTGAAGTTCTTAGTTTTTATCAAGAAATTTAATATGGGTTTCATTTATTTGTGAAACTAGCACTTTTTTGTGAAGATTTTCAGTAAATGATTGCTTATTTGGCTTTAAATTTGATCTCTTTAAATTTCCAGGTTGTTCTAGACTTTGTCAACAGTGCATAGTTGTCTTCGGCAGAACTCGATAGCAACTCTAGGTCAGTCTGAATTGCCAGTAGATATGATTTTTCTTTAATTTATTCATCTTCTTTTGAATTTATGTGCAAATATTTTTGAAGCCCAAGTGATTCAAAGTTCAAATTTATTTGTAAAGTATAAGTGTGGGTGTGGACACCCAATATGACTTTTACATGATGTTGCTATCTTCTATTTGACAGAATTATATTGGGGACTCTCTAAATTTTGGTTTTAGCTGCAGATGAAGCGAAATCAAAAGGTTATAAATTAGAGTTATAATTTAATTATTATATTTGATGCATCATTTGATTAAATGAATACAGTAGGAACATTGATTTGACGTATGTGCTTTTGTATGGAAAACTGAATTTTGTGTGTTTATAAGTGTGGGTATACTCAATATTTATTTTAATTACAATGGAATTGACTGAAAATTATGGAGAATTAGTGTAAGTTTACACACATAAAGAAATAGAATGAAAATGTAAGTAAAGAAAAATTAGAATGTAATACATAATATCTTTGTATGTGTGTGTGTGTGTGTGTGTAAGGGATTGATGACTAAATGTGCTATGTGAAGAGATTGCTTATTTCGTTAGTTAAGGGCAGCACTTGATAGAAGCATAACCAAACCCAGGTAAGAGTCACATTTTGGTTGCCTTCCTATCCTTATTTTTTGTTTTTCACTTAGCTCTATGTTGTTAACTGCAAATTTTGGTATTTTGTTCCCTTTAGTTTTATCTGCTAATTATTGTTCTACGAATTGCATTCTTCAGTTAATTAATGATTAACTAGAATGTCCCAAAAAAAAAAAAATCAAGCATTACAATGTTCGGGATGATAATTTACATCCAATATGATCATTAGCCAGTCGAGAACCTAATTTGGGAATTGGGTTTTAAAGTTTTAATAGTTTTGTTGTGTGTAAATTTTTTGCTTTGCCTACCAAGAATCTAAAAACTAAAGGCTTAGTTATTTTCCCCAAATGGTTTTCAATTTGTTGTAGGTAAACAAGAGCTACTGGATTATTATGCACAGGGGAATGGAAGGAAAGTAAAAATTCAAGCTTTTAATACAAATTGGAAATTGAGCGACACTAAACAAACGATAGGTAAAACTGACCACTACTTTCTTTTCATTTAAATATAAATCAATTGATTAAGTCTGTGTTTTAAAATGAAGTTTCAATTGTTTTCAAATTCTAACAACGATCTCCTACGCTTTAAGATAATCTATTTAGAGTTTTGATCCACTTTTAATTACGCAGAATTTCAATTTTTTTTCCATATAAAGTTTCCATTTTTCTTGAGTAAGAGAAGAAGCTTTAATTTGGGTTTACAATATTTCCCTTTGTAGATTTTCAAAGTAGGACCAAGCTTTAAAAAGGCACTTCAGGTTTTGGAATTATTATTATTATTTTTTTTGGTTATGCTTTTGTTATATCAGGTTCTAAATTGCGCATACCATTTCTTTAAATTAGAGAAAATTAAGCACGATCTTGCTTATATACATATTGTTATTTTAAGAAACAATTTTGTTTGTCTTTTCTATAATAAGAACAGCAATTTACTTTTGGGTTTCGTTCTTAACTGATTTCTGAACTTATGCCCAAGTCTAATCTACTCCAAAGACAGGCTGAGCAAAAGGAGGAACTTTTAAGCAGGTATGTGTACTATGTGTTTTATTCGTTCTTAACTTCATTGTTGGTTTCTGTACTATTTTTCTGTGTCTAAAATTTTGAAATAAATATGATCTTTTCACTATTGATTCTCATTCCAAGTTTTTTCCACAGAAAATAAAATAACAAATAAATATTTTGTTTCCCTTCTTCTACTTTGTTCTTTTGCAGCAAAACAAGCATGATTTTGTTGGTACTGCTTATTTAGTGAAGCAACGGTTTCATATTGTGAACTGTTTTGCGTGTTTATCACTTTATTCTTTATGGTTTCAATTTCCTAAATGAAGTTTGACATGTATGGAATTTCACAATTTACAACCATAAACTTCATTTCTCCCATGGACACCTTTTTTGTTCCTTATTGTTGATAGAGTTGTAAATAAATTTGCACATGTATGTAAATAGTATTGTCTACTGTATATACATATATATATATATATATGTAATTTTTTTTAGAATATCTATGTGTTATACAATTTTCATTCCCGCAGCAACGCGCGGGCATCCTTGCTAGTATAAACTAAAACAGAACCCTCATTTTTCGTTTTCTACCTCTCATTTCTATCAACCTCAAGTCCAGAGCCACACGGCTATCTCTCCTTCATTTCTTGAAGCTTTCCAAAACCTTCAAATCCCATAATCATTTGTCCACATCCAAACCCAATCTTCCATGCTAATCCGAACTAGCCGCCACTCCTGTGTGATGTCCTCCTTCATCTGCGCGCTGCCTCTATGTCTCATAAATTCAGCACCCTCGAGCAGAGAAATTTTTAGGTGTGATGGGAACACAAATGGTATACCACGTGTTTTAATAGAAGTTGTGAGAAATTGTATTTTTTAAGTTATTAACTTTTTAGCATACATATCCCACCATTTGTATAGTAACACGTGGTATATCATCCCGTGTACCTAATAACGGAGCCAATATTTCTTGTGAGGAGGGGCCTCAAACAAGTATAGAAGAAGAAAAAACAAATAATGGCTATAAAATTACTAATGCAAAACATCATAATATTTATCCAAATAATTAAGTAGTCAAAATTAACATATGCATAGATAATTTTATCTATCCATAGTAATCAAAATTATTCTTGACGAATTGCAATGAAACAGTTGCATAATGTCATCTATAGTATTTAAATAATTATTAAACTGAATAGAGAAGTACGAAAATCTTTGCAAATCCTAAAACTCAAGTAAGAGGTGGGATAGAATAGAAACAAATGTTTTATAGTGAATAATAGAGTATTACAAACCTTTTTGTTCTTTATTCAATAAATTTGGGATTTAGAATGGCTAAATATATGAAATTCAATAAGAAAAGGTAAAAACTCTCCCCGTGCATAAGTGAAAGACGATTTTATTTTAATTAAAGGTGAATGATGGGTTTTAATTTAATGTTATTGTTTTGTGAGAGGGTTGTGATATCCACACATCTCTTTTTGCTTTCCATACACCCTCTCAATTTGCGATCGTCTGATTGAATGAATTGAATATCGAATGACATAAATTAACAAGAGTGTGTTAAAGGTAAACAAATGTATGCAGATAGCACTACTCTTTGTGATAAATGACCATTTAAAATATATACTTATTTTTGGGATGGTATCTATGAGATGAAAAATAGATAATGATTGAATTTGTTTTAGTTGTTGAGAAGGGCTGCAAAGCAATAGAAATAGGTGTAGTAGACTAATCTTATTTTTTAAGTGAGAGTAGACCTAGGACTACTGTAGTCCTTAACTGCCTCCGCCACTGCGTGTACCGATCACACTGAAAAATCTCTCCTCAAGCAGAAATATACAGCCTTGGAAAAACCGAGACTCACGGATCCTCAGTGAAATCGTATGCTTCTATATCCCTGCAACTATGTTGATAAGAATCTGTGATTAAAAATTGTGTTGAATTGGCTTGTTCGTCATGCATGCAGAACTCTACAGATTCATCATGTCTTATTCTCTGTGCTATTACATGCATGAGAGAATATTGAACCAAATTTTCGCATGAATATGCATCTTGACTTGGACATGAACAACGGTCTCACCTCTGTGCTACTTGTATCCCACCTCCAAACTTGTATGTAAAATAATTTTTTTTGTAATTAAATGCGAGAGAGAGAGAGAGAGAGAGGGAGAATTTTGAAAAGGGTCCAATTAGCATAGAGGTCTTGGCAATCCTTTGTTTCTGCACTTTGATGTTGAATGTCATGTTGTGATGTATGCTGATCAATTTGCTGAGGTGAATGAATGAATGTTGTTGAATGAATGATTCAGTCGAATGTAGAAATCACATGTAGTGATTCTAGGGCCGACTGTGAATTTCAATGCAGTCCTGCAAAAATCACAAAGATTAAAATTAAATTAAATAAAATGTAGAAATAAAAATAGATAAACTAAAATCTATTTATGTGATTTTCAATTTTGTGATTTTTTGTTTGTTTTTTTTATGTGATAAAAAAATGAAAGCAAGAAAAATAATTAAATGAAAATAAAAGGGTTAGAAAAATTGGGTTGCCTCCCGATTAGTGCTTTAGTTAACGTCTATAGCTAGACGGATTGAAATGAGTCTGGTGATCATGTTACTTGTACATTTAGAATTAACCACTCCTTAAAAGCATTATAGGGCGGCAGTAGGTACATCGTGACTTGAACTGTGCATTTAAATTTAGTGGCTGAATTTTTCATGTCTACCCTTCTACGAGAATGAGTCTTTGAAATAAAATGAGGTCCCTTCCAACATGACTTGTGTCTCTCTTGAACTGACTTTAATCTTGTATTTAATATCCACAATTTCTTCACTGGCCGAATTTCTTGACGAAGAATTTGGCTATCAATAGTCTGCCTCTTCTTTCCCTTGTAGATTTTAACCTTCTTGTAGGACTCCACATGGATTTCCTCAAGTTTGATAGGTTGTGTTGTTGCCATGTCTAATTTAGCAACCATAACTTTTTTGTTGGTAGTTATCTGCCCTGTATCCAAATCTGTCAGATTGTTAAAGAGTTGATCATGTGATGTATCAAACTCTGACTTTACAAGAACAACCCCTTCCAACGCGTTAGTTTCCTTGCATTCCTGCAACCTTTTTGGAATAGGTTATGGTGGCGTATAAACTTGGGTGGCCAAAAGTTATGGGAGGATTTCAGGATCATCATGTATTGTTTCCTCCCTTGGGCATGAATAGCTTGCTAATTGTTTCTCAGTTCCTGCACCAATCTTCTTTTTTTATCATCATAGTTTTTCCCACAGTTTAATGCTTGAAGCTGAAATCCTTGATTGGTTATTTACAACTCGGTTGATTCCAAAAAATTACAAAGTTGTCCTCCACCGAAAGCTGTTGTGGCACATTAGGCTGCTCAAAAGATTACTTAAAATGCTTTTTCAAACTTGGAGTGTAGAACCTTGAATAAGGATTGTTCCAATGCCTTTTTGAGTTGATTCTCATATTGAAATGCTTTTAAACAAACTCAGGAAAATATTCCCTTTCGGGACATTGCAAAATATGATGTATCTTCAAAGAACAAAGTGCACAAATTGTAAGTTTGAATTCATAAAAACCCCATTCTACAGGTTTCACCTATAAATGCGATCCTCCTGGTTGTATATTGAATCCAGGAGAACATACAAATCCCATCTTTCACTGCTCTCAAAATCAACAAGTTGTAAACTAAAAAATAAAATAAAATCAAGTAAATGAAAAGTTATGTACAAAATAATTAAATAAGAATACGATAAATACAAATTAATTGAAACAATCATTGGCAACTGCTCCAATTTCTTGATGGAATTTTTATCACGTTACAAAACTAGGGATAAAAACACTTAAAAATATTTGCAAGAAAACGAGGTAGTTGTAGTAAGAATGCTCATGCAAGGTCGTTCTCATAGGAATTGAATGAATAATTTGTATTTAAACTAATTCTTAATTAACTATTTAAAACAAAGTTTGGAAAAGATTGATTTTGGAACTTTAAATATTAAAAATGAATTTTAAATAAAAACAATTTAAGAAATCAACTAGAAAACAATTTAAAGAAAATCAATTTGAAGGAAACGTTTTGAGATAACAACAATAATAAAATTGCACTAGAGTTCTGTCATCACCTTAACAATCTTATATAATTTTATCAATTACTTATGAATTACACATTCAACTTTGAAGGTTAGGTTTTCCTTATGCATATTCCCCTTGTGATATTCAAGCAATAACGTATATCTAACATGCAATCCATATGTGATATTCAGATCAAATGTAAACATGCAAGACTCATTAAGTTATGTGAACACACTTGAAAAACCATGCAACCCCTAAGAGCATGATATTCACCTTAGATGAAATTAGAATTATTAACCACAAGAAGCAATACTCAATCCTTCGGTGATATTCCGACCGAATTGCATACGATTACTTATCTAAACATTTTAATGACAGCTAAACATTAAGAGATAGAGACTGTTTAAACACAGTGATTAATAATTTAAAGTATGCATGAATAATATTATAAGCAATTAAATAAAGACAACATATTCAACAATCATAACACAAAATGAATTTTATTGAAATAGAAAGGTATAGTAAACACCTTGAAAGAAAAATATAAATTGTCAAAGCCTACTCAAGTTATCCTAATTGATGCGTGTTTTTATATAACCCTAATGGCTAAATAGCCTTATTTATACAACTACAAAATAATCTTTCCTAGAAAATGTCTTCTAAAAACTAGGAAACAAAATATAATAAGATAACTAGGAAATATATTCCTATTTTAACTTTGGAAAATCTGCCAAGCCACAAAGAATCCTACATTTCAACATACCCAAAACAACTTAAATTAAAGCTTGAGATGTCCCATACATAACTATAAAAGACCACGAACCCAAAAGACATCATAATGGACACCGAAAAGCCCTACTAAACCCAAAACGTCAATTTGACAACACTGTGCATTGGTCATTTATTTCATAGGAAAACTAATGAAAAGATTTTGAAAACTTTGAGTTTTAATGATAAGGACAAAATAAAAGGTAAAGTGAATAGTACCAGAATTGACTTTTTAGTGTAAAAATGTGGTTTTTCGTTAAAGTGAACAGTACCGGGAGCTTTTCGTTAAAGTTCCCTTATTTCATTGGCATAAGTAAACCACTTGGTAAAAAATTTTGAAATTTTGGCGCAAACAAGTTGAGAGACACACGAACATCCTCTTAACTAGAATCACTTCAAAATTCATGTGTTTGATCACTTTTTTCTCAAGAGTAAGTCGAATATTTTACATTGAAAATACAATTCAAAGAATCAAAATCTCACAAAATAACCAATAAATAAATTACTTTAGTCTAAAGTAAGGTTTTCAATTGGCACACTAAGGTTTTCAATTGGCACAATTCAAATGAACAGTGACATGGGGTGGATTTTGCGTTATTTACAAAAATGCCACCGCCTCTTCCGTTTCGTATTTAAAATTTCGATTTATTTACGAAATTGCCACCCTTCAGCCGCGCACGTGTCGACCATAGTAGAAAGGGTGGGGGGATGGAAATGCACTTCGTCTTCCGTTTGCTTCCTGAAACCCGAAGCTCCGATTGCATCCTTAACAGAGTTTCTCTCTACAACTCCTCTCCCACGGGCCTAAACCTCAACTATGGAGGGAAGCTCGCTTCTCTTCTTCTCCCCATTCCGCCAAAAGCCCCCCTTCATTTTCATTTTCGTCTCTTCTCTCAAGGCTCACCATCTGAAGCGCCCAAAACGGGCACATTCCCAATCATCCTCTTACTCTCAGCCCTCACTGCGTCATCACCCTCGCTCCTCACCCCTCCATGTCCCGTCCCGGCATCCGGCTCAATCTCAACCCCTTTACTCGGTTTAGGGCAACCCAGAACCGGGTCGATCTCGATTTTCAGAGAGGACCCGCCGCCCCGCCTCACATCAACACCCCTGTCTGAGAGTGCAATTCAGGCTTCGGCTTCAGCAGATCATGATTCTCGGCTTTGTAAGATCTCGATTGATCTCCCTTTTGCTTTAATTCGTACTAATTTGTGCCATCGTTTCTTGAATTTAGGGTTTCCATTATGTTTGCAGCCTTGCTGCTTTCTATATGCTATTCATAATTCATTTAATTTTTCTGGGTGTGGTTATTTTTTAGTCATTTTTGTGACTTTTGTTTTCTTGTAATTTCTTCTTGAAATGATTTGGAATATAATGTTTGTGCAAGGTTTATTATTTTGAAATTCAGTTTAATGTTTATGGACTGTTTGGTTGCTGAGAAATGGTAGGAATTGAAAAGAAACTAGATTATAAATTTAAACTATATTTTCCAGTTTTTGGGTCTATTATAATGGATATCAAATAAATGAACAACCCCTTAGGCTTGCTGGTTTCGTTTTTTTTTTTTTTTCCCCCTGATTGATTTTGTTTTCTTTTTTATGATTTGTTTGCGCACGTTGATATAGCTCAATAGAATATCAGTAGTGTCCATGAATGAGATGCAATACTAAGATTTTTGTCAGATTATAAGAGTATAAGCAGTTTAGAACAAACACTCTTTTGTGAGAAGAGAGGTATTGTAGTTTAAGTGATATTTTCATAAAAATTTATTGATTATCAGATGACATAGTTAACAACTTCTGTGATTTTAAAACACATGAAGGTGAAATTTACATTTGAAAAATTGAAATGAGATGTTAGTTTTACCTGACTGATTTGTTTGTCTTGGTTGGTCTGAGTTTCAAATTTTCAGTTGGATTGTTTGTTTTGGTTTCATTTGCTTCGCATGATATGAACTTCGAAAGATTCAAATTCAAATTTATGTATAAATTGATAAATGTGGGTGTCGACACCCAATTATTGTAAGCTTTCAGCTACTTAAAAGGCTAAAGCATCTTTCTTTTTTACTATCTGATTGCATATTTTCACCAAATTTACAGTTTCTTCTCTCTCTATATCTCTCAGCTAGATCGATGACAAGAGGAAGTACAAAGGGATGCATTTGGTTCCACTTTTGAGGTTCCTTCCACGAGCAGGCACCCAAAAACTGGACTGGTGAGCACAAAAAATTGATTTTTTCTTCTTAATTTGATATAAAGTTTGGAATTTGAATTGTGGGTTGGATTTAGTCGTTCAGATTGAAACGATATGATTATTTTAGCAATGTTGAGAATTGAGAACTCAGAACCCATTTTTAATCTTTTTGCTAATTGTTTTAATGCATATGAGATAGGGTTTCTGCTTTCGAGGGTCCGTTTTTGATCTTTAGAGACTGCTCGATTTGGTAGTGTCAAATAGTATATGGATTTCCATGTTCATTGTGTCAGCATGTTGTTGCAGTAGTTTAATTGGATGCGATACAAGTTGAGGTGTTCACATGAAACCAGACACAAGGAGGTGTCCTCGGTTTCTCGGGATAAAGTCATAGTTTGATTATGCTATAAATGATGAATCTTTGTACTTTAAAATTTTGATTTAGGAGATTCGACCAGGGTCACACTCAATTCCTATTGAAGGCCAAAATGATGTTGGTGATTGTGAAAAAGGGATTGTTTCCGAAAAGCAAAGTAATGGATTAACATATAAGATATGTTGGCTGATAATAGCTTACTGTAGGATTCAGAGAAATTTTGTACCCAGAAAAGCTAGTGTTTCCTGTGAGTTTTACGGCTTTCTCAATATAGGTGTTTCAATTTCTTTTCTGTGATTTTGGATTTGCTGATGGGTTTTCTATTCAAATTTCTTTTTTTGCGATTTTGGGGGTTTTGTTTGTACCCTCAGATCCTGCATTTGGGTGTTTAATTGGGCTGCATATGGATGTTTAATTCAGTTTTGTTTTCGGTTTTAGGGGACCCTAGATTTTCGTTTTTTTTGGGGCTTTTGTAACTCAAGGTGAGCAATTTCATCTTTTCTCTTTGGGGCTATTGTGGAACCAAATTTTTAATTTTTATGATTGTGAAAGTTGAATATGACACTTTGTTTAGTTTCCATTTAGTACATTAATGCATAACTCTGTTTTTCTCTCCTTCTTAAATTCATATATGGAAATAGGAAGTTTAAGAATCTTTGTTCTTGCTAATAGATTTAATAATAGTGACGATTGAATGATCTTTGTTTCCAGGAAACTGTGGTAGCTGGTGATTCAGGAAATAGTTTGATTTTTCAAAGCTGACACATGTTTTATGAATATCAGGCTTTGGGATACAGTACTGTTCTAGGCTGTCGTCCAGATTCCCAAGTACATGTTTCCACGACGGTTTCAAAGAGGTCCTTGAGACGATTAGATGCTGTACTGAGCAGCCACCATCCTAATAATTAATAAGATTAGGCATTGAGGTTTTTCCTTAACTTATTTTTCTCTTGGAATATGAAGCCATATGATTTTCCTGCATGTTGGTGCATGTAAATAACACAATGTTTCATAATCTTTTATATAGAGTTTTATAAATATGATAAAAGTGGATATAATTTTGACAATAACCTAACATGGCTATTTCTGAAGGTAAGAGCGAGCGTCGTTCTCTTGGTCACTAGATGCCTCGAGAATTTATAGTCACTCACCAAACTTGGGATTTGAGTAATCATGACTAAATTGATTTCGTGTTACCATGTGTTGTGCTGGTGAGAGGACTTTGGGATGGGAGGGAGGACTAGAGAGAGACATTTGGATTTGAGAAAGGCAATTGGTATTGAAAATTGAGATACCATACAGTGTATACCATGGCATGGTCGGTTCCAGCTTTTGCTCTTCCTTGGTATGCATTATTTCTCCCTCTCTCTTAAATTTTTTTTTTTCGTTTAATTTATTTCTACAATTTGTGTGTGAAAATTCTTGAAGTTGTTGGTTTTCTTGTGTTGGATTTCTCTTCAATTTTGATTTCCTGTTTAGAACAATGATCATTTCGTTTCCTTTTTTCTTTTTTCTTTGTTGGGGTTTTCAATTGCCATGTTTTAATTTAATTTAATTTATCTGTGATTTGGTTCCTATAAAAATAGAACCATTTCCTGTATTTTCTGGATAATTCTTTTATCCCCTTTCTTCTGTGTTTAATTTGCTTAGGAAAATTTGTTTTGGAACCGAAAGTGTATGTCTCTTAATGTGATTAAATTCTGTTAACAAGGATTTTGGTCTCTAGAGTTTTCAGTGGAATTCTTATGGTGATAATTTTCGGCCGATGTCTTTGTTTTTGTACTTCTCCCAATTGTATGTAAATTCAACGAATTGTGAAATTTTTGGTTTAGTGTATTCAATGAATTGGCCAAACGGATTGATAATTAACAATAGTAATAGTTGATTTCACTTTGGAAAACTGTTGCTTGCCAAAGAGAGGTCACAATGTGCTATTTTGTATGAACTATATATGAATAGTGATAGATTGTAAGGTGATTGAGGTTTGTGCAGGTAATTACTATAAACACAAATGGATGGTGCACTCAAATTGCTAAAACTTAAATAAAAAATAACAGACCCAGATACCAATTCGCTTTAATCCCCAAACACCTCGATCCGTTCCAGCTTTTTCTCTTCCTTGGTATGAATTATTCCTCCCTCTCTCTCTCTCTCTCTCTCTCTCTCTCTCTCTCTCTCTCTTTTTGTTTAATTATTTTTGGGATGTTGGAACCTGAATTCCAAAATTATTGTGATGTTGGAACCCAAATTTGGGATGCATGTAAATTGAAAGTCTTATATATTTGGATGATTTTATATGCATGATTGGGACAAAGCTGGAAAGACCTATTGAGGTAGATAATGTCACCACTGTCCTCAAGCTAAAAGCTTGGTCTCTTTTCCATAAATTAATCTCATTTCTTTGCCTTATAAAGCGTTGAGTCATGTTTATGACAAATTGCTTTCATTTTTCTTAGAAAATTCATCTTTGTCGTTATAGCCCCTACTTATTGGCTTCACTAGATATGAAGGTGGGAGCACAATAATACTCGGATGGTATCGCAGGAAGATGAATCTCCACTATGTAAGCCTTAATTTACACTTGGTGCGATGGCAAGTGCCTTCGCCCATGAGCGGTAGGTCTCGGGTTCGAGACTTGGGAGCAGCCTCTCCATAAATGGGGGTAAGGCTAGCCGACATTCACCTCTCCCAGACCCTGCGTAAAGCGGGAGCCTTGTGCACTGGGTACGACGATTGTTTACCAAAATGATTGTGGAAAACATGATATGATAGATACTGCACTGAGAAAAGATGATATATATGTGGTTGATGTCATTTTATAAACATCAAGCAGTTTGATTTTGTGAAATTAGTGTCATTTCAGGTCGAGGATGATATGATCATTGAATCTGTTGTCAAGACATACTATATTAAGGATCTTGCAATCATGAATTTGGTTGAAATGACTATTAGTACTGATTGAAGTGTTTAATCCTTTTGATTGCGGAATGTTTAATATTTAAAACTATTTAGTAATTATCCTTAAGATATAAAGTGAATAATGAAGGCAAGCGAATTGAGGTGTTTCTAACTTGTATCAGTTAAAGCTCTAAAAAAATTAGTGTTTGTTTTCGACAATTTTTGATATTTTCTATTATTTTATGCCGTACATGAAGTGTAATGTGGTATGCATGCTAGGTAGAATTTAAAAGTAAATTAGGACCTCTTGAGATTGCAGGTGTTAACTTAGTTCTTAGATTGTTTGTGTATCAAGGTTATAGGTGTAATCATTCTCAATTAAATTCTTTAAATCCTACTGTTTTGAATTCATTCTTTTGTTTGCTTCATTATATGATATGGGAGGGCATAACTTTTTGTTTTGTTTTTTATTTTTTTGTCTTTAAAACTTCTTTAAGGTTTTCCAGACACCTTACTTTTGAACGTGCAAGTCATCATGAAAAAAAATCAAGAATGTAAGCTCAACGAGGTTTTATTTTTTGGAAGTCCATCACATCGTTTTCCTGCTAAAGTCAATTATTTGTGTCTCAAAGGGAAAAATACCTAGAGGCATATGAGTCTTTTTCTAATTTTTTGCTCTTATTATGATTTCCACTATGTAACAATTGTATCTTTCTCCTAAATTACATATGAATTATCAACTTGAAGGGAAATTATATTGCATAAGAACATAGTCTATTGTGTTTAGTATTGTTTTGTGATGCATATTTATACAGTAAAAAACCTCGGGATTAAAAACCTAATTTATAAGTTGTGAATTTTCTCAAGAAAAAAAAATATTATAATCATAGTGAGTGGAAGAATTTATTTATGACTTGAGAAGCTAATTGTTTTTGCTTGAAGAATCTAATTAACATTTGTGATCATTTCTATCATTTGTTTTAACTTAAGTAAACTGTCTGATTGCTTAGAATTGTCTAAATTATTCATTGGCCTCATATGAAAATTCACAGCTTTAAATGTGGGAGCATGGTATTTAGTAATACATTGCCACCGCTTTAGGTGTTAACAATAAAGAGTGCAAAAGCGCTGCAGCATGAAATTCTGATGTATGTTAACACCATTATCTTTAAATATGGTTTTTTAACGGATTCTACTCTTAATTTTCCGCTGCTCTTTTTTTGCAGAAGTTTCTCTTCTTACATAAATGCCTTATGAATTTCAGTTTTTATCATCTGATTATCTTTTGCAGAGGTTGTATTAATTTTGTTTTTAACTGGAAATTTGCGGGTTTCTTCACTGTTGTTACATTTTATTCATGCACGTTGGGACTAGATTTGGCTATATAATTGTGGCATCCTTTGACTATGCATAGCTATGATAATGGTGGAATGTGTAATTGCTATCTCTTAAGTTGGTATAATGTTAATGGTTTGAAGATGCTTAGCAGACTATCAATAAAATTGCTATCAATGAAATTGGGAAAGAAACTTGGGGAGATAATGTTAATAGTTTGCAGATGCTTAGGAGACTCTGAAACTGCTTAAATTTTATATATTGAGTTGCATAAAGTCCACTAAAGCTGAATTATATGTTCCATGCTTTTCGTTGGTAGTAATATCTTTGCAATGGATTTAAAGTGAGGATTTAGAAAATCTAATAATAAAGCTGAATTATATGTTCCATGCTTTTTGTTTTCATTTTGGGTTAAAAGGCTGGAGCTTTGGATTGGGATTTTCCTTTGTTAAACTATAATTTTGTGCTTAGGAGATTATATGAAACTGCTTAATTTTTTTTAAACAGGAACATTTTTTTTTCACTGTAATCTGTTTTGTTAAAGGTAATGATAAAGATTTATCAATTTTGTTTGTTTGGGGGGTTTATGATCAGAACCCTGATGAGACCTTCAGTGTGAAAGGCTTTTGGTTTCATAAGTGACAACAAAATTGAATACCAAATGAATAAAAATCTGGCCATAAATGCACCACTTCTTTACTCCATATTTATGCACATATCTCCCAATATATATGCACTGATGAGACCTTAAGGAGGTTACGATATGTTTCCCAATTATTAAACAAACCGAGATAACTTAACAAGTTAAGTCCGATATCAGGCTCAATTGTAGGTTGCCTTTAATTATTATATCTTTATAAGAAACATTAGCGATGTGCACTAAGTAAACTAAGGTCATCTATATTTTCCCTATGTCTTCGATCTCTTCACAGTGTGTTATTTGTGTCTGATTGGTTTTTCCCCTATATTTCCCTATGTTTTCTATCTCTTTATATGTGCACTAATTAATTTGATCAGTGTCTGTATTATTTGTGTCTAATTGGTGTTGGGTATTTTCCAATTTGGGCTCTTTATTTACTTAGTGTGCAATCCAATGTCTTATCTGGCGAGAGAACATAATGTTTGACAATTGGATGTCTGATATCTGATCCAATCTGGTTCTGTAGATATGTTGAATAAGTAAAGACTGTTTGCTGATTTAGTTGCATATCGAGTATCTAGAGATTGTCTGTAAGTAAAACAATGTTTCGTAATCTTTTGTATATAAGTACTATTGTCGATCCAAAGCCACAAGAAATATCATTCAAAAGGGACTCAAGAAAAGAGAGATTGTCTCTGGAACTGAATATGAATGGTTTCTTATAGCATGCATATCCGTATATGGCAATTATTCATTGGTTCTTAGATGCTAGACCGTCTTTTTAGTTACTTTCTATGGAAATTATTCATTGCACTACTCCAATTCTCAAGGACCTGCATCAGGTCCTCTCCCTGATCCTCCTAATGATTACTACGACACATATTACTCAAATGAATCAAGCAAGATCCATAAGGTTGTAGTTGATTATGTTTCTTTTCGGTTTACTAACAAACACTCATTCAGTTACTCCCTAAATTTTAATGGCAATGGTGATAACCTTCATATGTACAGAAATTGCTTACCCTATTATCAATGTTGTCAGTCATTAACCTCCGACAAAAATATTCTTTTTTCATAAGCGTTTGTTTTATATTACATACAAGGTTGAATGATATTTAATATCTAGGGAAAGTTTCATCTGCCTGATATTTTGTTTCTTTCCCTTGAAGTTCATACATTAATAACCCTTTTTTTGGTCTTTTCTTTGATGGTATATAGTTCTCAAATGCTGGCTGACTATTGTTACATCTTCTCCGTGACGGTTGTACAATTGCTGGTGGAATGTTTCTGCTGGTGCTGCTCGTCCAAACCCACAAAGATCTTTAAAATATGGTGAAATCACTGTCACAGATATCTATGTTATCCTCGATAGACCTGCAGAACTTATAAATGGGAAGTGGCGCACTACCCTCAATGGTATTTCATATATACCACCTTCAATGCCCCTTAAGCTTGCCCAACAGTTCAACATTTCGGGGGTTTACAATTTTGATTTCCCAAATAAACTGATGAACAGACCTGCCAAAGTAGACACATCTCTGATTAATGGTACTTTCAAAGGTTTCATGGAATCACCTTTCAGAACAATGACACCACTGATCAGAATTACCATTTGGATGGCTATGCATTTTTCGTTGTCGGGTGACCTTTTTAGTTTTGAAATCATTATCTTCAAGTTGTAGAAAGATGACTTTTCATTCTTTCTTAATATAAGCTTTCATTACAGCTTCAGTTTCACATCATTTGTCATTGGATTTGCTAATATAAGTTTTTAGTGGATAATCTTACTGGTGAATTGTTAAAAGGTAGGAAGAGAGTAGGCGGCCTGCGATTTTATAAACTAAAGTTCAGATGCATTTTCTGTGGTATGGGGTGTCCGAGAGAAAGGGTTTCAGGGATTAGGTTTGGGTGGGATTTCAAGGATTAGGTTCGGGGTTTTGTTTGTGCGATTTGTAGAGAGATGGGGGTGTCCGAGATAGGATTTAGGAGATTTGTTTTAGGAATTGCAGAGAGAGATAGGGAGTGTCTGAGAGAAGTGTGGGAGGATTTAGGCGGGATTTGGTTTAGGGTTTGTTTTCTGCGATTTGCAGAGACAGAGAGATGGGACAACGGTGAGAGAGAGATGGGAGGATTTTATGCGAGGGTTAAAGGGAACGGGTAAGGGAGGTATGGGTATGGGTTGTTGTGTACTCAACATTCTCCCTTTATTTATTTATTTTTTAAATATTTGCTTTAGCTTTATTTGAGAGATCATTGTTGTGTACTATAGTTGATGGAATTGATCTGTCTGGTTCTGTGCAGGTTCTCATTTGTAGATTGATTGATAGGCCCTTGTGTCCAAGTATGTTCAGCTTCCACCATGAAACTCAAGATACTCTCTTGGGTACGTTCCATATGAATTTCAACTGCATATATATATAGGTGGCTTTAGATTTGTTAGTTCAATAAATTGTAAGCCTTCATTTTAAAATTATCACTTAGTCTAAAAGGAGTGAGAAATGAAGTTGGTCCTATAGTATGTGTCGTAGTGTCATAAAATCATGTCGCAATAGTTATACTGCGTAAATATTATATTTATGAAACAATGCTGGATTTGTTGGATTTCTTTTCTTTTCTTTTCTTATGCAAACAGACAATATTTTCTTAGATTACAACTTTTGTGAATAGGAACTTTTAAGTTCATCCATTTGATTGTACAGTGGCTGTTGATGTCAGCTGAATTGAATGCAAGTGAAAATCAAACTGCTTTGCTTGGTTCACCCATCTCTTGGTTATTTCAATTCTTTAGAGATGCCTATATTGATTTGTGATTTTGTTAGATGTACTCTGGTGAAATGTGTGTTATCTGCATTGGTGCATTTTAGATGGTGACTCCGTTCGTACCGCCTTTGTAGTGCATCTTTTTGTGAAATTATTTTCCATTCTGCCATGCCGCCTCTGAGATAGTGATAGAGAGAGAGGGAAATGGGCAGGGAGGAGTAGGGATCGCTCGATGAGGGTTTCAGGGATGGGTGGTCATGTCGATAGACATAGAGATAGAGATAGAGAGACAGGGAGAGGGAGATGGAGAAAGGGAGATGGAGAGAGGGAGACAGAGTGAGAGAGGGAGATGGAGTGGGGATCTCATCGCCATTGCTGCAGATCCTCGATTTCATGAGTGGGAGAGGGGGAACAGTCAGAGAAAAGCATGGGGGCCGTAGGGATTTGAGGGAGGGGTAGGGATCGTGGCTGGAGGTCTGGGTTTGTCCATTTGGGTCGTTTCCAACAGCACCACCGTGCTCAAACACTCTCTCTCGCAGTGGAACTCTCTCCTCCCCTTACTCAATCCTCTGCTTCTCTAATTCATGGTTGGTTGATTTATAAAAAACCTTCGAGGATAAACATGGGGTGGGATCTGGGTTTCCTCTGCATTGCTTAAATTTTGCATTTTTTTCTGGATTTCAATTAAGAAACTCTGCTACAAGCGAGGCCACTACCAGATGCAAATATCTTCATACATGTCAGTTCCCTTTCTCACCCTCTTCATGTTTTGTCCAATATTATGTTTTTGATTTGATTTCATGTGTTTTCTTTCATTCTTTGATATAGGTAATTTGTTATGTTTTCATGATCTGGGTCTTTTTTCAATTTGCATTTTGGTTGTCCAAGATTTCTAAGCTTTTGTATAAAAATATAAGAACAAAATTGCACATCGAGGAGTTTATGATGAACTTTTTTGAGTGTCGGTAACACTTCGCTTTAGGAATATGTAAAACTACTGATCATTGTTTGATAATTCCTTACATTTGAGTAATGAACGACTTGGATCACTGTCACCTTTCGATTTTGTCTTATGGTTTTATCATCGTACGTTGTTGGTTGACAATGTGTTTTATTCATCCTATTACGCTTGAAATAGTTGGTTCCCGCATCAACGCCTGAGCGTATTTGCTAGTTAATACTAAGATTAGGGTAGAATATATAGGATAATATTGACTCATCAGGTAGCTCTAGGTATTGAACACCCCACAGAAAAAGGAAGCTTTAATTTCCACTGCACTAACAAATGAATTATAATATCTCTTACTTTTTCTTATTTATACGTAACTATAGGATATATAAAAATTCGGGGGCCTCTCCAAAGTGGGGGCCCTAGGCGGGCGCCTACATAGACTACCCTCAAGGTTGGCCCTGCTGAATTATCATGAAGGAGGATGTGAGTGTTGGTGTAGAAGGGAAGCAGATTAGTCTAACCAAGTTGATTACACTTAAATATGATTTATTTTTTATTTCTTAAGTTTATGACAAAGTAATATTATTACTTTAATTTACACAAAGAGGAGAGGATAGGATTTGAACCCGAGTTGAAGAAAAAATTAAATCCACCACTTGCTTAAGGATGACATATAAACACAAATGATGATTACAGATCATAAAAGCATGCAAGAGACATAATCTTTAAAATACAATTTCTGACAAGCCTTTATTTTTCACTTACTGCCCATACTTGTAAATGAAGAGACAATAACATTGTGAAAATAGGGGAGAAAATATGAAAAAATCCGAAATATTCAAATGATAACAACAAATAAATACTTATGTTGCAAGATTATGAATCTGCACCATATCTTGTACTATGATGAAAAGTTGATGTTATTCATGCTTCTTATTCTTGCACCATAGTGATCTCCTAAGGCTAAGAAAGTAGAGTACGGGTTTGAAAAACCAGGCATTAACTTCATGAAACATGACTCGAAAGGATTGGTACATAGGAAACTGAAGCAGGCCGAATAGAGGGACTGGGAAAAAGGCAATAGGGTAAAGTAAAGACTTGGTCCATTTCTTCTCGACGCGAATCAACAACAAAATGGTGGCAGCAAAGGCGAGCATAGTTGTTGCCATGGAGATGAAGAGAAAGATGAATCCTGCCATGACCTTGTTAGGAATGCTGCTAACGAAAAGTGGATACTCGAGAGGGGAGGAGAGGACCGAGAGAAAGAATGCCACAGAAGATAATGAGCTGGCGATGGCCACAACATCCATGCTAGTGAAGAGCATAAAGAGAGGATCGTTCTGGAAAAGAGGAAGGCCATTTTGGTCATTAGTACCCCCAGGAATGGTGTAGGCAGCTGCAAAGACTACAGTAGCCACTAGCACCGCCACCGTTGAGCATGACTGAGCCGTTTCTTTTACCCATTTTTGTGCTTCCTCCAGAAGTTGGTCATGCCAATCGTTGAACAGCTCCTCCGCTGTCTTATCCTTCTTGTTGTGGTGAATGATGTAATGAGGCGGTACGATCTCTTTTACACGCTGACACAAACACACGTACACACATTAATAATGTCCACATATATAAAGATTTTGTAACAGAAGTATTTGTCTGACAACAGAAGTCTTTTACCAAGTGAACAAACTTAATTAGTAACATAAGTATTTGCCTGACAGTATAAGTGTCTTAAATGATAGATTGACTTAATTGGTTAAAAAAGGTCGTACCCAGTGCACAAGGCTCCCGCTTTACGCAGGGTCTGGGAGATGTGAATGTCGGCTAGCCTTACCCCAATTTATGGAGAGGCTGCTCCCAAGTCTCGAACCCGAGACCTACCACTAATGGGCGAAGGCACTTGCCATCGCACCAAGTGCGACCTCTTAGATTGACTTAATTGGTTATATAAATATTTTTGTAACAACATAAGTCTAGCAAGAAAACATTACCTGGAACCAGCGTAGCTCATCTTGTAATTGCATGGCAGGGCCTATTAATTTGTTAGACAATGATACAGAGTAGTAGCTCCTATCTGCAGCCTGGTGCAATATGGTGTTTCCATTGCTGTCTATCCTCTTACTCAGCTTCGACATCACAGTTAGGTTGCTTTTGATGAGATCAAAGATCTTTTCCTGACGGTTCTTAATGGCCAGGTGCAAAATGTTGTGTTCCTTTTCGTTAACATGCTCGACTGCTTGAGGATGCTGCTCAAGTATCTCCTTCACAATGTGTACATTTCCTGTGACAGATGCTATAAGCAATGGGGTAGACGTGTAAACTTCCTTCCTCGCCTCCTTTTTCAATTTGGTTGCTTCCTTTTGTTTATCACCTCCATCAGCATTTGCTAGCACAAGCAACCAAGCCACTCCCTCTTCGTTAACATACTTGACTGCTTGAGGATGCTGCTCTAGTATCTCCTGCACAATGGGTACATTTCCTGTGATATTTTTCAATTTGTTTGCTTCCTTTTGTTCATCACCTCCATCACTATCAATTATCTTGTCAAGCAATGGGGTAGACTTGTAAACTTCCTTCCTCGCCTCCTTTTTCAATTTGGTTGCGTCCTTTTGTTTATCACCTCCATCACTATCAATTGTCTTGTTCGATTGGGTTCCTTTTTCGCCTCCGTCATCACCATCTTTAAATGGCCCCAGAGAAATGGTCCTCTTGTTTTCTTGATTGTCAGTAATCAACCAAGTATGGTCCGAGTTGACGAGCAATTTGATGAGTTTCGTTAGTGATTTTTTATTTTTCTTGTCCTTCCATATTCTGTAGATTATGCCGTCGTGGACTTCTGATTCTATTCATCACATGATCAAACATATGTATGCATTAACTAACATGTTATAGAGAGATGTTATCTGCACTCTTCATCTTCTCATGTAAAATCATAAGAAATGAGTAAATAATGTTTATTTTTTAGAGTTCCAACAACAAGAGTTTGCCTTCATGAAAACAGTTTGAGGCAAAGGCAGAAAGTAAACAAACCTTTAGCAAGGGAGTCCCATAATGAATAATAAGCCTTCATAACAACTGCCAAATATTTTATGCGTGCGACTTCGTTAGGAACATTGAAAAAAGGAAAAATTAGTATCCGGTCCTTAGTTACTAATGTTCTCTGATTGAATCTAACATTAATACAATAATGAATTTACATATAAGTTACATAATTTTTAAAATAAAAATTAATAATTGATTTAGGATTTTAATACTCACACCTTTATTAAACTCCTAACTAATTTTCAATTCAAATCATTTCCAAAATAAAAAAAAATTAGAATAAGTTTGTACACTTTAATTTTTTATAAAAATTTTTCCAATTTTTTAATCTTATATGTACCCATTCATGTAATTTTATAATTTTTTTTAATCTTAAAATGTATCCATTATTAAATATATCAATTTGTTATAGTAAAATGTACCCTTTTTTTTTCTAATATAAAATCTATTCAATTTTTTTTCTAATCAATTTTTAAACTTATATGGGTACATTCTTTTTCTTGATTTGAGAATGTATCCATGTCAAGTTTAATCAAAGAAATTTACTAATGTTATGAAGTCTAATATCTATTATTTTTTGTGTGGTTTTGAAGAAAGTACTCATGTTTATATACATATTTATACACACACACACAAAATATATTGGAGAGTATAATTTATATTTTGATCCACAAATTATGGATTTTTTATTATTTAAAATCTCATTAATACAAACAACTATAGATTCAATTTTTAATTAAAAAAATATAATAACCTACATAGAACTATATTATCACATTAATTTCAGAGATTTCGATCAAAATTTGAAAACCAATAAGATTTTAGTCAAAAAATATTGATAGTTATAGACCAAATTCAAAATGTCGTTTGAAAAAACCCAATTGAAGAAACGCTTTATCTAGGTGGACTTGGATTGTCCGCCCTCTTAGTTATGGTGCCCTTCCATGCCCTCCTATTTTGTGCGGTCACGGTTAAACCACGTCAATATTTTATATTAATTTTTTAATAAGATAATAAGACAAAAAATAATAAAAATATAAAATATTGACGTGGCTTAACCGTGACCGCACAAAATAGGAGGGCATGGAAGGGCACCACAACTAGGAGGGCAGACAATCCAAGTCCTATCTAGGTAGCCGTTTAAGTTTAATTATTTGATCAATTAATTAGATGACAAATTTGATGGAAGAGGATCCACTCCTGAGCTCAGGATGGAGATCCTCCTGACCGGATTATCCGGGCCGTTCAAATTTAATCCAACGGTTCCAAACAGGAGGCTCTTCTAAAAGTTATAATAATTATAACCGTTGGATTAAATTTGAACAGCCCGTATGACCCGATCAGGAGGATCCCCATTTTGAGATCAGGAGTGGATCCTCTTCCAAATTTGATTACCTGCAAGTTTCTTCCGAAAGATGGATTGACGGGGATGGTTGGTATCCGTGCCGCTCTCCACGTCATCCTGATGATGGGTGCTATCCATGGATTGACGGAGATGGGTGCTATCCATGCCGCTCTCCACGTCATCTTCTCTAACACGAAGGCCTGGATATATAACAACAATTAAGTATGAGATTAATGCTTCAAAAGGAAACGCTCACGCACAAACATACACGTGTACACTAGAGTAATGATACGTACAATGATAAATGAGCATCTTCCATTGGCTTTGTTGACAATGTGGCTCAGAGGCAGTTGGCATTTGGGCTAACAATTGAAGGCTTGTCAATCCATTTTCGTCTTTCATTTGTCCTAGAAAAGGGTAGAACTTTAGCAACCAATGAGCAGTCTCTGCATTGTGGAAGACAATAGAACAAAAGTTATTAGTCTGCAACTCTGCATAAATATATATATATATATATATATATATATATATATATATATATATAAAGTGTTGTTAATCAGTGTATGCATTTTTAAGGGAGAGAGAGACCAAAATGTTGGCCGACGACAGCCATACGAAGAACGGACATTCCGTCAGGCCTAATGAGCTGCGGCCAACAGTCTTGCCGATACATTTCCCAAGACATTCCCTGATACTTCTCCTTGCATTTCAGCATCAGTGTTTCCAAGTAAAATTTGACCAAGTCAGTGTGACCGAGAGTAGCCGCTCTGTAGAGCGGAGTTTCTCCTAAATGGTTCCGAGTCCATAGCAGCTCCAGTGCATCATTATTCTCTTCATCAGTACGAACCACAGGATCGTTGAACTTCTTCACCAAGAACTTAGCTGCTTCCACACTGCCGGACACACTCACCTGGTGAAGAGCATTGTTTCCGTCTATATTCGGAGCCCTCAAACTCTTGGCCATGGTGGTTGAATCGCTGCATAAATCAATCAAATTTTGGAGGACTCCTTTGCATTGTGATTTGCTGCAAGAAGAACCCGCAAGGTGAAGTACATTGTCCCCGTCCAGGTTCATTGGCCGGTCCAATTTAGCCCCTTTCTTCTTCTCGTAGTAGTGCACCACGCCTGTCCAGTTACCCTTTTTGGCATCTTGATAGGGTATTTTCAACTCTTCAATTTCTTCAATTCCATCAATTTTTTTAATTTTGTTAGTTTCTTCAATTTCTTCAATTTTTTTCTTTTTTTTAATTTCTTCAAATGGACTGTTCACATCGTTGTAAACAGTGTGCGTTCTCCGGGATGCCATCTGAATACTAGCTAGCTTGTCGAGTTTAACGTGGCGGTTTTCGGTTCGATTTATAGTCTAGCTGCTGCTGCTGCTTCTACTGTTACGCTTTGCTTAATAAATTAAAAAAGTCTGTTTAAAATAATAAAAGCTTAAAATGATCGAATATTTACGGTTACCATTTTATAGCTGGATGTGCTTTATCTGTACAAGCATCTACCTTTGCTTAGTTTATTAGGATTTGGATCCTCTCCTGAGCTTATGGAGAGGATCCTCCTGACCAACACATGTGGACCGTTGGATGAAAATCTAACGGCTACAAACAAAGAGGTTCCTTTAAAGTTATAATAATTATAACCGTTGGATTTTCATCCAACGACCTAAGTGTGTTGGTCAGGAGGATCCTCTCCTTAAGCTCAGGAGAGGATCCAAATCCAGTTTATTAGTTTCCTACTGTATATTTTGTTCACCAAGTGTGCAACACAGACCTCGATTGTCTGCCATCCCTCCATTCCATACCCTTTCCATCCCCTCCTATTTATATGGTCACGGTTAAGTCACGTCAATATTTTACATTTCCATTACTTTTTTTCTTATATTTCTATAAAAAAGATCAATATAAAATGTTGATGTGGCTTAACTGTGACCATAAAAATAAGAAAGGAAGTAAAGGGTATGAGATGAGAAAGACAGACAATCCACGTGCAACACATGTCTATATATGTATATTATCAGGTATTTTAAGAGAAGGGATTCCTAATTTTTTTTTTTACTAGATGTGCTTTATCGGTACAAGCATTTACCTTTGCTTAGTTTATTAGTTTCCTATTATAGATTCCGTGCACCAAGTGTGCAACACATGTTTATATAGGTATATTATCAAGCATTTCAAGGAAGGGATCCTATTTTTTTGGTTGGATGTGCTTTATCCGCACAAGCATCTACCTTTGCTTAGTTTATTAGTTTCCTATTGTAGTTTCTGTTCACCAAGTGTGCAGTACATGTCTATATATTTATATTATAAGGCATTTCAAGGAAGGGATCCCTATTTTTTGGTTGGAACTTGGATGTGCTTTATCCGTACAAGCATCCACCTTTGCTGAGTTTATTAGTTTCCTATTGTAGATTCTGTTTACCAAGCGTGCAACACATGTATGTGTGTGTCTATTGTAGATTTTGTTCACCAATCGTGCGACACATGTGTGTGTGTATTAGGCCTTTAAAAGAATTGATTTCCACTTTTTTCAAATAAAGGGATTAGTTGTGGACTCATTTCCACATAGAACTTCAACGATTTGAATTGTTTATTTTGCAAGTCTTGATTCATAGATCATCTATGTAAAAATTCAATTCATCGAAAAACCACTATCTCAGTTAATTGTCACGATGAAATTTCAATATATCTTAGAACATAGTGTTTGTCAATTTCTTTAAACTCAATTAGATGCCTCGAATATTTCCGATTTTGCCAATATTTGGCAAAGATGATCTATGAGGTGCAACTTAAAAAATAGATAGTTCAAATCATTGAAGTTCAATGTGGCGTGGACCCCACAACTAATCCAATGTTAAAAAAAGAAATGAGAATCCCTTCCCTTAAAGAATGTATGTGTGTATATGTATGTATGTATATATGTTTATATATTATTTTTTTCTAATTCAAGAGAAGTTTTAATCCAATCGAAACGACAGAATATGAGATTCGAACGTGAGTGTAGACTAGTCAACTTTGCTAATTCTAGGTCTATTATTTTTACTGTATTAATTTTCAACAATTGCAGCACATTATTTATCTAAGTCTTGTAGTACTACACTTATTATCTACTTGTATCATTATTTGTACCGTCTATATGAAGGTAACGTGTAAGATCCCACATCGCCTAGGGAAGTGATCCTTATATGTATATTCTCATCCCTACCTAGCACGAGGCCTTTTGGGAGCTCACTGACTTCGGGTTCCGTCGGAACTCCGAAGTTAAGCGAGAAGGTGGCCAGAGCACTCCGATGATGGGTGACCCACTGGGAAGTTGCTCGTGAGTTCCCAGAAACAAAACCGTGAGGGCGTGGTCGGGGCTCAAAACGAACAATATCGTGCTATGATAGTGGAGCGGGTCCGAGAATTGATCCGCCCCGGGCCGGGATGTGACATAACGCCCCTAAGAACAGGATTTTCGTTATTTCTCAAGAAATATTCCGTTTTTGTAGAAAATTACATTTCATGTCCTTTGAAAGGGTGTCGGCTGGAGAATGTCTGCAACAGATTAAGCAGTGTCTTTGCTGTATCGTTTAAAATAATAAAGCTTAAAATGATCGAACATTAAGGTTACCATCTTCTAGTGGATCTGCTTTATCCGTACTAACATCTACCTTTGCTTTTGTTTCTTTCTTTTTTTTTGGACAAAGAATGTTGGATAAAAAGCATAAAGGATCGAAGAGTTAAGGTTACTAACTTATTGTTTCTTAGCTATATGTGCTTTATCCATAGCATCGACCTTTGCTTAGTTTATTAGTATCCAATTGTATACTCTTTTCACCAAGTGTGCAACACATGTGTCGCTATAAGAGCACTTCCAGTGTGGGAAGGCCCTCCAAAGCAACTGCCTATTAAATCCCTTCCAATGAATAGTAACTACCTTAAATGAATAGTAATTACCTTTTGCATCTCCATTCATAAACTGAATAGCCATGACAATATGCAATAAAATATTAGTATGTTTTATTTTATAAAATAATAAAAAATAATTTTATTTGTAATTTCGGATAAGATTTTTAATCGGTCTCGTTGCGCCACGTGTCATTAAATAAGAAACTACAACCCAAAGTATTTGAGAAAGTATAAAATTGTGGTGTAAGGTGGAAGATAATGATAAGAAATTTACAGAAAAATTAAATCTTTTTTTTTTTTTTAAAATTTTTTTTCAGATTTTTTATTAATTTTTTACATTTTTTATTAATTTTATAACGTGGCTAATGTCATCTTTGCATCAGCGCCTTCAGGCGCTCGGGTCGTTCATTCGCGCCTCCCTTCTCACGCGGGCCTCCCCCAAGCCCAATCGCCCACATGGGTTAGAGCAAGGGAGGGAGGCAATTGGATTGAAATGGTCCTTGGTCCCCCGGGCAATGGGTGTGGAGCCAAAAATAATCGAGAAAAATATAAAGGCGACACGTGGATTCTAGGGTGAAAATGACAAAATTTCCCTTGAGAAATACCGGAACTCCTATGACACACCCCGACCGACATCAAGGCATGCTAGCTGTCACATGAGAGTGACGTAGCCATGTGCACAGCGCGGAAGCAATAATGATAGGAAATATACGAATAATTAAAAAAACCAAATTACTAGAGTGCAGTACTAAACAGGAAGTGATAGGAGTTAGTTACAAAAGTAAACACTCATAATCAAAGCATAAAAAGTCTAGGTGCAGTCCAGTAGGACAAGTACTAGTTATACAGTACCAGGAATGTCCTACTATTACTTAAATAGGTCAGAACTGCCGACGTCCTCAAGCCACCCACAACAAGCTTACTTAAAACCTAGAGGGGCGCAAAACAGAAAAAGTGAGTGGGCAAAAATAAATGTTTTACAAAATCATTTCATTTATCAACATATCTAACCCCTCGATGTAAAACATGTATAATTTTCTCATAATCAAGATATAAGCATATACATAAATATATATGAAATCATATCAATTCAATTCATACTTCACATAATCATATTCATATGTATGCCATGCCAAGATATAACAGAGTAAGCAATTCAAGTAAGGTTAATTTCATAGAAATATAACATGTTAGACGAAACCCCTGTGGTAGTCTGTACGGCTGAATTCATAGCTCAAAGTCACTCTAGTCGGAGTCACTACAATGACCTATACGGCAACATACTGCACAAGAGTCGGAACCAAACAAACAGGTCTATATGACAATAATGGGTGTAATACAATCATGCTCAATTCTACTCTCATATAATAGCTGGGCAATAAATCGTTAGTCACCTATGAGTCGGAACCATAAATAAGGTCTGTACGACAAGACTGTGCACCTAAATTGGATCCAATATGAGCATATGATGCGAAATGTGACATAATAAACAGGCATGTGTCATATCTATGGCTAAAACACAATCACCCTAAGTGCAGTTTTATGAGCTCATCATTATTCAATCACATATCGCATCATCGATGATTCACATAATCAAACACAACTTACCTGAGCTTACCTGAGCGTCCACATCACCACATTTATATATATAAAGCATCACTTACCAATTCATGTATGAATTATGTTGATGCACAAAATCAGTAAGGACTTTGGTACAACAGAAAGTGTTAAGTTTGTGACCTTCGCTAGATTGCTCCGGTCACTAGTGTGGATAAGTATGTAAATGGATAGAGACAGGGAAGCAAACACAAGATGTACGTGATTCACCCAGATTGGCTACGTCCACGGAGTAGAGGAGTTCTTATTAATTGTGAAGGGTTTACACAAGTACATAGGTTCAAGCTCTCATTTTGTGAGTGCTAGTGAATGATTTAGTACAAATGACATTAGGAAATATTGTGGGAGAATGATCTCCTTTTATAGAAGAGAGTTTCTAGCTTTGTTCTGACATTGACACGTGTTGTGTTGTGATTGGTTTTTGATGTTGTCACGTTGTGATTGGCCTCCTGATTAGAGGGAAACTCTTCTGGGTCATGGACGGTATAACGTTGACCGGTGCTCAGTAGTTTCGGGATTGGTCACGTATGGTACAAACAATGCTCCATTAAGTTCCCGAGTGAGGGAAGCTCCTCGGTAGGGGACTTGCAAGATCCAAGCCGCTGAGTAATCACGAAACTTCTAAGTACCGAAGTTTGGTATCGTCTTCACTTGCCTTATCTGTCTCATAGGTAGATGTGGCATTTTCTTTGGAAGTACTATTCCTTCATCTAGGGGTGGTATCTTTAATCGGTGGAAATGCACAAGGTAATGTATCAATTTTACTTGAAGCTTACTTGTAGTTTCAGGCTTGGTCAAGCGCAATACAAACCATGTAGTAGGAGTCCCCCAAGTCGCCGAGCTAGGAGATCTGCTGAAAGAGGTGACAGACAAGGTAAGCAATCAGAGCTCCAAGCAATCAGTCTCAGATCAGAAGTTTGATTTCAAGTTCCGGTTGATTGTTCTCATTCTCCCTATCTTGCAGGCAACATGAATGATAAAGAGAAGAAAAAGGAAAATAGATGATATGGGATACTTTTGCTTTTGAAGAAGTAATTTTCCACATGATTATTCTTGAATTGGGTTGAAGGGTTTTCTGGTTTCCTCCAGAGTATAAGGCCGACTCAAGAATTTGAGGGTCAAAACAAGTCCATCAAATCTAGAGTACGTTCGACCCTGATGATATGAGATACTTTTGCTGTTGACAAAGTAGTGGATGTATCGACACGTGTTCTGTTACGCTTGTCTCCACATGTTTCCTTGTACCCTTCTCACTTGCCCTATCTGTTCCTCAAGCAGATGTGGTATCTTCTCTGGAAGCATAAAATGTTAAAGATAAGTACTCGAGAGCAATGCCAGGTAAGTAATCAGGCAAGGGGTTCCAGGCAGTCAGTTTCTGACTGGAAGCTTGATTCCAAGTGCTGACTGATTGCTCTATTTCTCATTGTCTTGCAGGTATGAACAAGGCTAAAGGAAAAGACAGGGAAAAGCATGATATGAGATACTCTTGTTTTTAACCCTGATGATATGAGATACTCTTGCTCTGGTGTGGTTTGTTTGCAGAGGTATTATCGGGGGGAAAATGATAGGAGCATATTTATGCGACTTAGTTGGCTTGTTCTTGTGCATTTATGTCGTATTTCCTTAGTTATTTTAATGTTTAAAGTCATTTTCGTGTGTTTTCAGATTTGATGGACAAAGTAGGCAAGAAGATGCATTTTGGAGCAAAATGGGGCTTGGAATGCATGTCACATATTTGGGCCAAAGTGGATGGACGAATTTGAGAACTAAAGAGGCCAAGAATGTGAAGAATTATGGTCCAAAAGATGAAGAACTCAGCCCAAAAATTTGTCACCCCAACTTGCCTTCATTGCCATGCAAAACAACATAGAATTCCCTTTGGATTCCCATGCCATGCTTGATCACTCTTGTCCCCTACATAATTTCTGATTTCATGCTTCAATTCATTTAATTATTACACTTAATTACTTGATACCTCTTGTTCCCTTCACCCACAAAATTTTATACAACTTTCACAACCATAACATGCACCAATTGATGCTCCATCATTCACATTTGGAATCCCATGCCTTGTGTACCACATGTTGCTGCACCTTTGACCCATTTATTGACACATTTTCACCTCCCTTTCCATCTCTATGCAATGTACACAATCATTCATGCTCCCTAGCTTCAAGACCACTCCATTTTACCCTTCACACTTTGCATCATCACTTCATTTTCACCCTTGGACCATTGCACACCACATACACTCTTTGCCGTGCATTCTCCCTAGCCTAACCTGATTCTCTAAGGTTTTTGGGGCCTATATATACATGTTTACACCCCATGGCATAGGATCTTCCCCCCCATATTCATCAATTATCACAGAAATTCGTCCATACACACCTTAGGAAGCAAAACACCCCAAAAACACCATTCTAGTGCCTAGAAAACATAACAGCCACTCCGCCTTCTTCCACCCTCTTTGCCTAGTTCTCCACCACCCTCCAAACATCAAAAACTCCTCCACACTCACCCTAAACCTTCCCATCCATTCTACATCATAAAACTACCCAAAAACTGTCCACAAAGCAATCTGCCGCAAGCAAGGGAAAGGAGAATTCTTGGATGCACTTGTTGCCAAGTTGGAGCATTTTAGGTGTTTTCTTTCCTTTGATTTTAATGTCTAATTTTATGTATCTTTGCTTTGTGAGTATGAGGAACTAAACCCCTCTTAGTTAGGGGGTGATTCGAAACCATGTTCATACTTGCAATATGATTTGATTACGTCCAGTTGTGATTCATAAGTTGTGAATTCAATTTACTTATCCGATCGTATAAGAAATGATTTGTGTATGTTGGTTGAGAGTGCACGCTTAATTTTCATGCATGAATTTAACGCTAGAATATAAGGGAGTTTCACCTAATCGTTATGAACTTATATTCACAAGTAGTGAAGGTTGCTAGTCACAATCACGTTAAGTAAATTCTTGGCATAAGTTTCATGCAATTCATAGTAACGAGTGCCTCGTCAATGCTTATGTTTTTCATAGAACTTAATGATTCTTGCTTGTATCTCTATTATGCAATTTGTTGATGCACAAAACCGGGGCGGTCTTGGAACAACGTAAATCCGACCGTGAATCTGCACAAACGCTCAAGAGCACGAAGAACACAAAGAACACAAGGATTTTATCGTGGTTCACCCCAATATTTGGGCTACGTCCACACTGTAGTTGATTCTGTTTCTCTGTAAATGTATGGATACAAGTGTTTGGGGGAAGTCCCTAGAGAAAGAAGAGAAGGGAGAGGAGAGCCTCGGTGGTGTGAGGTCTCTCCTGGATGTAATGAGAGCTTCTCTTAGCCTTCTTAAGCTGGCTCTTTTCCTCCCTTAGAATGAGGGGATGAGTCCCCTTTTATAGAATAAGGGGCTCCTCCTCTTTTACAAAGTATGGGCTTTAGTGTGAGGCCCAAATACAAGGCCCAAGGCCCAAATATACGAGGCCCAATATATGGTACCAACAGGAGTCCCCCAAGTCTTCAGTCAAGAGAGTCTTTTGGCTGGAGACTTCAAATTCAATCCATGTACGGGCCGAAGTGGCTAGATGTCTTGAACCAGTACTCAACCTAAGGCAATGCTCAACATAAAGCAATACTCGGCTAAAGGTATCACACGTTACGAGACTGCTCGGCTGGAGGCGATGCTCGTTGTGAGGCTGCTCGGCTAGAGGCTATGCTCGCGGCGAGGCAGCTCGGCTAGAGGCTATGCTCCCTGCGAGGCGGCTCGGCTTGTGGTATTCCTTATTGCAAGTATCTACTTTATGTCGACATGCACTCAGTATGAGTTGATTCTCGACATGACTCGGGTCTGCTTGTCGGGTTCACATATTGGGTCTATGTGTCGGATCCGCGGATCGGGTACGCAAGTCGGGTCTTTGAATCGGGGCCATACGTAGGGGCATCGAGTTGGGACTATCTGTAGGGTCATCGAGTTGGGTCCAGACACATAGGTGTCCCAATAAGCGAATGTCCGAGCAAGTGGGTGTCCGGTCAGACAAGAGATCACCACAAGCACGTGGCTCATCAGTCTATAAGTTGGTAGACCTCGTTAATCAGCAACAATGTTGATCAGTGGACCTAGTTGCTCAATAATTCCTGACAATAAATGACAGTATAATCATGAGCGTATAATGAATAAATATAATAAATACGTAAAAGAAATATGGTAACAACAATTATTTAATATGTATATTTCTTATAAGTGTAAAACCTTGCCATGCGTGTTATAGCATAGTTTTAGGTTATAAAAGTGGATTAGTTCTTTTGGATTTGAGTTGATAATTTCAACATAATTTAAAATGCATGGGTGTGGGAACCCATATCCACTTTCAGCATCTATTGTAAACCCACCATCAGTTAGTGGAAAACATTCAAAAAATAAAATAAAGATATCATCATTGTTCCACCATCACACAATAACCAGTACCATTTGATAAATATTAAATAATAAAAACAATTGAATTAGGTGAAGACTTATCTCTTTTTCACGTGTGGATCTGGTGGATCTGACCGACAAGGGCTCTTCCCTTATCTTATCTTTTTCAAAATTATCATGAGTGTGGAAAAAACAGATGGGTATGGAAATGATGTTGTTGGAGACTTTCTTCCCCACTGAGTCAAAAGATAAACAACATGCAAAGCCTGGCTCTTTCAGCCATTTTCTTCCCCGAGAGCTTGCTACCCCCAATCCGGTTGCATCCGTATTGTTCCATCTGCCTGGAAAACCATGGTCAGAGTGTCGGAGGGCAAAACGGGAACTGAAATGGGCTGCTCCGGCTGCTCGCTGCTGAAGAGCACTCATGTCACGGTGCTGATGGCTGACTGTTCCCGTTGGATGGTCTGTGTCTGGAGCAACCAATGCTCTGGGCATATATGGTTTAAGAAGTTTGGTTTCCAAGTCACTCCTGACTCTCCTCTAAAAAATGACAGGAGCATATGGAGCTTGTGTGGTCAGTGCTTCATTCTCCGTCACAGCACTCGCAGCCATAATTGATACGGTTTTCTGCGATATTCTCTGACCTTCTTGCTCTCTCTCTCTCTCTCTTTAGACGAGGGGTGGACGAGAGAGAAACTGTGGTGCTCGATCTTGGTGACGGTGTTGTTTCAGGTGAGCACAGTGAGCTCCAGAGCCAGGCCCGCGAGCGTGATGAAGTTCTTCATCTTGGGCACGCACATCGGCTGCCGGCAGATTTCCAAAGCGATGCGAATCACGGTACAACGGGTTTTGCAAAGAGGGACGGCGTCGATGGTCTCCTGCACAGTTCGGAAATCTCCGGAGCCATCCTGCGCAACCCTGAGAACGAGAGCCGCCATTTCTCACGATCTGGGAACTCTCCGAAGTGGGAATTTGTTAAAGCTTGTGTCTTTGCATGCAGTGAGTTTTATCTTCGTTTCTGCAGAAGGGTTTGAACTGGGTTATTGAGATTCTCAAGTGACTCAACAACAACGGTCAAGTCTGAGCTTTGAGTGGTTTTGATGGCGGCAGCGTGCTTGGCCTTCTTGTCATTGTCGGAGCCGGACGAAGACGAGGAGTGGTGGCTGTATATCTTGTCCATCAGCGACGCGGCAGTTGGTTCTGGCTCCGCCATGGGTTCTCAGAGCGAAGAGAGGGAGAGAGAGGACAGAGAAAAAAAAAAAAGAAGCGGATGATGTGATCAGTCGGAGAGTTTTGGTTTTCTGCAGATTCACGGTTGAGGTTGTGAGAGTCTCACGGTGGTGAGATGAAAAATTGAGAGAGAACCGACACAGCTTTTCGTATCGATTCCCACAGACGGCGCCAAATGTTGATGCACAAAATCAGCGAAGACTTTGGTACAACAGAAAGTGTCAGGTTTTGTGACCTTCGCTTGGTTGCTTCGGTCACTAGTGAGGATAAGTACGTAAATGAATAGAGACAGAGAAGCAAACACAGGATGTACGTGGTTCACCCAGATTGGCTACGTCCACGGAGTAGAGGAGTTCTTATTAGTAGTGAAGGGCTTACACAAGTACAAAGGATCAAGCTCTCAATTTAGTGAGTTCTTGTGAATGATTTAACACAAAATGGCATTAGGCCATATTGTGGGGGAATGACCCCTATTTATAGAAAAACTTGTAGCTTTGTCACATTGACATGTGTCATGTTATGATTGGTTCTTGATGTCGACACGTGCTGCGCTCTGATTGGCTTCTAATCTTGACACGTGTCGAGTAGTGATTGGCCTCCTGGTCGGAGGGGAACTCTTCTGGGTCCTTGACAGTATAGCGTTGGCCGGTGCTCGGTAGTTTCGGGATTGGTCAAGTATGGTACAAACACAATTCATGTAGGGAACTTGTAGGGAATGTTTTGGGTTGTCGTATGCAATCATCCAATCCAATAACTTGTGGAAAAACTGAGGGTTAATTAGTGCAATTCACGGTTAATTTGGGGCGTTAAGTATTCATAGCTTATCGAAAAGCAACTGGAAATCGTTTTGTATGCAAGTGTGACATGTGTGGAGAAGAACCTCCTAGCTAGCCTTCCATCCATAAGTTTCATTCAAATTCATTTTACAATCTGTTTTGATTCACTTAAATTTGTCTAAGAATTTGTTTACTTTGTTCTTGTCTTAATTTAATTATTTTCGTCCTAAATCAACCCCATCTTATTTCTTTGAGTCATATTAATTAGAACTTGTCTTAGATTATGTTTTTAAGTGTTTTAGTTCATTAGAAAACCAAAATTCATCCAAGTTTGTGTTAGAGTCCCAAAACTGCCCAGATTGTGTGTTTAAGGTAGTTTTGAGTGTTTAGGGGCTGTTTTGAGTCTTTTGGTTTGTTTTAGTGTTTTAAAGTATAGTTTTGCATTCTTTGAGTCTAGTTAGTGTTTTAAACTTTGTTTTTACGTTTTCAAGTCAGTTTCCAAGTGATTTAGCAATCCCTCCTAATCCCCGGCCTAGAACGATCCCTACTTACATACTTTACTACAATTGATAAAAAGAGGGTTTAATTTGTGTGCTTATATATTTCGCATCAAATTTTTGGCGCCGTTGCCGGGGATTAGCAACTTTGCTAATCTCTTGGATTGTTTTCTTTCGAATTATTGTATTTTGTTTAAGTTTCTGTTTAAGTTGCTGATTTGTTTTGTTTTCTTTGTTTTTAGGTACTAGTGCATGACTCGAAGTTCCTGACCTGTTCGTGAGCATATCTCCGACTTTGACGGTGATTTTGAGAGGACTTTGAGAAGGAAAAAGAAATTGCAAGAGTCTAATCCTCCTAGTCCCGAGCCTGAATTAGAAGAACAAGAAGTTGAGGTTGAAGAGAAGCCCACGACACAAGTGGGTGGAGAAGAGCAAGTTATAGCCATGGACAACCGTACGCTCAAGGAGCTTGCCGCCTCGGGTTTGGATAATGCCGCACCATTGTGTATCCAATATCCCATGGCTGCTCAAGGTAAAACTAAAGAGTTCGAGTTAAAGTCAAGTTTGCTCCACCACATTCCAAAGTTCCATGGGCTGTCCATGAAGGATCCGAACAAACATTTGAAAGAATTTGAAGTGGTGTGCTCAAGTATGACTCTGGTTACCGTTGACGGAAGTATTTTAAAGATGAAGGCTTTTCCATTCTCTTTAATGGACAAAGCCAAAGATTGGTTATACGAGTTGGCTCCCGGTACAGTTACATCTTGGGAGAGTATGAAGAGGGCGTTTCTGGAGAAGTTTTTCCCAACTTCTCGCATCATTCTTCTTCGTAAAAAAAATAAGTGGAATTCAACAAGATGAAGGTGAGTCTTTTCCTACATATTATGAACGATTTAAATCACTTGTTGCTTCTTGTCCACAGCATCAGATGAAGGAGGAATTGCTTTTGCAATACTTCTACGAAGGGCTCCTACCACTAGAACGTCAAATGCTCGATGCCTCGGCGGGTGGAGCATTGGTAGACAAAACGCCCATGGCTGCAAAAATCTTGATTGCTAATCGAGCATTGAACGCTCAACAATACGAGGGTGTAGGCCAAAGAGGACCCCCACGGCAACAAGTGCATGAGGTAAGTTCCACTTCCAATATTCAATCTCAGTTAGCTAATCTTACTTCTCTTGTTTCACAGATGGCCGAGGGAATGAAGATTCAAGGACCCATGGTGTGTGGCGTATGTTCTATCCAAGGACATACATCCGAAAAGTGTCCTCAACTAATTGAGAATGGTGGATGGGAGAGCACTAATGCCATTGGGTTTCAAAGCCAAAATCAGCCAAGACATGATCCATATTCCAACACGTATAATCCGGGGTGGAGAGACCATCCAAACTTCAAATGGAGAGAGCCACAACAAGCCCAACCACAAGGAGGCTAAAGCAACAACCCCCAGGCTTCTACACCAAACCATACGCACCCCCTCAATTCCAACCACAATCTGCCCCCAAATACTTCAAGTAATGCTTTGGATAATGATACACTTGTTAAGTTACTAACCAATTTGACTAATGGGCAGGAAAATCAAAACAAAAGGGTGGACCAACTAGAGAAACAAATAGGACATATTGCTGAGGTTGTTGGGCAGATTAGAGACCAAGGAAGGCTCCCTAGTTCTACCATTCCAAATCCAAAATGAGGGTTTGAATCAGCCAAAGCAATCACCCTAAGAAGTGGTAAGGAGGTTAGGGTAGGTTCTTCATCAAAAACAGGTCCCAAAGAGGATGAAATGTTGCAAATGGAAGAGGAGGAATCAAGCCCACCCACGGCAAAGATGGACACACCTATGCCGCAACTGTCCATAGCCCCTAAACCTTCAAATCTGTCCAATAAGGGTAAGAATGTGTTAAATTCAATTCCTACTAATGTTTTTCCTTTGAATGTCCCCTTTCCTAGCAGATTTTTGCAATCAAATAACGAAGAGGAGGAAAAAGATGTTCTAGAGACGTTTAGAAAGGTGCATGTCAACATTCCCCTCCTTGATGCCATAAAGCAAATCCCGAAGTATGCCAAGTGTTTAAAGAAGCTTTGTACAACAAAGAAACTTGTCCGGGAGAAAGAGGTGGTACATGTAAGTGAGAATGTCTCCGCCATCTTGCAACATAAACTACCCCCCAAATGCAAAGATCCGGGGAGTTTTACAATTCCGTGTGTCATTGGTAATACCCGTTTCAAATCTGCCATGCTTGATTTAGGTGCTTCTATAAATGTTATGCCATATTCCATTTATGCATCTATGAACTTAGGAGCATTGAAAAATGATGGTGTAATCATACAATTGGCCGATAGATCTAACGCTTATCCAAAGCGAGTTTTGGAAGACGTTTTAGTGTAGGTTGATCATTTAATCTTCCCGGTGGATTTCTATGTCCTCGAAATAGATGAATCGGACCATGCTCCTTCATTGCCCATCCTCCTTGGAAGGCCATTCATGAAAACGGCTCAAACGAAGATTGATGTGGCCAAAGGATTAGTCACTATGGCATTTGGTGGTAACATGATTAGTTTTAAAATTTCTGAATCCATTGAGACTCCTAATGTTGTTCATTCTTGTTGTGCCATTGATAAAATTGAAAAGATAGGACTGGACCGTTCATCACCAAGCAGAAAGGATGCATCAACAACCATGCAAGACGAGGGAATTGGAGTGGAGTACAAGGACCATACGGCCACTGCCCTCACAGTGCTCAAATTGGCCGAAAGCACCTTGGGGAAAAATGTTCACATTGCTACCACTTCATCACATCACATAGGTAAGCCACCTAATCCAAATCCAATTCCCATTAAAGTTGATAGGTGGTTCCCTTCTTTGGTGCAGATACCCAAGCAGATCCCCGACGGTGGGCACAGGAACGTGAACCTTAGGCAACACAACGCACCCATCAACAAACATCACTATCCATTTCCGTTCAAGGATGCAATGTACGAGAACTTTGTAGAACAAGATGTGGAGGAGACAACCCACTATGTCGTGGGTTCCCATGAAGGTTGATCAAGGTGTTCATCGTCCGGCTGGAAGACGTTAAAGCAAGCGCTTTAAGGGAGGCAACCCATTTATTCTGCTTGATTGTCAATTTTATTACTTGTTTAATTATTTTTGGTTATGATTTTCTATTTTGAAACATTAACAAATACGCAAAGGATTTTAACATTAAACTTTGTGGAAATGAACAGCAAACTGGGAAATAAAGAAACATAACATAATACAAGAGGGAGCCTTCACAAAGGCTGCTTGGGAGAGGTCTCAGTAGTTGGCGTAATCTCAGCAGTCGGTGGGGCCACGGAAGGAGGAGGTATCGGAGGTTGATCAGTTGGAGCTTCACTACGCGGTGCCGCCCCAGAAGACGAAGGCAGATGTTGTTGGAACAATCCCACAAACCTCCGGTGATCAAGTAAAATCTGACCATCAGTTTCCTGCAGCTGGTCAATTTTCCTCTTCATGTTTGTGGCATAATTGTGTGCAAGCTTGTGCAATTGTTTATTTTCATGCTTGAGTCCTCTAATCTCCTCTTTGAGACTCTGTATTTCAGCCGCCAACGATTCAATGTGACGGGTTCGAGCAAATAGGCGTTGGGCCATGTTGGACACAGAACCCGCACACTGCACGCTAAGAGCCAGAGACTCCTTAACCGCCAATTCATCAGACCGTCTAGCGAGCAGTCTGTTATCTCTGGGGGTGACAAGGTTTCGGGCCACCACCGCAGCGGTCATGTCATTTTTCATCACCGAATCCCCAACGGTAAGAGGACCAGTAGGGGATATGAGGGACATGCGCCATATGTTGTCTGGAGAAGGAGGGGCTGCTCATTCACCAAGGTTCAAATCAAAACGACGGTCGGAAGGGCCATACATTTTTCAGAGGTGTTAAAGAAAGAGGAGATCGGACAAGTCAAGATCGTAGAAGTGCAAAACGGGAGTTTTTACAGGAAGAAATTCAAGAGTGCTTTGAACGTCCTGCATACCTCTATAAAAATCAGCACGCGATGGGATTTCAGAGATCGAAGAGGTGAGCTCAGAAATCGAAGAAGCCATTCGGAGATCGAAGAGGCGCCAGCTTTCTCAAAAGTTGGGCTTACTCACAAACCACCAATTCCAGATACCGAAGAGTGTCAACTGTCTCAGCCCCATCAGCACCCATCACACGCAACTCAGCTTTGCGAAAATTACGGGCAGTCTGTCGAAACACCGATTCCAACCATCTGTCTCTCTCAGCCTCGTCAGCACTTGTCACATGCAATCTCTGCCCTCAACGAAGCTCAGAACTCGAAGCGTAAATTCCGGTATTAAAGAGGCCTTTGCTTTATCGAGACATGTCAGCATCTGTCAATTTGCACATCTGTGTTGCGTAAATCACGCGCAATCTGTCGAAAATTTTTGGAGAAGCGGAATGCACGTGAAAACTACTGTTAAATTATCCCAGGCTTACCGACACGAGTAATGGAACAATGCCTTCCCAGCCATTAAGAAAATTCTATAAATGCTGAACTTCAAAGTGAAGCAATCTCACCCAACTTTCAGCCTCACTTAACCCTTCATCCTCTCTGAAATGGCTTTCCAACAAACCCTCTCGAGTCACTCTGTATTTTTCATCCCCTGGGATACCCCTGCAAACAACCCATCCAGAGCACAAGTATTTCATATCATAAAGGTTGAGAGCACGAGTATCTCATATCATGCTTTCTCCCTGTCCTTTCTCCAGCCAGCACCTGTTCTTGAGTACTCATCATTTTGTGCTTCCGCTTCGTCTCTCACGTATAAGGGAAGTGAAGATGATACCTCGAAGCATGTGGAGACGACGTGCTGATTCATCCTCAACTAGGGACAAGGAGAAAGAAAGCAAGAGGTGGGCACTTGGAAAGATTGAAGAAAGAAACAGACCAACACCTTTACCTCGTGCCCGCCCGTCGTGCAGAAGAAACAAGCAGAGAAGAATGCAGCTTGCACAATCAACCCAACACAAGGAGTCTGAGATGAAGAACTAAAGAAGCTGCCACATCTGCTTGGAGAACAAATAAGGAACTGCAACATCACCAAAGAGCAAAGCTTCGCTGTACAATTCCAATCCAGTTCAAAGCTGTGGAAAGTCAATAAGATCAACTATCTCCAAAACCATATTTGCGTTCTTAAACTCTACTCTGTCTGGTTTTTACTTTGCCATATTTGTCATGTTTATTTGTCGTTTGTTATTTGCTTGTTTTTTGTGTGAATATATGCTTGAAACATTGAGGACAATGTTTGATTTAAGTGTGGGGGGGGGGTAACCATTGTTTTGCATGAAATTTGTAGAAATTTATCACCCATTACTTCTAGTGTTGTTCCTTGTTGTTTTAAGTATTTTTAAGCTGTTTTGGAGTGTTTCAGTGTGTTTTGACATAAAAATCCGAAAATTCATAAAAATTTGAAAAATTGTTTTTGAAAATCCAAAAAAGAGTTGTTTTTGTGCGCTTATTTGTGTCTTAAGGTACCTTCCAACACAATGATGAGGATTCGGTTTGTAATTGCATGACTGTTAAAGAGAGTTATAAACATGGATGAAAGTTTGATTTACTCTTTATTTATGCGTGGTTGTGGTTATAACTTATGAAATCACATGTAATCATAAAAGAAAAAATTAGTTTTTGTAACATGCTTGAAGGAAAGAACTCAAACTAACGCTACAACCTTGTGAGACTTGAGCCTAAACGTTATTTGGAGAGTTGATAATCTGTGCATTATTGTTTTCTAAAGTTGTTGCATGAACTCATTTTTCTTTGCTTGGTTACTACTTAGAAGGCGTTTCATCATTTAGTTCCAAATGCTAGAACTCATGCCCATTTCATTCAAAGCATGATATTGATTTGCATAACACATATTCAAGATGAAGTTGTGTAGTTACCACCACCAAAGCCAAACTGCCATGTATCCCATATCGTTATATGTTTAAGTTAACCCCATTGAGCCTTGATAGCCTACATTCTTTGTTAAACCACATTATCCTTACCTAGCCTAGTTTAGGACCATCCATACCTTTGTTCTTGAAGCATAGTAAAGCATGATTCAAATTGAATTTCTTTTGATTAATGTATGGCAGAAAACAAGTGTGGGGGAAGTGTGAGTTATTATGCTTGTTGAAAAGAAAAGAAGAGTTGAAAAAAAAAAAAAAAAAAGTTGAAAAATATGCGAAAAAGAGTTTTAAAGTGCTGCTTGTTGAAGAAAGGGTCCAAAACATAGAATTCGGCCCTAAATATTGTTTGAATTTTCCCTTCGTGTCTAAAAGCTGATTTCTGCAATCTAAGTGAATTCTAAGTTTCAATTTCATTACTTTACTTGCTATTGCTTTAAGAACGATTGTTATCCTTATCCTTCATTTGTGAGTCATCACCCCAAGCCCCGTTACAACCCTTAACTTCATCTTGAGTGTCATGCGTTTCAATATGTGGAGTTTGAAATTGATATGAGCATATGGTGTCACTGGTTCTCGCATCTAAGTAGTAGCATTCTATTCATGAGATCATATCTAAACATGCTTATTAACTCCAGAAATTGCTTTCTTTGTGATACATATATGTGAGCGTTCGTTTTCATATCTACATCAATCTTCTCACATATAACTAGTATAGGGTGTGTAGTTAGAAAATCTGAGTGAAAATTGAGTGCATATCTTGTAAGGAATTGAGTGATTTCTCTAAGGCATGTTACTACATCAAAAACATTATTTTAATCGATTAATTGTGAACAAGTAAGTAGTGACTATGATTAAGTACGTGCTTAAGTGTGAAGATGACTCAAATCTTTGGGGATAATGATTTTTAACATGTCATGTGCATTGGAAATCCCTGAGGCAAATGTTGGAAGGTTTAGGTTGTGTTTTATTTACTTTGTTTCGTTTTATCTCTTTGTTTTGCTCGAGGACTAGCAAAAGCTAAGTGTGGGGGAATTTGATAGGAGCATATTTATGCGACTTAGTTGGCTTGTTCTTGTGCATTTATGTCGTGTTTCCTTAGTTATTTTAATGTTTAAAGTCATTTTCGTGTGTTTTCAGATTTGATGGACAAAGTAGGCAAGAAGATGCATTTTGGAGCAAAATGGAGCTTGGAATGCATGTCACATATTTGGGCCAAAGTGGATGGACGAATTTGAGAACTAAAGAGGCCAAGAATGTGAAGAATTATGGTCCAAAAGATGAAGAACTCAGCCCAAAAATTTGTCACCCCAACTTGCCTTCATTGCCATGCAAAACAACATAGAATTCCCTTTGGATTCCCATGCCATGCTTGATCACTCTTGTCCCCTATATAATTTCTGATTTCATGCTTCAATTCATTTAATTATTACACTTAATTACTTGATACCTCTTGTTCCCTTCACCCACAAAATTTTATACAACTTTCACAACCATAACATGCACCAATTGATGCTCCATCATTCACATTTGGAATCTCATGCCTTGTGTACCACATGTTGCTGCACCTTTGACCCATTTATTGACACATTTTCACCTCCCTTTCCATCTCTATGCAATGTACATAATCATTCATGCTCCCTAGCTTCAAGACCACTCCATTTTACCCTTCACACTTTGCATCATCACTTCATTTTCACCCTTGGATCATTGCACACCACATACACTCTTTGCAGTGCATTCTCCCTAGCCTAACCTGATTCTCTAAGGTTTTTGGGGCCTATATATACATGTTTACACCCCTTGGCAAAGGATCTTCCCCCCCCCCATATTCATCAATTATCACAGAAATTCGTCCATACACACCTTAGGAAGCAAAACACCCCAAAAACACCATTCTAGTGCCTAGAAAACATAACAGCCACTCCACCTTCTTCCACCCTCTTTGCCTAGTTCTCCACCACCCTCCAAACATCAAAAACTCCTCCACACTCACCCTAAACCTTCCCATCCATTCTACATCATAAAACTACCCAAAAACTGTCCACAAAGCAATCTGCCGCAAGCAAGGGAAAGGAGAATTCTTGGATGCACTTGTTGCCAAGTTGGAGCATTTTAGGTGTTTTCTTTCCTTTGATTTTAATGTCTAATTTTATGTATCTTTGCTTTGTGAGTATGAGGAACTAAACCCCTCTTAGTTAGGGGGTGATTCGAAACCATGTTCATACTTGCAATATGATTTGATTACGTCCAGTTGTGATTCATAAGTTGTGAATTCAATTTACTTATCCGATCGTATAAGAAATGATTTGTGTATGTTGGTTGAGAGTGCACGCTTAATTTTCATGCATGAATTTAACGCTAGAATATAAGGGAGTTTCACCTAATCGTTATGAACTTATATTCACAAGTAGTGAAGGTTGCTAGTCACAATCACGTTAAGTAAATTCTTGGCATAAGTTTCATGCAATTCATAGTAACGAGTGCCTCGTCAATGCTTATGTTTTTCATAGAACTTAATGATTCTTGCTTGTATCTCTATTATGCAATTCATGTAGGGAACTTGTAGGGAATGTTTTGGGTTGTCGTATGCAATCATCCAATCCAATAACTTGTGGAAAAACTGAGGGTTAATTAGTGCAATTCACGGTTAATTTGGGGCGTTGAGTATTCATAGCTTATCGAAAAGCAACTGGAAATCGTTTTGTATGCAAGTGTGACATGTGTGGAGAAGAACCTCCTAGCTAGCCTTCCATCCATAAGTTTCATTCAAATTCATTTTACAATCTGTTTTGATTCACTTAAATTTGTCTAAGAATTTGTTTACTTTGTTCTTGTCTTAATTTAATTATTTTCGTCCTAAATCAACCCCATCTTATTTCTTTGAGTCATATTAATTAGAACTTGTCTTAGATTATGTTTTTAAGTGTTTTAGTTCATTAGAAAACCAAAATTCGTCCAAGTTTGTGTTAGAGTCCCAAAACTGCCCAGATTGTGTGTTTAAGGTAGTTTTGAGTGTTTAGGGGCTGTTTTGAGTCTTTTGGTTTGTTTTAATGTTTTAAAGTATAGTTTTGCATTCTTTGAGTCTAGTTAGTGTTTTAAACTTTATTTTTACGTTTTCAAGTCAGTTTCCAAGTGATTTAGCAATCCCTCCTAATCCCCGGCCTAGAACGATCCCTACTTACATACTTTACTACAATTGATAAAAAGAGGGTTTAATTTGTGTGCTTATATATTTCGCATCAGAAAATAAGCTAAGTATTTCGAGAGACTCTGCTGAGAATGCCCTCTCGGATGTGAAGAAAAGTTGAGCATTTTTTTTATTTGCAGATCTGCCTGGCTGTAAAGGATGAAGGTCGACATATATAGGAATTGTCTAAACAGCAAGTGGTAACGCTGTTCCTTTACCCTTCTCGGTCATAGCAATGTAGTGGGAGCTGCAAGATTCACGTGTTTTAACTTTATCAGCGCACTTTGAAAAAAATGGTCTGTGGTATCTGGAAAGCTGATGTTGCGTGTAAAGATTGCAGACAAGCTTTATCCAAGGAAATCTGGCTCTTGAAGTTTGGAGAGCGGTGCCTCTTTGATTTTCAAACAAGCAATCCTGTCGGGAATCTAGCTCTTGAGATTCGGAGAACAGTGCCTCATCGATTTTTGAGAAAGCAATCATGTTGGAAGTCTGGCTCTTGAGATTCAGAGAGCGATGTCTCTTCGATTTTTGAGAAAGTAATCCTGTTGGGAGTTTGGCTCTCGAGATTCGAAGAGCGGTGCCTCTTCAATTTTTGAGCAAGCAATCTTGTTGGGAGTGTTTTCTCGAATGTGAGTAAAGGTTGGGCATTTTTGCCAGTCTACCTTGCCATGGAGCACGGAGGTTGACACACATAGGGACTTTCCAGTTATCAAGCAGTAGTGCTGTTCCTTTATCCTTGTGGATAATAGTAGGGTAGCTGGACCTTCAAAATTTATGTGTCTAAACTTTGTCAGAGATCTTTGGCAAAGTTATCTGTGGTACTCGAGGAGCTGATTTTGCATGTGGAAAATTGTGCCTCTTCGATTTTTGAACCACCGGCCATGTTGCCATTTCTTTTATAAAGACACCAATTGTGTGCAAGAAGTACATCAGAGAGTTATTGCTTGTAGGAATTTTCCCCTTATTTTTGTACTTCAAAGATTTATTGGACCTCATTTCTCCTTCATCATTTTTGAAAATGTCTGGCCCATCCGACCGTCGTTTTGACTTGAACTTTGGTGAAGAGGTAGCTATGTCTCCTCAAGACAACATATGACACTCATCCTTCTTATCCCCTACTGGTCATCTTACCGTTGGAGACTATGTGATGAAGAATGATATGATCACTGCAGTGGTGGCTAGGAACCTTCTCACTCCCAAAGATAACAGATTACTTTCCAAACGGTCTGATGAGTTGGCTGTTAAGGATTCTCTGGCTTTCAGTGTTCAATGTGCAGGTTCTGTGTCTAATATGGGTCAACGCTTATTTGCTCGAACCCGCCAAGTTGAATCATTGGCGGCTGAAGTGATAAGTCTCAAACAGGAGATTAGAGGGCTCAAGCATGAGAATAAACAGTTGCACAGGCTCGCACATAATTGGAAGCAGTTCGGTCGGAATACCACCGGGGGATTGAGTATTGCTTCTTGTGGTTGATAGTTGTAATTTCACCAAGGATGAATACCACGTCTTAGAGGTTGCATGGTTTTTCAAAAGGTTTTCACAAAGCGTAATGAGTCATGCATATTTATATTTAATCTGAATACCACAGACGGATTGCATGTTTGATATATGTTCTAGCTTAAATATCACGAGTAAAATATGCATTAGGAAAACCTAACCTTCAAAGTTGCATGAGTAATTCGTAATTGGTAAATCTACATAGGATTGTTAAAGGGACGACAGAACCCTAGGCTTTTACAATTTGGTTTTCAAAACGTTTTCCTTTGTTTTCTTTACTTTGCTAATTTCTTTATTCATTTTAATTAAATTCGTTTTTATTATTTTTAAATTCTAAATCAACCTTTTTCAATCTTTGTTTTCAAATAATTAATTAAGATTTGGTATTTACATAAATTATTCATTCAATTTCTGCGGAAAACGACCTTATTTGAGCCGTTTATACTACAATTACCTTGTTCTCTTGCAAGTATTTTTAAATGTTTTTATCCTTACTTTGGCAAGTGGTAAATCCCTATTATGCCTCAAGGAAGTCTCTAAACGAATCATCAGAGCTAATTTTGAAGTGAGCAGCCTTGAAATAGCTAACCTTACTCAAAGACCCGACTTGACGATGCAATGGCAGCACACCATCATCATTCTTGTGGTTCAAGGAAGACATGCTAGAGGAAATCCTACAAAGACACGAAGGAAATTCGTTTGATAGCTGATTGCCAAAAAAAAAAAAAACGGGAAAGGACACGGCACAACAGGCCTTATGGCCCAATAGGACACTCGGCTTCTCTCTCTCATCCCACAGACATAAGCCCCAGCCTAGCCTAAAAAAAATTAAAAATTATTACAGCCCAAGCCGGATGAGCCCAGCAAATGCGCCAGGCCCCATGGCCTAGCCTGACACCCTATCGGCCCGCAGGCCTCATGGCCTAAACCAAATGGAAGGGGGCTCTCCCTTTCTTGCATGGGCCAAGGTCTGGCCCAAAACACAAGCCAGCTGCGCCCCAGGCCTGCCCCACCAGCCCTCGACCCAAGCCGAGTCACCATCACGCCAAGCCAACCCTCGGCAGCCACTTTTTTCATGTTTCCTCGACTCCCGTCGGGCCAAAATTCAAGCCCTGATGCTACCGAAAAATTAAGAAGACAAGGAAAAGTAATTTTTTTTCTTACCCTGAAGGAGTGTGAAGATGAAACAAGTAACGAAAGACGATCATTTGCACATGCAAGATGTAGAAGATTGTTAGAGGATGGGGAACAAATATCCTCTAAGCTTTCTCTTTCTTGTAGGAAAAATAAATCACTCTCCAAAGTTGATTTCATAATCCACTTAAGGTGGACTTAAATAGCCCTTGAGAATAATTTATTTCATTTTCCTAGAATTATCTAATTTCCAATTAAAAAATGAATCTACATCAAAATAGGAAATAATCCTATGTTTCCTAAAGCGAGAAAATCTCTACACCTGTTGCCCTTTCCTGTGAGCAGCCAAACAGGTGTGGGGGCATTTGTGGAGCCAAAAATAATCGAGAAAAATATGGAGGCGACACGTGGATTTTAGGGTGAAAATGACAAAATTACCCTCGGGGAATACCAGAACTACTACGCGCGAGCAGTGGACAATCAAGACTCAATCAAGGTCAAAAGTGCTCAAAATAGGTAATTATTCAAAACTTATTTCATTCATCCTCATCAAGTCTTCTCCACAAGGTAACTCCCAAATCATTCCTTTCAAATTATATTAATTAGCTAATTAATTGATTTATTACTCAATTAATTTATTAATTAGCTAACAAATTATAAATTACACCCAAAAAACCATCCAAGTGGCCGGTCCGTATCCTCCCAAAGGGGTCGGCCATACCCCTATAAATTCTACCTCATTTTCTCCAAAACTCAACTCCAACTCTCTTGCAAAATTCTCTAAATTCTTCAAACACTGTTCCCTCAAAATTCTAACTTTGGCATCGGATGTTCTTCGGCCAAAGCCCCCCTTCATTCATCGTGGGCATGTGAGGCTCTTGGCCTTGACATAAAATGTAATTTGTTTTGTATGTGCAATTTTGTCCAAGAAGAAGAAGACGGAAATTTGCATCCACAATGAGCACCGCTGGACTAGCTCTAATATAAAATATATTTTTAAATTCGAAAGATGTCTGAATTTAAATTAAAATTATAAATTATTGAGAGGATATTCCAATTTAGGTGTAGACAGTGATGAAGTCAGGAATTGTCGAGGGTAGAGATGGAATTTAAAAGGATAAAAGGTCCAAAAAAATTTTAGATGATCAAATCCTTCTAGATAACTACCCAGAATTTTCAAAGAAGGATTTAGACCTACCGTATTATTTGAAGGATGATTTAAACATCGTTTCTTATAGTATTAGTCCATTGAGGTACAATGAGAGAGGGAAAAAAAGCAGAAGAGATCCACTTCTGATCTATGCATCTGGAACTTAGGGATCAAATGTCAGGGACTTTAAAATTTGATCCTACAGCAAAAAACTATTGTAGCTTTTAAAAGTTTTTACTAACTTCTCTACTTTTAGCCGTTGGATCAAATTTTAAAGGCCCGAATTATTTGATCCCTGAACTCCAGATGTATAGATCCAGAGAGGATTTTCCGAAAAAAAAGGTGTTTAATAAAATGATAACATATCTCATTTGCCTAGCGAATAGTGTGAGTTATATACTTGACAACAGAAAAGCAGGAGTTATGCAGATTTATTTTTACGGTTAATCTCAATTTATTATCCTGAAGTTTATTGGTTTTTAACATTTCATACATCATGTTTTTTTCGTCCCAATTTAATACCTAAAGTCATAATTTTGGAACACTTTTATACATTCGTTAAGGTTTCCGTCAGAACTTCTGTTAACAGATGACATGGCACCCACCTGGACAATGACTTAGCGCCGCGTGTTAATATGGGCCCACGTGAAAATTAAAAAAATAATAATAATAAAAAATTTGAAAAAGAAAAAAAACTCAAACCCTATTGCCTTCCTCACCACCATCGCCCAAATCCAAGCGCCTCCTCCTCCTCACCTGGCCCGGGTCTCACCCCTCCCTCCCCAGTGCTCATTCCTCCTCAACTTCCACCTCGACTCCATCTCCGCTGAGCCCGACAAGTGGACCTATTCCTCGACCTCTTCATCTTCTTCGTTGATCAACGGTCGGATGATTCCACGCTCTTGCCCTCAACCTCCTCGTTCTACAACTCGGGAGGTGGACTTGGATCTCGATCCATGATGCCAAGTCATGGCCGCTTCGATTCAATGCAGTACGGTTCGGGGGTTACAATGCTCACTCGCGGATCAGGTTCTAAATTCTTGGCACTAAGAAAAAATTAGAAAAAAATCTTTTTTTCTCCATCTGGAGATTGAGAAAAACCCTCATTTTTTTCTCCCTTTTGTGATTTTCTCTTCTGGTATTGAAAATTGTTGAATTTTCCAACTGGGTTTTGGAGAAAAACCATTTTTTTTGTCCATCTACTTCATTGATGCTTCCTCCTTTGAAGTTCTTTTTCCTTTAATTCCTTGTACTCTTTGTTTTCCTAAAAAATAAAAATTACAAAATTTGTTTTCCTAAAAATCACAATAATGGTAGTGGCAGTCCTCTGTCTCTGATAATTGGAAGGTAAAAGTTTCCTTTATTTTATTCTATTTTAGCATATAAAATTCGGGTTCTTGATGTCTGGAGTTTTGGGTCTTCTGGTTTGCGGGATATGCAATTTGGGTGAACTAAGGATACCGAAAACTCGTTTTCCATTAGTTAAATAAAAGTGTCTTGTTTTGATTTATCATTGCAGTCTTTGCATTAAACATCCAAATTTATTTAGGGGAAGTGAGAAGCTTGATGTGTTCATGTGTTTAAGGGTCGTTTTGGCAGTACTGTCCTTTAAAAAAAACTGCTTCTGTGTTGTGAGAATAAGCAGTTGTGAAATAAAGCAGTAGAATGTTTAGTAAATTTTTTTGTAAAAGGGCTTTTGGAAAAAAAAAAAAAAAAAACATTATGATAGTGTTCGGTAAATTTTTATCTAAAACAGATGTGATTGTGTGAAATGATCAAAAATGATATAATACCATATTATTATTATGATATTTTATTTAATATTACTATTTTTATGTAAGAATTTTGTGTGGGGGGGGCCCACACCCCATTTCCCTTATCCCCGTGTAGCTTTCCCTCCCCCAATTATATTCTTCCCCTCCTTGCACCGAGTTTGATACTCATTTTCCCCATTCCCAAATTTCATTTTTCATTCTTGCCCATCTCTTTTCTCCGTCTGTTTCTAATCTCTCTTTCCAACCACCCATATGTTTCTCATCTCTTTCTCTAACCACACAGCCACCATAGCAGTGGATCCACCACCACGCAAGTTTAATTCCAGATGCCAGAGTGTCGTTTTAATGTCATATGTAGCACCGAATGGGTATTAGATCCGGTGTTCGCCAACAACAACCCATTCTTCAACAACTCCGGCAACTGTGGTTAATTTGTGATGATAGCAGTCTAGGGCTCTCCTCATGGCGACTCTTGTGGGTCTCTGGTGGTGACAATTCAGATCTTCACGAGAAGGGATGAGGTAGATTCACAGTGGGGGCGACACAAATCTTCAAAGATCTTTGGTAGAGATGAAGTTGGGAGGAGCAGAAAGAGGATGATAGAGATGAAGGGAGGGTAGGATTGCCAGAAACTTTCATTAAAGGGTCACTGTTCATCCGTGTTTTAGAGGTTTGCGCAAAAGCTGCGTGACAGCTTTAAGCTTTTTCATCTGGGTTTGAAATTTTTACCTCTGATGCGATTGGGGGTGTCCAAAATGGCGAATCTTGTCTATGAACGCGGATGTGTGGGTTAGGGTTCGTGTGGGTTAACCTAGGGAGAGAGAAGTGAGGGGAGGTGAAGAAGGTAGAGGAGAGGGAGGAGGTGGGTCGGGGAGTCGAAGAGGGAGGGGGAAGTTTGGGATTTTTTTTATTATTATTATTTTATTAATTTTTAATTTTTTAGTATTCACGGACCTATATTGACACGTGGCGTTTAGTTATTTTTCACATGGGCGTCACATCCTTAATTAATAGAGATTTTGACGAAAAACTAAACAAAAGTACGAAAGTGTTTCAAAATTATGATTTTAGGTATCAAAATGAAATGAAAAAAACATAATATATAAAAAATTAAAAATCAAGAAATGTCAAGGTAATAAATTGAGATTAACTCTTATTTTTATATCAATTTGGTTGTTCAACTCCGGACTTGACACAAGCGCAATATAATTATAAACGGATAACTTGAATACAAGACGGATATGAATGGGTAAATATCCACGTAAGGCCCCAAACATTATGGTCGAGTCCAGTTGATGCTGAGTCACTGTTTCTAGATGGGCCTCTCAACCAACCTCCGAAGTGTGACTATATCCAACGGCCCACATTTGAAGCCCATCTCACATATTGTGTCTTAGTGTGGGCCCAATCCTATCTGCCCTCTGGAAAAGGTGCAGAGATAAATAGAAAAATTAGAAGGTCGAGAAGTCTCTTCACACCAATCACCAAAGTCGTCATCCACGGCTGCCCCATCTGCTCTGCCTCTCTACAACTTGTTCTCCCCCCTCAGCAGTCCTTCTCTTAGACCATCTCCAACCCTGACCTATAACCTAAATTTTTCCCTTTTTTTTTCCCCAAATCCACTCCAACCCAAAACCTAAACCAAACCTAAAACCTAAAACTTAAAATGAAGGCAAATATAGGTCACAAATTTAGCCCACAAAAGCTGCTGGGACCCACGGATGAGAGTGAAAAGTGGGCCTTGTCCTGTAGCCAACGACTACTTTTCTTCATCGGGTGGTGGTAATTGGACCGTTGGTTAATCCAACGGTCCACATTCAATTTTTGTTTGTTTTATATTTATATATTTATTGAATCCAACGGTTTAAATCGAATATAATCAAATCTAACGGTAAAAAAAAAGATCTAACGGTCCAAATTTAAATCCAATGGCTAGAATAATCTTAAAATTTATGTGGTTTATTAATTGTCTTTTTTTTTTAAGTTTATGTGGTTTATCATGATTTTCATGTATTGATTTAGTGATTTTTCAAAATTTATCGGAATTTAAATATTTTTAGGTTAAAATGTTCATAAAATTAATTTAGGATAGTCTACATAATTGTTTTTTTTTTTTAAAAGTTAATTTAAAAAAAATAGCCTTAATTCATTTTTTGATAATCTGGGGCTCAAATTTTAGGCCAAAATGGTTGGAGTAGAAAAGCTGTTTCTGGGTTAAAACCTAAATTTTCTGGGCTAAATATTTTTAGGTTTTAGGTCAGGGTTGGAGATGGTCTTAGGGTCGATTTCCGACGACCAGAGGTGCGACCGCACCTGCTTGTGTCTAGTAGCCTTGCTAGTGAATGCAGACTAGCCAAGTCTGCTATGCACAACATTGTTTCTCAAGACATTCAGTTTTATTCATTCATTGTAGAAAATTACGGATGAGGATCTTCTTTTTGAGCAGATCTTACAGATCTTCACATCTTATCCGTCCATCATACATCGTGAAAAAAATATTTATTAGAAATTATTTGCGTTTAATTTTAAATAAATAAAAATTCAAAATGATTTCGACTGTACAATTTACGACGAATGGATAAGATGTGAAATCTCTATATCTCTTCAACCTTCCCGAATGAAAGTGTCCTCTTGACAACAATGGAAACAGACCCGCAAATGAAGTACCCGTGAAACAAATTTTCTAACCGAATCACTGAATACTAAGTAGCGTCGAGAGCACCTACAACAGATTGTACTAGTGTGACTCTTTAAATAAATATTTGATGACCTACGTTTCAACAAATTTTACAAATATTTTATTTCACTAATAAACAAAATTCTAATATTTATTCATTCAGCGGAGGGAAGAGGGACATTTTAAAGAAGTTGTGATGCACATGGAGGGGAGAGAGATTTTACTCTGGATAATACTTGCATTTTTTTTGGGGTCAACTCATTCCACTGCTTAACATATATTCATCGAAAAAATTTCATAATTTAAATTATTCAATCTCTTAATGTTCATTTGAAGATTATCGGTACAAAAAAATCATTAGAATCGGAAACCGTTTAGTCATTTAAATGTATCAAAATAAACCAACGATGTAGGTAACTAAAATAATCATGATGAACCGTTAGTCTATTTGATTACGTTTGAATGATTAAACGATCCTTAATTGATTTGGATATAAGTGAATTGATGCAAGATGCTCCATTCACTTCAATGACTTCATCTTATCATCTAAAACTTAAAAGAGACTCTAGAAAAACAACTTTTTTGTATATACCATATAAACACTTTAATCAAATAGGTTTTCGGGCATGTTTGGAAATGTTTAACTGGAAAGAATTATTCTCATCTCATAAGTGATTATACTAGAAGTACGTCGAAACTTACTTAGAAAACTCTTCCAAATGCTTTTCAAATCTTCTTGACAATCAAGAGCTTACGACTACATTTGATAGAAAATGTCAAAAGTTCTTATGGAAGAGCACTTGCTAGCGAAGAACACATTTGTGTTTCTTTTTCTTCAAGAAGAAACACTTCAAAGTGACTTTCTAGAAAAAGTACTTTGTATATGTAATAAGGATGACATATAAAGAGGAGAGGAAACAATCCACCACTTATTTAAGGATGACATATAAACACAAATCAACAAAAGCATGCAAGAGATATAACCATTGGCATACAATTTGTGACAAGCCCTTGTTCTTCACTTATTGCCCATATTTGTGAATGAAGAAAATATCACTGTGAAAATAAGAAAAATCCAAAATATTCAAATGATAACACAAATAACTATTTAAGTTGTAAGATTGTGAATCTATGCACCACATATTTTGCTGCGACGAAAAGTTTATGTGATTCAATACACCTTTTTCTTCCCCCATATTGATCCCGATCTCTTATTGCGTAAGCCAAGAAAGCCACAAATGGGTTTTTCAAACCAGGCATGAATTTTCTGAACCATGGTTATGAGAGATTGATACATAGGAAATTGAAGCAGGGCAAAAAAAGGGACTGGAAAAAAGGCAATAGGGTAAAGTAAAGACTCGGTCCATTTCTTCTTGACCCGAATCAAGAGCAAAATGGTGGCAGCAAAGGCGAGCATGGTGGTTGCCATGGAGAAGAAGAGCAAGATGAATCCTGTCATGATCTTGGTAGGAATGCTGCTAACGAAATGTGGGTACTCGAGAGGGGAGGAGAGGACAGAGAGAAAGAATGCCACTGAAGATAGTGAGCATGTAATGGACACAACGTCCATGCAGGTGAAGAGCAAAAAGAGAGGATTATCCTGGAAAATAGGACGGCCACTTTCGTCGTTAAAACCCCCAGGAATGGCATAGGCGGCTGCAAAGACCACAGTGGCCACTAGCACCGCCACGGTTGAGCATGATTGAGCCGTTTCTTTTACCCATTTTTGTGCGGACTTCAAAAGCTTTTCATGCTCAACGTTGAAAAACTCCTCCGCTGTCTGGTTGTTGTTGTTGTGGTGCATGATGTAATGAGGCGGTACTATCTCTTTTATACGCTGACACAAACACCCGTACACAATTATCATGTCAACGTATAGATTTTGTAATAGAAGTATTTGTCTGACAACATAAGTATTTTATAAGGCCGATAGACTAAACCAGTAATACAAATATTTTTGTAACGACATAAGTTTAGCAAAAGAACATTACCAGCATCCAGCGCAGCTCTTCTTGCAATTGCATGGCAGGGCCTATTAATTTCTGAGACACTGCTATAGAGTAGTAAGTTCTATCTGCAGCCTGGTGCAATATGGTGTTTCCATTGAGATCTATCCTCTCATTCAGCTTCGACATCAGAGTTGGTTTGCTTTTGATAAGATCAAGGATCTTTTCCTTACGGTTCTTAATGGCCAGATGCAAAATGTTGCGTTCGTAAAGGTTAACATGCTCGACTGCTTGAGGACGCTGCTCAAGTATCTCTCGCACAATGGGTACAATTCCTTTGATAGTTGCTATAAGCAATGGGGAAGAGTTGTAAACTTCATTCCTCGCCTCCTTTCTCGATTCGATTTCTTCTGCGGCTGGTTTTCCTTTTTTGCCTCCATCATCACCATCTTTATTAGGTTCAGGTTTTTCCCCTGATCCCAGATTAATGGTCCTGATCTCTACTTCCCATTCCTTGTCAGTAGTCAACCAAGAATAGTCCTCCCTCTTGACGAGCAATCGGATGAGTTCATTTAGTGATTTTTTATTTTTCTTGGTCTTCCATATCCTATAGATTATCCTGTCCTGCGTGCCTACTGTTCTTAACGTGTCATATATAAGGAGATGTTAATGATATTCTAAATAAAATTATCATGCACTCTTCAGCTTCTCTTGTAAAATGATCATAAGGAATAAGTAAATAATGTTTCTTTTTAAGAGTTCCAGTAATAAGAGATTCGCCTTGATGAAAATAAACATACCTTTAGCAAGGGAGTCCCATAGTGAATAGTAAGCCTTCATGACAACTGCCAAAAATTTAATGCATGCAACTTCGTTAGGAACATTGAAAAAAAATCCAATTGAAGAAACGCTTTATCTAGGTAGCCGTTTAATTATTAATCTATTAATTAGATTACAAATTTGATTACCTGCAAGATTGTTCCGAAAGATGGATTGACGGGGATGGTTACTATCCATGCTGCTCTCCACATCATCCTTCTGATTTGGTGCGACCACATCTCCTCCAACAGGGAGGCCTGCATATATAACAACATTAAGTATGAGATTACTGCTTCATTAAAAAAGAAAACATGATTGCACCTGTGTATATATAGCATGCGTACGTGAGCACACATATGGCAGTTTGCAGAGTAATGGTACGTACATTTATAAATTAGCATCTTCCATTTGCTTTGTTCAAACTGGTGCTCAAAGGCAGTTGGCATTTGGGCTAGCAACTGAAGGCTTGTCAATCCTTTATCTTCCTTTAGTAGCGCTAAATATGGGTATTTCTCCAGTAACCAAAGAGCAGTCTCTGCATTGTGGAAGACCAAAGAGAAAAAGTTATTAATCTTCATTGCAAATAATTGTGTTCATTTTCTCAGAGAGATAGAGAGAGAGAGGGGGGGGGAGAGAGAGAGAGAGAGAAAGAGAGAGACCGAAATGTTCCACAATGACTGTGATATGAAGAAGGGACATTTTGTCATCTCTGTGGAAGTGCCTCCAAAGATTTTCCTCCGGCAGTTTGCCGGCATAAAACTTGACCAAGTCAGTGTGACCGAGAGCAGCCGCCCTGAAGAGCGGAGTTTCTCCTAAATAGTTCCGAGTCTCCAGCAGCTGCAGCGCATAGTTCTCTGAATCTCGAGCCTTCCACCGCTTGTCTTTATCAGTACTACTAGTACTGATCTTGACCTCTTCCGGAAGTGGCTCGTTGAAGTTATTCACCAAGTACTCTGCCGCTTCCTTATTGCCGGACACACTCACCTCATGGAGAGTATTGTTTCCGTACTTATTCGGAACCCTCAGAGCTTTTATCTTGTCATTAGTTGAATTGAGTTTACTGATAACCATTTGGAGAACTTCTCTAGCTTGTGGATATTTGCTGCTGAGAGAAGCCGCAAGGTGAAATACAGTGTCCCCGTCCACTGTCATTTTATAGAGCAGTTTTTCCCGATTCTTCTCCAAGTCTTCCTTCAGCCTTTCACATTCCCCATTCATGGCATATTTATAGGAATCGTTCAACTCTTCCATTTTCTTTAATCTATCCTCTCTCTCTTTCTGATCCAACCGAGAGCTATCCTCTCTCTCTTTCTGATCCGGCAAAGAGCTATCCACTCTCTCTTTCATCAGATCCGGCCGAACCGTTAGCGTTTTCCAGTACTCCATTTGTAGTGTACTAATAGCTTGGGGCATGCGGTTGTTGCTTTGATTTATATGTAAGAATAAACTCTAACAGTTCATCAATCTAAAGAACATGGATACAAGCATAACTAAGCCAACTAGACTACTGTAGTTCTGGGAATCTTCAAGCTCATCGTTGCCATGTTCTAACTGAACAAAAGCAACTATCTTCAAGCCCTTAAATAGTACACTCCCACTTATCTAGGCCATACTTAACACAACCAAGTTAAGTACAAGTTAATAGCAACTATATTAACTAAAAATCATTCCAATACAATGAATGACTAATCAGAATCCATATGGAAACCAAATTTGTTTCCTTTTGAATGCTAACATCATAGGATCCTTCTCATTACTTAAACAAATTAAGTAACACAAATAATTCAACCAATTGCTTCAATAAAACCATAAACTGGTTTTTAAGCATCCAAATGAATTATTATGGTCGGCCTAAATACTCTTAGCCTTATGCTTACATTCGAACATATGATTCTCCCACTTAAGCATAAGCAGAATGTACTGCACAACCGATAAAGAAACCGGAGATATGAACCAATTGGTTCCCGATTCCTCCCCAATTGCATAATCTCAGTTTAGTCATAAATACCTAAACCATTATGCAAACAGTCTATGTATCAAAAGATAGTCACAATCCATTTGGAAAAACTTATCTCACATAAACCCAAAATCACCAGTTTCAACAATGATCAAAATCAGAATAGCAAACACAATATTTTTGCATTCAATTTGATCCTAACTAGTTCAATATCCATCGAGCAAAATCAACCAAATTTGATAATGCCTAGATATATATCACAACAATATGTCTTGATTAAAACGAGATAATCAAGACCACTATTTCTTCCTCCCTATTTGTGATTTCAACCAAAACATAATAGCGGAAACATGCATCATAAATGAAATCACAAATATACATATACAATAAGCATGCATCTTAAACTCCATGATTTTCACAATACAATAAGCACAGGCTTCCTTATGAATTCATAAGTTAAATCAATATGCATTCGGCAATGTCAATTTGTGTTGTACAAAAATATAGACAACGTCTCACATAAGCTAATTTGTTTATCATCCTTGTATATGGATGACACAAGCTAATTCTCAAAATTCATAGCTTGACCTATATAATCATACAAGTAAATTTTTAAGGCTAAGATCAATTATCGCCACAAAATGTAATTTGAGTCAACTAATGAAAATAAGATCATTACAAAATAAAACCCAAATTCAATGTACATATTCAATTAGCAAGAAATTCCCTACATGATACTCGAACCAAAAATAATGCATTTAGTTTATGTATCATAAATAGGAACAATGTCATCCAAATTCCATTAGTTTAATATTTAGAACCACTTAGTCATTAAGCATATATACTTGCCAACATTCATTTAGACAAAACCAATTTATGGAGTACTCGTGCAGTCAAAATGATTCCATCCCAATTGATATTCATCATATGTCCCCAACCAAACAAACAAAAGAGAACAATAGGTGTTGTATATGAACAAGTTTTATCCTCCACCAAGACTAATTTAATCAGAACCATAGTCTCTTTAATGAAAAATAAAGAGTATACATAGACTAAATGTTACACTAACTTGTTTATGCAACAAAAAATGATTTCAGACATCCCACATAAATCACAAGTTGGCATCCATAGGGATTTCGAGTTTAATCATGCCCTCACAGTATACAATTATACAGGCATACTCGAAATAGCAAAAGCCCTAATTCATCATGCTCAAACTCATCACACTATAATCATGCATATAAGAGAACAATTAATCATGCATGATACAATGAACTAAGTTACCTGAATGCATCATTGGATCCATATTTGTCAACCCGATTGCAATTCCTCGGCTCCAAATAAATGAAACAAATTATCCATCAATGCTCGAGACCCAACCATGTGGATTGCCATCACTCCAAATTCCCATGGACCTCGTACCATTGTAGATTGTCGAAGTGAATTGCCATTATTATAGACGCGCCAATCCAAAATCATCGCCAAAGTTATCAGCCAGAATCTCGTTGGCACCAATTCCTGGAAAAAGACAATTCTCATTCAGATTTCAATAAAACAAGAGAAATAATAGAACAATGAATGAGTTAACGTCAATATGAAGGGCCATAATGATAATATAATCTCAATATGCAGGTAACATGATCGTTGTTCAATGGTTCCGCAGAATTGATTAATGAAATCAAAACTATGAACCCTTTTAAAGATCCCTGATTTCCATCTTTTTCACCACTAAAATTTTAGCCCATTGAATCAATTTAGTTATATACATATCCTTGAATTTAAGGATATACATAGAGTAAACAATTGCAATGATATCCACAAACAACATTAATTGTTCTAACTGCAATACTATTTGTGTCATACTTATGCAGAATTGGTTAGCACCAATTGTACAACATAAAACAATAAGACAAAACTTATTTGGTTTTTTTTTTTTTTTTGGTCAATTAAACAAAACTTATTTGGTTGATTTCTCATTAGTTATACCAGCGGAAGCAATTTGTAACAATCTATGCAACCATTCAACTCAAAACTGCATCGGCATCCAAGGTAATCAGAAAAATACATAACAGTTTCAAGTTTTCCTTTTAGCATGACAGTATGCAAAACAAATTTAAAAATTGAAACCTCGGGTGCGAATTAGATCATAATTCATACCTTTTGATGAATCGTATGAATCATGGCATCAATATTGACTCAAAATTAAGATTTGAATGAGTGATGAAAACCCAGACTTCGAAGAACACCATCGAAAGCGTAAAACCCAGATTTTGCAATCAGTGAATTTTTTTTTTTTTTTTTAAGTATTATACAAAAAAAAAAAAAAACACGACACCGTTTCACTATTCCTTTTCCAACGACTCTTTTATAAACAAAACGACATCGTTTTGAGTTCATATATTTCTTAAGAGTCCTAAGGCTTAGTTCGAAAACCCAGACAGTGCAACTCGTTCCCAGATTCAATGGTTTTCATGAAGAATTGAACTTAATGGTTAGAATCCTAGGCTCTGATACCACATGTCGAAGAATAAACTCTAACAGTTCATCAATCTAAAGAACATGGATACAACCAATTAAATCACAACTCCACTAAACCAATAGATGAACAAAAAACACGAGAAAAGCTCGAGAACTTACCTGCAGAATTGGAACCAGATGAAGAAGCCATTGCGACTTCACAGCTTACTGCCTTCTCCTCTTTTACAAATCTCAATGGTTCTTCCAGACAATAGGACTTGGAACTCTATATAACCGTATATTGCAAGAGCAGTGGCATAAGCTTTTATAGCACTCCTTTTGTCATTCCCTATTAGAATAGACTTAGGATTCAAACATCACAATTGATACAACATATCAATCCCAAACATGTTCTATTACCGAGTTCTAATCCCACAAGGATTATTCAGAATCTCACAAAACTTATTCCACAAGGAAACCAAATAAGTTAAGGCTTTTGACCAAGACTTTTCCATATCAATCTTAAACACAAGAACTGATTCCTTCCATAACTCATACTCATAAACTTACATTATAGGCTAGCTGCTGCTGCTGTATGCTTTACTTAATTAAGTAACAAAGAATATTAAATGATAAAGCATAAAGGATCGGAATTAAGGTTACTTGCTGTTTTTAAGCTGTACGTGCTTTATCCGTACAAGCATCTTACTTTGCTTATTTTATTAGGTTTCAATTATGGATAACATTAAGGAGATCAAATTTTGTAGCTTAATTTTGTAAACTAAATTGTAATTGTTGATAATTTGATTATAGATAACGTTAAGAAGATCAAATTTTTAAAGCAAAATAGCAAATTAAATAATGTATCACAAATAAAAAATAAACACTTAAATAATAATCCGATCATTAACATCGACATTATTTGATTACAAAATTTAGCTTATAAACTTGATCTTTGGAGCATTACAAAATTTAGATAATGCTACTGCTGCTGCTATACGCTTTATTGAATTACGTAACAAAGAATGTTGAATAATAAAGCATAAAAGCATCGAAGAGTCAAGGTTACTAGCTTTGCGGCGTGTAATGTCAATGTGCTGGTTTTCTCTAATATATCAAGGTTATAGGCCCGGCTAGCTGCTGCTACTGCTGCTTCTACGTACTTAATATACCAAAATGATCCTAGAAATTTGTGAATAGTGTTCGTTTATCGTATATTGTATGGTTAATTTTTATCAGTTACCGTTTGTATTTCATTTTAAATAAAAATATTTAAAATATTTTTTTAATGCACAATGTACGATGAATGGACACGATTCACGAATTCTCGGGATTCTCATAAAGAGGATCCGGCGAGAATCCGGACTTCTTAATGTATGCTTTGCTTTGCTTAATTAATTAACAAAGAATGTTGGAAATCATAAAGCATAAAACGATCGAATATTTAAAGGTTAATTGCCATTTTCTAGCACCCTTTTTAAATATACAAGCATGTACCTTTGCAAGCATGCAACACATGCCTCGATTAAATATTTTATTTTATTTTATTTGAGGATGTAGTAGTAGTATAAGGATAATACTAATGAGACTAAATGAAGACTAAATTTATAAATTAAATAATGTGTCACCAATAAGAAATAAGCATATTAATCAACACTTAAGTAATAATCGTACCATCTTCTATGTCATTTAGTTTACAAAATTTAGTATACAAATTTAATCTTCCTAACATTGCCCAATAGTATAATATAAATAAGCGGAAACAACCGATAGAATATAACAAGGGTGTGTGTTTATCATTTTCTTTGTAAAAAATTACACCTCGAGTCCTTGAACGGGTACATATAACACATGATAAAAGTTGCTATGGTGGGTTTTGTTGAACAATACTCGGTTACTGAAAATTCAGCAACTATTTCTATTTTTACCCAATTAAATTTGGAAACATATCCAAATAATTGAAATTATAAACACAATTTAGACACGTGTCCAAATTTGATTGGGTAAAAGTAGGAATGATTGCTGAAAATTCAGCAGCCAAGTGTTGTTGGGTTTTGTTCAGGGAGTCAAAAGGGGGCTGTCTTCCTTCATTAGCACGAACACACTGTCTTTGTCTCCCCTCGTAATCCGAAGCTCTCCGTCGAGGTACGTTGTTAGCAACCACGACTCGGCATTGCTACATAAGATGGAGAACTTAAAAGGCGGTTTGCTGGAGATGGTCTTTGCAACGGATGAAGTAGTGTCTTGAACAGAGTTGAGCAAACCTTGAGAGTGCGAGTTCGATTTTTTTCCGTAGAAACTCAACATTTTTGGGTTATCACTAGCGAGTTTGTTAGCTGCGGGGTGCCGATTACACCTTCTTCGATCCTAATCTGAATCAACAAATTAATCGAAACATAACTCATTTACAGCCGCATCAATAGTTTAACAATTAGTTTCCAACGTCCCAAAGAACCCTAAATTGAATTATCTTTATTCTTTCAAATTTAATGAGCTAGCTAGCTTTCAAGAGGACATAAACACTTAAGACACAAAATTGTTTTGACCATGCAACAACCATTTCATGTTATTCAACTAATATGATTTGATCTGTAAAGAAATTAATTAATGGAATCATATACATGCATTGCAAAGCAAACAGTAATAAAGCAAAAACCAAGAATTTAGGACAAACTCTAATTATGTCTATGTACTTTGGGCAAAGTTCTACCATGGTTTTGTAGTTTACTAGTTAAATAGCTTAGTTCGGTCAATAATATAGTATGTCTTATTAATAAATTATATGTCGGTTATATCTGACAGAGGTTTTTTCGGTTTTAGTATTTTCTGTCGGTTTTATCTGACATAAATTCTCTTATGTATTTGTTTATTATAAATATATATCCTGTCAATTATATCCGACACAATTTCTGTTGGTTTTAGAATATTTTATGTCGGAAAATTCATTTCTTGATGCTGGCAAATCTGTTGCTTATTATATCCGCCACTGCATCCATTTTCTGTCAGATTTTGCTTAAAATCCAACAGTAATATACGTTTCTTGTCGATTTTTTGACCGCCCGTTATAGATAATTTTGTAGTAGTGGAAGGTCGCATCAATCCTCCAAGGACCACCACAACAACGATCGCCGTCCCAAAACAAAAGAAGTCCGCAAGAAGAAAGATCCCACGAGCAGCAACACCAACTAGGGTGAACAACAGGAAGGACCAACAAGGGCCAGCAAAGTTGGTGGTGTGAACACCTGAGCCAAAGCTCTACAGTTCCTCCCCTAAATTCGCGACAAATTGAGAAGACACAGAGGAAAGATGATGGAACCAACTGGTGAAGATGCGAAGACGGATGAATTAAGAGATGGAGGGAACATGTGATCTGGATTTAAGGCTAAAGATGGTGAAATTAAAGGCAAGAAGAGCGGCATAGTGATTATGGCATGAAATGAAGATCTGGATGGAAATAGGAAGGGTAAGATTGCAAACAACGGGAACATAAACAAAAAAAAAGAAAACAGAGAAGAAACATGAAGGTGCCACTAACCCTAGCCACAACTAGGGCCGGGGGTGTGAATCAGCAACAGTTGAAGGCACTTACACGCAACAATGAGAGACTCTCACAAAATGAGAGAAGTTACAGATTCGATTCAAAATTTGCAAAGGATTTCGAAAAAAAAGTATGCAATGAATTGATAAACATTGTCGATTTCTAATTATCTCGCTAAAATTTTGCATTTCACCTTCTTTCATATCAAGTTTTTTATTTTTCAGATATTTAATTCAACAAAAAGATAGACGATTTCGTAAATATTTTAATGGAATGTGATATCCACACACCTTATTTTACTTCTCACACACTCTTTTAATTTTCAACCGTCGGATCGGATGAATTGAAGAAGATCAACGGACAGAACTTAACAAGAGGTGTGTAAAAAGTAATTTATGATGTGTGGATAACACACCCCTATTTTAAACAATGATCTAGTGTCAACATCAGTTGACTTGGTCGTTGTTTTGGGCATGCATTGCATGTATGTACCAATATCATTCATGAATTATTTTAAAAAAAAATTCTTAGTCGCGCATGTATCATATATAATGAGGATCCTCTCCAGATCTTCTTTGTGAGGATCGTGGGGATCCTCCAATCACGCATGTTTATTGTATGATGTGCAGTCAGTTTTCTCAGGTACTATTTATATTCAAATTTAAATAAAAAAAATATAATGATTTATAACCGCACAACGATATATAATGAACGGACGTGATTTGAGAATTCCTAGAATTCTCATAAAGAAGATCCGAATAGGATTCTCATTCATATATAAATAGAAAAATATGAAGGGCATTGCACGTATGTCAAAAGACCCAATATATAATTGGTAGAAAATAAATTTCGTACAAAATTATGTATTGAATAATGAGGATTTATCCAATCATTGATGACTAATGCTAACAAGAATACTACAAATATATTGTTGCCAACGAATATTGCCCACTGGAATTACAAACTAAATCACTGGGATTAACAAAATTAAGAACACTATCAATGCCCATAATCCTTATAATTAAGAGATGATAACCGATGGCAAGCGGGACCACTTATGCAATGTAACCAACGGAGTCCGAGCAATACAGAGTTGCGTGAGCCTCGCTATGTAGCGAAATCACGTTATTAAATTATTAATCACACTATTACATTAGCCTTTGTTATGATTTTCTTTTAGGGAGCATTTTTGCTCACTACCATAAACTATGGTGTATGCTCACCATACATCTAATCAATTGACACGTGTCATTTTACTTATCTCTAGTTAACTTTCACATTAAATGTTAGTTTTTCAATTTTGAAAAAAATTAACCAAGATTAAGTGAAATGACACGTGTCAATTAATTAGGTGTATGGTGAGCATACACCATAGTTTATGATGGTAAACAAAAATGCTCCATTTCTTCCAGCAATGTGGCTAATCAGCATTATTATTTACTTATTAATCAGCTATGATATGCTTTGCAAAGTTGTTCTCAATTGCAAACGTGTCTTTTGAAGCCCAATCAATGCAACGAGCTTTGTTTGTAAAGGGACAGTCGTACATGTCACTATAGGTGATTCCGACATACATGTTAGTATGGGTTATTAATCACATGATTATTGATATTGCTGATAAGATGTTGTGTTGTGGTATAATTATGATTTTTCTGGAAATTATACAGGTGTTATAGTGAGGGGTTATAATGTTTTATACGGTTTCTATTAAAATTTTATTTCCAATGCCACTCACCCTTGTTTTGTTTTCGCCCTCTAGGTTTTATTAGCAGAGCTTTCTTATCATTGAAGATTTGTGGCGATTCTTAGTATTGGAGATTATTTCGAGGTACGATTCTTAATTCACTCTACTGTACTTGCTTGTGCTCTAACGTCACGTGTGAAGTGGGTTCATCCCCGCTTACCAGCGCATTCTGGTAATTAGGCACTCTTAGGGTTAAATTTATTCACATTTTTTCACATCATCATACTTTATAGCTTCGTCACCCTCCAGATGTCGGCCATCACAACTCGATTCGGAGTCCTAGAAGACATCCCGGGTCGGGATGTGTCAACACATCACCCACCTTCCCTTTTCACTCACCACTCTTTGAATTTAAATATTCTACCCTCGTTGTTATTGGTTGTAGTTAGATTTGTTTAAATTCGGAACTCGTGTTTTAAATCAGTTAAAACAAATTAATCTACAGAAAACTAATGAAAAATATTTGAAAACTTTGAGTTTTAACGATAAGGATAAAATAAAGGGTAAAGTGAATAGTACCATGATTGATTTTTTAGTGTAAAAATGTGATTTTTCGTTAAAGTTCTCATTAATCTAATGGTAAATAATGAGGGATCAACATCACCCTCATTTTATGGAGAAATTTTTCGATGTACCGGAACATAAGCTGATTTGGAGTTCCAAACCAATAGGGCCTTGACACCTGCATATTTTACTTTAAAAACTTGAAAAGATTGACACGTTTCCATTTATTTTATATTTTTATTAACAAGCAGACTTTTTGTCAACTGAATTCCAAATTTACCCCTATATTAGTGTTCTCCACTACCCTTCCACGCCAAACATCCACCACACCAGCAACCGTCCACCTTAATCGCCGCCATGTGACCCAGCCGGCGACACCCAATCTCTTCTCTCTCTTCCTCTTTCTCAGTCTCTGCTTCCCTCTCCTTCTCGCTCACTCTTATTCCAAAATGGAACCTGAAGGGATGTCGGTGTCACTTCAGATCTATTGTTGCCGACCTCCGATTTAAGGGCTTATTAGGTCGCCAGAATCCCTTGGTGTCCTTGTCTGGCGTAAGAGAGGAAGGAGCAAGAAAAAGATAAAAGAATGAGAAAGAAAGAAAGAGAAGGGGCGAGAGAGACGTGAGGGAAAACAGGGATGGATGGGTTGGACAGTGCGGATCTTCGTGATGAGTCCCATCGGTTATTCATATTCATATTTTTTTAATTAATTTCATTTTTTTTCTTTATTTGATTGATGTAAGAAAATGTTTTTTAAAGAAGAAATCGATGGTATTGCAAAGAAAAGACTGACGTTTTCGTGAGAGGAACGGTGGCAATGGCAGTCGATGCGGATGGGGAAGGGTGGTGGGTAATTTGGGGAACTGGAACAGTTGGTTATTTGTTTCTAATTTTTACAAAAGAATTATTTTTTAAGTTGTTTAACTGCTATTTTACAGCTGTCCATAAATGATTAGTGGAGAACACCACCTGTCTTGCTTAAGCGTATGTTGAGGTCACTTAGAAAAATTTCGCTATTTTATAAGGTGAGCAAAAATGCACTCATTATTACAAATATTTTCTCCTTTTCAACAGAGAAAAATATTGTGAAGTCGCCGCTAGATGGATGGTCAGACCAACTTCACAAAGGCATTGACCACCACCGCCAATGAGGCAGCCTAAGGCCAAGTACAATCTCTTAATTATCATGGAGGAGGATGCTAGTGTTGGTGTAGAAGTGAAGCAGATTAGTCCCACTAATTTGATTACGCTTAAATATAATTTATTTTTTATTTCTTAATTTTATTACAAACGATATTATTATTTTAATTTATGCGAAGATGAGAGGTTCGGATTTAAACTTGGGTAGAAGAAAAAAATTTTATCCACCAAAATAATCCATCACTTAATTCAGGATGACATATAAACACAAACCATGATTACAAATCAATAAAAGCATGCAAGACACATAATCTTTAGCACACAATTTGTGACAAGCCTTTATTCTCACTTATTGCCCATACTTGTGAATGGAGACACAATAACATTGTTAAAATAGGGGAGAAAATAAGAAAAATCTGAAATATTCAAATGATAACCATAAACGAATATTTATGTTGCAAGATGGTGTATACGCACCCTATATTGTGATGTGACGGAAAGTTTATAATGTGATTCAATATGCCTTACTCTTGCCCCAAATTGATATCTTCTTGCGAAGGCCAAGAACGGGAGTAAGGCATCAATTTTTTGAGACAAGCCTTGAAAAGATTGATACATAGGAAATTGAAGCAGGCCGAATAGAAGGACTGGGAAAAAGGCAATAGGGTAAAGTATAGACATGGTCCATTTCTTCTTGACGCGAATCAAGAGCAAAATAGTGGCAGCAAAGGCAAGCATGGTGGTTGCCATGGAGAAGAAGAGCAAGACGAATCCGATCATGACCTTGTGAGGAATGCTTTTAACGAAATATGGGTACTCGAGAGGGGAAGAGAGGACCGAGAGAAAGAATGCCACAGAAGATAGTGAGCAGGCGATGGCCACAACGTCCATGCAGGTGAAGAGCAAAAAGAGAGGATTGTCCTGGAAAACAGGACGGCCACTTTTGTCGTTAAACCCCCCAGGAATGGCGTAGGCGGCTGCAAAGACCACAGTTGCCACTAGCACTGCCACAGTTGAGCAGGATTGAGCCGTTTCTTTTACCCATTCTTGTGCGGACTTCAGAAGCTCGTCATGCCCAGCGTTGAACAACTCCTCCGCTGTCTGATCGTTGTGGTTGTGGTCAGAGGCGGAGCCACAGTGGGGTCAATGGGGTCGCACGACCCCTTGGAAGCCATGGAAATAACCTTAGAGGTCCCTTGGAGCTGCTGGTGCGACCCCTTAAAACTGCGGGTGCGACCTCTTGGAGCTGCTGCATTTTTCTGGGTTTCTTCTGGTTTTCGTTCGGTTTGGCGGAAGAGGAAGACGAAGACGAAGACTCTCTCTCTTCCTTTCACACCACGTGACCACACACTCCTTATTTAATTTTTTTTCTTAGTTTCTCTCCAATCAGATTTGTACAGCTAGCATCAAATTGCTTGCTTTATGTAAAAAGCCATAGGCTGTCAGTTCACCATTAAGTCTTGGTGCAGATTGCAAAGTTCCATGCGTCCACATCCACATATTTGACATAAATTAATGGTAATGATGTGTGTGCCCCCTTTCCACATCCACATATTTAACAACTTTATTTCTCTTTATATTCAACATAAATTAATATGATCTCTAAAAAATATTATTATGAACCACCATATTGACATCAGAATTTTATGTTTATTATGAACCATCCAACCCAATTTTATGTTTATTTTTGGTTGTCAGGGAAAGTAAAGGCACCTTTCAGTATGGTAACTATCGGCGAGAGGTTGATCACGCTATCCTACCAAGACCTGATGAAATGACGATATGCATTCCGTTTTTGTTAAAAAAAAATTTTGCGCTGCGCGCGCTATCCTTGTTGACCCCCCAAACATTATTTCCTGAATCCGCCACTGGTTGTGGTGCATGATGTAATGAGGCGGTAGCATCTCTTTTATACGCTGACACAAACACACGTACTCATTTATCATGTCAACGTATAGATCATTTGTAATAAAAGTATTTGTCTAACAGCGTAAGTATTTTATAAGTTTGATAGACTTAATCAATAATACAAATATTTTTGTAACGACATAAGTCTAGTAAAAGAATATTACCTGCACCCAGCGCAGCTCTTCTTGCAATTGCATGGCAGGGCCTACTAATTTCTGAGACAATGCTATAGAGTAGTAAGTTCTATCTGCAGCCTGGTGCAATATGGTGTTTCCATTGTGGTCTATCCTCTTATTCAGCTTCGACATCAGAGTTGGTTTGCTTTTGATAAGATCAAGAATCTCTTTCTTACGGTTCTTAATGGCCAGATGCAAAATGTTGCGTTCGTTTTCGTTAACAAGCTCGCCTGCCTGAGGACGCTGCTCAAGTATCTCCTGGACAATGGGTACAATTCCTGTGATAGTTGCTATAAGCAATGGGGTAGAGTTGTAAACTTCATTCCTCGCTTCCTTTTTCGATTTGGTTGCTTCCTTTTCTTTTTTACATCTGTTGATGCACAAAATCAGCGAAGACTTTGGTACAACAGAAAGTGTCAGGTTTTGTGACCTTCGCTTGGTTGCTTGGTTGCTTCAGTCACTAGTGAGGATAAGTACGTAAATGAATAGAGACAGAGAAGCAAACACAGGATGTACGTGGTTCACCCAGATTGGCTACGTCCACGGAGTAGAGGAGTTCTTATTAGTAGTGAAGGGCTTACACAAGTACAAAGGATCAAGCTCTCAATTTAGTGAGTTCTTGTGAATGATTTAACACAAAATGGCATTAGGCAATATTGTGGGGGAATGACCCCTATTTATAGAAAAACTTGTAGCTTTGTCACATTGACATGTGTCATGTTATGATTGGTTCTTGATGTCGACACGTGCTGCGCTCTGATTGGCTTCTAATCTTGACACGTGTCGAGTAGTGATTGGCCTCCTGGTCGGAGGGGAACTCTTCTGGGTCCTTGACAGTATAGCGTTGGCCGGTGCTCGGTAGTTTCGGGATTGGTCAAGTATGGTACAAACAGTGCTCCCCTAAGTTCCCGAGTGAGGGAAACTCCTTGGTTGGGGACTTGCAAGATCCAATCCCTTGAGTAATCACGAAACTTCTAAGTACCGAAGTGTGGTCTGATCTTCATATGCCCTTCTCTGGAAGTACCTTTCCTCCATCTGGGAATGGTGTACTTAGCTGATGTTGACGCACAAGGTAATGTATCAATTTCACTTGAAGCTTAGTTGTAGTTTCGGGCTTAGTCAAGTGTGATACAAACCCTATAGTAGGAGTCCCCCAAGTCGCCGAGCTAGGAGATCTGCCGAAAAAGGTGACAGACAAGGTAAGCAGTCAAACTTCCAAGTAAGCAACCCAGGATCAGAGGTTTGACTTCGGCTTCCGGTTGATTGTTCTCCTTCTCCTTGTCTCTCATTCAACTGCCAGGATAAGGAGAAGCAAATGGATAAGAGATGATATGAGATACTTTTGCTTTTGAAGAAGTAACTTTCCACAGGCTTATTCTTGAACTGTGCTGGAGGGTTTTCTGGTGCCCTTCAGAGTATAAGGCCGACTCAAAAATTTGAGGGTCAAAACAAGTCCATCAAATCTAGAGTACGTTCGACCTTGATGATATGGGATACTTTTGCTGTTGACGGAATAATGAATGTGGTATGGAAAGGTGTCGTGCTGTAGTGATCTGTTTCAGCCCACCGTTGAACCTTCTGCTTCAATCTTTTGCATGGCAGAAGTGGTGTGCAACCTTTGCATTTAAATGGTCCTTCAGAACATTCCTTCATAGTGACTCATCCACGCTTGGCAGCTTCAGTGTAAAGAGCCAATATCTGATCAACTGTCATGAGGCATTTGCCGGTGGAATTCGTGACCTTGACAGCAGTTGAGGATGAGTACTCGAGAGCAATGCTAAGTAAGCAACCAGGCAAAGGCTCCAGGCAGTCAGTTCCAAATTGGAGGTTTGATTTCAGGTTCCGACTGACTGTTCTCTTTCTCCTTGTCCTGCAGGTGTGGACAAGGACAAAGACAAAGACATGGAGAAAGCATGATATGGGATACTCTTGCTTTCGACCCTGATGATATGAGATACTCTTGTTCTTGGTGTGGCTTATTTGCTGAGGTATTATCGGGGGGAAATAAAGCTGAGTATTTCAAGAGGTTATGTTGAGGGTGCCTTTTCGAATGCGAGAAAGGGTTGAGCATTTTTGCAGGTTTGCCTGTCCGTTGAGGAGGGAGGTCAATGTATATAGGGATTTCCCAATAACAAGTAGTAATGCTATTCCTTTACCCTTCTTGGTCACAGCAATGTAGTGGGAGCTGCCAGCTTCACGTGTTTTAATTTTGTCAGAGCACTTTGAAAAAGTGGTATGTGGTATCTGGAAAGCTGATGTTACGTGTGAAGATTACAGACAAGCTTTATCTAAGGAAATCTGGCTCTCGAAGTTCTGAGAGTTGTGCCTCTTCGGTTTTCGAACAAGCAATCCCGTCGAGGATCTGACTCTCGAGATTCGGAAAGCGGTGCTACTCCGGTTTTTGAGAAAGTAATTATGTTGGGAGTCTTTTCTCGAATGTGAGTAAAGGTTGGACGTTCTTGCCAACCTGTCTTGCCGCAAAACACGGAGGTCGACACACATAGGGACTTTCCAGTTGTCAAGCAGTGGTGCTGTTCCTTTACCCTTATGGGTAATAGTAGGGTAGCTGGAACTTCGAAATTCTCGTGCCTAAACTTTGTCAGAGATCTTTGACAAAGTTATATGTGGTACCCGAGGAGTTGATGGTGCATATGGAGAGCGGTGATTGAACAGTAAGATTCACGTGCTTTCTACTTCACCAGAAATCTTCGACAGATTGCCCGTAATTTCCGCAAAGCTGAGTGTGCATGTGACAGGTGCTGACGAGGCTGAAAAAGCAGGTGCTTCTTCGATTTCTGAGATCGGCCCTCGTGGTCTCTGAGCAGCCCAACTTTTGAGAAAGCAAACGCCTCTTCGATTTCTGAGATCGGCCCTCGTGGTCTCTGAGCAGCCCAGCTTTTGAGAAAGCAAACGCCTCTTCGATTTCTGAGATCGGCCCTCGTGGTCTCTGAGCAGCCCAGCTTTTGAGAAAGCAAACGCCTCTTCGATTTCTGAAGCTCCGTCGAGTGCAGATTTTTATAGAGGCTGGCATTAAGTTCCACAGCACACTTGAATCTCTACCAGTAGAAGCTCATTTCTTGCATTTCTAAGATCTTGATTTGTCTGACCTCTTCCTTCTTCAACACATTTGAAAATGTCTGGACCCTCCGACCGTCGTTTTGACTTGAACCTTGGAGAAGAGACAGCCACGCCTTCTCCAGACAACATATGGCGCCCATCCTTCATATCCCCTACTGGTCCTCTTACCGTTGGGGATTCTGTGATGAAGAATGATATGACCGCTGCAGTGGTGGCCAGGAACCTTCTCACTCCCAAAGATAATAGACTACTTTCCAAACGGTCTGATGAGTTGGCTGTTAAGGACTCTCTGGCTCTTAGTGTTCAGTGTGCAGGTTCTGTGTCTAATATGGCCCAACGCCTATTTGCTAGAACCCGCCAAGTTGAATCATTGGCTGCTGAAGTGATGAGTCTCAAACAGGAGATTAGAGGGCTCAAGCATGAGAATAAGCAGTTGCACCGGCTCGCCCATGACTATGCTACAAACATGAAGAGGAAGCTTGACCAGATGAAGGAATCTGATGGTACGGTTTTACTTGATCATCAGCGGTTTGTGGGTTTGTTCCAAAGGCATTTATTGCCTTCGTCCTCTAGGGTTGTACCTGGTAATGAAGCTTCAAATGATGAACCTCCAATGCCTCCTCCTTCTGGGGTTTTGTCAAGTACTGAGGCTCCGGATAACCACCCTCCGGTGCTTTCTCTTTCTGGGGCTCTACCGACTGCTGAGACTTCCCCTAAGCAACCTTTGTGAATGCTCCCTTTTGTTTGTTTATTTTGACTCATGTATATGTACATATTTGTGGCTTATCGAAAATATTAATAAATAAGCTTTGCTTCATTTCAACATATTGTGTTAAATACACCAAAGCCTTCTTCATAAAGTTCTTTGAATTTTTGCTTTTGTTGAAACCTGTATTGTTGAAGCTTTGTGAGTGAAGCATGTAGTTTGAGGTAGTGTTCCCTTAATTTCCCGAGTGAGGAAAACTTCTCGGTTGGAGACTTGAAAAATCCAAGTCACTGAGTGGTTGTGAGACTGCCGAGTATCAAGGTGCAGTAGCATATGGTGGGAGTCCCCCAAGTCTTCAGGCGAAGAGAGTTGCCGAATGAGGTGTCTCGCGTGTTACTAATTTGTCAAAGTAACGAATCCTTGTTTCGATGTCACACATTCGTATATGCTTTATCTAAAAATATTTCCAACTTTTGTGTGTTTGATGCTGCATGCTATTGACTAGACAAGATCAAGTGCAATTAGTAGCTTTTCTCTCTTTTTCATCTTTTCTTTGGTGGAATTGCTTTTCGTTTCCACTAATCAGCCTGAGTGGATGCAAGATAACACCTTTCTCTATAGCTCAGATTGCAAAGTCGTCTTCATGAAAGTTTTTCCTTATCTTGTGAACTACAACATATCCAAATTTGAGATCCATCGGAGTAGTACAACTTCAGAAATTCAAGTATGATGAGTAACTGTTCATCAATGTTCTGTTAATCCGTCAGACTTGTTGTGAGCTTCGAAACTCCATTTTCTCTTGTTCAGATCAACATACTTTCTTCATCGAAGTTGTTCCTCAGCTTGTGAACTACAACATATCCAAATTTGAGATCCCTCGGAGCAGTATAACTCCAGAAATCCAGGTATGATGAATGACTGGTTATTATTTTTCTGTCAACCCGTCAGATTTGTTGTGAGCTTCGAAACTCCATTTTCTCTTGTTCAGATCGGTATGCTTTCTTCATTGAAGTTGTTCCTCAGCTCGTGAAATACAACATATCCACATTTGAGATCCCGCGGAGCAGTATAACTCCAGAAATCCAGGTATGATGAATGACTGGTTATTATTTTTCTGTCAACCCGTCAGATTTGTTGTGAGCTTCGAAACTCCATTTTCTATTGTTCAGATCGGCATGCTTTCTTCAGTGAAGTTGTTCCTCATCGACTCTTTCATAACATATCAAAAATTCAGGATGAACTAACGGTTAAATATTTCCAGATCTTCGAAACATCACAACAGCTTCGAAATCTGCAAGAAGCCGACTATCATGTTTGGAGCTTCAACACTTTAATTTCCGTCGCTCAAACAGAAACGATTCCTTCTTGAAAGTTGTTCATATGCTCAAAAACTATATGGTGTCCAAAATTCAGCTCCATTGGAGAAGAGCAGAGGTTGCAGAAATTTGATAGATGAAAGGAGGCGGAAGAGGGAGAGAAAGAAAAAGTCTCTTGGGTTGGATTTCTATTTTGGGGCAGATTCCAATTTTTGTAGCACCTTCATTATTGATGAATTGCTTGTACTTTTGTCCATTATGAAACTTGGGACTTTGGCTTGTTGTTGGATCTATTATAATATGTTTGGGAACATATATAAGTGAATAAATAAGAAGGAAAATTTTGGGCCCTTGTGGGTGTAAAACAAAAAATGTTTATGTTTACCCAAGTGTTTTTGTACAAGTTCAAGGGCATCTTGGGTTTTGTGAACAAAATTTGTTTATTTGGAGCAAGGTTTTGTGTTGAAGCTTTGTAGGTGAAACTTTGGTGTTGAAGCTTTCTAGGTGAAGCTTTGATGGTGAAGCTTTGTAGATGAAGCTTTCTGGGTGAAGCTTTGATGGTGAAGCTTTGTAGATGAAGCTTTGTAGATGAAGCTTTCTAGGTGAAGCTTTGATGGTGAAGCTTTGTAGATGAAGCTTTGTAGATGAAGCTTTCGAGGTGAAGCTTTGATGGTGAAGCTTTGTAGATGAAAGTATGTAAAGGGAGCTTTCTAGGTGAAGATTTTTTAGGTGAAGCTTTGTAGGTGAAGCTTTTTTAAGTGAAGCTTTTCGGGTGAAGTTTTTTTTTTTGGGTGAAGCTTTGTGGGTGAAGCTTTTTAGGTGAAGCTTTGTGGGTGAAGCTTTGGAGGTGAAGCTTTTCGGGTGAAGCTTTGGAGGTGAAGCTTTTCGGGTGAAGCTTTTTGGGTGAAGCTTTTTAGGTGAAGCTTTGTGGGTGAAGCTTTGGAGGTGAAGCTTTTCGGGTGAAGCTTGTTGGATGAAGCTGTTTTTTTTTTTTTTTTTTTTTTTTTTTTTTTGGGCGCTTGACACGGTCTTCATTTGCTTGTTTTGTAGTGACTGTGGAAGACGGATTGCTTTCTGATTGAGAAGGGTTCTGGCATCGCTTGCTATGAATGTAAAAGAGTGAGAGCTGAGTTGGCTAAATTACCTCTTTATTGAATTCATTGCCAAATGGCCTTCATTACATAGGATGCCGAACGGCTATAGCTCAACACTTGTACATCGTGAGTCTATTTGTAGTAGTACTTCAAGTGATCAGCGTTCCATGGATGGCCAAGGGTCTTGCCATCAGAGCTTCTAAGTGTGTAAGAGCCAGGGCGACTGATGCCAATGACTTCATACGGTCCATCCCAGTTTGGACTAAGTGTGCCTTCACTCGGGACTCTGTCGCAGAGTAATCTTTTCTTTAAGACCCAGTCTCCTATTTTGAAAGAACGAGGCTTGACCCTAGAGTCATAATAGTTGGAGATGCGCTGCTTGTAGGCGACATTCCTCAAGTGAGCTTGGTTTCTGTGTTCCTCGACTAAATCCAAGTTGAGGGTGAGTTGTTTGTCATTTTCACTTTGAATGTAGTTCTGGACTCGGAATGTTGCTTGCTCGAGCTCAACAGGGACAACCGCCTCTGTGCCAAAGGCAAGTGAGAATGGAGTTTCTCCTGTTGAAGTCCGATATGAAGTGCGATATGACCAAAGAACTTGGGGTACAAATTCTGGCCAACAGCCTTTAGCTTTGTCCAGGCTGGTTTTCAAAGTGCGCTTGATTATTTTGTTGATGGCCTCAACTTGTCCATTAGACTGGGGATGAGCTGGAGAGGCAAAGCATAAGTTGATGTTGAACTTAGAGCAGAACAACCTGAACTTCTTGTTGTCAAACTGTTGCCCATTATCAGTGACTATCGCATTGGGAATGCCGAATCTACAAAGGATGTTCTTCCACACGAAGTCTTCTATCTTTGCCTCAGTAATGGTTGCCAAGGGTTCTACTTCGGCCCACTTTGTGAAGTAGTCCACTGCAACGACTGCGTAACAGACTTTGCCCTTCCCTGCCGGCATTGGGCCGATCAAATCAAGTCCCCACTGGGCGAAGGGCCAAGGGCTGATCATAGGAGTAAGAGGCTCTGGAGGGGAATGAGGAATAGTTGCATATCGTTGACATTTGTCACATGAGCGGGATACTTTGATGGCATCCTGGTGGAGTGTTGGCCAGTAATATCCTTGGCGAAAAGTCTTGTGTGCTAGGGACCGAGATCCAGCATGATCTCCACAGACTCCCTCATGTATTTCCCGAAGGACGATTTCCGCCTCGGCAGGCGTAAGACACCTTAAGTATGGCAGGCTAAAACCTCGCTATTGTGGCGATACCCTTGACGCGGGTTTGACCCACTGCATTGACTGCCTGGGGGCGAGCGCTATTGTGGCGATACCCTTGGTTATCGGGATAGTGTCCCTTACTCTTTTTACTGAAAGGAGAGTGGTGAGGATGGAAATCCTTCCTCTTGCCTTGAAATTGATATGTCTGTTGATTCGGCGAAGCATTATGCAAGGCATGGGGAGGTGCCACTGCTGTTTGGAAAGTCGAGGTCTTCTCATTTAGGTGAGTCTGGTTTCCACCTCCCACTTGTTGATAAAGGATGGTTGTAGGGGGTTTCTCCTGATATGTCTTTGCCTCGGCGGAGGCATGGTTATAAGCCTGCGCCATCACCTCAGAGTAAGTCTTCCAAGTATTGGCATTGATCATGTATTTAAAGAAACAATCACGTAGGCCTGCCGTGAAGGCTTTGAGGGCAGTCTTGTCGTCTGCCTCGGCACACCGGGAGTATTCATGGCTGAAGCGGCCAGCATACATACGTAATGACTCGTCTGGCTTCTGGCGGATAGTGTACAGGTCATCTGCAGAGTGCAAGCGATCGGTTTGGAAAATGTGTTGGGAAACAAATAGTTTCATCAATTCCTCAAATGAGTCTACCGTCTCAGGTGTAAGACGACAATACCAATTTAGAGCTCCGTCAGAGAGGGTGGAGGGGAAGAGAAGACATCGCTCTTCGTCGATGTGCATCCGGTATGCCATGGTGGACTCAAAGAGGTTAAGGTGCTCAATCGGGTCCTCTTTTCCAGTATAAAGTTGCAAGCCAAGCTTCTGCTTTGTCTTTGCTTGAAGGGGGGTGTTGAGGATCCTCCTTGTAAGAGGGCCAGGCCTGGGTTGGTTCCAGTCAGGTATTTCAGCCTGACGTTCAGCCTTCAACTTGTTTACTTCCTCAAGAAGTTGTAGGACAAGGGGGTCCTGAGCGGAGTTATGTGCCACTGGAGCTTTCTTTCGTAAATCTCCATCTCCTCTTGGAATTAGGAAGGTTTGATCAAGGGCATGTGATTTTTCCCTGGACTCGCTGTACTGGCTTCCAGGGTATGTCTGTCGGAACACCTCTGAGTCCCCTGTACCCTCATGTCTCTCTAGGACTTGTTGCCCCTTCCCCAAATTGGTGGCCGGCTTGGGCCGTGGCAGGGGACCGAGTCTCTCAGAAATCCTTGGGTCATTAATCTTTGAGCTTATATGGATGGAATTCTCTCGACGTTGCTTCAGGAAATCCCGACAATCGCGAAAGACGGCTTTCGATCCTTCTGCCCCTTCAGCAAAGAGGTGTCTCCCTCCACTTCTCATGGTTCGGGTCGAAGCAACTGGGTTAAGAGAAGCCTCATGTTGATTATCAAGTCGAGGGGTAATCTGTTCCCTATCAGGGATATCTATGTCGAATGCATGTGACCCTCCATGTTGGAGGGCACCCAGTTGATGGTTGACTTCCACGGGGGCAACAAGCTCGCGTGTCTGAGCTTGCCTAGCTTCGTGGAGTGTCTCGAAGAGCTTCTCATATTGCTCCTGGAGGACCTCATTCCTCATTGCTATCTTGTTGTTCTGAGCTTCCAACTCATCGACTTTAGCTTGAAGAAGAACTCGTTTTCCTTCATTCTTTCGTTGTTTCGCACTATGTGCAAGGGGGGTGTCATTCTGTGTGCTGTGGCTTCCTTCGCTTCCCATGCTGGAGAGGGATGCCTGATCAAAAGAAAGTGTACGAATGATAGAAACCAGCTTGACACAGCTGAAGAGAGTAGGAATAAGTGTCGTTTCCCACAGACGGCGCCAAATGTTGATGCACAAAATCAGCGAAGACTTTGGTACAACAGAAAGTGTCAGGTTTTGTGACCTTCGCTTGGTTGCTTGGTTGCTTCAGTCACTAGTGAGGATAAGTACGTAAATGAATAGAGACAGAGAAGCAAACACAGGATGTACGTGGTTCACCCAGATTGGCTACGTCCACGGAGTAGAGGAGTTCTTATTAGTAGTGAAGGGCTTACACAAGTACAAAGGATCAAGCTCTCAATTTAGTGAGTTCTTGTGAATGATTTAACACAAAATGGCATTAGGCAATATTGTGGGGGAATGACCCCTATTTATAGAAAAACTTGTAGCTTTGTCACATTGACATGTGTCATGTTATGATTGGTTCTTGATGTCGACACGTGCTGCGCTCTGATTGGCTTCTAATCTTGACACGTGTCGAGTAGTGATTGGCCTCCTGGTCGGAGGGGAACTCTTCTGGGTCCTTGACAGTATAGCGTTGGCCGGTGCTCGGTAGTTTCGGGATTGGTCAAGTATGGTACAAACAACATCCACAATCACCATTTGTCGTATACGATTCGGTATTTTCCCTGACCCCAGAGAGATGTTCATCTGCGGCCGCCCTTCCTTTTTCGCCTCCGTCATCACCATTTTTCGTATCTGATTTGGTTGCTTCCTTTTCTTTATTAGGTTCCCTTGACCCTAGAGAAATGGTCCTGATGTTTGGTTGCTTGTTAGTAATCAACCAAGAACAGTCGTCCAACTTGATGAGCAATCGGATGAGTTTCTTTAGTGATTTTTTGTTTTTCTTGTCATTCCATATCATGTTGATTATCTTGCCCAGCGGGCCTCCTGTTCCTATCCGCCACATGATCAAGGATATGTATACATTAACTAATAAGTCATAGGAAGATATTATCGGCATTTTAAATAAGTTATCATGCACTCGTCATCTTATCTTGTAAAATCATAAGGAACGAGTAAATAATGTGTCTTTTTTAGAGTTCCAGTAACAAGAGTTCGCCTTGATGAACATGGTTTGAGGCAAAGGCAGGAAGTAAACAAACCTTTAGCAAGGGAGTCCCATAATGAATAATAAGCCTTCATAACAACTGGCAAACATTTTATGCATTCAACTTCATTAGGAACATTGAAAAAAATCCAATTGAAGAAACGATTTATCTAGGTAGCCATTTAATTATTCGATCAATTAATTAGATTAGAAATTTGATTACCTGCGAGCTTGTTCCGAAAGATGGATTGACGGGGATGGTTTCTATCCATGCTGCTCTCCACATCATCCTTCTGATTTGGTGTGACCACATCTCCTCCATCAGGAAGGCCTGCATATATAACGACATTAAGTATGAGAGTACTGCTTCATAAAAAAAACAATGCGTGCACCTGTGTATATATAGCATGCGTACGTGCGCACACATATAGCAGTTTGTAGAGTAATGGCACGTACAATAATAAATTAGCATCTTCCATTTGCTTTTTTCAAAATCTGGCACAAAAGCAGTTGGCATTTGGGCTAGCAACTGAAGGCTTGTCAATCCGTTATCTTCCGTTAGGTGCGCTAGATATCGGTATTTCTCCAGTAACCAAAGAGCAGTCTCTGCATTGTGGAAGACAAAAGTGCAAAAGCTATTAATCTGCATTGCAAATAATTGTGTGTATTTTCTCACAGAGAGAGAGAGAGAGAGAGAGAGATAGAGAGAGAGAGAGAGAGACCGAAATGTTGCGCAATGACTGCGATATGAAGAATGGACATTTTGTCATCTCTGTGGAAGTGCCTCCAAATATTCTCCTCTTGTAGTTTGCCAGCATAAAACTTGACCAAGTCAGTGTGACCGAGAGCAGCCGCCCTGAAGAGCGGAGTCTCTCCTAAATAGTTCCGAGTCTCCAGCAGCTGCAGCCCACCATTCTCCGAATCCCTTTTCTGCTCATAAGCCTGTTTATCAGTAGTACTAGTACTGATGATGACCTCTTCCTGAACAGGTTCATTGAAGTTGCTCACCAAGTACTTTGCCGCTTCCTCATTGCCGGACATACTCACCTCATGGAGAGTATTGTCTCCGTAATTATTTGGAACCCTCAGAGCGCGTTTCTTGTCCTGGCTGGTTGAAATTTTATTGATTAACATTTCGAGGACTTCTGTGCCTTGTGATTTGCTGCTGAGAGAACCCGCAAGGTGAAATACAGTGTCCCCCTCCACTGTCATTTTATAGTGCAGTTTTTCCGGATTATTCTCGAAGTATTCCTTCACGTCTTTCCATTCCTCATTCATGGCATATTCATAGGGACGTTTCAACTCTTCCATTTTCCTTAAGCTATCCTCTCTCTCTTTCTGATCCGGCTGGGGCACGTTTTGATCCGGCCGAACCTTTAGCGTTTTCCAGTGCCAGTGGTACTCCATTTGTAGTGTACTAATAGCTTGGCAGCATGTATGTGACGGCTGTTGCTTTGATTTATAGGCTAGCTGCTACTGCTGCAGCAATATGGTTTACTTAATTAACAAAGGATGTTAACTAATAAAGCATTAAGGGTCGAAGAGTTAAGGTTACTAGCTTTGCGGCGTGTTATGTCAATGTGGTGGTTTTTGCTTTGATTTATAGGCCCGGCTAGCTGCTGCTACTGCTGCTTCTATGTACTTAATATACGCTTTGCTTCACTTAATTAATTAACAAAGAATGTTGGAAATCATAAAGCCTAAAACGATCGAATATTTAAAGGTTAATTACGATTTTCTAGCGCCCCTTTTAAATATGCTTTATCCGTACAAGCATCTACCTTTGCAAGCATGCAACACATGCCTCGGTTAAAAAAAAAAAATATAGGGTAAAAGACTGTTTACTACCCTCATGTTTCGTGGTTTTCAACATTTAGTACATCAAGTTTTTTTCGTCTCAGAGTCATACCTAAAGTGTTAATTTTGGGACAGTCTCATACATCCGTTAGTCAAACTGTTAAGTCTACCGTTAACTGATGATGTGGCACATATGTGGACAATGACTGGGCACCACGTGTCATTAAAAATATTAAAATATTAAAATAAATAATTAAATAAAAGTATTTATTAAAAAAAAAATTGTTCTTTCTCAAAACCCCGACTGTCCTCCCTTCTCCCTCCCTTCTCGGCCTCTACTGCAAATCCAACCCTCTCTTTCCCTCAACCCCCGACCTCAACCCTCAACCCTCTCCCTCCCTTAATCCCTAACCCTCTCCCTCCCTCAAACCCCGACCCACTCAATTAAAAAAAAAAAATGTTTCTGGGCACCCTACATCCCTTCTCTTCCCTGAATCCATGGCGACGGCTGCACTGCGAGCTGAGGAAGTTCCAGACCCTCGCGGTTAGCGACGTCGAACCGATTGCTCCGGTGCAGGTCATGGTGATGAAGACGAAGGACGAAACGACGTCGCACTTTGAAATCGTACGCCGTCGCCTTCACATCCAAAACCCATTGCCTCCTCCTCCAAACCCTCACTCTTGGCGATGAAGGATGGGCATCCTTCCTCGTACGGCTCCGTCTATGTCCCTTCCCACCACCGCTTCCGCTCTGTCATCAGCACCCCCACTTTCAAATTGGAAATAGAAAACCAATTTCACACAATTTTATAACATTTTCCCCCAATTTTTACAGATCTCAAAAAAACCCAAGAAACCCAGCTGCAACAGATCTAAAAAACTATCCATAAAAACACACAATTAACAATAATACAAACCAACACACATTCATTGATTCATGCAATTCTACTCAAACAGACAATACAGAAAACAAGAGAGAGTAGGTGGAGAGAGAGAGTTACATAAAATTAAACCCGAATTTGAAGTCGTAAATACGTAAGGCGAAAAGGGATATGCCCTTAGAGGGCAAATTGCGGTCGAAGAGACCCAGAAATCAAAAAAAGGGAGACGCAAAAGGGCTCCATTCGAATAGGGGGAGGGTAGGTGGAATCGAAGAGGGAGATGAAGGGGGAGGGTGGGTGTAGAGGAGAGAAGGGATGAGGGTCTGGGGACTTGGGCCGAGCTTAATCGAATGGTGGTGGTTATGGAAGAGAAGAAGAAGAAGAGGAGGAATGAAAGTGTACCCGTGGATGCAGAGGAGAGAAATGAGGGGCTTGAGGTGTTTGTTTCTTGAGAAAATGTGGATCTGATGGGAAAGTGAGAAGAGAGGAAGTTGAGAGTGGGGGATTGAATTGAACGATTGGGTTTGGGGATGATTTGATCGGAATATTTTGTTGTTTTGATTTGCAGGGGTTCTGAGTTTTTTTTTTCCTTCTTGTTGTTGTTGTATTTTTTTTAATAAATACTTTTATTTAATTAATTATTTTAATATTTTAATGACACGTGGCGCCCAGTCATTGTCCACATAGGCGCCACGTCATCAGTTAACAGCAGACTTAACAGTTTTACTAACGGATGTATGAGACTATCCCAAAATTAACACTTTAGGTATGACTCTGGGACGAAAAAAAACTTGATGTACTAAAGGTTGAAAACCATGAAACATGAGAATAGTAAACAGTCTTTTGCCCAAAAATATATATATATATACACACACATATATTAATTTGAGGGATGTAGTATAATATATAAACTAAACGAAACAACCGACAGAACGTAACAAGAGTGTTTGTTTATCATTTTCTTTGTAGAAAATTACATCTCATGTCCTTGAACAGGTACATACATATACATCTAACACAAGATACAAGTTGCTCTGGTGAGCTTTGTTCAGGGATTCAGGGGGGTTGCGCCTTCGGTGAGTAGCACAAATATGCTGCCGTTGTCTCTCCTCGTAATCTGGAGCTCTCCGTCGAGGTACATTGTTAACAACCACACAGGGCCGGTCCTAAGAATTTAGGGGCCCTAGGCGAGTTTTCGAAATGGAGTCCTAAAATTCTCTGATTTCCGGTTCTTTATACATTGATATGTATAAAAAAGAATTCCCTAAATACATAAAAATTCTATTTCCACATCCAATATCATTAAAAACTAGGGTAAAAGACTGTTTACTACCCTTATGTTTCGTGGTTTTCAACATTTAGTACATCAAGTTTTTTTCGTTTCAGAGTCATACCTAAAATGTAAATTTTGGGACAGTCTCGTACATCCGTTAGTCAAACTGTTAAGTCTTCCGTTAACTGTGACGTGACGCCCATGTGGACAATAATTGGGCGCCACGTGTCACCCACGTGGAAATTAAAAATAAATTATTTATAAAATAAATAAATAAAATATAATAAAATAAAAAATTATATATATTTATTTATTTATTTATTAAAAAAAAAAACCTTCATCTTCCCCAGATTCAGAGGAAGAAGAAGAAGAAGAAGGAGAAGGAAGAAGAAGAAGGAAGAAGGAGAAGAAGGGGAAGGAGGAGAAGGAGAAGAAGGGTGCCAGCGTATTTTTAGGGATGGAGATGCTTTGGCTTATTACTGTTTATTGGGGTTTATTACTGTTCATTTAAGTGGATAAATGCGCTGGGTGCTGGCACAAAGTCTTTAGGGGTGGATTTGCTCTAAGAGGTGATTGCAGTGTAAACAAATACACACAGATACAAGACACTAGTCAGGGAGCGTTATCAAATATTTACATATATGTTTTAGACTTGTATGGTTATAAAACACATACATATATTTTCTGTATGCCTTACCTCCAATTCTTCCTACAACAGGATCCAGCGAAGAATCCACACAGCAAGTCGCATGCACAAAGCAGCTGGGATGTCCGTTTCACTTTCCAAAGATTTCACGCCATCTCCTATTTCTTCCGACTTCATTTGATGTATCCCTAGCTGCTCTGAGTGCTATCTGAAAGAGAAATACATATGAACCAAGTCATCAAGCAATGTGACAATAGTTGTAGCCTAGGTAGAATTTATTTATTTTTCTTTCATTTACCTCACCGATGGCTTCACTACAACAAATATGAGCATTGCACACAATAAATTATATGTGCCCTTTGAGGCCAAAGAGCACCAACATATGTGCCCATAGACCAATAGCAACAGTACAGCAACTAAGTTTCTATATGTGCCCTCTATGGGCGTCACCATTGCTAAAAGGGCACAATAGACTGTTTGGTGCTCAGAGGCAGACACAAATAAAGGCCTTTTTGTGTCTATGTTCGGACAAACTTGTCAGATGACCATCCATGTTTACACTATTTTTGTTATTGTGCCCATTAGGTTCTATTTAAAAAAAAATAGAAATGTAAAATTTTGAAATTTTTATTTATCGTACCCAGTGCACAAGGCTCCCGCTTTACGCAGGGTCTGGGAGAGGTGAAATGTAAAATTTAAAATTTTCATAAAATCAAAGATGACAGTCTTGCTGTAAAAAGCAATTCAGTAGTAGAAATGGAATGTCTAATGAAACTACATAAATATTCCTCATAAAGAACATGTTTACAAGTGTTCAAGATAAAACACCAACAAAATAATGAGATTTTCCTATCAATGTATCCATGCATTCCTACATATAGCCACGGTCCACCCATAACTGGTTTTACCCTTTTTCCCAGCTCGGTGGATTATGTAATCACCTTCCTGAAATCCAAACCAAAGGAAAAATGAAAAAGGGAAAGGATCACATATTTCCAGTGATGTTTAACTACCCAAACATCCAATCAACACTGAGAATTCATTAGCTTTACACATATCTGATAACAATAACAGTTTCATTTTCTCCGACAAAAAGAGAGAACATTTTTCTATTGGTACAACTAAATGTCCAATGTACCAAATGGGTTTAAATTGCTAATCCATACACTAGAATTCCATATGTCATCAATCACATTTTATTCCAACTAATTTAAGGGAATGAAAGCTAATCACTTTGCAAATTCCATATGAAACATACCAAATGGGTTTAAATTGCTAATCCATACACTAAATCCAAATCCAATCCAAATTCAACTGTGGTCCTTTGAACCCAAAATAACAACTATGAGGTGTAAGGCCAAGGTTAATATGGAATTTATGCATCCCCTAAAACCTACAATCAATTTTAATAAATAGCAATGAAGTCAAAAGGTCGATAAAACATTTACCTCCATAAAAGAATTACGTTAGAATCCAGATCTTCCTCAATTTCTCTAATTTATGCATTATTAATAATTGACGAGTGTTGCAGTGAACCAGCGTACAACTGAATGTATCGGCGACAAAGCTGACAAAGATCTCAAATGAGGTCCCAAGAGGATCGGCAACTAATTCAAGAAATGTACTGTGAAGTCAGAACCAACATGGGAAATTCATAGAAGTACATCGATTTGTAAAATACATCCAAAAGCATGCAGTGAGAAGTTTCACCAAATATTTGAAAGTAAATACAACCTTCAACTCAATTCCAGTATTTTTATTTATAAAATTTAAAGGAATATTGTAAAAATAAGAAGCTGACAAAAAAACCTTGAATACCAGGCCGTAAACAGGCATACAAGCATAGACCATAAAAGAGTCTATAGATACACTTTTATCTATCAAGTGTAGCGTATAATATATGTGTTACCACACTTTCTTCTGCTGCAGGGCTGCTTGAGCAGCACCACGCCACCACAAATACAGACCCTCTGATAGGGGCACCACATGTCTCAGATGGGAAACATCAACATAAGTCTTGTATCTTGAAACAACTTCTAATAGTTTTATATCCAATCATAATATTGGCCTGAAAAAACCTGTAGAAATGAGTTGTAGCACTCCAGCTGCATACCAAGAAAGCAGAAAAGGAACAAATTTTATGGGTTGTGGAAAAAAGAAAATTAACACCTCAACTTTCCTCAGAAAGCTGAGAGAAGCAATTTTACTCGATACTTATATGGTAGAAGAAAACATTTAGAGAGGGAGAAGAGAAGTAGAGAGGAATAGGGGGATACTAAAATGTGAAAGAGATCCTCCAGCGAAATCTTATTGCATTTTCCTAACTCCTACCATGAATTAAAGATATAATATGAATATTTGTTTCTCAATGGCAGAACAGGAGAGAGGATGAATAAAAATAATACAGGGAATAACATTCACTCAGCACGAGGGAAGCCTTCTCAAACGGAACCTCTGGATAATTTCTTTCTTGATTTCCAATGCGGTGATATTTTAAAACTCCATTTCGTCCAGAGCTAGATACGAACAAACACGCACGTCCATAATTGTAAAATCCTTATTACATTTAAAACTGAAAGAACAAACCAAAAACTCAATGGCTCCCACTGGTTTCGTAGATTCAAATCAATTTAAAACTCAATTACAGTTAAGTTCTTCCTAAAAACTCATATAGCCCTAAATTAATGCAAACATGCCAGTACTTCAGATTAAACTTAATTAGACAATTATTTTGAAAACTCATCAATCACAAAACTAAAAGTTTTTATTTTGAAAAATCACTTACACTGGAGGACAGCCCACGATGAGATGATCATTTTTACCTCTTTAGTCGAGGTCCAATTCCGGAAGACTTGGCCAGAAATTGGCCGGAAAATCCGCGGTAAGGTCGTTTTCCACAAGGATTATTTAAAACAATTTATGAAAAACCAAAATTTTAGTTAATTATTTGCAAACAAAGATTGAAAAAGGTTGATTTTGAATTTAAAAATAACATAAACGAATTTTAATAAAAGTAATTTAAGGAAAGCAACTAATAACCAATTAAAAAGGAAACAAATCAAAGAGAAAAGATTTTGAGAAACAAATATGGAAAAGCACTAGGGTTCCGCCGTCACCCTAACAATCCTACATAGTTCTTCTAATTTCTTATGAATTACACATGCATATTTTGAAGGTTAGGTTTTCCTAAAGTATGCCCTACTTGGAACCCCCAACATATAACGTATATCTAACATGCAACTCGTCCGTGGCGTCCAGATCGAATGTGAAAAATAAGACTCATTAAGTTTTGTGAAAACCTTTTGAAAAACCATATAACTCCTAAGACGTGTTGTTTATCCTAAGTAGTTACACATGTTAACCACAAGAAGCCTTAGTCAATTTTAGGGACAGCCCTCCGCCAAAATTGCATCAAATTACTTTTCTAAATATCCTAATGGTCGTTAATCACTAAGATAAATAGATAGGTTAAATCACAGTGATTAACAATCAAAACTTGCATGCAAAAATTCATAAGAAAATTAAAAAGAGACTACATATTCTTGCTAAGGATCATGGCCTCACCCTAGCAAAAAGAATTAGTTAAGCATATTCATAATTAAAATCAACATAATTGTATTAAACTAGAAAAAGAATGAAAACACCTAAAAGTATAAGTCTTGAAATTTTTAAGCTTTAGCCAAAATCTTCTTCTCAAATCTTGCGTACCTAAAAGAGAAACACTAAGTCTGCCAAAAGGCTTATTTATATTACTCTAAATAAACTCCTCCTAGTAAAAGGACTTAAAATAAGACTAGGAAACTAAATAAATTGAAATAAAATAGGAAACATAATCTTAAATTAACTTGGTAAATTCGCTTAGAAATCTGCACAGCCACGTTTTGGACCCAGATCAGCTCCAAAACTGGCCCAAAATAGCTGGATTTAAAGCTTGGACTATTCTGAACACTTCTCCAGAAGGCCACAGACCCATCTGAGGTCATCTTGGGCTCCAAAAATGCAATTTAAGCCCGGAAATGTCACTTTCCAGCAACGCGCACTGCTCCTTTAATAAATCGCCAGAAGATAACCGCTTGGTAGAAAAATCCAAAATTTTGACATGAATAAGCCAAGAGACACACGAACGTCCTCCAATTTGAATCACTCCAAATTCATTTGTTTGATCATGTTTTGCTCCAGAGGAAGTCGAATGTCCTATATTGAAAATATAAAGCAAAGTATCAAAATTCTACCAAAATAATTATCAAAGTATACTAAGATTAGGGTAAAATATATAATATAATATTGACTCTTCACATACCAACTTCACAAAAGCACTTACCTCAACCACTCATAGCCAAAAGCACTGACCTCAACCACTGGCTATAAGGCAGCCCTGAGGCTAAGTATAATCACTTAATTATCATGGAAGACGATGCGAGTGTTTAGTGTAGAAGGGAAACAGATTAGTCTAACCAACTTGATTACACATAAATATGCTTTATTTTTTATTTTTTTATTTTATTACAAACGATATCATTACTTTATTTTACACGAAGAGGAAAGGAAACAATCCACCACTTATTTAAGGATGACACATAAACACAAATCAACAAAAGCATGCAAGAGATATAACCATTAGCATACAGTTTGTGACAAGCCTTTGTTCTTCACTTATTGCCCATGTTTGTGAATGAAGACACAATATCACTGTGAAAATAAGAAAAATCCGAAATATTCAAATGATAACACAAATAACTATTTAAGTTGCAAGATTGTGAATCTATGCACCACATATTTTGCTATGACGAATAGTATATGTGATTCAATACACCTTTTTCTTCCCCCATATTGATCCGGATCTTTTATTGCGTAAGCCAAGAAAGTCATAAATGGGTTTGAAAAACCAGGCATGAATTTTCTGAACCATGGTTATGAAAGATTGATACATAGGAAATTGAAGCAGGGCACAAAGAGGGACTGGGAAAAAGGCAATAGGGTAAAGTAGAGACTCAGTCCATTTCTTCTTGACGCGAATCAAGAGCAAAATGGTGGCAACAAAGGCGAGCATGGTGGTTCCCATGGAGAAGAAGAGCAAGATGAATCCAGTCATGATCTTGTTAGTGTAAAACTTAAGAACGCTCAAGAGTTCACTTCAATTGCATACCTTTTCAAAGAGAGGCTACATGTATTTATATTTCACTTCAGATTACATCAGGGAAAGCAATCCCTATTTACAAGGCTATTCAAAAATTCAAAAATTACAACAAACTGTACAAAGGAAATATATCCCAGAAACAACAAACATTTGAAAGAGTTGTAACCTAAGCTAACTCTTCATGGATAAGAGTTTAGAGTGATCACAACTGCCTGAAGTCTCGGAAGCAAGAGTCTCACACTGACTTGGTCTAACAATTAGGAATGCTGCTAACGAAATGTGGGTACTCGAGAGGGGAGGAGAGGACAGAGAGAAAGAATGCCACTGAAGATAATGAGCATGAAATGGCCATAACGTCCATGCAATGCAGGTGAAAAGCAAAAAGAGAGGATTGTCCTGGAAATTAGGACGGCCACTTATATATATTGGGTCTTTTGACATATGAGTTGACATATAAGCTGGGTCTTTTGATATATATATATATATATATATATATATATATATACAGGGAGCTTAAGGGGAGGGATCCCTATTTTTTCAAAAAAAATGGGGACACGCTCCCCACCGTTAGATTGACTTTAATGAAATTGTGTGGAGCGTGTCCCCATTTTTTTGAAAAAATGGGGATCCCTCCCCTTAAGCAATATATATATATATATTTATCAACTTGGTCAACTCATGTTTGCTTTGCGACTTAGAATCGAGGCATACATGAGTTGACATACGTGTTTTCATAAAATGTGGGATTAATACGTTGATAACTGTTTTACTATATATATATATAATTGCACATACAACCCCTTCAGGACTTATATACAATCCCGGGATTGTATGCCTCGATTCTAAGTCCTGAAGGGGGCGCAAAGCAAACATGAGTTGACCAAGTTGATATATATATATATATATATATATATATATATATATATATATATATATAGTAAAACAGTTATCAACGTACTAACCTCACATTTTATGAAAACACATATATAATGATAAACATAGGTTTTCCGAAACCTAGCATGTCGTGCAATATCTCAAATCATAACTTTTATATATAATAATCACTAGTAAATGTCCAATAACCCTCAGGTCCCATGCCGCTCCCCGTCTCTAAGCAGACAGTCAGAGGAAAATACACTTCAGGCCTCATGCCGGCTCCCCGTCCTTGTGCTAAATAGCCAGAGGAAACACACTTTAGGCCCTATGCCAACACCAAACAGTCGCCAGGGACGGACCGGAATCTATCTCTACGTTCCGTAGCGGAAATGACCACTAGGTAAGTATAAAGCCATTTAAAATATATATATTGAAAAGCAGCTTCATAGTATAAAGTCATCCATCATCTATACTATAAAGAGGTGTTCGAAACATGTTCTAAATATCATATTGTCATCCATCAGATATTCTATAAGAACACGAGTTATAGGAAAAATAGTAGTAATTCAATCTAGCCTCAATAAGCATGTTATCTCAAAGCGTTTCATAGAACATAATCATTAAATCATGTTTTTCCATGTATGCATTTCTATTATTAAAACATGTATTTTAGAAGGTGTCCACTCACAGGACTTCACCACTGAAGAGCCACGCAGCTAGCGAAGACAGAAACGCCACTATAATTGCCCCTAAGCACATAAATGGTACATTTAGTCAAACTCTACTCAATCAATTGAATTTGGGAAAACGGACTTCAAAAATGGGTCCAGAACGTCGAAATTAGCTTAGGAGATGACCCGAACGAAAACCTGAAAAGTCCACGATCAAAGTCAACGTTGATCATTGACCGGTCAAAATTAAGTTCAACGATGACTGTTGACCGAGTCACTGGTCAGATCGGGTCAATGTCAACGGGTCACGGGTCACGGGTCACGGGTCCCGTTTAGGCTCTAATGTTTAGGCTCTAATGGGTTTAGGTTTAGGGCTTTAGGATTAGATGGGCTTTAGGGTTAGGGTTTTAGATAATTAGGTGGGCTGGGTTTAGGGGTGTTTAGGATTGGGTAGGAAGTCTCTAGGCTCGGGCCCAGATCCACACGGCCCGAGGGCCACATTTGAAAGGGTTTTGGGTTTAACTTAAAGGGCTTAAAGCCCTAATTCTGGCACGGCCCAAAGGGCCTTTAGTTTACTAACCTAAATTAAATAAAACAATTTAAATTAAAGGGTTGGGTTGGGTTTTCAAACGGGATGGGCCTAAGGCTCGAGTTCTAAAACGGGCCAAAGGGCCTAGTTTGCTTGATCTCGCCGGGGAAGGAGGTTGGAACCTCTTGACCTCCGGTCAACGATAACTAACAACCTAGGGATGCGATCTAGGTATGAAAATAGAGTACAAGATGAAAGGAAGAGGTTTATACCCACAATCCACCGTGAAGAGGATTGGGGTGATCGGAAATTGGGCTTGCACACCCACGGCTCGCCTGGAATTGGGTTTAACACATCCAAATCAATTTCAAGTCCAACCTTCACCAAAACAGGTATACAAACTCAGAAATTCGTACTAACATCCAACTTAAGATAGGGTAATACGATTCCGAGGCTCACTTACTCGCAAATGGTGGAGTTCACCGAAGTTTGCCATTGCACCCTCTCGGTGCTTGCCGTGGCAGAAGGAAGAGAGAGAGACTTTGACGTGTTAAAGATCCTGACAAGGGAGTCTCGAGGGTGATGGGTTCATCGAGGCTGCAAAGGGTGGGTGGTCTGTGTGCGTGCGTGTGTGTGTGTGTGTGTGTTTGACGAGAAAAGGAGAGAACAAAGAGAGACACCCGAGGGAAAAAATGGAAAAGGAAAGAGAGAGTGATGGAGGGAAAGAGTGAGACCGAGAGAGAGAGATGAAAGGCTTGGACCCGGGGGACAACAAACAAAGGTGGGCCCCTTGGGACACCTATTAAGACCCAAAAATAATTTTTAAAATGAAAAATATCCCCAAACTTAGTGAAAAATACAAAAATACCCTTTTGTTCCGATAAAATTGGGATGGGTTGTTACAAATGCTAACAAGAATACTACAAATATATTGTTGCCAACGAATATTGACCACTGGAATTACAAACTAAATCACTAGGATTAACAAAATTAAGAACACTATCAATGCCCATAATCCTCATAATTAAGAGATGATAACTGATGGTCGAGCGGGACCACTTATGCAATGTAACCAACGGAGTCCGAGCAATACAGAGTTGCGTGAGCCCCGCTACGTTGCGAAATCACGTTATTAAATTATTAATCACACTATTACATTAGCCTTTGTTATGATTTTCTTCCAGCAATGGGGCTAATCAGCATTATTATTTACTTATTAATCAGCTATGACATGCTTTGCAAAGTTGTTCTCAATTGCAAACATGTCTTTTGAAGCGCAATCAATGCAACGAGCTTTATTTGTAGAGGGACAAACTTTTAGTAGGCACGTCATCATTGCGCATATCTAATAATGATTGAACTCACACCAACTCCGCGGAAATCGCCTTCCAATTTTATAAGAGATTTTATTCAAGAAAAATGTTAGGAGGTATCTGATTTTTTTATGAATTTTCTGTTAACTCACAATTAATATTAATTTTTTTACTAATATTATAAAATATTGTTGGATAAAATGAAGTGGCAAGAGTCTATTGAGAGTCTCGCTTTTTGAAAGAGTTCAATTAGCATTTCTATTTATAGAACTATATATGGGTTGGGTTGACCTTTAATTTCCCCCTTTGTGATTAAATTGCTAAGTATACGTATTTGAGCATTAACAAGTTTATGATTAACTTGTAGCTCCAAATGGTATCGAACTTTACCAAGTGCTTTAATTTACTTTGTTTTTGTTTCAATTCAGAAGTAAAAAATAACATATGGAAAATGAATTTACTTTGTTTTTGTTTCTTCCATCCATTGCTTTCTTGTTATAAGCCACCATTTTTGCTTTCTTTCTTTCTTTTATTCTTTCATTCTTCTTCTTCTGCTGCTTCTATTTTGTCCCTTAATCTTGCTTTTTTCAAACCCCAAAATCTTTTTTTCAACGACAAAGCTGGCGCTCAGCTCGCATTTTACATAACCCAGTTTTCAGAATCCCGCCGAATCCAATTTTGCAGTCCTGCTTTTCTCAAAAGTGCTTTTGTTCTGTTTCTTGAAGACGCTCACGGGTTCTTCATGGACAGAGTCGGACTTGGACCCCTCCATTTAATCCCAATCTGTACTTCTTTTTTCTCTCAGCAACAATTCTTTCTCCGAATATTTGTCTTTCTTCTTTTGGGTTTTTGTGGCGGGTTTTGAATCATTTGTTGAAGTATGAGTCAACTAAGTCTGATATTGCAGGAAGCGGTGCGGAGGGAGAGGGCGGCAAGGACGGTCCTCGAGGTTCTGAGAGAGCAAATGGACGACGCGGATGGAGCGAGGGGAGTTGTGGGCAGGCGGAGCTTGAAGCAACGGCTGAGACTGAGCGTGTTCGGCTGCTGTGGGGCCACCTGGGGATTCGGACGGACGTCGGCGATTGGCGCCAGAGAGGATGAGGAAGATCAAGAACCGCAAAATCTTCCGCCACAAGAACGAGTGGTTATAACTGTGGGCCAGGCTGGACCGGTTAATATTTGGGATCCGGGTTGCGTGGCTCCGGTTTCGCACGGATCGGGTATGAATTTGGCTGCCGCGCTGGCAGCCGAGCGACAGTTGCGGGCTCCGCAGGATCCGGAGGGAGAGGGGTCTGTGGGTCCCACGGGTAATGCAATCGCGGGAACAACAGCGCCGGGAACGCCGATGAGAGTGTCGCTGATGAGGCTGATTGAGGAGACGGAGATGGACGGGCGCGACGAGTTTGGCGGTGGCGCGACGGCGTTGAGCGAAAAAACAGCGGAGGGAAATATAGGGAGCGATTCGGTGTGCTGCGTGTGCATGGGAAGGAAAAAAGGTGCGGCTTTCATCCCGTGTGGGCACACATTTTGTAGGGTGTGTTCCAGAGAGGTGTGGTTGAATCGAGGCTCCTGTCCCCTCTGCAACCGTTCGATCCTCGAGATCCTCGATATATTCTAGTGATCGTCGGATTTGATTGGATGATCAAGAAAAAAACAAAAAAACCAGAAAATATTTGATGTGATTGTTTGAGGGAGGATGCCTCGAGATTCGTGACAGTGTTGAAACTTTGACGGTGGAATTTTCAATCACTAGAAAAATTCAATTTGTTCACATGCAATATGATGCAATATGGGGTTCTTGAATTTCTGCAACTTGAAACGTACAATGAAGCTGCCATGAATTTTGTTATTTTTTGGGTATATTTTAATGGGTAATTTTTCCCATTTTTTTCCAGTAATGTTTCTTATGCATGCCATGCACTTGGTGCTTGGAGTTGAAGTTATCTTACGTTGTCAAAATAATTAAGAACTATTATGAGTTTAATTTTCTTAAATAACAGTAAATGTTAGCATGTCGTTGTATAACGAGTTTGAATTTCGATCAGTACACTTCTATCAGTTAAAGTAGAATATTACTGGTACATGTGATAATGCATGATTATCTGAAAATATCGTCACAATCATACCAAAATACCATGTTAGCATAGTCGTTATATAATGAGTTTGATTATCTTCACAATCGCACCATAATGCATGTACAAGGAAGCTTTTGTTAAAACAAAAGAAATTTTTATCTTCTTTATATATATTTTAAATTTTTTGGAAACGATATCTACACTAAGGGGAGGTAGAGGAGTGAGCTAAGCCTCATATTGGGCTATCCATAATAATGTGGTTCAAATTCGCCTTTGCCAAGAATCGAATCTAAAATCTTTCACCAAAGCCGAAAGAGAAATTGTAATACTAAGTGTTATTAAAAAAGGGTGCATTTTTGCTCACCCACACTAACTCTAGGGTATGCTCACCACCCCTCTCAATGTTTGCCATGTGTAATCCATACTAACTCTAGTTAAGCCTTATTTTTATTTTATTTTTACTTTAATTAATAGGTGAGAGAATCCAACTTGTACTTATTTACTTCCATATATATCCTTTCTTTTTAAATATTTTATTAAAACTTTAAACTTCATTTTTGAATACATACCGACTCAATCTTCTCTCCTTTTTGAATACATACCAATTCAACCTTGCATGCATATCTGGATTTTCCATCTGCTATGCTTTTCCATCTGCTACGTATTTGGTTTTTCCATCTGCTACCTATCTTCTGGGTTTTCCATCTGCAATTTTTTTTTCCTACTAGAAAAAGGTATGCAATTCCCATTTATTTGCTTTTTAGGACTATTATAGATAAGGATGGGCATTGAACACCCATTTCGTGTTGAGGATGAGGCAGTGGTGGTGTAACCGAACGGGATAGTACTGCCTAGAGTCTACATCTTCATCTTCATCATACATACTTTAAATTATGTTCCATCATGGATTATAGGATGTCAATATATAAATATATATGCTTTTCTTAGGATTATTATAGAGTGTCAAAATATATGCTTTTTATGATTATTATAGGGTGTTAATATATATGCTTTTTAGGATTATTATAGGATGTTAATTTAATTGAATATTAAGTAATTTGGTACTTATACAGATGGAACATCAAGATGATGAGTTTCATACTCCATCTTCTCGTGATGCCAAAGAAGCAGTTGATTGTATACACTTAGATTCAGATTCAGATTCCGAAACCTTTGAAGTCTTGGATCAAAATGAAGAAAAAGGAGAATTTACAAGCAAAGTTGGTGATATTTCTCTTGGGATGACTTTTGATAATGAGGACGATGCATATAATTACTACAATGCATATGCTAGAAGGGTTGGATTTAGCGTGAGAAAGAATAGAGAAAATAAGGACAGGTCAGGTGTGCTAAAGAAAAAACAATTTTGTTGTTCTTGTGAAGGTTTTTATAAAAAAAAAAAAAAGAACTCCAAAGAAGAAAAGAGAAGAAACAAGATGTGGCTACAAGGCGATGCTTGAAATCAAACTTAATTTAGAAAGGAAGTTTGTTGTGACAAATTTTGTTGCTGAACATAGTCATGTTGTTGTTCCAGCATCAAGTTCCCATTTATTAAGGTCACAACGATTAATAGAGTCTTCTTAAGAAAAATTGATAGATCAAATGCATTCTGCAGAACTACAGTCATCTCAAATCTTCTCATACTTTACCACAGAAGCATGAGGGTCTCAAAAACTAAATTTTATTCAGTCTGATTGTAACAATTTGATAATGAGAAAGCGCATCGGGATTCTTAAAAAGGGCGACTCAGAATGTTTGCTTGAATATTTTAAGAAAAAGCAATCTGAAGACAAGTCATTTTTCTATTCTATTCGAACAAAAGAGGAGAATGAAATAAGTGGTTGTTTTTTCTGTGATGGAAATTCGAGGCGCGATTATACTATATTTGGTGATGTTGTGTGTTTTGATACGACATTTAAAACGAATAGATATAATATGGTGTGTGCCCCAATAGTTGGTATCAATAATCATGGTCAAACCATACTTTTCGGGTGTGGTTTGGTAGATGGAGAGATAACAGATGCATGTGAGTGGCTTTTCAAGGCCTTTTTACAAGCCATGGATGAAAAAACACCAGGAACCATATTTACATATCAAGCCCAATCAATCACTGCTGCGATTAGTGAAATATTTCCTAATTGCCACCACCGACTTTGTTTGTGGCACATATATCAGAATGCTGCAAGGAACTTGAATTGTGTTTTCAGTGAGTTTAAATCATTTACACAGGATTTCAAAAGATGCATATATGATCCGGAGACTATTGAAGAATTTGAATCAAATTGGGATAAATTACTTGATGATTATGAATTGAGAAGAAATGATTGGCTAGAAGGGAGATATCTATTACGTGAGAAATGGGCACAAGTTTATGGTCGAGACCATTTTTGTGCAGGTATTACTCTTGATCAATTCCTATTATATTATTTATATATATTATTCACAAGTTTCTTTTTTCACTATACTGTGATCAATTTCCATTTTTTTCTTAGGTATGACAACAACACAAAGAATTGAAAGCATGAACAAGTTTTTGAAAAATTATTTTGCTCGAAACCTCCTTCTGCAAGAGTTCGTCATCCCATATGGTAGAGCAATAGCGGATCGAAAAGAAAAGGAAAGGCAAGCAGAAAATGCAACTAAACAGAAATGGCGTAGTTTGTATTCTGATTGGAATGTGGAGATTGAAGCATCAAAGCAGTATACAAGTAAGATTTTTTATTATTTCCAAGAGGAGGTTAAGAAAGTTTTAAATTTGAGGCCACTGAAATTAGAAAGTGATGATGGGCTAACACGTACATACACAGTAATGAACTCAAGAAAACGAGGAATTAATAGAACACTTATATATGACCTTGCAAATCAAATAGTTTTGTGCAGTTGCAAAAAGTTTGAGTTTGAAGGGATTCTTTGTGCACATGCTCTAAAGTTATACTATGATTTAGACTTATCAAGTATACCATCCAATTATTATTTGAAAGGATGGAGCAAGGATGCTAAATGTGGTATTGGATTTGATTCTTATGGCGAACCGGCTGTGAGTAATTTGGACTCATCTTCTTTGGTTCAGTACAGTGAGCTATCTAATATAGCACAAAGAATCATAGCAAAAGGTGCAAAAAATAGTCAAAATTGTAGTTTTTTGAAATCTGAGTTGTTAAAGTTGGAGAAAAAAATGGAAAAGCATGCCAATTTTGGAGAACAAGATGATGTAAATTATGTTAAGCATATGACTGAAGCTAAGAAAAATCTTAAGATCCAAGATCCAAAAGTTCAGAAGTCCATAGGTCGGGGCAAAGGTAGAATGAAGAGTGCTTTGGAATCTAATCAACCTAAAAAGAAAGGTCCATACAAGAGAAAAGGTTAGCACATATTTGGCTTGTTTTTATTTACTATTTGATTCACAATTTGCAATTGTCAATGTAATTATTATTTTAATTGTTTAATAGCTTTTAAAGAATCCAATTCAAATGCATGCGAGATGAACGGACCATCAACAAGATATGCACAAACTCAGGTTTAAAGTTTAGCAATTTTTTGTCATGAATGTTTTATTTATTTATTTATATTTTTGTCCATTACCATTGTTTTAATATATTTCTGATGGATCAATTGGAATTGGTATCTAGGGTGATATTGGAATGCCAAGTCAAAACCAATTCAATATGGCACCCGTAAGTCAAGTCACAAATTTTCCTTATGGATTTCCAATTGTTCCTTGTGTTCAAGGGATTCAAAAGCACCAACTTGGATTTCAAGCTATAAGTCCCATGATGTCCAATTACTCATTTATGAATCCTCGGGTTTGTATCTTCACTGAGTGTACTATATATAGTGTACTATATTTTTGTTCTCTAGTTTCATAAGTAATTTTTTCCTTTCTATTAATTTGCAGGAAAACATTCAACCAATACCTCTGGGAAGCACTCCTTAACTAAAATTTTCAAATCCATCAACATCAAACATTCAACCGATACCTCTGGGAACCACTCTTGAACTGAAATTTTCAAATCCATCAACATCTTAGATCAAGTTGTAATAGAATTTAGAGAAATTTTTTTGGAACGACAACCTTTGAAGTGGAGAATATTCAACCTACTAGTTTTGTAAAAATTTATTTGGATGAGTTTCATCTCAGACAATTGTATTTTGTTGGATATTGATGAGTTTCATCTCAAACAATTGTATTTTTTGGACTAGCTTTTTGTACAATTTTATTTTGATGAATTTCATCTAAAACAATTGTATTTTTACGATTTTGGAAAATCCAGATACGTAGCAGATGGAAAAGCATAGCAAATGGAACATCCAGATACACATGCAAGGTTGAATTGGTATGTATTCAAAAATGAGAGAAGATGAGTCGGTTTGTATTCAAAAGGAAGTTTAAAGTTTAAATAAAATACTTAAAAAGAAAGGATATATATGGAAGTAAATAAGTAAAAGTTGGATTCTCCCACCTATTAATTGAAGTAAAAATAAAATAAAAATAAGGCTTAACTAGAGTTAGTATGGATTACACATGGCAAGCATTGAGAGGGGTGATGAGCATACCCTAGAGTTAGTGTGGGTGAGCAAAAATGCACCCATTAAAAAAATAAGCTTGAAACGTTGGCATTTGTTTCCTTGTGTGGTTTTGTGGAATCTTGAAGAACATTTGGGGTGGGTTTGGACCAACTACAACCACCATCAACCTATATGTGGGCTCAATGTGTTTTATTTTTTCCAAACCCATACAAAAAAGTCCAATGCTGCTTTTCCTATTAAGAATGCGTACCAAACAACGCAAATGATGGTTTTCTTGCTCAACATGAAGTTGAGTACTCCTTCGTAAAAAGTTATAGATTGAACCCAAAATGAAGTTGGGCCTAGGTCCTTCGGTTTGATCATATTCTAAACCACTGTTGGGGATTCAATGAATTAACTCCGATACACTTAAAAAAGTAAACATTTAAGTTACACATAAGAACAATAGTCGTTACATTGCGTTAGAGCAAACAATCTAACACCTATTATTTCTATGTGTAACTGAAATATGTACTTGTGATGTGCGTTGTAGAAAATCTTTAAATTCAATCTGTCAACAAGCCATTATTAATAAGTTCAATACGATACTGTCTCGAAATTAAACTACTACTCATCGTCGAGGGATTATCTTTTGATACCATGTCAAGATTCTGAGAAGTGAACCAACATTGAACAACTAGTTTTCTCTAACAACTTTACTATTTCCAACTCGATCACATGCTAGCGCGCATATACAACAGATGTGCGGTTTTATGTCAAAATGTATGAAAGTTAATAATGGTGGAACTTTTCATTTACGAATAGTAATTTACTGGCCTAAACGACTTATGATTAACACAACACAAGTTGAATCCAGCAATTCGAAAGAGATGCCCTTTTTTATTTATATTTTTATTGAAAAAAAAAACATATATATTTTTTTATCAAAGTAAGATGCCTTTTTATGTGTGTCGTCGTTATTAATTTGTTCGTGCATTCCTTGTTTACTAAATTATTCCGCACGCTTCATTTGTGTGTGAGTCAAGAGAGGTCAGAGAGCTTAATCATACAGTGGCTCAAAAAGTGGTCACTATTGCAGAAAAAGTATAAGCATGAGCAACCCACTTCAGCAAGAATATAATTAAAGAACTCATGATATATCAATCTGCATGGCATACATGTATCAAAAGATTCACATATACAGTTTACATAAAAAATGGGCATCATATTCATGAACAGCATAGACATGTTATATGGATTATGGAGAAGGAATTGTATGATCATTGTTCTAAAAATCTCTGTCTAGCGTCACTTAAGTTCGTTTAGACATCTAGGAGTTAAGTCTTTGCCCGCCTAGTGTTTAGTGCCTAACGCTTTTTAGAACATTATGCAGGACACAATTGTCTCGTGTCAATAATACAAAGACATGCGTTAATTTCTTTCTACGTGTCTTTGCATTGATGACACATGATGTTACTCTAGCGGTATACGTTTTATCATACAAGTTGCTCTCGCTGATATGAGGTGCTGGTACGAATATGATGAGCTGAGTTCTGTGAAATGAATGAACGTCTATCTTTCGATGTTGCGTGCAAGGTATCCACAATCTACATGTCCTTTTTTATGTGAAAGTGCAGCGTGACAAAGACAAATCTCCGAGTTCGTGAAGTATACATTATTCAATCAATGGCATCAAAATTCCACTTTTGAGAAAAGAAAAGAAAAACATAAAGAGAAAGCTTCCTCTTCAATTGGTTCCAATTAATAATGTGGTGCTTTTTTTAAGCAGCGGGACAAAGATATTCCGCATGCAATATAAAATCCCATTTCGATCACTTTCTACTTTTGTTCGATGTTGATTCATTCAAGATGCTCTGGGTTTATTCTTTTTCAGTTTTTGGCATGAGGGAGGGAGAGAGAGGACTGGTAACTAGAAGAAGTTAAAATCCAAATGCAACCCTACATTTCTATTCGCACGCTTTCCCTATGACTTTGTTTGCAACGAGAGCTTTTTAATGTGCTCGAAATACAGTGCAGTACACTATATATTTTGATATACATGTGTAAAGATATTTTTTTTCTAGTATTCATGCACTTGTATAAGAGGTCGCACTTGGTGCGATGGCAAGTGTCTTCGCCCATGAGCGGTAGGTCTCGGGTTCGAGACTTGGGAGCAGCCTCTCCATAAATGGGGGTAAGGCTAGCCGACATTCACCTCTCCCAGACCCTGCGTAAAGCGGGAGCCTTGTGCACTGGGTACGACCTTTATTCATGCACTTGTATAATGACATATAACATATGTGTCTGTATTCAAAATCTCTTGTTTGTAATCCTACATTTCTCCTACACGTATATATATGTAATCACATGACATATCACCTATACGTCTATGTGATCATATAACCCTATATGATCATACCCTATATTTTAAGTACTTAGTTTTAGAAACACTCTTTTTTCTATTGCTTTTGTTTTAGTGTGATGATCTCATTACTATAAGATGATACTAATTTACATATTATAATATTGGACAATATAATTAACCATAGGGTATTTTCATATTATAATAATAGAGCCAAGCATCTATATATCTCTTATTATCACGTCATTTATCCATGAAAATGTTTCAAGTTAGAATGATGTTAGTGATGTCAAATTTTTAGACTATTTTTTATAAACTACATGATGTAGTGGTTGATAATTGAACTTTATTTATACCACTCACATGTCACAAAAACTTGTAAAATTATTGATTAATGCATTGTACACATGGCAAAGCAAAGTGATCACAATCTTGATGATATCAAATTTTTGTTGTTATATATTAATCTAGTCGCCCATAACATTGCATGGTGGATCTACCCCATCTATGACTTATCCAAATTCTCAATCACATGACCGAAAGAGCAACCGGTCAAATATTTGCACGATCAAGGAAGAAAGAATCTCCTCAGGGAGGGTCCACTTAATTATATATATTATATATGTGATCAACTGATATATACTGCATCACATCAGAAATCTTAAAACTCGTTTGAATGTGTTTTTAAAATAATTAAAAGTACATTTAGAAAAAAGATTTTTAAGTTCTAAAAACACTTAAAGTGCTTGCTATAAGAAGCATCAATTATGTGCTTTTTCCATGAAGCACTTTAAGTGCTTTTTTAGGATTTACTTGTATTTTTACTAAAGATTAGATCTAAAAATATGTTCACAAAAAACACTTTTTAATTATTTTAAAAGCACATCTAAATCAACTAAATAAACTCTTAAACTTGCAACCCTAAGCTTAGACCGTTTATTGATGGCATTTGATTTTCACACGTGGGGTTCATAGAAAAATAGTAATATATCGGATCCCGAATAACAGGTTGCCATGCATGCGAACATAAATGTGAGATGGACAACCAATAGAGTTAATCGAGAATGCTGGGTAGGGAAGTAGGGATTGAGAAGTCTATGATATGACGAGTGTCTATAACTTCTATATTTTTTAAAATGAACTGTCAATTTAGGCTCTTAATTATTACGTAAGTAAAAATTAAAATTTTAAATTAATTATTTTTTTAATTCAGAAAATCAGTCATTAAATGATAAAAATTTTACATCCTTAATATTAGATCTGAAGCTACTATATTCAATTTTCCGTTAATTTAAGTAACGTTACTTACATATAATACACATTGGAGGGTAGATTGTTAATTTTTTTTGTAAAGAAATAGTGTATGGAGTTAACTTTGGAGGGTGAATTAGACGTTAAATTTGTAACCTATATGAAATATTAAGGGCTTATAGACAAGAAAATGATTGTATTACACTTTAAAGTGTGTTAAGTGACTTAAGTTGACGAAAAGTTGGATAAAATAATTTTGAATATAACAGTATGGATGAAATTAGCAATTCTTAATGAATTTAGAGACTTATTTTACCGAAAAAATAATTCAGGAACCTAATTTTCATTGAAATAATAGTTCAGGGACTAAATCGGAGCACTTCACCCTATTTTTTATTAAGTGATGTTGTGAGTAGTGTTTGAAATTTTTTCGAAACAGTTGATATTATTGGAGAAACTCTTAAATTTTGGCTCAAATCGATAGATTTTGTTGATATCTTGAACATGTTGGTTAAATATCGATAAGCTGCCATATGATATTCACTGTAGTTTCATTTTATATTTCCACAATTTTTAGCAATTTTTTATCATTTCCGTCGAAAACAACCTATATCGATATTAATATTAATATATTCATCGATATCTCCATAAATTTATATATCGATAATTATAACACTGATTGCGAGAAAGATAAAGAGATGTAACACTAGTTGCACTCAATATTCTGCACACGAGAAAGTTCATCTGCAATTTATTAAGTAGGTTTTCTCCATCCTCTTGTGGAATGATGAATATGCTTTTTGCCGATTAAAATCGTTTACATGCAGTAGGGTAAGTAACGTTACTTATTCACAAATTTCATTCATATTATTCGAATGCAATTAAACAACTGAATTGACTAAAATAATTACATAAATAAATGTAAATTGTTGTTTATTATAAGGCAACTAGCTAGTTGAGTGCCAAGAGGAAAATCATTCTCCAACTGAAAGGAATTCAATCCATCTCATCTCATTGATACGATCCAATTATTCTAATAAGCTGCTTAGATTCTCAAAACCATAATGCTTATTCTTTGACAGTCTAGCTCATATCTTATATTCTTAATTCTCACCTTGTAGATTGACAGATCCTACGAACTCTCTTTATATATCCAGTATTAATTTTTCATTGGCAGTTTAGCTAAAATAGTCTCTAAAATTGACTTAACTTCTCACTTTGATTCTTAAAATTTGAAATCGATAAAACTAGTCTCTGAGTTTTTCCACCGTCAGTCATCTTGGCCCTTCCGTGAAAATCTCCGTTATGCTAATCTCATGGACCATTTTAGCTAAAAAACCTTTCTTGTTTCTTTTTGTACGTATTATATATATATATATATATATATATATATATATATATATGTGTGTGTGTGTGTGTATGTGTGATGTATAGGAATTTTTGTTAATAACTTGTTTCTTACTTCTAAATGATTTCCTGTAATGCACCATTAAATACAACTAAATTGACACATGATGAAAGATAAGTTGAGATTAATTGAAGTGCAACATAAGAAAAAAATGGTGTCGTAAACTAATGATGCGACATTTTGCGAGTAATTTAAAGGAGGTGGATTGTCTGCCCTCCCATTTCCATACTCTTTCCATCCCCTCCTATTTTCTGTGATCACGGTTAAGCCACGTCAACATTTTATATTTCTATTACTTTTTTGTTTTATTATTTTTATAAAAAAATCAATATAAAATGTTGATGTGGCTTAACCATGACCACACAAACAAGAGAGGATGAGAGAGTATGGAAACGGGAGGGCAGACAATCCACCTCCTAATTTAAAACACTAGCATTGTGTACTGATTAGAGACGCCAGGGACGTCCCGAGGGTGTAGATATATTATTCATGTATTATTGCTCAAGCATAAAAATATAATTATGAATTTGCTAATGTTGTCTATTATTTTTAGTGGAGTGTGAATGCTTGCATGCATGGATGATGACTTCATCAAAATGAACCAGCCAAGAAATTGCATTACTAATTTGAAGATTATAAGACAATATATAGGTAAAGCCAACAAAGAAAAAAATACATGGAATTTGGAATTTGATCCAAAAACTAACAAAGTGAGCGTCACATAGATGGATATATGAAGAGGGATCATGTTCCAGTTGTATATGCATGTGCTTTGCTTTGCTCCCTTAATGAAAATGCATGAATCCTTGGCTCGATCAATATGTATGTATGTATGTATGTATGTATGTATGTATGTATGTATGTATGTATGTATAAGTTCTACACTTTTTTAGTTACGTGGTTTGTGCGTAATTAAGTTCAATTAGCATATATTTGAACTGAACGACTAAAGAGATAAATCAATAAGACCAAACTTTCTATATTTTGGGGTGCATGCAGTCGTGCAGGTTTAGAACAATTTTCTAAGATGACTCGTATACTTAAGGCCTAATTAATATGTTATCCTTTGAAAGTGTTTTGAGTTTCACATTGCCCTTTAAAAGTTATTTGATTTAACATGACTTTTAAATCATTTTTTATGTCCTGTTTTACTTTTGCGTTTAAGTTTGTTAAGTTTTCCGTTCAAGATATTTACGTGGCTAGAGATAAAGTGAAATCTGAAAACACGATTTAAAGTGAAAGTTAGGTCAAAATGACAAGGGAGTGAGACTCGCAAACTTTCAGAAGGAATAAAACAATAATTAAGCTTATCAGTACTTAATTTCCAAATACCCATAAATATAATGTACAACCAAAATTTATTTATTTATTGGTTGCTTGCATACAACACGAACCGTTGTATTTGTAGGGCGTATTCTGTCAAAGGTGGGAAGCAGACTAAAAGAAAAAAACAAGGGGCTTAGGGGCATTTACTTAAAAACAAGGATCACAATCTAATTAAACAATTGGCGGGCGGATCCGACTTGGGACATGGTGGGTAAGCTGCCCCTTACCCCTAATTGTAGAAATTCTTTACAGAAAGTTTGGAAGTTTCCTTTTGAAAATCTGAGATGCTCTTGAAAGTTGCTCTCCAACTGTTCGACAAATTGCCTCCATGGGTACTGGACAAGGTAGCTGCTAGCTTTATGTCTTTGTGCATTGTTATGAACATTTTTCGATAGGCTCACTTGGCATATATTGACATGTTGGCATTCTTACTCAAAAGTTATTGACATCAGTCGACGTGCTTGCTCAAAAGTTGTTGGTATATGTCGAAACTGGTGTGTAATATGACTTAGCAAATGATCTCAGACAGTCAGACTTACTAAGGCTTGATGAAACGCCAATTTACATGTTACTCAGTCCAAAAAAAAAAATCTCATTGCCCGAACTATTCTTAGAGCAAGTCCACCTCTAAAGACTTTGCACCAGCACCCAGCGCATTTATCCACTCAAGTGAACAGTAATAGACTCCAGAGAATAGTAATAGGCCAAAGAATCTCCACCCTTAACAAAAAATAGCCCAGTCAATTTTATTAAAATATTATTATTTTTATTATAAAATAATAAAAATAATAATTTTATTAAAAAAAAACGAAAAGTCATGAACCTCCACAGTTCCACTAGAATTCTCTATACTCTCCCTCTACATCCCCAAACGCCAAACGCCACTCCCGACGCCAACTCGCTTCAACCTCCCTCTGCATCTCTCTCTCTCTCTGTTGGGTGGAGCTCTGCAAAAACCCACCACCCTGTGCAATGATAATCCCACCGGATTCCAACTTTCCTTCCGGTTCACAATCCCCAATCTTTATTCCTCCACAATATTCCAACAATTTTGCCTATCAAATTCCCTATCAATCCAACCCCACTAACCCAATTTGATCTTTTCCTCAACCGATGGTTCCCTAGGCAGTAGCCGCCGTGGATCCAGCCTGTCACCTGCCCGACACCGACCCTTATGACAATTTGGGCTGGTACCCATGGACCCGTGTTGGATTCCGAGGTCAGACGCCTTTTGGTGAAGGCCCCAGAATCTCCCTCCACCCCAGAATCAACCTCAGCCCTGAGGAGCTCTGCGACGTGTTGATCGTGTGGGAGGTTGATGGCCCGGCTGACCTCAGATGGCCCGGCATGTGGGTCTATCGATTTTAGGCCAGTCTCTTGCCTGGCTTGGGTTGGGTGCCGGTCAAAATGCTCGGCTGGAGTGGATAGCATGAGTGCTGGGCTGGTTTTTTGGCTAGGTGATGGCCTATCAGTGTAAAATTAACCATAGGCTTTATGTTAATATACTTAGCCAAGAACGCAAGAATATATCAACTAAATCACAACCAACACATCAAATATGTTCTACATATGCAAATATTGAAGTGATATGTGCAACACATACCTCCAGACTACTTCACGAAGTCTTTCCCAGTCTTTCCCATGTGTGCTGTTAAAAGACATCAGATGGTGCTAGTCCATTAAGCCAAAAGACAAGTGGATTCCGAGGCGACTGTCATCGTTCAAAAGCAAATGACCAATGTTGTGATGATTGGTGACGGTCCAACCATGACCAATATCAGTGGAAGCAAGAGCCACGCGGATGGTGTCATAACCATGAACACCGCAACCTTTGCTGCAGTTGAAAACTATTTTGTTGCCAAAAGGAACTGGGTTCAAGAATACAGCAGGACACGTAAAGCATCAAGCCATGGCACTGCGTGTACAATCCGACTTCTCCATCTTCTTTAACTGTCACATGGACACATACCAAGACACCTTATACACACAACCTTCTTCTCTCTGCAAAACTCAATGCTCTCCAAGTTATAGGTAATTGGAACAATAAGAGCGCATTTTTGTGAGAGCAGGGGCTTGTGGTTTTTATACTACAAAATATGGATTACCCTATAATAATCCTACAAGGAATACAAGACCAAATCATTGTACAAGTTATATTCTTAAGCTTATCAACACAGAGTTTCAATCCAAACCAAAGTCGAATTAACTTTCATAAACATATTAAGACTTCTCTATAGCAATATGAGATAACAAGGATTATTACCAAACTGTATGAATCACACTCATACTCTAACATTCTCCCACTTGAGTGTGATTCATAACAGTGAATAATCATCTCAAATTCAATATAAAGGTGATCACATAACTCATTCATCAACACACTGGTACATAGACACAACTAGCTTACATAAACCAAAATAATGAATTTATAATTGCCTCTGCAACACAAAATACAGATTTAACTTACAAATCACAATGTCCAGTTCGTGTTCATAGCAATGTATCTAAGCTCAAGGTAAACCAAGACATCTACTCCCACTCATATAGCCCAAAATTGATATAAAAATACCAAACATTCTTGATAATAGCCTGTCAACTAAAAATTATTCATAATTCTATGAATAGCACAGTTATATCAATCAACAGCTTTATCATATCACCAAATCTTTTGGATAACAAAAGCTTAACCTCACATACAACTTACCTATGCATTTTAAAGTATTGAACTTAAGAATCTTTTCTGTTACATTGCAGAATTAACTCAAAAGTCACAACATACTTAATTTGCACTTCGTAATTATGTGAACCAATATAGCAAAACCAAACCAATTTGCTCCCACTTAACTAGGCCATACTTAACACAATCAAGTTAAGTACATGTTAATAGCAACTATATTAACTAAAAATCATTCCAATACAATGAATGACTAATTAGAATCCATATGGAAACCAAATTCGTTTCCTTTTGAATGCTAACATAATAGGAGTTAGGATCTTTCTCATTACTTAAACAAATTAAGTAACACAAATAATTCAACCAATTGCTTCAATAAAACCATAAACTGGTTTGTAAGCATCCATATGAATTATAATGGCTGGCCTAAATACTCTTAGCCTTATGCTTACATTCGAACATACGATTCTCCCACTTAAGCATAAGCAGAATGTACTGCACAGCCAATAAAGAAATCGGAGATATGAACCAATTGATTCCCGATTTCTCACAAATTGCATAATCTCAGTTTAGTCATATACACCTAAACCATTATGCAAACGGTCTATGTATCAAAAGATAGTCACAATCCATTCGGAAAAACTTATCTCACATAAACCCAAAATCACCAGTTTCAACAACGATCAAAATCAGAATAGCAAGCACAATATCTTTGCATTCAATTTGATTCTAACTAGTTCAATATCCATCGAGCAAGATCAACCAAATATTGATAATGTCTGGATATATATCACAACAATATGTCTTGATTAAAATGAGATAATCAAGACCACTATTTCTTTTGGAGAACTCAAAGTTCATCTTCCTCCCTATTTGTGATTTCAACCAAAATATAATAGCGGAAGCATGCATCATGAAATCACAAATATTCATATACAATAAGCATGCATCGATATATACATAACAAGATTAGTCGACAATAATCCAAATTAAAAATCTTCATGCCTTTAATTCATTGTCAACACCATCATCAATTATATACAGATTCGTAAGCAAGTCATTGGAGAAAATAATGATAGCCGCATATCATTAATCTTATGAATTTCCAATAAGATGACAAAATAATTATTTGCTTTCCGATTCATAATAGAATATACATTTTGTAAATGGCTAAAAGTTTATTGTCGCAAGACTCATTGTAGGCGATCAATAAAACATCTACCTTATATATTCATCTGTTCATATATTTTCTTGTGTGCAGGCATGCATCAATATGCAGAGAAACTTATGCAAGTTCTATTTGATATCGATAAAACCGCATGCTCATAATTACAACATCTATGCACGAATGCTATCTCCATATATATACAGATTTCATTCATATATGTTGTTATGTATAAATCACAAAGCAATTGGCATCCACTTTATATATGCATTTGTTTTTGTCGCTTTATAATACCTCCCGATTTGCATATGATATGCAGTCAAATCCATTCCAACCCAAACTTGATATAAATCAAACCAATTGAAAATCAGGAATTGACACTAAGATGTGCATGTGTAGCTCCCCGCAATCGAGATTCATATATGAAACAATGCATACACAGACTCTTTAATGAAAAATAGAAGAGTATATCTAGACATACACTAATTTATTTATGCAGCAAAGGATGATTCTAGACATCTCACATAAATCACAAGTTGGCATCTATAGGGATTTCGAGTTTAATCATGACTTCACAATATATATAAACAAGCATACTCGAAATAGCAAAAGCCCTAATTCATTATGCTCCAACTCATCGCACTATAATCACGCATATAGGAGAACAATTAATCATGCATGAAATAGTGAACTGAGTTACCTGAATGCATCATTGGGCCCGTATTTGTCAACCCGATTGCAATTCCTCGACTCCAAATCAACGAAACAAATTATCCACCAATGCTCGAGACCCATCCATGCGGATTGCCATCACTCCCAATTCTCATGGACCTCATACCATTGCAGATTATCGAAGTAAATCGCCATTGTTACAGATGCGCCGGACCAAAATCATCGCCAAAGCGATGGCCAGAATCTCATCGACACAAATTCCCAGAAAAAAAAAAAGACAAACCATGAGCGTTAATATCTCTTAGACAAACAAAAACTTATTAATGTCATCAAACCAAGATTTCATCTTTCTTTTATCTTACTAATATTTGGTCTGTGCAAGGCATATCTTATGCACATCTTTATAATCATATTCATTAATTCAAAACGATAAGACCCACAAAAAGCCACAGATAATTGATAACAACAATAATAGTTTATGTACTCACATTCCATAACCAGCCAATGAATCCTTGATTAATTCTTATAAAAATTCATCATCATGGAATCAAACGCACAGAAGAAAAATTAATAACCGTACAAGCTTAATAGATCAATTCTATCAAATTGAGTTCAACATGTAGCCATCATTCGTTTGGCAGCTACCGCAAATATGACAAAACCTGTATTGCGGCAAACATGATATGCATAACAAACTCAATTCAAACCCTACATGTTTTCTCACAAACTAAGCTTGACCACTGCTAATTTACCATTACATCTTGCTGGCTTTTTTTTTTTTTTTTTTTTTGATCGAATTTAGATGTTAAATTCTTTGGCTCTGATACCACATGTAAGATTAACCATAGGCTTTATGTTAATATACTTAGCCAAGAACGCAAGAATATATCAACTAAATCACAACCAACACATCAAATATGTTCTACATATGCAAATATTGAAGTGATATGTGCAACACATACCTCCAGACTACTTCACGAAGTCTTTCCCAGTCTTTCCCATGTGTGCTGTTAAAAGACATCAGATGGTGCTAGTCCATTAAGCCAAAAGACAAGTGGATTCCGAGGCGACTGTCATCGTTCAAAAGCAAATGACCAATGTTGTGATGATTGGTGACGGTCCAACCATGACCAATATCAGTGGAAGCAAGAGCCACGCGGATGGTGTCATAACCATGAACACCGCAACCTTTGCTGCAGTTGAAAACTATTTTGTTGCCAAAAGGAACTGGGTTCAAGAATACAGCAGGACACGTAAAGCATCAAGCCATGGCACTGCGTGTACAATCCGACTTCTCCATCTTCTTTAACTGTCACATGGACACATACCAAGACACCCTCTACACACAACCTTCTTCTCTCTACAAAACTCAATGCTCTCCAAGTTATAGGTAATTGGAACAATAAGAGCGTATTTTTGTGAGAGCAGGGGCTTGTGGTTTTTATACTACAAAATATGGATTACCCTATAATAATCCTACAAGGAATACAAGACCAAATCATTGTACAAGTTATATTCTTAAGCTTATCAACACAGAGTTTCAATCCAAACCAAAGTCGAATTAACTCTCATAAACATATTAAGACTTCTCTATAGCAATCTGAGATAACAAGGATTATTACCAAACTGTATGAATCACACTCATACTCTAACAATCAGTTCCCCAGTAAAACTGCTCTTATTGATCCCAACAATATTTTCCAAATATACCACTGAAATTGCACGTAAAACTAAACCAAGTGATTACGACACTACTATTAACTAAGCGACAGGTTTAGAAGTCGTTATGTTAGGTTAATTCCAACAAAGAATAAATAGGTTGTGGCAGTGACACATTTACTAAGCGACATCATGCATGTGACGAAGAGACCGAAAGTTGAAAACTGAGATTTCTCTGACTGGTTTTCATTGGTCAGAATGTTGAAAGTTGATATGGAGCCATCATTGGAGGAGAAAGAGGGTGCAAACTTCGTCAACTTAAATTAGTTTTTTTTTTTTTTTTTTTTGACTAAGTCAAGGGTATCCCAAAGGCTTCCTAGGCCCAAGGACTAATCCCTCCGGCGCATGTGAAATGCTCCAACTGTGCATTGCAGCACAGTGCCTGGCCACTTTGACAGCTTCGGGGTTCGAACCTAGGCTGGGGAGCAAACCCAACTAGGCAGTTTCATAGCCCATAGTTTTCCTCTAGTCTCTGGTTGAATCTTAAAAGCCCCTTGATTTTAGGAGAATTCTTTTTAAGAGTACTGGGTTACTTGAAACACAAGTTATGTAGTGTAATATGTAAGATATATTTAATTTGTTATAATAAGAGTATAGGACATCGTTGATGCGTATCATATCTAGAGTATATTAACAAAAAAAAATTCACATTCTATAAATTTAGGGCTCGTTTGGAAGTATTTTAAAATAATTGAAAGCGCTTTTAGATAAAATGTTTTTGAGTTTCAAGTTTCACTTATATTTTTACTAAGAATTGATTCCAAAAATATTTTCACCAAAACACTTTCAACCATTTCAAAAACACTTCTAAACGAACATTATAAGTTAGAGTGAATTAACGTCATATGGGTGCCGTCATGGAGGAGAAAGAGGACCAAGGCTTCGTCAACTAAATCAGTTTCAATGTTTCATAGCCCATGGCTTTTCTCTCTAGTCTTTGGTTGAATCTTAAAGCCTCTTGGTTTTAGGAGAAAATTTGATGGTTACCGGGTTATCTGAAGCACAAGTTATGTGGTGTGTTATTTAATGTGTTATACTAAGGTAAATAACATGATTGATGTGTATTGCATCTAGAATATATTCAATATTTAAAATATTGATATAGGTGAAAATATTGATATTCAAATTTATGAAAATATCGGTATACAAATTTATGAAAATATCGAGGAATATATCATATAAATATTGATATCGGTTGCCAACGACAGAAATTATATGGAATTTGCAATGGCGTGGGTGTTTCAACACATTTAGATTTAGTCGAAATTAGAGAAAAATTTCTCAAAAAAGTCTAAAAGTTTAAAATCTGCAATGGGTTTTGGCATATTTCTTTTAGCAAATTGATAAATATATATCATCGATATTCATTGATTTTCTCAGATCTTGTTGATATAAGGTGAAGTTTGCATTTCACCCCCTTTCATATCAATCATTGATTTTTCGGATATTTCGACAATCAACAATTTCGTGGATAACATAAACTTTGTATATTAATAGAAAACAATTACTCATGTTATAAGTTGAACGTTACATGTGTTTCTGAGTGCAAGAAAAAATTTCTACTTGTTTTATCTTTTGAAAAGGAAAATTAACTACCACATCCAATTTCAACCACCAGTAATTACTAATTAAGTAGCCCACTCTCTCCGACATATATGAAGCCACGCTCAAGAAGTTCAAATTATAAGAAAAATAATAAATAATTAACACGAGAGTTGAATCTTTCATTGATTAATTAAAGTCTTAAACCTCCTCTGGTTACGTGTTTTTTGTTTGAAGATACACAATGTTGCTGTTCCTTCTCAATGCATGCAAGCAATCTAGTCAAGCCATGCATTTAACAAATGATATTTGTTAATTTGCTAAGTACTAGTTCTAAATCCTGTAATCTATTGTTTAACTAGCAGGTTATCGATCGAAAGCTAGATGTTGTTTGGTAATGATTTTCACTAATTTGCGCACAACGTTTTTTGCTTTTCGACTTCTCTTTTTTTTATGAATGATGAGCAATGCCTTTTGTGGCATGCCTTAGTTTTGTTTTTACTGCTTAAGCTATAATTGCCAATATTAAGAAAAAGAAAACATGGCAAATGACAATATTATTAATTCACATATTTCAGTATAAGTAAAGATCTAGTCGATATTTCATGGATCTAGAGCTAATACAAACTAATTAATAAATACATGTATATGTTGTAACATATATAAATAAAAAGACAGCACCGCGTAATGACGTGACAGATGAATAGTAATTAAAAAATAACATATGTGCGCGTGATCTCTCTCTCTCTCAACTTATTAGCAAAGGAATTTGGGACATGCATGATTGATTCGTGCACCCATGAGACACTTTTCCTATTTCCAGGCTTTATGGTTGGGTGATTCTAGCTTCTTTAATCATTCAAGTGAGGGGTTCGTGATCTCTTTTAAAGTTGAAAAAAGAAGCACTGCTCCGATAAAATTAAACTACAGTAATGTTGACAGATAGCTAGGGCGAGTGTATGCTTGCATGGGGAAAAAGTAGTCATGGCTTTGCGTTCGGTCATGTCTGGAAGAATAGCTAGTTTGTAAACAGAAACCGTAACATACAGAAACCCCATAACAAAAATAAACATGTAAAAAAGACGAGAAAAAGAAAGATGATTCAACAGGGCATAGATTATGGCCATTGGCCACAGCCTCAGGACAAGTTGGTAGGGGTCCATCAGGACGTGCTTACGTACTCCCAGGAGTCCTGTTCTTTTTAAATATATCTTATTTCATTTTCTAATTTTATTTTCTAAAATTTCATGCCCTTTTATAATTTTTTAGATACAATAATAAACTTGTTTGAAAGTGCTTATAAATGACTAAAAATATTTTCGATGAAAATATTTTTAAAATCAATTCTTAATAAAATTCAAGTGAATCTTAGAAAGACTCTTTAAAGTGTTTTATGCAAAAAATCAACTTCAACAAAAATGTTTTCAATCATTTTAAAAATAATTTCAAACAAGCCTAATATTGGTTGATATTATTTCCTTTTATAATTAGATATATGTATTTTTTTACTTATGTATACTTTTTCTTTAATTAGTGTGTATTATTTTCTTTTACGTTGAATCTAAATACATTGTGTCTAAATACAAATGCTCATAATCCTCAACATCATAAAATATATTTTTTCGATTGTTAATTCTCTACCATACATATTTTGATTTACATTTTAATACTACCATGCATATTTTAATTTAGGTAAAATCACATTCAAATTGAATTAGTAGATTATAAAAAGTTATATAATAAATCCAAACTATTTACAGATCTCCACTCCTTTAGAGCCTATAAATTGCAGCATAGCTGGAAGTACTCCACAACTGAGCAAGTGAGCATACTAACCAAGGCCGGTTAAGCTTGTGAGAAAGAGAGAGAAAGCGAGAGAAAACTAGAGAGAGAAGGAAATACAAAGAAAGCAATCCAAAGAGAAATGGCAACTTTCCCAGTTGTTGACATGGACCTTATCAATGGTGAAGAGAGAGCAGCAACCTTGGAGAAGATCAATGATGCATGTGAGAACTGGGGTTTCTTTGAGGTACGTAACCCCAACAAAGCTTTGCGATATTTTTTTCTTCCTCAAGGCACAAAACTCCGTCCCTCGTGTGCTTAGAGTAAATCCGTCTCTAAGCATATGAGAGTCGGAAAACAAATACACCGCCCTGGTTGCTCAGTTTTTTTGGTACTGCCTTAATTTCTGTAGAAATATGACAACTCTTTGTTTTGTGTATAAATAACTGAAGTTGGTGAACCATGGGATATCAACTGAGCTTTTGGACACTGTGGAGAAGATGAACAAGGATCACTACAAGAAGACCATGGAGCAAAGGTTCAAGGAAATGGTGGCAGCCAAAGGCCTCGAAGCTGTCCAGTCCGAAATCCACGACTTGGACTGGGAAAGCACCTTCTTCTTGCGCCACCTTCCTTCCTCAAACATTTCCGAAATCCCTGATCTCGAGGAAGATTACAGGTCACACACTAATTACAACAAACTTAATTAATTTCCCGCTGATTTGGATTTAACCAAGTTAGCTAAAGCACCTTGCGGCCCCATTGCACCTAAGTTTGGATCTCGGTTTTGTAGACTAGATTGTATTAGAATATCATATTGATTTCTTGTATATATTTTGAACAATATTTCAGGAAGACCATGAAGGAATTTGCAGTGGAATTGGAGAAGCTAGCTGAGAAGCTTTTGGACTTGCTGTGTGAGAATCTTGGACTTGAGAAGGGCTATCTGAAGAAGGCTTTCTATGGATCCAAGGGTCCGAATTTTGGGACCAAGGTCAGCAACTACCCTCCATGTCCCAAGCCAGACCTGATCAAGGGACTCCGGGCCCACACCGACGCTGGTGGTATCATCCTGCTTTTCCAGGATGACAAGGTCAGCGGCCTCCAGCTCCTCAAGGATGGTGAATGGATGGATGTCCCCCCAGTGCACCACTCCATTGTCATCAACTTAGGTGACCAGATTGAGGTATACCAAATTACCAGTTACCCATGTCTTATTGGCCGGACGTCCGATGTATCATCAATAATATATTAGTATCACTGTCGTCAACAAAACGTACAGACATGTTACCGATACATTTCAACGCTCAACCGTTTTATAATAAAGAGGACGTACGTCATACACAGATAATTTTTACTTTTACCATCAAGTTTACTAAATGTTAGACTATAATTATTTGATGCAGGTGATCACCAATGGGAAGTACAAGAGTATAATGCACCGGGTGATAGCTCAGTCGGACGGAACCAGAATGTCGATAGCCTCGTTCTACAACCCGGGCGACGATGCGTTTATCAGCCCGGCACCGGCATTGCTGGAGAAGAAATCTGAGGAAACCCCAACTTATCCCAAATTTTTGTTTGATGATTACATGAAGCTGTATTCTGGCCTCAAATTCCAAGCCAAGGAGCCAAGATTTGAAGCTATGAAGGCCAGGGAAACCACCCCTGTTGAAACTGCCCGAGGTCTGAGAGCCGTCCGATGGAACACGACAAAAAGAAATCAAAATTAGGGTTTTGGGTTTTATCGTTTGTGCTAAATAAAGTTGGGGAGGAGAAAGTTAGAGTTTTACTTTTTTCTCCACTGTTCTTATAGTTGAAATCTATCTATATAAAATAAAAATTATTAGAATCCTAATCTTTGAGGGATCCATGTTCTTCAAAGTTAACTCATCCTCATTTGTTAAATTAAATTTGCAGGGGATCAAATCGTTGAGCTCATTTTATGTGTGACATCTATTATTAATTGACACATGTTAAGAAGAGTTAAGTAAATATTGCTGATCGCCCTAAACCCTATATAGAGGTCACAACAATATTGAATACGGAAGATTTGAACTCAATTTGTATTGAGTTGTTGGAGGCGCTAAATATATATTGTTGGTTCTCATTCTATCTGTTTACCCATATTATAACACGCAGATTAGTAATACCATGTGATAATGATGCGGTAACACGGATAAAGTGATAAGAGAACGAATTGTGCATTCACAACTGAAATTGAAACTCGACAATGCACGTATCATAAGAACAGAGGTTGCATTCATAGATCACACTCCAACATGATTGAAGCCGCAAGCGAAATAGCAGGGCTTATGCACGGAGACTTGAAACTCATCAGTAATGCGAAAAATGTTCACTTTATAAAGATAAAGATTGCAATTACATACCACGCTGCACTGAATCGGAGCAGCAAAGCTCAATAATCGGACCCCACGCACATAAAGTCGACACTAAAAACTCATCAACATTGCGAAAAATGTGTAGAACATTGCCCAAAATCGTTTTGGTACACAGCTGCCTATCCCGGCACCCGACCTTTTCAAACTGAATAAAAAGTACTCCAGAATTCCAACATTCAGTACAGAAAACCAATGCCTCTTCTCTCCGGTTATTCTCATGATGAACACGCAAAGAATGAAGATTTTCATGGAAACCAGTGTTAAAATAAATGATCCTACTTCCCTGAAAGAATATCATCGTCTTTGTCGGCTTCAACAGGCGCGTCACTGCCTAGAACCTTTTTCTCATCCCCCTCCACTCTATCGACATTGGAGAAGTGATTCTTCAGAACCATTGAAATGTCACCCTCAGAAGCTCCAGCAAGCTTAAAGCGCTCAACAGCAGCGTCCAGGTTTTTCTTCCAACCATCCAGCCCTAATTTGCATTCGACCTGGGATCGCTCAAAAAGCATGTTACCCCAGAAGAGATGGATCTGTGATCTCATAACAGCTGCCTGTTCTGCAGCTTCATCTGCCGATAACTCACCCTGACCAGATGCCTCACCTTCATTCCCGGTACCCTGTTTTTTCCTTTTTTTCAACAACTCTTCCCTCTTGGCTGCACTTGGATCCTTCAGTTCCTTTGCTCTCTGCTCCTCCAGCTTCTCCCACATCTCAGTTGCAACTTTCATCTTCTCCTCTGCACTGTCAAAAAGTGTCAGCATTTCTGTAGAATCACATGTCGAGAGATCTATTTTCCTAGCAAGTGCAAATGACCAATGAAGTTTGGCCATTTCAAATTGTTGCTGCCCCAGCGCCAGCAACCCCTCGTAGAAGTCTGGCTTGATCACAAGTGCCTCCTCATACTTCTCTCTGGCCAAGGAATATTTGTCCCTGACCCAGTCATAAGCCGTTTGAAGCTGCGTTGCCACGACCTCCTTTCCAGCAGACTCATCTAAGGGAATCCGCTTCCTTGCCGCACACATATAAACATTTCCCCAATTAAAGAACGCTAATGCCGCCACCTCCTGGAACTTTGAGGCAGCCTTGTCAAAAAGACTCTGAGCTTCTTCACTAGTAACTGCCTCTTCAAGAGCCTCCGAACAAAGCTCCATTCCAAGTTCATGCAAATCAATATGAGCGTCTGGGTCAATACCAACATGGCTGCGGAAAAGCTGAGAAAACTCAAACAACCAGTCATCCATCTCCAATTCCTTGCACTCGGGATCTTCTGAAGCTCCTGGTTTCTCCTTTGGAGCTTCTTTCTCTGACTTAACAGTTTCATAATCAGCAGGCTCCAAAACAGATTCACCAAGTGATGAGTTACTTTCATCTTCCTTGACACCCTCGCTTTCTACAGGTTTTTCCTCCTCTTCTTCCAATAAAGGCGGTTCCTGTTCAGGAGTCACGTCCACGATATGCAATCTCAACATCCCAATTGAGTCAGCTTTATCTATTTCAGGCTCTTCTGAAATGACCTTGTCAGCACAAGACTCAGCCAACCTAAGTTCAGCTGTAGAGGTTATAGTCACCATGTCACCATCATTATCCTTATACTTGACCAAAACTGACTTTGATGATGGAAAGCGCTTCGTCACAACTTCCCTCAACACTCTGAAATTGCTATTCACAGGCATTTGGGCAAGCCTTATGTCATGATCATAAACAAGCTTCAATGGTCTCCAACGAGTTGCAGCCTCTGAAAGCTGCCTATTCACGGGCAATGAAACTGATGAAGACGATGGCTCCATTAGGATACCCTTCCCTGGATTAGCAGATTTTGAAGGACCATTGGACGGCTTCAATGTGAGCTTTGGCATTTGGGTTTTGTTCTCAGGTCCATTCTCAGCCGGTAAACTTGTTTGTGGCTTCTCAGTCCTACTAATTGGGGATATACCAGAGCCCCCAGCTGAAGCAGCTGCCTTCTTTAGAACCGGTCGGGCAGGTAAAGAAGGCCCTAACCCACCAACTGGAGCACCGCGAACAGCAGAAGCCCCAAGAGCAGCAGGTGATGGGCGGCTCTGGAGGTCCTGCTGAACCTCCTGACGCAGCCCAAGCGCTGTCCTCAACCGCTGGGCAATCTCCAAAGCATCCCTGTGATTCGGGTCAGCACCCAATAACACCTGAACATCCTGCATCGCCATTTCATACTTCCCTATCGCATCCAGCGCCCTTGCCCTCCGAAGCAGAGCCCTGACATACCGGGGCTGCACCTGGAGCGCCATGGTGCACTCAGCAATGACAGTCTCATAATCTATCGGCTTCATTTGCATCAAACAAGCCGCCCTATTGCTATGGAAAACCGCGCGATCAGGGTGGTTCTTGGGAGTGAGCTTAAGAGCATTATCATACTGGTCCAGAGCACCCACATAGTCCTTTCCCTGAAATCTCTTGTTCCCTTCTTCTTTGAGCTCGTGGGCTCTTTTCAAAAAGATTGAAGAGTCAAAATCAACACTACCGTTCGAAATCGGAGTCGAATTCGCATCCTTCGGGACCTGGTTCGAAGCTCCCTTCTTCTTCCTACCCCCTGATTTCCCCATATAACCCTCTCCCACTCTCCCACTTATATACACAAAATCTTGGGTATATATAATCCAAAATTGATGATACGAAGAATCAAAGCAGCAAGCTTTCACTGTTTTCGACGAGAATTGAACGAAAAATGGAGAGAGAGAAATGGGGGCACTTACCGATGAACAAGCTCGAAAAGCATCAATCTTTGACGCAAATGGTTTGAATCCGAGTGATGGGGTTTGGATTGGATGAAATCCAATCGGCGAAATGTTCGGAGGAGGAGGAGGAAGAGGATAAAACCCTAGGCCCCTGGAAGCAACACTGAACTCAACAGCCTCTCACTCACTCTTGCCCTTTAGGATGGCTCAAACCCTAGAGAAGTGGAGGTATCTGCAAATGAATTCCAGCGGGGTTTAATATAATCTGAGGCGGGCCCCACAGACACGTTCATCTTCCAACGTCGATCTATTTTGGGTGGTATCATTCACTTTTAACGCTTATATTTTGATCCAAATGATAATGCATAATAAGAAAATAGTTTGAATCCGAGATAAGTGATTTGAAGAGAGTTGTCATAACCACCAGAGTAATATACCACTCACGTCTTGTGCTAGACTTGGCAAATCAAGTCGTGTTGGGCCGGTTCATTTTTAAATCGACAATACTTGTGCTCGATTCGGGTCGACTCGATGTTGTACACTACACCTCCTTGCGTTTTTGATAAATTCGTTGCATCAGATGAACAGATATAAGCCGATTGGTTCCATTTTTATTTTATGATGGAACAATTTAATTTCCCATATGCGAAGGATTTTTTGAGGCCTCATATCATGTAAGTTCCTGGTTTAATACCCTTCGATCAAATCTTCAAGTGTACAGGTAATATGGGGAGGGGGGGATTGATTTGATTGAATCAGGAGCCTCAAAAATACGAGAAATACTTTTAAACAACTAAGTTACAAGCTCCGTTACATAAAAATGGATCTGCATATCATTAAAATGTGAAAAAATGGATTGTTTGATAAGTGTATAAACACGTATAGAAAATTCAAAATTTAAATTTTGTATTTAATATTTATGTACAAAAACACCCAAAGGATGACAGGGACTTGGAGTATTTGCTCTCTCTCTCTCTCGCTCTCAATGATCTTCTTCTTCTCCAGGGAGGAGTGAATGACTCTGCACTCTGCATAATGATTCTGCTATCTCTTTGAACACGAAAACGACATTGGACAGTTCATGAAGCTTGAAATATCAAACGCTTCGATGAACCTCTGATCCGAAACTCGAGATTTTGCAGCTGCAAACCTCTGGTACTCATCAAAGATTGAGGTCAGGCACCATCTTTGCAATCTTCTTAAGCATCCCACAAGACAGCCCGTCCGGTGCTGCACAACATTAATAACAAAAAACACTCGTTGGAAGATGGAGCCCAAGATTGTTTGAGAAAACGCAAAAGTGGGAAATCATAGAGCACCTTCCCTCGCTTGCAATGGATCAGGAGTGGGTGGTTTCTTACATCTGGCATATACACAGGCAAGCCAGTCGATAAGCAAATCGTAAAACAAACAAGCCGTGGCCTAATATTAAGAACAAAAAAGAGGCTTTAAGTTCAAGGGGGTTAGTGATACCAAGGACAACTCTTAATGCTTCACGAATTGTGTGCTCCGGGATTTTCACGTAAGGTTCCTGTACCGAATATGTTAGCACATGACTGAAAATATCAACTGATATCATTTATAAGTAGCTCAAAGCAAAGTCCCAAGTTATAAACATCAGTGAGCTCAGACATATCCGTCAATAAGTCTTCCAGATTGAAGTTACAGTAAATAGAGAAACAGTTTAAAGCATTTTCCAATACGTGTAGGGTGGTAAGTTGATCAAAAGCAAGATCTGATCATCAGAAGACCGGTATCTGGAAAAGTAAAATACAATCCAATGAAACAGCAGACTGACATTTGGAAAAGTAAAAAACAATCAACGAAAAGTTGAAAACCAGGAATGGCCATCTAAGAGATAACAGCAGAGGACTTATTGGCATATTTTGAATAAGCCAGAGTACAAAGCAAAAGCCAATGAAAATCTAAATTCATTGCTAGCTGACAAAACACAAGGCAACTGAAATAGGTAAAGTAAACCAACAAAGCACAGGGAAAGCAAAACAACCTAAGGCTAAAGGTGGACGGCTACTTCAAAATGGAAAATACGTCATTAGCGAGTAATAATCCATATATACAAATAAAAGTGCTGAGTAGGATTGTCAATATTGTTTGTCTAACCACCCAGTTTTAATGTATTTTTTAGAGCAAAAGATAAAGCAACAATAAACATGCAATTTACAGGTGTTGGGGAAGCCAATCAATCACCTAAAATATGTGTAGACGCATATAGTGGTGCTCCAGACTTTTATCTTGCAGTTCCATTCAAGTTTAGTATTCATGCAAGGCAAGCCACAACGACGCGTGAAAGGTTTGGGTCACTGCCACCTTGGCGTCCCCATTTCATGTTAGTGAGTAGTCTCTCTCGCAAAGCTGAGGTTTGGCAGAAAAGGGGCATCATAAATTCATAGTGGGAATAAAAATACAATGGGCAAAGGGCTTGCACAAGGACATAGTGGGAGCGGGACACAGCAAGGCCAAAAGCCTCATCCAACTACCACTTGAGCTAATGAAGTGAAGTGATATAGACATGCAATTTGGCATCTCTCTTTCTAAAATGGGTTGATGGTGAAAATTATTTCCAAAATCTATCAACTCAAACCCGAAACCCTTCACTCCAAAACGATTTTCTATCCGATAATATCAACAAAATAATCCTTTGTCCCCAACCCCTCATATGATTTCTACTAAATTCTGGCTTTTGTCTAAGCAGTTCAAATCTTATCCACCCGCACATTTGGTACAACCGACGACCAACGGCCTACTAATCAACAATGATAATGTCCCTCCTTAACCACCCGCACATACTAGCGGGTGCGGACTTTACATTCGTCATCGGAGAAGGGAACATCCCGATTTGAAAATACACACGATTATAAAGCAATTACTATAATCTTATTCTCTAATCCCAACTTCCAAGCAATCCAAGCATAACCCCAGACACAAATTGCAGAGTAATTATGTCAAGGTTAATATAATATCTGCAAAAGAAATCGAAAAGAAAACGAAACCTGAGAGCCATCGATCCCAAACTGGAAAAGCCTAATCCCATTTGCTCTCATAAACTCTTTGTTCTCCTCCGGATACGGCTCCGGGCACAAATATCTAACCCAATCAAAACAACGATCAGTCGAAATTCCCCAAATCTAATCAAAGCAAAACCAAAACCAAATTTGAAGCTAGATTAATCAACGGAAACAAAGTTCACTGCTGGAATTTGACTCACATGACGGAACGGAGGCCGAGGGATTTCAAGAAGCTGAAATTGGGGGAATGAGGGAAGCCGGACCTAAACACGCCATTGTCGACCATCGCGAAGTTCAGAGGCGGCACGAACGCCTCTCCGCACCTCTCATTCTCGTCTCCGATCTCCGGAGCCTTCGCCACCGGCGACGCCGTGGAGACCTCCTGCTCCCCGCTCTCTATTTTCATCGCTGCCTCCTATTTTTTCGCGCTAAATAAAATGTGAAAGCAGAAAAAATATAATATTTGTTTATTATTTAACTGATTCGGAAGTTGTGTTAGGATGATCAGAGCGAGAGGGAGGAGAGAGAGGGATTCTGAGAATCTAAGGGGAAAAGGAAGATCCGTATTTATAGGAAGAGAGAGACAGAGGGAATATTAGCATTGCAAGGTGGCTGCGTGGGCGTATGATGACTCGTGACTGGGATTAGACTTGATGGAGACATGGAGAAAATTTTGCGTACGGCCGATCATATGCGGCTTTCGCTCCCAAAAGTGGGGCCAGAGGTGGGAGCCGGTGATAACCTAAAATTATGGCACGAAACACTCCGACGATGATGTACTAGAGTAGTTACACTGTGCGAAAGGCTTTCAAGGGCTATTTATTATTTAATTCACTAGCGAATAGCAATTGCTCTTAATGAACCGTAATTATATTTTGCATCTCCATCCATATACTTAAATAGCCCTGACAAGTAAATAAAATAATAATATTTTTTATAACTTGCTTGGAATTTCCTGTGTACTCTTCACTCCCTCTCCTTCCACTCATCTTTCTCACTGCTCTCCATTTTTTTTTGAAGTTCCTTGCTCTCTCTAGGCTCTCGACGCTCTCACTCTCTCTAGAGCTCCGAGAGCTCTCACCCACTTTCCTCTCCGAAAATTAAACAAATCAAACTCCAAAACCATTAAACCTTAATCTCTGGGACTAAAAATCTTAGCTATACCATTGCATGCATCATCGGACCATCACGGTGTAAACCACCATTGAAGTTGAGAGCTTCAAGATCTGAAACTCGAACCCAAGTGAGGTTTTCTATGCAAATCTTGTTTCATTATGTCTTAATGTTGCTTGGGACAAGATTTGTGGTGTTTTTTTAGTTCGAAACCAGAGGTTTAACCCCCTACAATTTCTCTGAAACCTTGCCCAATTTTTGGTCACCTCCTCGGAGTAAACTCTGGCAAGTTTGTGGGCGACGTCAGCATTGCCTTCGGGCTCTCGGGCTGGCAACTCGTGTCGGGGCTCTCCCACGGGCCTGCTCGGGCTCCCTCGCCAGCACACGCTGGGCTTGCTTGCTCAAGCTCTTTGCCACCATTCGCATGCCTGATCCTCGGGCTCCAACACATGCTGGGGCTGCTCTTTGGGAAATGGGTCATCTCTAGATCCTTTCTTCCTAATCCACCAAATCAGTAGATCTGTGTCATTAAAATTGATCCAACACGGCTGAAGTTATTATAACTTTTAAAGTGAGTCTGTGTTTGTAACCGTTGGATCAAATTTCAATGGCACGGATCCACGGATTTGGTAGATTAGGAGGAAGAGATTCGAAGAGGACCCCTTTCCCATTTAAGTCATTCTCTAATACAATTTGGCACTTTGAGGTCTACTGCACCTTGTTCATTTGCAGGGGCGTTTCGTACTTAATACTTGTTTGTTCTGTATCAATAAAATTGAGTGTCTCAAAGTACAAGGAGGTTGCCTTTACCACCTACTGTTATGACTTTCTTGCTACACGATCTAGCGATGCCATTTCACTCTAAATTTCTCCTGCACTGTGATAAGGCGAGAGCTACACACTCGGCGGCCAATCTTGGGTTCCATGCCCCCTCTAAGCACATAGAAGTTGACTACCACTTCGTTCGCTCTTCCCTATCTCACTGAGCCTCCTAACCACAGTAGCTGTCGGCTGTTATGTTCTATCATTCCATGCATGGAATGTTCCTTCCCTCCTAGTTACAATTGTCAAAGAAACTGGAAAGAAGAAACCGTCGTCTTCTTCCTCAATGGAAGAGAAAACTAGAAGAGCAATCGTCATTCAATAACCAAATACTTCTTTTGTAATTAGATCTATACCATATGATCGTTCTTTCGTATACAAATTTCTTTCGCCATTCACTAATTCTACCTAATTTTCCTGTCCTTTTATGTCGTGTAATCATCACTTTGCTGGCGTTGTCGCGATGGATTTCTTTATGCAATCTACAATACCTTCACAATCTGTTTGAGGAATAACGCAGGTAGAGTCATCTTCTAAGGAGTCTTCTGTGCGTGCGTGAGGAGACGAGAGGTTCCCATGAGTCTGGCAGGCCTTCATCGTCTTACAGTGTTCAGCTTCATCGTCTCTTATGTTCAGAAATGTGTCATACAAGTTCTCTGAAAAAGAAACATTTATCAAAAACGCAGTTCATAATGTGCCAACAACAATTATTGTGCACAGCTGTGCAAGATTAGTTTATGTTCAACGCGAAACTAAAACTAAGTCTAAAAATTGAGCAAACTCGTAGCATGTCCCATTAAAAAATCAGATCTGAAGGCTTGCCTATTTTTGGCCTTCGAGAATTGGGAGGTCTTGGAAGTTTGAAATTCATCTGCATAAAATTTTGGGGGGGGGGGGGATTGTTAAATCGTCAATTGTTACCTTTCAGGACACAAATTAAGATTGAAAAATACACAAAACTTACCAAATAAGTACATGTCACCACTAGTATAGTATTTCACAGCAACCTCAGGAGCAGGCATCTTTTTCAAATCCTCTACAACAGAAGAAAATACCATGTCAAGATAAGTGAATTTGTATTTGAGGAAAAACAGTGCATTTTACAACCGATCAATTAAGATCGTCACTTGGACGTTACATGCTTAGAATATTTGAAGTGACCCAACAAACACCGTTTGATGATTCAACCTAGTCAGTCTTAAGGCATCAAGTCCTGAAAAACTCTAAATCATACCTCCTCGGGCCTTGATAAACTTGTCGTAGGTTGAATATGCATGGCTCTCTACACATTCAGAGAAGTGATCTGCAATAGTCATCAAACAAAATACATAAACACGCATTTAAATATACCGGATAGTTTTCCGATCACCTATTTCTGTAGTGTCATTTGAAGATGAACTTACAAACTTAAACAGAATTGGGCAGAAAGGATCCAAGAAACAACGCTGTAACTACAATCCATATCACATGCAATCAACAGAATACTTCTTAATGCAACTGTTGTTAAGTTTTACAAAGGGATTTTAAGAAAACGAAATTTTGACCAAATTTGTCTACCCCTTCATAAAGGCTTGATATTGATTTCAATGGACGAAATTCTTCTAAGTTTGTAACCACTAAGGATAATGCACCAAACACGACACTGGTATGCGAGAGAGACAACAAAGCAGAGGAATTATAGCACATTAAAAATTAGATACTAATACTTACATGCCATCCTTGGGCTTATTAAATACATAAAGGCCGTCATAAAATAATAGAAGACTGCAATGTGCTGAGCAAGAAAGCGGTCAAACCACCAAGCATTTCCCCCCAATTCCTGCAATTACATCCATATTCTATCATTAAATCAAGCAAACCATGTAGACGATATTACAGAAGGAAGATCCTTACTTCCATGAGATAAGCAGATGGTGCATCTCATTCCAGCTCTCAGCAAAATGCACCTTCAGATAATCTGCCCTTCTCCACCAACCAAAACTCTCATACATGTGCAGAACAGACATAAAGGCTGCCACCGATATACCACAAAGACATGATTTAAAACTTGCAACTGGGAATCGCAGTTGACAACAATATTGGGAAACGAACTACACAAGAACAAGTTCCTAAGCAGCTTATACACAGAGTCTGAGAGAAAATTATAAGGAATTTTGAGGCACATCCTTCCATGAAATCATCACCATCATCTTGACCAACAAAACATGATACTGCAAAGGTGCACGCTCCATATGTCATATGAATCATATTTCTAACACAAGATAGGGCCAATTTATGATGTTTGTCAGCCTTGTCAGGACATGCATGATTGATGTACATTTCTTGACATACTAATGTAACAATATACATACAATGCCTTCAAATGAATTGACAACTTGTCCTCGATCATTTGAAGATTTCCTCTTGCTTGAAAAGGAAGTTCTTTGCATCTCATTACAAATACCATTTCAGAGAAGTGCAGAAAATTCAAAATTATTAATAAACAAAGTTTAGCACTCACCGAAGTAAGGAACCCTTGCAATAGTTTCCAGTACAAAGAACCTTGCATAATCCCGGTCGCTGTACAGAGTTTCAAGTACCTTTATAACTGTATCCTGGAATGATTAGTAGAACTGAATTAAAATCTAAACATCAATAACAACTGCCAGAGACAAAAGCTCCTAAGCATAACCCCCAAACAATCAACAAAAATGATTTAACATTTCTTCGAAAAATCGACATTGGAACTAGGCAAGCACGGCAAAACGATTAATTTGACAATGAGTAAAGATTTACCGTAAGGAAGATGTTGAAGGATTGTTCACACTTGATAACCCAGATCTCAAAAGCACTTGAAGACGAACTCTCAGAGAGATTCCCGCTGCTAGCTTTCAATTCATCAAAGGTAGAAGCCTTGAACTCAAAGGATTCCTCCACTTCCACCTTCTCTTCATCTTCGTGCAGCATAGTTGCTCGAACTCTACACAAATTTTGTTATCGAGTGAATAAAAGGCCCACAAATTTGAATTTAGAATCCAGTTCATAGATCCCATAAAGCACAGACAACAAAACTTCAGAAATTCATAACATAAAATAGCAAAAAAAAACCCAAAATTAAAGATCCCATTTTTCTACGTTTGAAGTGGTGGAAAATTAGCATACCTGGAAATCGACGGACGAGATGAAATGGGATTGTATGGAAAACGATTCCGAGATGAAAAAGCTGAAGTCTTGAAGCTCCTCCTTGCTCTGAGAGACGAAGAAGAAGAAGAGCAAGAGGCGGAGATTGCAAACACCGTCGAAGACAGAGTCGCCGCAGCCATTCTGCGCGGTTGTTGCAGAGAATTCAAACCCAAAAAAAAAAAAAAACGCAATCAAAATTGGAATTTGGTTTTTCGATTAGTCAGTTGGTGTGAAGTGAAATTGTCAACCGCGGGAGGGAGAGAGGGAGTGAAGAGAAAAATGGCATCTTTTTTCATGTTTCGTTGGGGAGTAATTTGTGTCGTCTTGCAAAGTTGCAAGTTCGGCAAAAGCGGCCGGCGGCTTGCGTGGCGCATAAATTAGGGAATGCGGATCCCCCTTAGAGCATTCAAAATTCGTAAATCGTATATTATATAATCATAAATTAATTTAAATTTTTTTATTAAAAATTAAACATAAATAGTACGTAATGAAAATAAATACTACCAGTCGAAAATCGATCGCACGATATCATGATGAATCAACACAATTCACAAATGTCAAATCCCCAAAGAGGATCCGGAGGCGATGATATTGGTAATTTAGGGAGACGACCGTTGGTATTTTTGCTTGGTGCTCTTGAGCTACACGACACGAATTGAGAGATCTTTGTTTTGGTTTTTTGCGTTTTAAGTATCGTGGCTATTTCGATCGCCAGTTTCTACTGGACTGTGGGCTTTTGGTCATTCTTGGTGAACTTGACAAGCTTAATTTAGACCCTGGGGCTTGAATTGGGGCCTTTTCTCTCTATGAACAGTATTATTTAGAAACGTCTTTCAAGGAAATACTTATTTAGAAATCACTTTTGCAATTAAGTGTGTCACTATAATCACTTTTTATTAGAAGGAGGAGATTTAAATGGACACGTGGGCAGGGAGACAGGCAACTATGAAGGTTTTCATGGTGGCCATGGTTTTGGGGAGAGAAACGAGGATGGGGAAGCTATCTTGGATTTTGCAATGGCATATGATCTCTTCTTAGCCAACACCTTCTTTAAGAAGAGAGAAGAACATGTGATCACCTACAAGAGTGGGTCGTCAAAAACACAAATAGATTTTCTTCTAATGAGGAAAGGGGATCGTATAACTTGTAAGGATTGCAAAGTTATACCAGGAGAGAGCGTGGCTAATCAACATCGCTTGTTGGTGATGGATGTACATATCAAAAGAGTGAGACAAAAGAACAAGACTTGGAAGTGCCCAAGGACTAGATGGTGGCATCTAAAAGAAGAAAAACAGGCCATTTTCAAAGAGAAAGTAATCACCCAGTGTGTGTGGGATGGAGATGGGGAAGCTAGCCAAATGTGGGATTCCATGGCTAGTTGTATCCGAAAAGTAGCAAAAGAGGTATTAGGAGAGTCCAAGGGCTTTGCCCCATACCAAAAGGAATCTTGGTGGTGGAATGAGGAGGTACAAACAAAGGTGAAGGCTAAGAAGGAATGTTGTAAAGCCTTATACAAGGATAGGACCGATGAAAATGGTGAAAGGTATAGAAAAGCGAAGCAAGAGGCGAAGAAAGCTGTGAGAGAAGCTAAGTTAGCGGCTTACGACGATATGTATAAACGACTAGATACCAAAGAAGGAGAGTTGAATATCTATAAACTAGCTAGAGCAAGGGAAAAAAAGACAAGGGACCTAAACCAAGTGAGGTGCATCAAGGATGAGGATGGAAAGGTTCTTGCTACAGAGAACGCGGTTAAAGACAGATGGAGAGGTTATTTTCATAATCTTTTCAATGAAGGACATGAAAGGAGTGCTTCTTTAGGGGAGTTGAGTAACTCAGAAGAGTGTAGAAACTACTCTTTTTATCGTCGAATCCGGAAGGAAGAAGTGGTTGTAGCTTTGAAGAAGATGAAGCATAGAAAAGCAATAGGCCCAGACGATATACCAATCGAAGTGTGGAAAGTTTTGGGAGAGATAGGTATAACATGGCTCACTGACCTTTTCAATAGGATTTTGAAAACGAAGAAGATGCCAAATGAGTGGCGAACGAGCACTTTGGTGCCTATCTACAAGAATAAGGGCGACGTACAAAATTGCATGAACTATAGGGGTATTAAGCTAATGAGTCATACAATGAAGCTCTGGGAGAGAGTCATTGAGCATAGATTGAGGCAAGAGACACGGGTTTCGGACAACCAATTCGGGTTCATGCCAGGGCGCTCAACCATGAAGGCAATCTATCTCTTACGAAGATTGATGGAAAGATATAGAGATGGGAAAAAGGATTTACACATGGTCTTTATAGATTTGGAAAAAGCGTATGATAGGGTCCCAAGAGACATTCTTTGGAGGATTTTAGAGAAGAAAGGAGTACGAGTAGCATATATCCAAGTTATAAAAGATATGTATAAAGGAGCAAAGACTGCCGTAAGAACTCATGAAGGACAAACCGAAAGCTTTCCCATAACTGTAGGATTACATCAAGGCTCATCCTTAAGTCCTTACCTTTTTGCGTTGGTAATGGATGAGTTAACAGGACATATTCAAGATGATATTCCTTGGTGTATGCTTTTCGAAGACGATATAGTGTTGATAGATGAAACTCAGGAAGGGGTAAATGCAAAGCTTAACCTTTGGAGAGAAGTGTTGGAATCTAAAGGTCTTCGCCTAAGCCGATCAAAGACAGAATATATGGAGTGCAAGTTCAGTGCAAATGGAGGCCAAGACGAGTTAGGGGTGAGGATCAGAGATCAAGAAATACCAAAGAGCGACCGTTTTCGTTACCTAGGATCTATCTTGCAAAAGAACGGAGAATTAGATGGAGATCTCAACCATAGAATACAAGCTGGATGGATGAAGTGGAAGAGTGCATCCGGCATGTTGTGTGACTGCCGTATGCCACTAAAGCTCAAGGGAAAATTTTATAGGACGGCAATAAGGCCGGCGATGCTGTATGGCACAGAATGTTGGGCGGTGAAGCATCAACACGTACACAAAATGGGTGTAGCAGAGATGAGGATGCTTCGTTGGATGTGTTGGCACACGAGAAAGGATAAGATTATGAATGAGGATATCCGGGGTAAAGTAGGAGTAGCCGAAATTGAAGGAAAGATGAGAGAAAATCGGTTACGGTGGTTTAGACATGTGCAAAGAAGGCCTACTGACGCTCTGATTAGAAGATGCGACTATGGGACAGAGGTTCAGGGCCGAAGGGGTAGAGGAAGACCTAGGAAAACTTTGGAAGAGACTCTAAGAAAAGACTTAGAGTACTTGGATCTAACGAAGGACATGACACAGGACCGAGCACAATGGCGTTCTAAGATTCATATAGCCGATCCCACTCAGTGACTTGGATTTTCCAAGTCTCCAACCGAGAAGTTTTCCTCACTCGGGAAATTAAGGGAACACTACCTCAACCTACATGCTCCACTCACAAAGCTTCAACATACAAGCTTCAACAAAAGAAAATTCAAAGAACTTAGCGAAGAAGGCTTTGGTGTATTTAACACAATATGTTGAAATGAAGGAAAGCTTATTTATTGATATCCCCGATAAGCTACAAATATGTACATATACATGAGTCAAAATAAACAAACAAGAGGGAGCCTTCACAAAGGTTGCTTAGGAGAAGTCTCAGCAATCGGTAGAGCCCCAGAAAGAGAAGGCACCGGAGGGGGATCATTCGGAGCCTCAGTACTGGACAGAACCCTAGAAGGAGGAGGCATCAGAGGTTGATCATTTGGAGCTTCATTACACGGTACAGCCCCAAAAGACGAAGGCAATAAATGCCTTTGGAACAAACCCACAAATCTCTGATGATCAAGTAAAACTTGACCATCAGATTCCTTCATCTGGTCAAGCTTCCTCTTCATGTTTGTAGCATAGTCATGTGCGAGCCGGTGCAACTGTTTATTCTCATGCTTGAGCCCTCTAATCTCCTGTTTGAGACTCATCACTTCAGCCGCCAATGACTCAACTTGACGGGTTCGAGCAAATAGGCGTTGGGCCATATTAGACACAGAACCTGCACACTGAACACTGAGAGCCAGAGAATCCTTAACAGCTAACTCATCAGACCGTTTGGAAAGTAGTCTGTTATCTTTGGGAGTGAGAATGTTCCTGGCCACCACCGCAGCGGTCATATCATTCTTCATCACGGAATCCCCAACGGTAAGAGGACCAGTTGGGGAGACGAAGGATGGGCGCCATATGTTGTCTGGAGAAGGCGGGGCTGCCTCTTCAACAAGGTTCAAGTCAAAACGACGGTCGGAGGGGCCAGACATTTTCAAAGATGTTGAAGAGAAGAAGTCGGACAAATCAAGATCTTAGAAGTGCAAGAATGGAGCTTCTACTGGTGGAGATTCAAGTGTGCTTTGGAACTTAATGCTAGCCCCTATAAAAATCTGCACTCGATGGAGCTTCAGAAATCGAAGAGGCGTTTGCTTTCTCAAAAGCTGGGCTGCTCAGAGACCACGAGGGTGATCTCAGAAATCGAAGAGGCGTTTGCTTTCTCAAAAGCTGGGCTGCTCAAAGACCACGAAGGCTGATCTCAGAATCGAAGAGGCGCTTGCTTTCTCAAAAGCTGGGCTGCTCAGAGACCACGAGGGCCGATCTCAGAAATCGAAGAGGCACCTACTTTTCCAGCCTTGTCAGCACCTGTCATACGCACACTCAGCTTTGCGGAAATTATGGGCATTCTGTCAAAGACTTCTGGTGAAGTAGAAAGCACATGAATCTTACTGTTCAATCACCCACTTCCCACACGCAACAGTAGCTCATGGGTACCACAGATAACTTTGCCAAAGTTCTCTGCCAAAGTTGAGCACGTGAAGCTTGCAGCTCCCACTACATCACTCTGACCAAGAAGGGTAAAAAAAAATAGCAAAGAAACAGCACTAACAAAGTCTAGACACATAAATTTTGAAAGTCTAGCTACCATATTATTACCCATAAGGGTAAAGGAACAGTACCACTGCTGGATAATTGGAAAGTCCCTGTGTGTCAACCTCTGTGCTTCATGGCAAGGTAGACTAGCAAACATGCCCAACCTTTACTCTCAGAGACCACGAGGGTTGATCTCAGAAATCGAAGAGGCGTTTGCTTTCTCAAAAGCTGGGCTGCTCAAAGACCACGAAGGCCGATCTCAGAAATCGAAGAGGCGCTTGCTTTCTCAAAAGCTGGGCTGGTCAGAGACCATGAGGGCCGATCTCAGAAATCGAAGAGGCACCTACTTTTCCAGCCTTGTCAGCACCTGTCATACGCACACTCAGCTTTGCGGAAATTATGGGCATTCTGTCGAAGACTTTTGGTGAAGTAGAAAGCACATGAATCTTACTGTTCAATCACCCACTTCCCACACGCAACAGTAGCTCATGGGTACCACAGATAACTTTACCAAAGGTCTCTACCAAAGTTGAGCACGTGAAGCTTGCAGCTTCAACTACATCGCTCTGACTAAGAAGGGTAAAAGAATAGCAAAGAAACAACACTAAAAAAAGTTTAGACACATAAATTTTGAAGGTCTAGCTACCATATTATTACCCACAAGGGTAAAGGAATAGTACCACTGCTGGATAATTGGAAAGTCCCTGTGTGTCAACCTCTGTGCTTCGTGGCAAGGTAGACTAGCAAACATGCCCAACCTTTACTCACATTCGAGAAAACACTCCCAACAAGATTACAAGATTGCTTGCTCCAAAATCGAAGAGGCACCGTCCTGTGTGTCAACCTTTACTCACATTCGAGAAAACACTCACTTTCTCAAAAATCGAAGAGACACCGCTCTCCGAATCTCGAGAGCCAGACCCCCAGCATGATTGCTTTCTCAAAAATCGAAGAGGCATCGTTATCCGAATCTCGAGAGCCAGATCCCCGATAGGATTGCTTGTTCGAAAACCGAAGAGGCACAATTTTCCCAACTTCAAGAGCCGAATCTCCTTGGATAAAGCTTGTCTGTAATCTTTACACGCAACATCGGCTTTCCAGATACCACAGACCACTTTTTCAAAGTGCTCTGACAGAGTTAAAACATGTGAAGCTGGCAGCTCCAACTACCGTGCTATGACCAAGCAGGGTAAAGGAATAGCATTACTACTTGTTGTTAGGGAGACTCCTATATATGTCGACCTCCATCCCCAATGGACAGGCAGACCTGCAAAAATGCTCAACCCTTCCTCATATCTGAGAGGGCACTCCCAACGAAGCCTTTCGAAATATTCAGCTTTCTTTCCCCCCGATAATACCTCTGCAAACAAGCTATACTAAAGCAAGAATATCTCATATCATCAGGGTTAAAAGCAAGAGTATCCCATATCATGCTTTTTCCCTATCTTTTCCTTTGGCCTTGTTCTTACCTGCAAGACAAAGAGAAAGAGAGCAATCAGTCAGCACTTGGAATCAAGCTTCCAGCTAGGAACTGACTGCTTGGAACCCCTTACCTGATTACTTACCTGGCATTGCTCTCGAGTACTCATCTTCAACATCTTATGCTTCCAGGGAAGATACCGCATCTGCTTGAGGAACATATAGGGCAAGTGAGAAGGATACAAGGAAGCATGTGGAGACAAGCGTAACAGCACACGTGCCGATACATCCATTACCCTGTCAAAGCAAAAGTATCCCATATCAGCAGGGTCGAACGTACTCTAGATTTGATGGACTTGTTTTGACCCTCAAATTCTTTAGTCGGCCTTATACTCTGGAGGAAACCAGAAAACCCTCCAGCTCAGTTCAAGAATAAGCCTGTGGAAAGTTACTTCTTCAAAAGCAAAAGTATCACATATCATCTCTTCTCATTTTTCTTCTCTTTATCCTTCATGCTGCCTGCAAAATAGGGAGAATGTGAACAATCAGCCGGAGCTCTGATTGCTTACCTTGTCTGTCACCTTTTTCAGCAAATCCCCTAGCTCGGCGACTTGGGGGACTCCTACTACATGGTTTGTATCGCGCTTGATCAAGTCTGAAACTACAAGTAAGCTTCAAGTGAAATTGATACATTACCTTGTGCATCTCCACCAGTTAAAGATACCACCCCTGGATGGAGGAAAAGTACTTCCAGAGAAGATGCCCCATCTACCTATGAGATAGATAAGGCACGTCAAGACGATACCACACTCCGATACTTAGAAGTTTCGTGATTACGAGATCATTCTCCCACAATATTTCCTAATGTCATTTGTACTAAATCATTCACTTGTACTCACTAAAGGAGAGCTTGAACCTATGTACTTGTGTAAACCCTTCACAATTAATGAGAACTCCTCTATTCTGTGGACGTAGCCAATCTGGGTGAACCACGTACATCTTGTGTTTGCTTTCCTATCTCTATCCATTTATATACTTATCCACACTAATGACCGGAGCAATCTAGCGAAGATCACAAAAAGCGATCGTTTTCGCTACCTAGGATCTATCTTGCAAGAGAACGGAGAATTAGATGGAGATCTCAACCATAGAATACAAGCTGGATGGATGAAGTGTAAGAGTGCATCCGGCGTGTTGTGTGACCGTCGTAGGCCACTGAAGCTCAAGGGAAAATTTTATAGGACGGCAATAAGGCCAGCGATGTTGTATGGCACAGAATGTTGGGCGGTGAAACATCAACACGTACACAAAATGGGTGTAGCGGAGATGAGGATGCTTCGTGGGAGGTGTGGGCACACGAGAAAGGATAAGATTGGGAATGAGGATATCCGAGGTAAAGTAGGAGTAGCCGAAATTGAAGGAAAGATGAGAGAAAATCGGTTCCGGTGATTTGGACATGTGCAAAGAAGGCCTACTGACGCTCCGGTTCGAAGATGTGACATGACACAAAACCGAGCGCAATGGCGTTCTAGGATTCATATAGCCGACCCCACTTAGTGGGAAAAGGCTTTGTTGTTGTTGTTGGCGTATTTAGAGAACAATAGCGTAGGAATGACAGTTTTCGGGTTCACAGAGGATTGAATGTGGCTTCACTCCATTTTTGCATTCCAAATGGCTGTTCTGCTATGGCTGCTAAACAAGAAGATATCAAGATTTTGATTTGAGGTCGTCATATATTTTTGAGATTAGGATTCAGTCAATCAGCAATTACGTTGTTTGCTAGCTTAATAAGCCTAAACACATCACTACACCTTGTGTTGCTGGTGGAGATGAGCCAAATGTTATAGCCGTAAAGATTAATTGTTAATTAGTGTTAATTGGAGAGTTTAAGGAAAATGAAGAAATACGAAAGGGAAATTCGGAGAAAGGAAGCATTCTATTTGCATAATTGCTTTTTAATACATATTTTGGATGCACCAAAGGTAATCAAACACTAATTAATTATTTGATCATCACAGAACATCTGTGTTTTAGCTGATCCTTCCCCATCTTATTTATATCATGCACTGCACGCACACCCTTCAGACACGAGGAATTTTACACATCAAAATAGTAATTAAAAACACATTAGCCCATATCAATTTATGAACAGCAATCTAGAAAATTGTTATCAACTAGCACTCAAAAACAGTCACCATACACTTTTATTTCTTTTACTAGGGACGAGTGCAAGATGATTTTTTTAAGTGTCAATAGCAACTCAAATAATAAAAAAAAATTGAGAGAGAGCTTACGATCCACAATCGATTTTGGGGTCGAGAGGAACGGGAAGGGACACATGGCAGAAATCAGGAAGCTGCTTGAGTCTGTCAGGGTTGATCGGCATGCCAGCAGCTGCTTTCTTGAAGCATTCACATTGGTTCCTGCGACACTCTCTGGTGGTAGCCGCAGCCTAAACGGTTTGCACACCAACGCAACATGTAATCGGAGGAGTCCCGGGGCCAGACCCCGTCAAGTATTCCTTACATGGCATCAAATCCATCAAGGCCTGTTGGCATGTGATGTCGGGATTGGAAGGACTTGCATGGTTCAGAACCATAACCATTGATAGAGATAGTGCACTTGAGATGTTGACACTTGTCTAAATCCTAGATAGGCAGTTAGTTTAGTAGAATCTAGTGAGTTGTATAAATACCTCATTCATGTAATAACTTCTTAGTTAAGTAATCAATACATGAGAAATAGCTTGAGCTTTTCATATCTCTCTCTCTCTCTCTCTCTAAATTCTCTCTGTGATATTGTTCTTACAAATTCGTAGTATATACATTAACAACCATCAGCCCGAAAGGATCACCAATTTCATCTCCATTTTCTTTTGGAACACAAAAACAAGGCAAATATTTAGTTTGGATATGCAGAAGACTTGAAGAATTGAGTGTGACTTGGAGCATGAACTGCATCCTCTTCTTATAGGGGAGTCGCAGGCTGCTTTTTAGTGGCTCATTTAACGTGTATAGGTGCAGTCAAGATTTTTTCTCCTCCTTAAAGAGTTACTTTTTTTCCTTAAACAGCTGGTTTTACTTAAAAGTGAAAACTATGTCAGACCAAAAGAAAAACAGGTTCAAAACTAGGTAAAAACCACAGGCTTCAACTAATGGAGGACATTGCAAATACCATTAATAACCTGTGTTTCTTTTAGTGTTTTGGATTTTCATAATATTAATTTTGCTTCTTATTTTTCCGCATTTCTAACAATTTAAAATGCAAAGGAGCTCTTAGCTAGCTCTGTTGAGCATTCATTTTTGGATCTGAAGTCTCAAACCCTAGATATAACTTGTGTAAAACAATTCGAAAAAGGCAACACTAAAGCAAAAGTTGCACAAACAACTAATAAAAATCTCCACAATGACCGATATCTAGCAAAATCCGAATGTAGATGGATAGTATAATTATAATTTAATTCTTTATTTTTTAAGTTTAATTTTTGGGTTCAAAAGATTTTTCATGTATAGATTGTGAAGTTTGAATTAGGGGGTATTTTCGAAAAATTCATATAAACAAAACAACAACTAGTTTTTCCAGTTGAGAAAGCGTTGTATGATCTGTGACAGCTGGTTTTTAATTTTATGAAGAAGAAACGTTTTCTTTGCTGCTAAAACGCTTTATAGGCCAGAAATATAAAAAAACTGATCAACTGTGCTAAAAGCATGCTTGTATTTCAATAAAATCCAAAGCTAATTAACCCGTTGAGGATTAAAACTCAGCTCTAATCTTCTGCTGCTCAATGGAACTCGTGAGTTTCTTGTGTTTGTTTGCATAACCACGTGTTTGGAGCCAGTGCATGCATTGTATATATTGAATCCAATTCTCAGGATGTAATTAGTCGGCAAAGAATTGTTGAAATTTTGATTTTTTGCTAACAAAGAAGAAAAACCAACTCGAACAATCCCGGGTTCGTTTGTCTTCCTCCTTAAAAACCCTAGCTAGCTAACACCCAACTCAGAGTACGTACTACATACGCAGGTCAAGTTTATGAATTGTGAGTTATGACGGATACTATATCATTATACATAAGATTACACTGACAATATTGAATATTATTAAGAGTGTTTCCCTACGGAGAGTTGCTGGTGACCTAACTCTTTATAAGCTCAGTAAAATTTCATAACTTAGTTTACGATGTGAGACAACACTTCACATTCTCAAACGCCTTGTCACATGTACGTATGATGACACTCAAGCTAAATACATGAACAACATTTATTGGGCAATGACATAGAACATGTGTTGTTGTTGGGCTTCAAAAAATGACCAACATACTATGATATATACCATGAATAAAGTTAATATTCTATATATATCTAGAGAAATTTGGAGCAATGGTCCTTAAATTTTCGTCCAGTTAAAGCTTTGGTTCTTAAATTAATAATTTATGAGTATTGATTAATCTTTGAACTAGTTATAATGTGGAGCAATTAATCAAAAGCTGGGTGGTGAAGGTGGGAATTAATTAAAGGCTTGGTGGATAATGTTGATTATGATTGGCTGATTTTCTGGAAATGCAAAGACTTGAATATTTGAGTGTGGCTTGGACCGTGAATTGCATGCTCCTATAAGAAAGTTGCAAGCATTTTAGTAGCTCATTTAATTTGGAGTTATGCAGTCAAGATTTTTTCTCCTCCTTCTCAGATTTGTTTTTACTTAAATTAAAAACTGTCTGACCAAAAGAAAACTGTGTAAAACCACAGGCGCCAACTAATGGAGGTGCTAAAAAAAAGTTGAGGTTCCACCATAAAATTACTTGACAATATAAGGAGTAGTTCAGTTACTTATAAGTAAGTGTGGCTGCTGGGCATCACACGCGGGACAACTGCTCTAATATTATGAAGAAAGTTGAGGTTTCACTATAAAAAAAAATTGGCAATATGATGAGGAGTAGCTAGCGCAGTTACTTATAACCACATACAAGGTCCCTCTTTTCCTCAATTTGGGATTGATACTCTCAACAGGCGCAAATATTTTTACTAGGGTAATGCTATGAAGACCAACTTTTTAACCCAAATTTTGTAAACTGTATGACGTGATTGTTGATAATTGGATTATTATTTAACTGTTAATTAACATGCTTATTTCATAATGCTAGATACACTAACTTTTTAGACCACATTTACAAACCATGTGAGATGTCATTAATAAAAAATAAATACGTTAATCAACACTTAAGAAAAGACACAAGTTCCTCCCTATAAGTATACTCTCATTTACCGCTCCCTCTTATCCTTTGATGATGATCGGTTGCATTTAACCATTTTTTATCCCTTAAATTAATTAATTAAAATAAAAACTTGCGGTCTCGGGTTCGAAACCCGCTGCTGGTGTGGAAGCCAGACTTATGGCCAAAGGGAGGCTGAAACACCTCTGTGAATCTTCCCGGCCCCCTAAAGGAATGGATAACCGTGGCTTGCAACTAGTTGTCCCTTTTAAAAAAAATAATAATAAGAATAATTAATTAGAAGGAAACGTTTTACTTATTTTGGTGTTGGGTTAGAGATCTAAAGAAGCCATGGAGAATCAACAAACAAACTGCAATGCTTCTGTCGTTAAGCAAGTTTTTGGTTTTTTTTTTTTTTTTTTCTTTTTTTTTTTTTGCAATTTCTGGTTATTTGATATCTTGCTTTAGGAGTCCTTTTAATAAAGCACATAATTATTCTTATTTTGTTCTTCTTTACTATATAATATTCATGTTCATAAACTATATTTGTTTCATTTCCCCAGGAAACTTACATAAATATATATATTGAAATGAAAAAACAACTATGGAATGGTTAGTGCTATTCACATACTCATTTTTACTTCTCATGCACTCTTGTTAATTTTTGGCCTTGAATATTCTTCAATTTATTCGATTTGACCACTGAAAATTGATAGAGGTATATGAGAAGTAAAAATAAGTGTGTGGATAGCACTTTCCGGGATGATAATGTTTAACTTGTGTGAAAATTCCGACATTGAAGAGAAGATGCGCACGAGGACGCGCATAACCTTCACTCTCATGGGAACCATGGCATATGCTTGTTCTCTTGTTCTTGTTTGTTTTGTTTTTTAAAAGTTTCACCAATAGGAGGTTTTTTATGAAAAACTTGAACTTATAGTAAGCTAGCAAACAAATTAATACACTCTTGGTCAAGAGTTTGAAATGGTTTAGACGCTTAGAAAGCCTTGTAGCCATCGGATGGGCAATATTCTAAGGCACGTCCATGTCCACAGCCTTTCTTGGTGCTCGAAAATCCCGTACGGAATATTTTTTCTGAAAACAAGGAATTGGATATCAATCGGCCTCCTTCTTTAAGTTTCGTCATCCCCTTCACTTGTTCTCGTTCTTCTTTAAGGACTTATTTCTGCAATAATTTATCCACCCAATATTATGGCCGTAAGTCATTTTCTGTTTTTAGTATTGAAGTTCTTAGTGTATATCATGCTTTTTTGAATATTAGAATTTGACTTATAGCCACTAAATGTGTTTTTTCAATTGTTGAAGAAACTGATTATGATTTATTTCATATATATATATATATTATGATTTTAGGGCATATATACTCTCTGGGTTATGATTGGGACATTATTTCATTTTCTTAAGGAATATCAATGTTTTATTGATTAATTCATACCGTAATGACGGGATTTGAAACGATAAATGTAGATGTTTGTCTTCGTTGATTGGAGTCCTGCTCTCTAAGGTCCTCATTTTGAGGATCTGTCGTAATGTCATTTTTGTCTTCTGTCTTTAACCGTTATGTCGTTGATATTTAATCGATATGTTGTTTGATATTTAGTTTTTTTTTAGCTCATCAATTAAGTTTTTTATCATTTTAGTCAAGTTCCTTTTCTTCACGTGGGGATAATATGAAAACTTACCTACAATCGAATTGTTATTGTATATTATTAGCTTTGTTGAAAACAAAGAAACCTTCTTAATTAAAAAGATTACTTTGTTGCAGAAAAAACCCCACGTCCCCAAATTTGGCGACTGGGACAATGATTACAGTATATCATACACTGCATGTTTTGAGACCGCTAAAAAAAATGGAGTGAAGGGAAATCCAAATGACCCCGAAGACAATCCAGAGGCCTTAAAAGGCATGTTCGAGTCCTCCGCCGCACAACCTCCTAACAGCGCCTCGAGTTCGAGCAGCAAGCCACGAACCTCAAGCGAAAATGTACGCCAAACTGAGGGAGACACTAGCCACGGTGCGCTCCGGCCAAATGGCGTTGTGCATGAGCGTAGGGTTTCTGGAGGGAGCTTCAAGAGTTACAGATCGGAGTCTGGTAGCGAAAGGAGCAACTCCGATTATTCTCTCTTGCAGCAACAACCGAGACACCGCCGTGCGAGGTCGGAAAGAAAGAGCAGATTGGCTTCATCAGGGAGTGGTCGCAGTCATAGCATTCGTAGTCATAGCATTTCCAATTCTCCGAGCAAGCCTAAAAGTACTAACAGTAGTACTCATCAGTCTAGTGATCTTAGTCAACACGATACTGTAAGTTATCCTTCTTCATGTTTCTGTCTAATTATAGCATATATCTGAATTCTCTGCCTTTTCTCCCTTCCTATTTGAACGCTAAAGATTAAACCACATCATCATCTTATTTTACCTTTACTGTAGAGAGAAATAAGAAGAGGAAACTGAGAAAGGAGGGAAGGGAGGAGAGATTTTTCAGTGTGCAGTAACACGGCTCGATACAAGTGTCATTATACAATTGGTTAGAAACCTATGAAAAAAAAATTCTAAACAATTGTAGTATGACACTTGGTTTACCGAGTCGGGGCACACTAAAAAAAATTCAATAGGGAAGGGAAATAATCCAACTCCTTATAGCATAAGGTTTATTAAACATATTAACAAGGAAAAGAAATGAAAGTGTAACAATCCCATTAACGTTATAATACGCGTATATCTATTTATTGATAGTGTTCCTTAATTCATAAAACAACAAATCTCATATCTACTCATATTATAACACGTAAAGTGTGATCGTCACACTAAAAAATATATTTGAACATAGAATTCATTGCTAAAGCGTGCAAAATTTGTACTGTGACAGCATACAAGAGTATCTTCAATACCCAAATTTGGGGATTGGGATGAAAAGGAACCCAAATCTGGTGAAGGTTTTACTTACATATTTGAAAAAGTGAAAGAAGAAAAGAAAATTGCATCAGCGTTCCCAGTTGTGCCTCAACAACCAAGCAACAATCTCAACAGTGCGAACGAACGTGAAAAATCTCCGTCCAAATCAAAGGTAATTTTGCGGCCAAACCGAGTTTTGTGATTATATATTCACGATATTGTAAAATATCTTCGACGAATTACTTCTGATACATAACTTCTTGTGTTCTTGTGCAGAGATGGTGCTGCATCTTTTGAACCGAAAGACAGTGAGATGGATAGTATTTCACATGTTTAATATTTATGTAAACAAAGGATTTCTAGCATTTTATTTTGTTAATGGAAGTATATTTGAATTTTTTTTAATAAACGATATTTTCTACGTTAAAGGAGTGGAGGAGTATGTTAAGCCTCACAATAGATTAACCATAATAATGTGGTTCAAATTCGCTTTTTGGCGATAATCGAACATAATATCTCTCATTTATAAGTAAAGAAGATTTAAATTCAGTTTGTTGACATTGCTATTCAAGTTCTTTATTTTTGAAGTGAAAATTACCTTTTGAATTTGAATAAATTTTTCAGTGTACCGGTAACACGGCCCGGTACATCAATTGTCATAATAAAAGTAGTTCATTTTTTTTTCAAATATTTAACCATTTATATTATAACATTTAAATGTTGTTGATGCACAAAATTTGGAGGATCTTAGACCAACGTAAATCCGGTCGTGAATCACACAAACGCACAAGAACACAAAGATGTATCGTGGTTCACCCCAATATTTGGGCTACGTCCACACTGATGTTGATTCAATTTCACTGTATAAATGTATGAATTACAATAGATCAGCAAGGGTGCTCTCTGTGGATGCAGCCCTTGCCATTTTGCTCTCTGTTTAGCTGAGAGGGTATTGCCCTCTATTCTTGTGAGGATGAATGTGAGACTCTGTCCCTTAGTGAAGGTGAGACTCTCTAGTTCCTCTTAGTGAAGTTGAGGCCCCTTTTTATAGAATAAGGGTTTCCTCCCTTCTTACATAAATCATGGGCTTAGGGATGAGGCCCAAAGACAAGTCCCAATATATGGTACCAACAAGAGTCCCCCAAGTCTTCAGTCAAGAAAGTCTTTTGGCTGGAGACTTCAAATCCAATCCATGTACGGGGCAAAGTGACTAGATGTCTTGAACCAATATTCAACACAAGGCAATGCTTAACATAAAGCAATACTCAGTTAGAGGTATCACACGTTGAGAGACTACTCGGCTGGAGGCGATGCTCGTTGCGAGGCTGCTCAACTAGAGGCTATGCTCCCGACGAGGCGGTTACTCGGCTGGAGGCGATGCTCTTTGCGAGGCTGCTCGGCTAGAGGCTATGTTCGCTGCGAGGCGGCTCGGCTCGTGGTGTTCCTCATTGCAAGTATGTACTTTATGTCAGCGTGTACTCAATATGAGTTGATTCTCGACATGATTTGGGTTCGCTTGTCAAGTTCGCATATTGGGTTCTTTTAATCAGCAACAATGTTGATCAATGGATCTAGTTGCTCAATAATTCCTGACAATAAATGACAGTATAAGTATGACCGTATAATGAATAAATCAAATTGACAAAGTTTGTCAAGGCAAAATATTGTACTATGTGTCTTCTATAAATAAATAATTTATTCAGTTGTGTGGTAAATCACATGTTGTAGAAGTGACATAGTTTAATGGCAATCACAATACTCTAGGCCAATAAATATTGTATAACAAAGTTTTACCCTACCACTTTAAATAATGAAGTCATGAATGATTAAAGATGCAATAATAAAATATTAATTAATAAAATAATTATAAGGAAGATTGCAGACAAGCGTTTGTAAAGCATATGCACATTGTAAAGCAATTTCAAACCGGGAATGCACTACATAGGTGTGATAGAAATGATGTGACCTCATTATGCATACTGTAAAGTAAGTGCTGTCACTTTCCAGTAATGATGTGATGATGTGGTTTCCAGTAATAGGACCACCACAAAATGATAATGAAATATTAAATAGTAAAATAATTAATGAATTTGGAGAACATTTATCTCCTTTATTGCTTTTCCTGTGACTTTTTCAGAAAATGGGCAGGGAACATGCATTCCCCTTCATGATTCCCCTTCATGATGAAAGTTTTATCTTTCTCAGAAGTTGGCGGGCATCTTCTGACGGCTTGGTGCTGCAGAGAGCACTGAGCTTTCTGGAAAGCAAGTTTCCAAGCAGTTTCATCGTAGGCATGAACATGTAGAACACAGATCTGGTCAGGGAGAGCTTCTTTGCTAGGAAGAGACTAGATGTCACGGCCGGATTTACGTGATCATCGAAACCCAAATCAGAGGTGGTGGAGATGGGGCCACGGCTACCATCGGAGGAAGCCCTAAAGGAAGCGGAGGCGGAAGGAGAAGGCTTAGAAAGCCTACAATCGGTGGAGGCTTTTGGGGCTAAAACCACAGGGGAATCTCCAGGCTTCATGACGAGAAAATCATGGAAGATGGCGTGCTTCCTCCGCTGCTGCTCCTCTAGCTTCTGCTTTTGCGGCTGCTGCTTTTGCTGTTGGCTGCTGAGAGTTGTGGCATTGCTGTTGGGGATGCCTTGCCCGCAACCATAGCATTAGACGTCATGGAGGTCTGTATGCTACACTCATAATAAATAACACCTAGAAGAAAGAGAGGGGGAGGAGAAGCCCCAAATGGCGGAGGGCCATTATTCTCTGCATGCGACCTGAATCCTCAATCCAGTACGGAAGAGTCCAAAATCCAGCGAATAATGCAGAGGAAGACGGAGACGACCACTCCTCTGTATCTGCGTACGTGCGTTTATCGCTCTGTGCTATTTGTAATTGTATGTTGAAAGCAAGGAGAGAGAAAGAGAGAGAAATGTGGTAATGAGTATAGAGAGTGGGTTTTCGAAAGGAATAAGCAACAAACAGCAATGGGGAAGGTTTGTCCTGGTTCACGCGCTTGGCGGCCTGGAGGGCGACCACCAGATCAGACACCCATGATTCTGTTGGATCGGAATTCGTGGAAGAAGTCGACGCATCCAACGGTCCAAATTCATTGTCTTTAAACACCCCTATCTCTTCGAACAAATGCATTAGCAAGGCGATTCGCCGGACCAGATCAGTGCAGTCATTCTTAAACATGCTGGTAACATCGCCGCCGAACTTCCTTGCACCAACGACGTCGTTTAGTAATTGCAGTAACTTCAATGTACGGTCGATGCCGCCGGCTATTGCTCCAGGCATTGGGTTCTTCTGTTTTCCATTTGTCTATGGGATTCTTTGCGGGAAAGCGAAGGAAAGTTCGGGGTGTGGTTCATAAGGAACACAACCCGCACCGTGCAGTTAGAGACTATCGCGACGGGTGGCGCGTACATGTGTGAGGGATTGGCTGTTGGGTTTGGAAGTGACACGTTTGGAGGTTCCGGATGTGTCTTGGGTGTCTTTGTGGCGAATGAAAGTTGATGTTTGGTGACGGGTGTTGTGGAGGTTCTTGGGTTTCTGTAGATTCACGGTGGAGTGTGGTGAGGTGAAAAAATGAAAGAGAACCGACATAGCTGTTCGTGTTGTTTTCCACAGACGGCGCCAAATGTTGATGCACAAAATCCGGAGAATCTTGGACCAACGTAAATCCGACCGTGAATCACACAAACGCATAAGAACACAAAGATGTATCGTGGTTCTGGTTGTTTAATTAGATGGTGATGGTCGAATTACCGGAAACGAAGCCACTAAGTTCTTCGCCATGTCGAGGCTTTCTCGTGAAGAACTCAAGCAGGTTTTTCATTCATTTGTGATAGCAGCCTAATAAGCTTCTTTGTTTTAGGGATTGTTTATGTATAAATCACTTCTGCTCATAAGTGCTTTTAGTAAAAATACTGTGAAAATTTTGTCAACTACTTATTTGAAAGCACGTTACACTTGCTCAGAAGCACTTCTAAATTTTGTGCCAGTCATTGTCAAAAGTGATTTTAGTTGTGAGAAAATGCTTTTATCTTTTCCGTAAGTAGTACTAAAACTATAATATTCGACTAGGAAAGTACGATTCTATGGTTTTACCCTTTGGTCTATATGTGTTGGAAGTTAATTTGATTGTATTTGGGATTAGGGCATATGATTGTTTGGAACTCACTTTTTGTTTTCTCATTTATCATTCAAGGTTTGGGCGATTGCTGACACGAAACGACAGGGATTTGTAGGTTTTTCGGAGTTCGTTACTGCAATGCAGGTTGTGCATGATTTTTGGGATATATTTCCTTATTAGTGTATGTTGTATTAGGCTATTGAAAATTGCCATAGAATCTTTCCCTCATTTGTGGTTGAATTTGATAGATGATTTCTTTAGCACAAGACCATGAATCAACCCCCGACATCCTCAAAACTACAGGCAAGAAAGTTTGTTTAATATCGTATTTCCTGTTTTTGTAAATGTGGAAGAATCCAACATATACATTTTATCTATGTCTCATTCGATTTGTTCCTCAAGTTCTTCATGTTCAATTGCAGTTGATTGGGAAAACAATAAACCTCCAGTTATAGAAGGTTTGGATGATTTGGTAGCTGTGAGTATCTTCCTTTTCCCTCCCTTTTGACTTTATAACATACATTGTGACTTTCACTTATTATTTTCTCGATTCTGTACTAACAGAAAACCAAGAGTTTAACAACATATGGAGTTGAAGTAAATGGTTAGAAAATCCATCCAACTTTTTAAGGAATATACTTGTTATAATCTTGTACTGAAGTCTTCGTTGGAAATGACCATCAGTTCAGCGGTTTGGTTCAAAATCAGCAAAGAAAGTAAGATCAATGTCCATTGTGCCATTGACTACTGCTGTATTTTTATACTTTTCGTTCGTTTTTTCATGAGTTAAACAATCTCAGTTTCTTTACTTATTCGATTGAAACATTTTATCTTTTTTGTCACCTATAGATCAACTTGTTTTTACATATTAATGGAGGGATGTCTCCTCTTTCCTTGTTGCCTGACTATTTAAAACATTTTTCTTCAGCTCCCTCTTAATGCTGTGACATCTATTGTTGATGGCTTGAAGAGAATGTACAATGAGAAACTAAAGCCCTTGGAACTTGCATATCGTTTCAACGATTTTGCATCTCCATTGTTAGTGAGTGGATTTCTATATGTTTGGATGTATATCCTTCAAAGTGTGTCGGGGAATCAAATATCCTTTTGCTCTTCTTTGCACTGTTTCGTTCAGATACTACATTTGCTAAACCTATGGCTGATTTATTTCTTTGCAGACTGATAGTGATTTTGATTCTAAACCCATGGTCATGCTTTTGGGTCAGTATTCAACTGGGAAAACAACATTTATTAAACATTTGTTACGATGCAACTATCCAGGTTGGTTAAGTTATCGCTGAAATTATTAATTGACAACCTCGGCGTTGAAGGATTTAACATTCGCTTGTTGGAACAGGAGCTCACATTGGACCAGAACCTACTACAGATGGATTCGTTGTAGTGATGGTATAATCGCTAATCACCTGGTTTCCTTCCAAAAAGTTTATCAAGTTTATTTCTTTGTACTTTCTGACGTTTATATTGTATGTTAAATGTTTTTGGTAATTCTAATTGTTGATCACAACACATGGGATGCACTTATTCTTAATCATTGAAACCACATTTAGCCAAAGGATTATGTCATTAGGTTAAAAATTAAGTACCCAAAAAAGTGAGACTGTCCTTGGAACTGGCCATTATATGAACCTTCCTGCTTCCTCTTCTCCAAGTCTGTCTCAACCATTTGAATGAGCAGGCAACCTAGTGGTAAAAATAAAGATTAGCATGCATGCTGTATTGATGTGCCCAGAAAATCCCCGGACAGATTTAAGTCAAATTGGAAAATGAAAAATATACCTGAACATTTCCATGAGGATCTCTTTCAAGCATCAACTGCTCTTGGGATTGCTTCAGGTAGAAAATCAAAAAGCTCTAGAGATTGGCTTGTAAGTTTCTTTTTCCACAGCCCATCTTCATCTATAACTTCATGGGCCAGAATTTCATTCAATTCAGCAATAAGCTGCTGCACCTGCAAACGGAAAGGTTAAAAACATTAATGTTAGTCAATGCAGTTATTTGAGTGTGCATCTATGTGTGAAACAGTAGAACACTTGCTTTCCAAGTAAACAAAGGAATATGAAGAAAGAAGGGTTTAAAGTTGTTATATTAAGGATCAAGGATAATACCTCAGGAATGAAATCAATTAGACCCTCAGGGATAAGTATAACACCATAGTTATAACCCAGGTCAGCACGCTTCAAGATTACATTCACAATGTGGTCAGTGACATTTTTCAGTGTCAGCTTCTTTGCAGCAACCTGAAGAAAGATATATGTCAGATGTATTCGGCAAATGGATATCTTTTGGCTGCACCAATAGATTACTTTGCACCATATTACTTTTTAGAAAGTAAGTGTCAATCAAGTTGTGAGAGAGACACCAATGCTTATTGCGTTAATATTCCCACAACACCAATTTAATAAATAAAAAAGCAATATAAGCAATTTGAATATGAAGAACAATATAACTGACCTCTTCTCCAATAATTGTAATGTTTGGATGAGTTTGCAAAGCACATTCTAAAGTAATGTGTGAAGCCGCACGCCGCATAAGTCTTACAACTGAAGACAGATGCGCCAAATTATATTTTATACCGCAAACATAAGCTTGAAAAATTTAAGTATGTATCTAGTAGAAATTTGATTTACTAACAACGATAATATTTTCCAGTTGACCGGGCATTTGTCATCACATTGCCAATCATTTCTGCATATATCTGCATAAAGTTTTTAACAGCCTATTACAATTATGCTGAAACAGTGAATTTAGCTAAATGTATCAAATAAGGTGTCTAAATGCTCATTGAACTCCTGTGATTAGGAGGAATTTACACATGATACTTTAGATACAGGAATTAAAGGTGCTTTCATGTTTGTGATGGGAAGATGAAAATTAATTACAATACAACATGGATCTGTACAATTTGAGTTATTAATTAACATTAAAAAGCCAAAAGAAACAAAGAAAAAAAGTTATAGTCACCTTGAAGCAGTGTCCAATCCAAAACTTATGGGGACCTCTTTGCATTTCAAGTCACTGTCAATGGTTTTGGGGCAACCTATCACACGAGTTTTCAAGTTCTTCCCCCTGGTTTAACAGATACAACAACAACAACAACAACAAAGCCTTTTCCCACTAAGTGGGGTCGGCTATATGAATCCTAGAACGCCATTGCGCTCGGTTTTGTGTCATGTCCTCCGTTAGATCCAAGTACTCTAAGTCTTTTCTTAGAGTCTCTTCCAAAGTTTTCCTAGGTCTTCCTCTACCCCTTCGGCCCTGAACCTCTGTCCAGTAGTGACATCTTCGAACCGGAGCGTCAGTAGGCCTTCTTTGCACATGTCCAAATCACCGGAACCGATTTTCTCTCATCTTTCCTTCAATTTCGGCTACTCCTACTTTACCTCGGATATCCTCATTCCCAATCTTATCCTTTCTCGTGTGCCCACACATCCCACGAATCATCCTCATCTCCGCCACACCCATTTTTTGTACGTGTTGATGCTTCACCGCCCAACATTCTGTGCCATACAACATCGCTGGCCTTATTGCCGTCCTATAAAATTTTCCCTTGAGCTTCAGTGACCTATGACGGTCACACAACACGCCGGATGCACTATTACACTTCATCCATCCAGCTTGTATTTTATAGTTGAGATCTCCATCTAATTCTCCGTTCTCTTGCAAGATAGATCTTAGGTAGCGAAAGCGGTCGCTTTTTGTGATCTTCGCTAGATTGCTCCGGTCATTAGTATGGATAAGTATATAAAGGGATAGAGATAGGAAAGCGAACACAAGATGTACGTGGTTCACCCAGATTGGCTACGTCCACGGAATAGAGGAGTTCTCATTAATTGTGAAGGGTTTACACAAGTACATAGGTTCAAGCTCTCCTTTAGTGAGTACAAGTGAATGATTTAGTACAAATGACATTAGGAAATATTGTGGGAGAATGATCTCGTAATCACGAAACTTCTAAGTATCGGAGTGTGGTATCGTCTTGACGTGCCTTATCTATCTCATAGGTAGATGGGGCATCTTCTCTGGAAGTACTTTTCCTCCATCCAGGGGTGGTATCTTTAACTGGTGGAGATGCACAAGGTAATGTATCAATTTCACTTGAAGCTTACTTGTAGTTTCAGGCTTGGTCAAGCGCGATACAAACCATGTAGTAGGAGTCCCCCAAGTCGCCGAGCTAGGGGATCTGCTGAAAGAGGTGACAGACAAGGTAAGCAATCATAGCTCCGGCTGATTGTTCACAGTCTCCCTATCTTGCAGGCAGCATGAAGGATAAAGAGAAGAAAATGAGAAGAGATGATATGAGATACTTTTGCTTTTGAAGAAGTAACTTTCCACAGGCTTATTCTTGAACTGAGCTGGAGGGTTTTCTGGTTTCCTCCAGAGTATAAGGCCGACTGAAGAATTTGAGGGTCAAAACAAGTCCATCAAATCTAGAGTACGTCCAACCCTGCTGATATGGGATACTTTTGCTTTGATAGAGTAATGGATGTATCGGCATGTGTGCTGTTACGCTTGTCTCCACATGCTTCCTTGTATCCTTCTCCCTTGCCCTATCTGTTCCTCAGGCGGATGCGGTATCTTCCCTGGAAGCATAAGATGTTGAAGATGAGTACTCGAGAGCAATGTCAGGTAAGTAATCAGGTAAGGGGTTCCAGGCAGTCAGTTCCTGGCTGGAAGCTTGATTCCAAGTACTGACTGATTGCTCTCTTTCTCCTTGTCTTGCAGGTAAGAACAAGGTCAAAGGAAAAGACAGGGAAAAAGCATGATATGGGATACTCTTGCTTTTAACCCTGATGATATGAGATATTCTTGCTCTAGTATAGCTTGTTTGCAGAGGTATTATCGGGGGGAAAGAAAGCTGAATATTTCGAAAGGCTTCGTTGGGAGTGCCCTCTCAGATATGAGGAAGGGTTAAGCATTTTTGCAGGTCTGCCTGTCCGTTGGGGACGGAGGTCGACATATATAGGAGTCTCCTTAACAACAAGTAGTAATGCTATTCCTTTACCCTACTTGGTCATAGCACGGTAGTGGGAGCTGTCAGCTTCACATGTTTTAACGCTGTCAGAGCACTTTGAAAAATTGGTTTGTGGTATCTGGAAAGCTGATGTTGCGTGTGAAGATTACAGACAGCTTTATCCAAGGAGATCCGACTTTTGAAGTTGGGAAAGTGTTGCCTCTTCGGTTTTCGAACAAGCAATCCTATCGGGGATCTGGCTCTCGAGATTCGGAGAACGATGCCTCTTCGATTTTTGAGAAAGCAATCATGCTGGGGGTCTGGCTCTCGAGATTCGGAGAGCGGTGTCTCTTCGATTTTTGAGAAAGTAATCATGTTGGGAGTCTGGCTCTCGAGATTCGGAGGGCGGTGCCTCTTCGATTTTGGAGCAAGCAATCTTGTTGGGAGTGTTTTCTCGAATGTGAGTAAAGGTTGGGCATGTTTGCTAGTCTACCTTGCCACGAAGCACAAAGGTTGACACACAGGGACTTTCCAATTATCTAGCAATGGTACTGTTCCTTTACCCTCTTCGATTTTTGAGAAAGTAGTCATGTTGGGAGTCTGGCTCTCGAGATTCGGAGGACGGTGCCTCTTCGATTTTGGAGCAAGCAATCTTGTTGGGAGTGTTTTCTCGAATGTGATTAAAGGTTGGGCATGTTTGCTAGTCTACCTTGCCACGAAGCACAGAGGTTGACACACAGGGACTTTCCAATTATCCAGCAGTGGTACTGTTCCTTTACCCTTGTGGGTAATAATATGGTAGCTAGACCTTCAAAATTTATGTGTCTAAACTTTGTTAGTGTTGTTTCTTTGCTATTCTTTTACCCTTCTTGGTCAGAGCGATGTAGTGGGAGCTACAAGCTTCACGTGTTCAACTTTGGCAGAGAACTTTGGCAAAGTTATCTGTGGTACCCATGAGCTACTGTTGCGTGTGGGAAGTGGGTGATTGAACAGTAAGACTCATGTGCTTTCTACTTCACCAGAAGTCTTCGACCGAATGCCCATAATTTCCGCAAAGCTGAGTGTGCGTGTGACAGGTGCTGACAAGGCTGGAACAGTAGGTGCCTCTTCGATTTCTGAGATCGGCCCTCGTGGTCTCTGAGCAGCCCAGCTTTTGAGAAAGCACGCGCCTCTTCGGTTTCTGAGATCGGCCTTCGTGGTCTTTGCGCAGCCCAGCTTTTGAGAAAGCAAACGCCTCTTCGATTTCTGAGATCGACCCTCGTGGTATCTGAGCAGCCTTGCTTTTGAGAAAGCAAACGCCTCTTCGATTTCTGAGCAGGCGCCTCTTCGATTTCTTAAGCTCCGTCGAGTGCAGATTTTTATAGGGGCTGGCATTAAGTTCCAAAGCACACTTGAATCTCCACCAGTAGAAGCTCCATTCTTGCACTTCTAAGATCTTGATTTGTCCGACCTCTTCTCTCTTCAACAACTTTGAAAATGTCTAGCCCCTCCGACCGTCGTTTTGACTTGAACCTTGTTGAAGAGGCAGCCCCGCCTTCTCCTGACAACATATGGCGTCCATCCTTCGTCTCCCCTACTGGTCCTCTTACCGTTGGGGATTCCGTGATGAAGAATGATATGACCGCTGCGGTGGTGGCCAGGAACCTTCTCACTCCCAAAGATAACAGACTACTTTCCAAACGGTCTGATGAGTTAGATGTTAAGGATTCTCTGGCTCTCAGTGTTCAGTGTGCAGGTTCTGTGTCTAATATGGCCCAACGCCTATTTGCTCGAACCCGCCAAGTTGAATCATTGGCGGCTGAAGTGATGAGTCTCAAACAGGAGATTAGAGGGCTCAAGCATGAGAATAAACAGTTGCACCGGCTCGCACATGACTATGCTACAAACATGAAGAGGAAGCTTGACCAGATGAAGGAATCTGATGGTCAGGTTTTACTTGATCATCAGAGATTTGTGGGTTTATTCCAAAGGCATTTATTGCCTTCGTCTTCTGGGGCTATACCGCGTAATGAAGCTCCAAATGATCAACCTCTGATGCCTCCTCCTTCTAGGGTTCTGTCCAGTACTGAGGCTCCGAATGATCCCCCTCCGGTGCCTTCTCTTTCTGGGGCTCTACCGACTGCTGAGACTTCTCCTAAGCAACCTTTGTGAAGGCTCCCTCTTGTTTGTTTATTTTGACTTATGTATATGTACATATTTGTAGCTTATCGGGGATATCAATAAATAAGCTTTCCTTCATTTCAACGTATTGTGTTAAATACACCAAAGCCTTCTTCGCTAAGTTCTTTGAATTTTCTTTTGTTGAAGCTTTGTGAGTGGAGCATGTAGGTTGAGGTAGTGTTCCCTTAATTTCCTGAGTGAGGAAAACTTCTCGGTTGGAGACTTGGAAAATCCAAGTCACTGAGTGGGATCGGCTATATGAATCTTAGAACGCCATTGTACTCGGTCCTGTGTCATGTCCTTCGTTAGATCCAAGTACTCTAAGTCTTTTCTTAGAGTCTCTTCCAAAGTTTTCCTAGGTCTTCCTCTACCCTTTCGGCCCTGAACCTCTGTCCCATAGTCGCATCTTCTAATCGGAACGTCAGTAGGCCTTCTTTGCACATGTCCAAACCACCGTAACCGATTTTCTCTCATCTTTCCTTCAATTTCGGCTACTCCTACTTTACCCCGGATATCCTCATTCCTAATCTTATCCTTTCTCGTGTGCCCACACATCCAACGAAGCATCCTCATCTCCGCTACACCCATTTTGTGTACGTGTTGATGCTTCACCGCCCAACATTCTGTGCCATACAACATCGCCGGCCTTATTGCCGTCCTATAAAATTTTCCCTTGAGCTTCAGTGGCATACGGCGATCACACAACACGCCGGATGCACTCTTCCACTTCATCCATCCAGCTTGTATTCTATGGTTGAGATCTCCATCTAATTCTCCGTTCTTTTGCAAGATAGATCCTAGGTAACGAAAACGGTCGCTCTTTGGTATTTCTTGATCTCCGATCATCACCCCTAACTCGTTTTGACCTCCATTTGCACTGAACTTGCACTCCATATATTCTGTCTTTGATCGGCTTAGTCGAAGACCTTTAGATTCCAACTCTTCTCTCCAAAGGTTAAGCTTTGCATTTACCCCTTCCTGAGTTTCATCTATCAACACTATATCGTCTGCGAAAAGCATACACCAAGGAATATCATCTTGAATATGTCCTGTTAACTCATCCATTACCAACGCAAAAAGGTAAGGACTTAAGGATGAGCCTTGATGTAATCCTACAGTTATGGGAAAGCTTTCAGTTTGTCCTTCATGAGTTCTTACGGCAGTCTTTGCTCCTTCATACATATCCTTTATAACTTGGATATATGCTATTCGTACTCCTTTCTTCTCTAAAATCCTCCAAAGAATGTCTCTTGGGACCCTATCATACGCTTTCTCCAAATCTATAAAGACCATGTGTAAATCCTTTTTCCCATCTCTATATCTTTCCATCAATCTTTGTAAGAGATAGATTGCCTCCATGGTTGAGCGCCCTGGCATGAACCCGAATTGGTTGTCTGAAACCCGTGTCTCTTGCCTCAATCTATGCTCAATGACTCTCTCCCAGAGCTTCATTGTATGACTCATTAGCTTAATACCCCTATAGTTCACGCAATTTTGTACGTCGCCCTTATTCTTGTAGATAGGCACCAAAGTGCTCGTTCGCCACTCATTTGGCATCTTCTTCGTTTTCAAAATCCTATTGAAAAGGTCAGTGAGCCATGTTATACCTGTCTCTCCCAAAACTTTCCACACTTCGATTGGTATATCGTCTGGGCCTATTGCTTTTCTATGCTTCATCTTTTTCAAAGCTACAACCACTTCTTCCTTCCGGATTCGACGATAAAAAGAGTAGTTTCTACACTCTTCTGAGTTACTCAACTCCCCCAAAGAAGCACTCCTTTCATGTCCTTCATTGAAAAGATTATGAAAATAACCTCTCCATCTGTCTTTAACCGCGTTCTCTGTAGCAAGAACCTTTCCATCCTCATCCTTGATGCACCTCACTTGGTTTAGGTCCCTTGTCTTCTTTTCCCTTGCTCTAGCTAGTTTATAGATATCCAACTCTCCTTCTTTGGTATCTAGTCGTTTATACATATCGTCGTAAGCCGCTAACTTAGCTTCTCTCACAGCTTTCTTCGCCTCTTGCTTCGCCTTTCTATACCTTTCACCATTTTCATCAGTCCTATCCTTGTATAAGGCTTTACAACATTCCTTCTTAGCCTTCACCTTTTTTGTACCTCCTCATTCCACCACCAAGATTCCTTTTGGTGTGGGGCAAAGCCCTTGGACTCTCCTAATACCTCTTTTGCTACTTTTCGGATACAACTAGCCATGGAATCCCACATTTGGCTAGCTTCCCCATCTCTATCCCACACACACTGGGTGATTACTTTCTCTTTGAAAATGGCTTGTTTTTCTTCTTTTAGATTCCACCATCTAGTCCTTGGACACTTCCAAGTCTTGTTCTTTTGTCTCACTCTTTTGATATGTACATCCATCACCAACAAGCGATGTTGATTAGCCACGCTCTCTCCTGGTATAACTTTGCAATCCTTACAAGTTATACGATCCCCTTTCCTCATTAGAAGAAAATCTATTTGTGTTTTTGACGACCCACTCTTGTAGGTGATCACATGTTCTTCTCTCTTCTTAAAGAAGGTGTTGGCTAAGAAGAGATCATATGCCATTGCAAAATCCAAGATAGCTTCCCCATCCTCGTTTCTCTCCCCAAAACCATGGCCACCATGAAAACCTCCATAGTTGCCTGTCTCCCTGCCCACGTGTCCATTTAAATCTCCTCCTATAAATAACTTCTCCGTCTGAGCAATTCCTTGCACCAAGTCTCCAAGGTCTTCCCAAAATTTCTCCTTCGAACTCGTATCCAACCCTACTTGAGGTGCGTACGCACTAATCACATTGATAAGTTCTTGTCCTATTACAATCTTGATTGCCATGATTCTATCTCCTACCCTCTTGACATCTACAACATCTTGTGTCAAGGTCTTGTCCACGATGATGCCAACACCGTTTCTCGTTCTATTTGTGCCCGAATACCAAAGTTTAAACCCTGAGTTTTCTAGATCCTTTGCCTTACTACCAACCCACTTAGTTTCTTGTAGGCACATAATATTTATCCTTCTCCTCACCATAACTTCCACTACTTCCATAGACTTTCCCGTTAAGGTTCCTATATTCCACGTTCCTAAACGCATTTTGCTCTCTTGAACTCTACCCTTCTGTCCTAGCTTCTTCACCCTCCCCCGTCTAATAGGATCAAAGTACTCCTGGTTTAACAGATAAAGAAAAAAATTACAAAACAGGAGAAACAATTATATCAAAACAAAATGTAACCTACTCTCATAATTGCATCAAAAGGCACCACGTTTGGAATGGCAAGTAAAATCATTCCAAAGAACTTCGTCACAACAAACCTGAAGTTTTCAGCAAGGAGGCAGGCATTTGTGTTTGAGTCATCTCCACCGATAACAACAAGCCCATCCAAATCAAGCTTCACGGCTGTTTCTTGTGCTTGTTTAAACTATAATACATATCCATTTAAAATGGTTAGTTGGTTAGATAAACATACTTAACATGAATATCCATTTAAAATGGTTAGTTGGTTAGATAAACATACTTAACCTGAATATCTTCACAAAGGAAACAAGAGCCACCTGCTCTGGAGATTCAATCTTGTCCCTTCCACTGCAAATCATATCGAAACCACCCTGATAAGACGAAAATACAAGCAACACGTCAATTATTTTCTAGCCAAAACGAACTTACACGTAAAACAGATGCATATATGTAGCTATGTATGTGCTGTATATATTGCTTTCAAGAATTTAAACATAGACACGCACATATCCCTGTGCCAAATAATCGATCCTTACAACAATTAACTTGAGGTAAAGGCTTCACACAAGGTAAAAATTCACATTCAAAACACTCACGTGATTCTGTATGTATAAATATACACGGGGGTAAGTTAGATGTATTTGTTTTTCATGATCCCAGCAGGCCCGCCACTAAATTAATCTAACACCAAAACACCAAAACACGGATCGAATTCAACCAAAATTCGAAAAGAAAAACGAAGTTTACGAAACATATAACAAATTGATACTTAAGACCCTCACCGAAAATTCCAGAAATCACATTGTGTCCTCCGGGCGCTTGGCCTCCAGATAAAACGACACCGATCTTCAGCTTCTGCTCCGGTAGACCCGAATCGGAATCTCAGTAACCTTAACTGTTTGATCCTTTATGCTTGGGGGTGGGGGGTATCGAACTTGGGTGGGGGGTATCGAGGTGGGAGTTTCTTTGGCTCTAGTGCCACTGCACTCGGCCCCCATCCTCAGTAACCTTAACTGTTTGATCCTTTATGCTTTTCCATCCAACATTCTTTGTTACTTAATTAAGCATATAGCAAAGGTGGATGAAATCTACCAAGAAGGGATTAATAGGCTAATTTTAAATAGTTTAGAGGGTTAATTTATTAAAAAAATAGTTCAAGTAATTAATTTCAACTGGAGTAATAGTTCAATGACTCAAATGACAGTTTACCTTAAAAATAATGATGCATAACTCATACTTGTTTTTGGGTCAAGTATATAACTCATACTGTCCATTAGGCAAATGAGATATATATCGTTTTATTAATACGATGTTAGTTGAACAATGTTAGACTCTAGGACTAAGACATTTTTTTTCCTCTTTCATTATACAGTTACGTAATGGAATGATACCATAAGCGGTGTTTAAATCATCATTCAAATAATAAGGTAGGTCCAAATCCTTCTTTGAATAATCCTGGTAGTTATCTAGAAGGATTTGGTTGTCCAAATTTTGTAGGACAATTTACCCTTTTAAATTTTTCCTATTCCCTTGACATTTTTGGCTTCGCCATTGTCTGCATCTAGGTTGGAGTCTCCTCTCCGTAATTTAGATTACTAGATCAAATTCAAACGTCTTACGAATCAAAAAATATATATTATATTATTATTTGTGAGACATGTGTTGCACAGTTGGTGAAAAGAGTACAATTGGAAACTAATAAGCTAAGCAACGGTAGATGTTTGTATGGATAAAGAGCTTATAGCTAAGGAACAATAAGTTATATCCACAAATCCCATTTTACTTCTCACACTTTTCTAATTTTCAACCATCAGATCAAATAAATTGAAGAAGATCAACGGACATAAATTAGTAAGAGAAGTGTGAGAAGTAAAATGAGGTGTGTGGATAGCACACCCCAAGTTAGTAACCTTAAGTGTTCGATCCTTTATGCTTTATTATCCACCATTTTTTGTTACTCAATTAAGCATATAACAGAGGTAGATGTTTGTACAGATAAAGCAGATCCAGCTAGAAATCATTTTAAGCTTTTATTATTTCAAAGCAGATAGCAAAGACGCTGCTTGCAGACAATCTCCAGGACATGAGATGTAATTTTCTACAATGAATGAATATTATAAAACTGAATATTAATTTCTTGACAAATAAAAAAAATGCTATATATATGTATTGTAGCGAGGCATGTGTTGCACGCTTTGTGAAAAGAATCTACAGTTAATCAACTAAGCAAAGGTAGATGCTTGTATGGATAAAGCACGTACAGCTAAGAAACAGTAAGTGAACTTAACTCTTCGATCCTTTATGCTTTATTATTTAACACTCTTTGTTACTTAATTAAGAAAAGCATATAGCAGCTAGCCTATAAATCAAAGCCACAACCGCCGCATTACATTCCCCAAGCTATCTAGTACACTAGAAATGGAGCACTGGGAAACGCTAACGGATAGGCCGGTGGAGGAGGATGAGGTAGCGAGAGAGGTTAGCTTAATTCACATTGAAGAATTGAAAGATCCCTATGAATATGTCATGACGGAGAACTGGGAAGGCGTGCAGGATTTCTTCGAGAAGAATCCGGAACATCTGCTCTCTAAAATTACAATGGACGGAGGCACTGTATTCCACCTTGCGGCTTCTTGCAGCAGCAAATCACAACGCAAAAATCTCAAAATGGTTATCGATATACTCCGCAGGAATCCATCCGACGGTGACGTGAGAAGAGCTCTGACGAAGAAAAATAATGCCGGAAACAATACTCTCCATGAGGTGAGTATGACCGGCAACAAGGAAGCGGCAATGTACTTGGTGAGCATTGCTGATAAAGAGAAATGTGCACTGGAGCTGCTGGAGACTCGGAACTCTTCAGGAGAAACTTCGCTCTTCAAGGCGGCTGCTTACGGTTTCACTGACTTGGTCAAGTTTTATGTTGGCAAACTGGAGAATTATGATCGGGACAACCTTTGGAAGCACTTCCACAGAAGTGACAAAACGTCCATTCTTCATATCGCAGTCGTTGCGCAACATTTCGGTCTCTCTCTTTCTCAGAAAAAATGCACACAATTATATGCAATGCAGATTAATAACTTTTGCTCTTTTGTCTTCCACAATGCAGAGACCGCTCTTTGGTTAGTGGAGAACAACCCATATCTAGGGCCCCTAAAGAACAATAAAGGATTGACAAGCCTTCAGTTGCTAGCCCAAATGCCAACTGCCTTTGATCCACATTTTGAAAAATGCAAATGGAAGATGCTAATTTATTATTGTACGTGCCATTACCTTAATTACATGCTTACATGCTATATATACACAGGTGCAAGCATGGATTTTTATTTATTTTTAATGAAGCAGTAATCTCATACTTAATGTTGTTATATATATATGCAGGCCTTCCTGTTGGAGGAGATGTGGTCACACCAAATCAGAATATGAAGGATAAGGATGATGTGGAGAGCAATAGGAAGGATGATGTGGAGAGCAATATGAAGGATGATGTGGAGAGCAATAGGAAGGATGATGTGGAGAGCAATAGGAAGCATAAGGATAAGGATGATGTGGAGAGCAATATGAAGGATGATGTGGAGAGCAATAGGAAGGATGATGTGGAGAGCAATATGAAGGATGATGTGGAGAGCAATAGGAAGGATGATGTGGAGAGCAATAGGAAGCATAGGGATGATATGGAGAAGCATAAGGATGATATGGATGATATGGAGAAGCATAAGGATGATGTGGAGAGCAATAGGAAGGATGATGTGGAGAGCAGCATGGAGAGCAACCAGCCGCACCGCCAATCCATCTTTCGGAACAAGCTTGCAGGTAACCTAATTAATTAATCAAATAAAGTACACAGTTAGCTAGCTAAACGCTCCTTTATTCGGCATTTTTTCCAATGCTGATGAAGCTGCACGCATAAAAATGTTTTGCAGGCTTTGTGAAGGTTTACATTTCACTACGGGACTCCCTTGCTAAAAGTTTGCTTACGTTCTGGCTTTTTTTCGGTACATTTTTATCTAGATGAACACTTGTTAAAACTCTAAAAAAATCCTTATGCACTCATTTCTTATAATTTTACACAAGAAGATAAAGAGTGCATGATAATTTATTTGGAGCGCCCATGTGACCTTCCTAATTATAACACGTTAATTAATTTTACATATGTTTGATCATGTGATGAATAGAAATAGGAGGCCTGATATGGGAGGACAAGAAAAATAAAAAAGCACTAGATAAACTCATCCCACTGCTCGCCAAGTGGGACAAATCTTGGTGTACTATAGATGCTGCAGGCGAAGATAGCACTTCTATGCTGTCAGAGAAAAAAGGTTATGATAACGGAGGCGAAAAAAGAAAGGCGGCCGTATCGGATGAGACAAATGGTGATGATGGAGGTGGAAAAGAAAAGGATGCAGCCAAATCGGAAAAACTTAATAAAGATGGTGATGACGGAGGAAAAAAAGGACAGGCGGCCGCATCGGATAAGACAAATGGTGATGATGGAGGTGGAAAAAAAGAGGAATTAGCCAAATCGAAAGAGGAGGCGAGGAATTCTAGCGCATTGCTTATGGCAACTATCAATGGAATTCTACCCATTGTGAAGGAGATAGTTGGCCAGCATCCTCAGGCAATCGAGCATGTTAACTATAACATACGCAACGTTTTGCATCTGGCCATTAAGTACCGTCGGAAAGAGATCCTTAATCATATCCAAAGCTTACCACATGTGATGCCGAAGCTGAGTAAGAGGATAGACAAATATGGAAACACCATATTGCACCAGGCTGCAGATAGGAGTTACTACTCCATATCATTGTCTCAGAAATTAATAGGCCCTGCCATGCAATTGCAGGATGAGCAGCACTGGATGCTGGTAATGTTCTCTTGCTAGATTTATGTTCTTACACAAATATTTATATTACCAATTAAGTCTACTGATCTTTTAAAATACTTGTATTGTCAGGAAAATACTTATGTTACAAATTAAGTTAATTTGTTCACTTGGTGAAAGACTTATGTTATCAGACAACACTATTAATGTGTGGACGTGTGCATGTGTCAGCGTGTACAAGAGATGATACCGCCTCATTACACTCTTCACCACAACAACAAGGATCAGACAGCGGAGGAGCTGTTCAACCAAGAGCATGACAAACTTCTGGAGGAAGCACAAAAATGGGTAAAAGAAACGGCTCAGTCATGCTCAACCGTGGCGGTGCTAGTGGCCACTGTGGTCTTTGCAGCCGCCTATGCCATTCCTGGGGGTTTTAACGACCAAAGCGGCCGTCCTATTTTCCAGGACAATCCTCTCTTTTTGCTCTTCACCTGCATGGACGTTGTGGCCATTTCCTGCTCACTATCTTCTGTGGCATTCTTTCTCTCTGTCCTCTCCTCCCCTCTCGAGTACCCACTTTTCGTTAACAGCATTCCTCGCAAGGTCATGGCAGGATTCATCTTGCTCTTCTTGTCCATGGCAACCACCATGCTCGCCTTTGCTGCCACCATTTTGCTCGTGATTCGCGTCAAGAAGAAATGGACCATGTCTATACTTTACCCTATTGCCTTTTTCCCCGTCCCTCTATTCGCCTTGCTTCAGTTTCCTATGTATCAATCCTTCATGGTCATGCTTAAGACAATTAATGCTTGGGTTTTCAAGGTTTTCAAACCGTTATTGGCCTTTCTCCGCTTTCATGGCTCTAGGCGGATCAAATAACCTAAACTTTTCGTCACAACACAATATGTGGTGCACATTCACAATCTTGCAATTTAAGTATTTATTTGTTGTTATCATTTGAATATTTCGGATTTTTCTTGTTTTCTCCCCTATTTTCACAATGTTATTATGTCTTCATTCACAAGTATGGGTAATAAGTGAAAAATAAAGGCTTGTCACAAATTGTATGCCAAAGATTATCTCTTGCATGCTTGTATTGGTTTGTAATCATCATTTGTGTTTATATGTCATCCTTAAGTGTAGTGGTGGATTGCTTTAGTGGATTGAATTTTTTCTTCAACTTAAGTTCAAATCCTGCCCTATGCTCTTTGTGTAAATTAAAGTAATAATATCACTTGTAATAAAATGAAGAAATAGAAAATAAATCATGTTTAAGCGTAACCAAGTTGATTAGATTAATCTGCTTCTCTTCTACACCTCGCATCCTCCTTAGTGACTTAGAAGGAGAAAAATACTTTTCTTAGTAGAAAAGGAGAAAAATATTTACAATAATGAGTGCATAGTTGCTCGCCCAATAAATTGAGGTTGATGCTCACCCTTCATTGATTATCGTTAGAATAATTGATTAATTGATTTAAGCTGCGAATCTCAAGTTTAAACTAGTTTAATGATAATCAATGAAGGCAGAGGTGAGTGAAAAGACAAGGTGAGGCGTGGCCTGGGATAGGCCTGCAGGGTGGCATAGTATATATTAATTAAGCAGCATAGTGTACATCATTCACACTCAAAACACTCACCTGATTTCTGTGTGGATAAATATACTCGGGGGTAAGTTCGATGTATTTGTTTTTCATGATCCCAGCAGGCCCGCCCCTAAAACCATACATTGTGCTTCCTTTGGCGCGGTCTTGCAAGTAATCTAACACCAAAACACGGATCGAATTCAACCAAAATTCGAAAAGAAAAACAAAGTTTACGAAACATATAACAAATTGATAATTAAGACCCTCACCGAAAATTCCAGAAATCACATTGTGTCCTCCGGGCGCTTGACCTCCAGATAAAACGACACCGATCTTCAGCTTCTGCTCCGGTAGACCCGAATCGGAATCGCTTAGCGCGTGCAGATGGCTGACCGAAAACATTAGGAAACAACTTCACGATCTCCTCTGAGGAACCGAAACGAGAGACGATCAAATACGGAATAGAAAATCCCAAAACGCACATATTCTACAGCATGATCGCTAAATCTGGTCGACTAAACTTGAACTTCAAAATTTCTCCGATATCAAACGCTAGAAAAACGCATGGATCCTAGCACAAAGCGGAAGAAGAAGAAGAAGCTGACCTGGATTGCCGGCGGCGGAGCTAGCTGGACCATCGACGACCTTGAAGGGATTTCTGAGCACGGAAGGGAGAGGAAGTGCATGGTCGATACGACTGACCTGGACCTCGCTGTAGACGGAGGCGAATCGGCCGGTGACAGGTGCCGGAACTGACTCAACACCGGCAGCACCGCCGTTAGCAACCAGTGATGGTGGAGCCATTAAAAACTAACACGCACAGACAGTGTCTCCGATATCTTCGAGTTTTTAGGTGCGACTGCGAACGGAGCGTGAAATCTATCGAATCGCGTTTGACTCCCGACAGTGAGCGTGTGGGTGTTTAAACGAGGAGTTGAGAAGGGTGGGAACGTCATTTCAGGTCATTGGACTCTCCGCCGCAGAGCGGAATGTTAGGCCATCTCCAACCGAGGGCTGGCTAGATGGTTCGTTTTAGCTCTCTGACCCTTCAAAATTCTCTAAGATATTAATATTTTAATGAATAGTACATGACCATATTTGTCTCCGTCTCCAACCGAGGGACAAAGGGCCAGAGGGCTCATTTTAGTCCTATCACAAAAAACCGTCTCCAATCGAGGGTCATAGGGCCAAACATAATTTATTATTTAAATTTAAAAACTACAACAACTTAAATTTAAAAACAACAACAACCTAAATTAAAAAAACTACAACTTATATTTAAAAACTAGAACTTAAATTTAAAACGATAAATTAAATTTAAAAACTACAAATTAATGGTGTAGGAATGGTTAATGAATAGTTTAAGTATTTATAGGAAAAAAAAATAGAATTTTAAGAATTTAAAACAAAAAAAAATTGGCCCAAAAAACCAAAAAAAAAAAGAAGAATCCAACGGCTAGCTGACTAGCCGTTGCATTTGAATTTGAATTTAAGCATTCCTGTTGGTTATAACCGACAAGAATACATTTGTATTATTTAGTATAAATGTATTTATGTCGGTTATAACCGATAGGAATAACAAAACAATAAAAAAAAATGACCAACCCTCTCCGATTCCGTGGGGTCCTCCCAGATTCCAAAGCCCTCTGGCCTAGACCCTCGGTTGGAGACTGTTTTCGGGCTATTTTTGGCCCTCTGATCCTTTGGACCCTTCAGTTAGAGATGGCCTTAGGTGGCCCATTGGATGCAAGGGTGTTTCTGGAATTGGACGGACGAGATTTGGCGATGAGGTGGTGTATGGTCTGTTATGGTGGTCTAGACGGCAGCGGATGTTGGTGGAAGGGTTTTGCGTAGGTAGACACCTAACCTGGTGGGCGCCAGAAATCTAGACGCGATTTGGCATATTCCGGAATCCCGGATCTTTCGTTTGCGTTCGAAACAAGGTTGTTTGTTTGGTGACAAGATTTGATTGGCAATTGGGTATCAAGCTATTAGGCCCAATTGTTTGGGCCAACATTTGAGTTTCCAAATTATAGGCCCAATTCAAAACCCAAAATTAGTGGTTCGAGTCATAATTTTGTGTTCCCTCAATACAAGTAAACCTGACAATTCCTGACACGACCTGATAACCTGACACGACACGACATGAAATTAACAGGTGTTCGGGTCGACACGATAACGAATCGGGTTGTTATCGGGTAACCCAATAAGCATCTGTTAAGATAATGGGTTAGTTCGGGTATACACGTGGATAACACGATACACGATAAGCATAATATTAATTTTATAAATTTATAACCCTAAAAAAATACTATAATAATTATATATATATATATATATTAATTTAACAATTGTATACCCATAAAAACTATAATAATTATATATATATATATATATATATATTAAATTAACTATAATAATTATAATAATTATATATACTATAATAATTGGACTTGGATCCTCTCCTGAGCTAATGGAGAGGATCCTCCTGACCACTAATCATGGACCGTTGGATTTTTATCCAACGGCTACAAACAGGGGGGTCCCTTTAAAGTTATAATAATTATAGCCGTTGGATAAAAATCCAACGACCCATGATTAGTGGTCAGGAGGATCCTCTCCATTAGCTCAGGAGAAGATCCAAATCCATAATAATTATACCCCCAAAATATTAACTATAATAATTATATATATATATATATATTAAATTTTAAATTAAATTTTATACCCCTAAAAACTATAATAATTAATATGCATCCGCCCTTTGAAGAAAAAGGGAGGGAAAAAGTTTTCCAAAAAAAAAAAGGGAGGGAAAAAAGAAAATTATAAGAAAAGGAAACAAAAAAAAGAGGTAAAGATGGGTGTAGTGGTATTTTGCTTGCTACTAGTATGGTGGGTTTTTCCACCGTGGTCTCTCAAGTGTGCACTGGTTAGGATAAGATCCGACAACTGTGTTATTGACACGCGTACGTCATTTACCTCCCTCTCTCTTTTTTTCTTGAGAAATTTTTCATTGTAACGGGAACACAAATAGTACACCATGTGTTTTAACAAAAGTGGTGAGAAATTTCATTTTTTAAGTTATTAACTTTTTATCACAAATGACACGTGATGTACTACTCCATGTACCGGTCAATTATATGTACAAAATAAATAGATTTAAATCTACTTAATAAATATAAAATATATATATATATATATATATAGTTATAGTTATAGTTATATACCATTGAACTAGATGGGATACGAATTATACGAAACTAATTTCAACGATCCAACTGTCAAACTTGTTTGTATATGCTTCGATATTGCATTAGCAAAAAATCGCAAAAAACAAACATTCAGAGATCCAGTAACGGGACAAAACATTTCGACAATTATAAATGAAAATCACGATTTAACGATTATTTTAACTCCGATTTTGATGATTTTTTACAGCTACACTCCTTGACCCTATATGAATACAATGAATGAATTCGATCTTCAATTTAAAATATTTACACTAGTGGGTACCACAAAATATTATGTTATACTTAATGAAAGTATAAATAAACTCTAAGTGTTAGTGAATCTATCGTTTTGATGGGATACGATTCCTACGAAACTAATTTCAACAATCCAAACCGTCAAACTTGTTTGTATATGCTTCGAGATCGCATACGCTAAAAATCGTAAAAAACAAACATTCAGAGATCAAGTAACGGGACAAAACTTTTCGACGGTTATAAACGAAAAATCACGATTTAACGGTTATGTTAACTCCGATTTTGATGATTTTTTACAGCTACACTCCTTGATCCTATATGAATACAATGAATGAATTCGATCTTCAATTTATAATATTTACACTAGTGGATACCATAAAATCTTATGTTATACTTAATGAAAGTATAAATAAACTCCCCGTGTTAGTGAATCTATCGTTTTGATGAGATACGCATCCTACGAAATTAATTTCAACGATCCAAACCGTCAAACTTGTTTGTATATGCTTTGATATCACATACGCCAAAAAACGCAAAAAACAAACATTCAGATATCAAGTAACGAGACAAAACTTTTCGACGGTTATAAACGAAAAATCATGATTTAACGGTTATTTTAACTCCGATTTTGATGATTTTTTACAATGACACTCCTTGACCCTATATGAATACAATGAATGAACTCGATCTTCAATTTAAAATATTTACACTAATGGATACCACAAAATCTTATGTTATATGAAAAGTGTTAGTGAATTTATATATTAAATTAAATTTAAAAAATTGGTGACCATTGGATTGACTGAGATTTAATCTCAGCTGTCCATTAGGCATTAGGTTGGACTTTGGATCCTCTTCTCTTCTCAGACAAACTTCTCGAATCTCTGCCACTCAGCTTTGCATCTCCTTCGCCTTCGCAAGTCGCAATCTTCCTCCTCATCCTCTTCCATGTAGCGGCCCTTTCTGTGAACTTCAGCTCTGCATCTCCGTTCAAGGTTTGATTTGTATTTTGTAGTGCCTGATTGTGATTGTGTGTAACAGCTGTAGCCTCTCGGCCTCACTCTGTGAACTTCGCAACCTTCTTCCTCACCCTCTTTCAAGCATGAATGTCCTTAGATTTATTGTATGTTAGGGGATATTGTCACGCCCCGATCCCGACATACGTCCAGGATCGACACGTGACGTCACCAAATACTCATATATCTCACACACCCTGTCTCCGAGACATGGCAAATCACAATTCGAGAATCAAATTGCAAAATAATTTTCGTTTACTTTATGGCTGCATCCAACCTCCTCATTAGACTGCCTACGTACCCTCAATAAGGATCAAGCCATTCGTAGTTCACTAATCACAAAATCAGATGTTTATTCCATTAAGTTTAAGCAAAAAAACATAGCATTCCTCAATCATTTATTATAACTTGACAACATGTAATTCTTGGACTCAGGCTACATAATCAATTCCCATGAAAAACATGATTTCTCTCCCATCCAACATATAAATCATTATGTCTCATCATGATATCGCAATTCATAACACACATCATATTTAAGAGCTAACGAAACACAAAACCATTCTCTAGCCTCATTAATTAATTAATTTGATCAAAGTAATAACAATCATTCCCATATCTTCTAAATTGATACTTTATGAAATTATAATCGAATCATAGAAAATCTCAAAAGAGTCACTCAGTTGTCCAACATCTTTTCTAACTCAATTCACAAGATTCTCGAAACCATTGACACAAATATATATATATAGAACTAAGGCTAGAGTGACACAGTTAGGCCAAGCCTACTTCTCCAAATAATGGGATTTTAGGCTATTCCACGAAATTCAACAACCTCGGGTTCCGGACCACTCAACGAAACCAAACCAAATATGATCGCCTATAAAATGTACCAAGTACAACCAATCATCATCACCTTTAAAATGCGTATGGTCCCCCATCGTGGATATACCAAGCAGAACCATAGGCATAATCTCATTGTGCAGGCAGTGATCACCTATCACGGATATACCAAGCATGATCACCCCTGAATACATATGGTCCCCCATCGCGGATATACCAAGCAGGACCACATCCTAGCTCTAGGTAGTGACCACCCATCGCGGATAAACCAAGCAGGGTCAAGATAACCAAGTAGGTAGTGACCCCCCAACGTAGATTAACCAAGCAGAGTCACACCTACAAAATTGTTAGGCAGTGATCACCCAATGGGGATTAACCAAGCATGATCACCCCTAAGTATAAATGGCCATAAGGATCGCCCAACGTAGATTAACCAAGCATGATCCATAAATAGTATGGTCCCCCCAACGCGGATTAACCAAGCAGGACCATCCATGTACCACGGCTACATGGTGCAGTTAGATCAACACACAAACCACTTACCCTTATCACATCCGTTATGATTTACATCGTAATCACTTGTACTATCAACTTCTCATGACCACTATCTTATCATACAAGCATAAAAGTTCTACATAAACTTCTCATAAGATTTTGGGTTCACATCGTCATAAAAACAATCTTACACATCATACATATCTAACCACATTTCATAAACATTTGATAAACAAATATATCTTAATATGATGCCACTAATACATATATCGAGGCACACGTCAATTTGGAATGACGCGTCATCGTGATGAGCCAACTAGCTCCATCAAGCCTCAATAACATACTAGAGGTAAGCGACACTCAAGAGTAGAGCACGTTGATTAGAACGTCAACTGTCGATAAGGTACGTCCATTAAGGTCAACCACCTAAGGTTATTCAATCCAGAAGATCCGCACATCGGATTTCCGATCTGTAAGTTCTCAAAGGTCCAACAACTGATAATTAGGGTGTTCACAAAATTGTACGACGAACCAACGATCGGATTGTCATCAATCACACAAACAAGTGGCGGTCCAATTTGATCCCCACACCAAACAATTGAATTTCGGGAAACCGAGCCAGACATAGATTTATAGGGTCACTAGAAGGTATTTGGTACTTAGACAATACTCGTGGACGGTCCCACGCACCGCCACACGCGGGGTAGTCAAGGTGGAGGGTTTAGTAACCCTGAATTTTCAACATTAACTAAATGAGCTCAAATTTATGTGGTAACTAGAGTTCAACAAGGGAAACATTTTTCACAACTAGTCCAACAACAAATTCTAACCGGAAACTGCCCAAATTCACTGGGAAAACCGGATTTCTAGGGTTCTACACACCCAACTATAAAATGAATACGAAATCACAAACTAAGCATACCAACTTAAAGATTATGAAGAGTAGATGAAGTTTCATACGTCACTCGAAGGAAATGGTTGCCGGAATCATCGGAAATATGATAAAACCGCCGAAAAAGTCGTGGACTTTGTGGCTTCAAACTGCAAATATGGAAAAGAAACTGGGAAATCTAATACAACAGAGATGTAGGGCTCGTCAAGAGCTTTCCATGGACACTAAGATCACCCAAAACGGAGCTCGGATGAAGGAGATACAAGTGATTCAAGTTTGTGGGTTAATGAGTCGAAAACGTCCCAAAAAGGGGTCAAAATCAGACCCCCTCCTTCTTTTCCCCCTTTTTTTTTCTTCCCTTTTTCAGAAACCTTCGCCCCCCCCCCCCCCCCCCCCGGGGCTTTTAATTTGATTGGTCAATCTCCTTCTAGCTAATTGGTCCTCTTATTTTTGCTTAAATCTGATTAAGCTTCTTCTTTGTGGAAGTTTAATCGATTTAAAATCTATAGTTTAGTAAAACAACTTCAAATGTCCGTAATTATACCGTTATAATCCGGACTCGCAAACAGCTTTCGCATATACGTTCACGGTTTTGAGATCTATTCGAAAATGCTACGTGTGACCTCGAAAGGTCAACGAGTAAATAATAATTTTCCAAACTTCACTATTCATAGCTAGTTTAATTGAAATCCAAATTCAAATAAATTAATATACATTCTCGAAAAATAATATAAAATCTCAATAATACAAATACGTAGATTATAACAGTGAAATCCAGGAACGAGATTTCACAGATATGCTGCAGCAGCTTCCATTAATCCATTTAACTTAATTAAAATTAACAATTTAACACCAACCCATTTCTTCTTCGTATCAAAAAATGACATGGGAATCATCGTCGTACTATGAACTCACCTCCATTGCCATGGCTGACTCGCTTCCCAGCTCGGTTTTTCTGATAAGCTTCCAAAAAAAAAAAAAAAAAAAACTGTTTATTATGGGGTGTAGGATTGTCGTTTTAATATTATATATGTGCATAACTCTTGTAGTCATTATTATAAAGATTAATACAATGACGCCTCAGATTTATTGTGGTGAATTTATATTGAATTGAACAAATATTACATAAATTTCTCTTATTGTAGTCACTTTCCTGCTACTATAAAATGAACAAATATTACATGAATTTCTCTTATTGCAGCACATATGCATGAATCAAAGTAGTTAAATGATTACAATTTAGCATGGGGGATTAGGTAGCTAGATTTAACCTGCACCAAGAGCATGTGTATATAATAAATCAACGATGTTAGGTCAAGAAGCACCGGATCACACAAATTAATTAATTAGTAGTTTAATTATATGGATATGTGAAATTGAAGTTGAAATGGATATGGTATGAAGTTGAAATTGAAGGCAATAGATCAAGCCAAAGTTCCAATACAATTTCTCCATGATGATTGATGAAAATTGAGGATTTTGTAAAATGAATAACATGCAAACTTTGAGTTCCATTGACAGGGTTTAAACTTTTGAGAAAGCCTTCACAACTTTGAAAACAAAAACTCTTTCATTTTGCATATCCTTGCACATTTAATATTTTCTAATAGACTAATAGTGTATGGATGTATTTTTTTAGGCTCTTATTTTTTAGTGTAGATGTAGTACTTAAACGACAAATGTATTTTAATGTTTTGAAGTAATATTTATGTGGCAATGTGTGGTATGTGCAAATTTAAGAAGATTTTTTTTTCTTAACGGGTCATAACGGGTCGGGTTACTTTACTCGTTGGGTAAAGTGACCCGACCTGTTAATGACTCGTTAAGATAACAGGTGTGACACGACACGACCTGTTAAGATAACAGGTGTTACACGAAAACGACACGAACACGACAGACACGACCCGTTTGCCAGGCTTAAATACAAGCGCGCTAAATGAGAATCGAGCTAGTTTTCTACATCCCTTGTGAATAAGGCATTTCTTTCATCTTACTGTGTCTCGGATTGAAATATTATCCCCACTATTCAGTGTAAAGTAAAAAATTGTTTGTAATCAGAACTAGATGGTTTTTCAAGTGGAGTTGAATTCGCTCTCCTCCTAATTCTCCTTCCTCTCATCTCCTTCTATTTGAACGGTCTAGAAGTTCATACGAAGAAAAACAAACAAAATTTAGAAAAATCGAACGAATTAACAAGTTAAACTACGAGCCCCTTCATCGAGTTAGCGACTTTAGCTACATGATGAAGAAAAGCAATAGTTAAAGCTTTGTGTGCAGAGAAAAACACTATTAATCTATTAAGCACAAAGCTCTTTATTTGTTTGACGACTTAAGCCAACATATCACTTTAATCTCAGGCTGCTATGCTTTTCTTTTTGCTTTATTAGTTACTAATGATGATTATCGCAACGCCATCGACTCGTTTTAACAACTTGATTGCCAGTAAATGATGTTTTTCTACATATGGATTAAAGATGATCATCCATATGAATCCAAACAATGTGTTAACGAAGTAATTTAATATAATTTCGTCTGCGTGATTGGATAGGGCAACATGAAGAACTGAACAAGTCATTAATTTAGATGAATGGAATCTCTCCACTTCCTCTTGTCATCTAAAACTTAAAAAGAGACTCTAGCAAAAGCACTTTTTTGTACCTAAACCATATAAGTACTTTAATCTATTAACACTAAGATCAATATTGCAAAAGAAGAAATGAAAATTATCATAAGAAGAAGAAAAAGATAGCTTGTATTTCTCAGTAAAAGCAATCGCAATACAAGAGAGGGAAAATCCCTTTTTATACATTCTGTTTGCAATCGCTTAGCTTATCCTATGTGGAAATGTACTGGACTTGAAGATCTCATTTTTGAACTCTTTCTCGAATGAAATGAAAATCGGTTTCCAACTGTTTAATCCTGGAATGTTGAATTGGATTGAGACTTAAGGCAATAACGGACTGATTATCACAATGTAAAAGAGGGGGCTGATGTAAAACCACACCCATATCCTTCAATATCAACCGAATCCAACAAATATCAGCTGCTGCATGGGCTAAATCCTTGTATTCAGCCTCAGTAGAACTACGAGAAACCGAGTTCTACCTTTTGGATTGCCAGGAAACAGGATTATCACCAAGACAAATCACATAACCAGTAATGGATCTGCGGGTATTGACATCAGTTGCCCAGTTGGAGTCACTATAAGCTCTAACTTCTACCCCAGTACCAGGAGAAAAATTCAAACCACATTTCAGAGTACCATGAAGAAACTTGATAATTCGTTTGACCAAACTGAAATGTATATCAGTTGGAGAATTCATAAACTGACACACGGTATTGACAGCAAAAGCAATATCAAGCCGTGTAAAGGTCAAATATTGCAAAACGCTAACTAGACTCCTATATAAAGTAGGATCAGGTAATAATTCACCTTCATGAGTAAGAACTGACTGATGTGGCACATAAGGTGTAGAACACAGCTTCCAATTATCCATCCATGCCTTACAAATCAAATCCTTGATATACTTCTCTTGGTTTACAAAAATTCCTCCAGATGGCTTATGGTGAATTTGTAAACCTAAGAACTAAGTTAATTGCCCCATGTCCTTGAGATCAAACACAGCAGCAAGATCATCAATGACAGATTGAACATAAACATTCTTAGATCTTGTGATGATAATATCATCAACATAGAGTAAAAGAATGATCACCTATGTCTGGATTGTCTTGACAAACAAGCCAAAGTCTAAAAAAGAAGCCTTGAATCCAAGCACAGCCAAATAACTTGTAAACTTGTAATTCCAAGCCCGTGGTGCTTGTTTAAGACCATACAATGACTTGACAAGTTTACAAACATGCTTAGGATATTGAAAACTCATAAATCCTTGAGGTTGCTTCATATATACCTCATCATGTAATTTGCCATGCAGAAATGCATTCTTAACATCAAATTGTCGAAGAGACCACTTGTTCGTAGCTGCCAAAGCTAAAATAACACGAACAGTGGTATGGCGTACTACGAGACTAAATGTCTCTGTGTAATCCAACTTTTTTTCTTGACTGAAACCCTATGCAACCAACCTAGCTTTATGTCTAGAGATAGAATGTCACGCCCCGATCCCGAGATACTCCCGAAATTGACACATGACGTCATCGAGTATCCGTATATCTAACATACCCCGCTTCCGGGATACGTTCAAAACACAACTCAAGATCCAAATACGTAATAATTTTTTGTATACTTTATGGATGCATCTAACCTCCTTGTTAGACTGTCTACGTACCCTAAATACGGATCAAGCCATTCGTAGTTTGTTATTCACTACACTCGAATATACATCACATAAATTACTGTGTCTCAACAATGTACCACAATGCATATCACGCAATATTTTAAAGAACGAACAACGAAGCACAATCATATTCTCTAGCCATATCGATCAACAAGTCTAATCATAATGCCAACATCATTCCATAACCACATCATTAATGACACATACAATACACCAAAATGCAAGGCTAGAGCGACACAGTTCGGCCGAAGTCTACATCTCTGAAAAATAGGATTTCAGACCACTCAACGAAATCCAACAACATCAAGTTCCGAACCACTTAACGGAACCAAAATACTAAACGGGATTCCGGACCACTCAACGGAATCCAAACTAGGATACAATTTCGGAACACTCAACGGAATCACGAAGTAGAAGGGATTCTAGACCTCTCAACGGAATCCGAGTGGATACGATTCTGGACCATTCAACAGAATCATGGAGTACAATGGATATCGAACCACTCAATGAAATCCAAGTTGGATACGATTCCGGACTACTTAACGAAATTGCGGATCACGAGGGATTCCGAACCACTCAACGGAATCCAAACGGAGCAGGGAACCATACCACTCAACGGAACCCCAACGGAAACCCAGTTATGAATAACTTAACGGAACCAAGCGGAGGGCCAACGAACATAACAACAGCTCAAAGAAACAAAACATGAATCAAAGTACTCAATTTACAAGGCTCAACAAAATGAAGCAAAGCACAAGTGCTAATTTTAGAACGGTTATCGAAGCAAGAAATGAAACAATGAAATGGAATATGAAACAAGTTTCGAAGCAACAAACCCCATGACTATAGGTTATCAGTCCACTATTAGCCTTCACATTTCATCACACCAAATCAATTATGCAATTCAAACCACATTTCAAATATGCAGTTCAATCACATTTCACAAATATCATCAGTGCACAAGTCATGTCACGTTTAATAAACATAGGTCTATGGCTAAATATATATTAATCACATAACATTCGAAATCACATTTATAAAACAATCATAATCACAATTGATATTAATATAAGAAATTAAGGTAATAGCTATATCACATATATTCAAGTCACTCTCTAACCAATGTAGACCCAATAGACTTCACTTTGTCTCCCATAGTACTAATTTTAGTATTTAGAACGTTTCAAGACATGTTGACGAAAAGTCAACTCTCGGTCAACGGTAGAGTTTGTAATCCTACATAATTTGATCTGGAAGATCCACACAACGGATTTCGGATCGTAACCTCCTGACATCCTCATTATTCTCATAGAACAACATATTAAAATCTCATCACGATCTGATGGTCGGATCTCCACCAATCACAATTTCTAGTGGTGGTCGACATTTTATTTTACAATCTTACAAATCCAATTCGGGAAGATATGTATGTCAGATTCCTGATCTATAAGTTCCTATTTTCCTCAAATATTACTTACTATTATGTATTAAAGTTTGGTGCCGATCGAACGGTCGGATCATTGATTCATATAATAATCAAGTGATGTACTTTAATCAAACTAGGTTCACAATAATAAAATCACATTATATGGATATCAAATCTGAGATCAAGATATCGATTTAGCATAAAATATAATCGGCGGCCCACTGGCAACGCGCCACCTTGACTCGCCGGAAAATTCAACTATTTCTAAAAATTACCAAATTTTACAGAAATGAAGATCTTAACAAGTAGAGCAAGTTTCATACCTGTGACCAAGGCCAGTTTGGCCGGGAGAGGCTCCAATTTCAAACCCGTCGGAAACCCTAGAAAGGGTGAGCTTCAATTCTCTTTCCTTGATGTTCCGCCACCCCTACAACTGATTGGGCTTTGTTCCAGGGATCCAAGGGAGTCTAATGGTGGTGGATATCGAAGGAATTTCATTCAAAATTGGCGTATTATCACCAAGCACCTCATGGTGCCGTCATCACCGTACACCCCAAAATAGGCCTAATCCCGTCAAATATTTGATAATCAATGAAGGAGAAGAAGTAGGATGGTGTTTGCAGGTGATGACGAGGTGTGGATCGCCGGAAAACTGATGAAAAATGGTTGGAAAATCACGCGGGTTTGATAGGGAATGCGGGTCAACCCGTTTCCCCCTTTTCTTCCTCTCATTTCCCCTCATTTCCCTCATTCTGATTGGTCCTTTCCTTCTCTCCCTATTTCCTGATTGGGCAGCGCCCACCTTCCTTTCTCTCCTTTATTTTCCATCTCCACCGACCATCTCACTTCCTTTAATTTGGGCCACACATGTGGCTTTCTAGATTTTGCTCCAAAAATCTGGAGCCTTCCAGCAAATGTTGAATTGACCATTTTGTTCTCGACTTTAAACGTTAATATCTTTTTCATTATAACTCTGTTTCACGAACAGTTTGCGCCTACGCGTTCGTGAGATTGAGCTCTATTCGAAAATATAAATTGTGACCTCGAACGGTCCACGAATTTTAAATAATTAATTTCCAAACTTCACTTTTCGTAACTCGTTTAATTAAAAACTAAATTCAAATAAATTAATATAAATTCCCGAAAAATGATATAAAACCTAAATAATACAAATACGTATATTATAACAGTAAAATCCAGGAACATGATTTCACATACAACCATCATGATTTCTCTTTAGTTTATATACCCATTTACAGCTAACAATATTTTTATTTGGAGATAAGGGAACAAAGATCCAAGTACCTTAAGCCTGCAAGGCATCATACTTGTTGCCAATGAGGAATTTGAGAAGCCACCTTGAAATTAGAAGGCTCAGAGGCATCTGTAATATCAGCAACAAAGGTAAATCCTCCAGAAAAATGAGTACAATCATGTAATTCCAAAGTTCGAACTTAAGGACAAACTGTTGCAAGTGCAGTGTAATTCTTTCTAGTGATGGTTCCAGTTTTAAGCCTTGTTTGAATACCCTGAAGAGCATCGGCTTGTACTAAAGTAGTAGATACTGAAGATGTGGAAAGTGGCAGAACAACATCCAACTGGCTGGAAGAAGGGACAGGCAACACAGAGGGAGTGGAAAGAGTAGCACTTGAACTAGACGCACTCACCTCATGGAGAGTATTGTTTCCGTACTTATTCGGAACCCTCAGAGCTTTTATCTTGTCATTGGTTGAATTGAGTTTACTGATAAGCATTTGGAGGACTATTTTAGCTTGTGATTTGCTGCTGAGAGAAGCCGCAAGGTGAAATACAGTGTCCCCTTCCACTGTCATTTTATGGAGCAGTTTTCCCCGATTCTTCTCCAAGTCTACCTTCAACCCTTCACATTCCTCATTCATGGCATATTTATAGGAATCTTTCAACTCTTCCATTTTCTTTAATCTATCCTCTCTCTCTTTCTGATCCAGCCGAGAGCTATCCTCTCTCTCTTTCTGATCCGGTTGAGAGCTATCCACTCTCTATTTCATCAGATCCGGCCGAACCGTTAGCGTTTTCCAGTACTCCATTTGTAGTGTACTAGATAGCTTGGGGCATGTAATGCGGCGGTTGTTGCTTTGATTTATAGGCTAGCCGCTACCGCTGCTGCTATATGTTTGACTTCATTAAGTAACAAAGAATATTGAATGATAAAGCATAACGGATCGAAGAGTCAAGGTTACTTGCTGTTTTTTAGCTGTACGTGCTTTATCCGTACAAGCATCTTATTTGCTTATTTTATTAGGTTTCAATAACATTAGGGAGACTAAATTTTGAAACTTAATTTTGTAAACTAAATTATGTATTTGTTGATAATTTGATTATAGATAAAGTTTAGGGGTCCAAATTTTGAAAGCAAATTAGCAAATTAAACAATGTGTCATAAATAAAAAATAGGCACATTAATAATCTAATCATTAACATTCACATCATTTGATTACAAATTTAGTTTAAAATTTTGATCTTCCTAACATTACAAAGTTTAAATAATGCTGCTGCTGCTGCTATATGCTTTACTGAATTAAGTAACAAAGAATGTTGAATAATAAAGCATAAAGGATCGAAGAGTAAAGGTTACTAGCTTCGCGGCCTGTAATGTCTGTCTATGTGGTGGTTTTCTCTTTGATTTAATATATCAAGGTTATAGGCCCGGCTAGCTGCTGCTACTGCTGCTTCTACGTACATAATATGTGCTTTGCCTTGCTTAATTAATTAACAAAGAATGTTGGAAATCATAAAGCATAAAACGATCGAATATTTAAGGGTTAATTCCCATTTTCTAGCACCCCTTTTAAATGAACAAGGATCCCCGCCGATTCCTTTCTTAGGGATCCTAGGAATTTCGTAATCGTGTCCGTTTATCGTACATCGTGCGGTCAGAAATCATTTAAATTCAAGTATAAATAGTACCTAATGAAAACTGACCACACGATGTACGATGAATGAATACGATTATGGGATCCGGCGAGGATCCTTGTTACTTTTAAATATGCTTTATCCGTTCAAGCATGTATCTTTGTAAGAATGAGGATCCGCTTTGGATCCTCTTTTTGAGGATCTCAGGGATCCTTAAATCGTGTTCGTTCATCGTATATCGTGCGGTCAGTTTTCGTCAGATACTATTCATATTTAATTTTAAATAAAAATTTTAAAATGATTTTTTACCGTACGATGTACGATAAACGAACACGATTTGAGAATCCCTAGTACCCTCACAAAGAGTATCCGGAGAGGATCCTTATTCCCTTTGCAAGCATGCAACACATGCCTCGATTTAATATATATATATATATATATATATATATATATTTTTTTTTTTATTTATTTTTTATTTATTTATTTGAGGATGTAGTATAAGGGTAATGCTAGTGAGATTAAATTTGTAAATTAAATAATGTGTCACTAATAAGAAATAAGCACACTAATCAATACTTAAGTAATCCGATCATCTTCTATGTCATTTAGTTTACAAAATTGGGTAAGAATAATGCTAGGGAGACCAAATTTTGCAAACCAAATGATGTGGTTGTTGTAGAGCCAAAAATAATCACCAGACGACACATGGATTTTTGGATAAAAATGAAAAAATTACCCTTGAGGCACATCAGATTTCATACGCGCGAACGATGGATAATCATCTCTCAATCAAGTCAAAAGTGCTCAAAAAAGGTAACAAATTCAAAATTATTTCATCCATCCTCATCTTATATTTCCTACAAGGTAATTATTCCATAACCTTTCAATACATTCCATATAAATTGAGTTAATTGGCCAATTAATGGATTAATTAGGTAAATAAATCACCCATTACACTATAAAATGAACCAAAAGGCCGGCCACTATCTCTCCCAAGAAGGCCGGCCATGCTCTATATATTAAACCTCATTTTCTCTAAAAAGCTAAGTTCTACACTCTTGCAAAACTCCCAAAAACTCTCTAAACATTTTTCTTTCTAAATTCTAACTTTGGCATCAGAGGTTTTTTAGCCAAAACCCCCCATTCATCATGGACGCGTGAGGCTCTTGGCCTTGACCTAAAGTGTTAATTATTTTGTAGGTGCAATTTTGTCCAAGAAAAAGAAGGTGGAAATTTGCATCCACAAATTGGTGCTTTCATTGAGAGTTGAAGTATACATACTCGTAGAAGACTCTCACATAAAAGGTTTTTCTCTATTTTTTCTTGTCCATTTGTATATTTTTCGTACGTTCTTATTATTAGAAATACAATGGTTAGAAATTTAGAAAATTCCACAAGTGAAAATTTCAATATTCAAGAGATGGGATCGCGGCGATCCATGAGGCTAAATGTGACAATAAGTGGAGCGACAACACCACTACGAGGCTCCACCATGGAAACAACCGCGGTGACCACCACTGTAACCACCCGCGATGAAGACCATGGCACCACCACTATGGCTCGAGCCGTTCCATCTAAGCAAGCCCAAGCTGTGTCATCCTTGGCCCACGGCCCAAGCCATGTCACTCCAAGCCCAACCCGTTGCCAAGCCGAGCCCTAGCCTCATACCCACGTGCGCCACACGTCGAGCAACCCACTACAATGGCCCAGCCTGCTCCAGTTGAGCAGCTCATTCTCGTGGCCCAGCCTGCTCCCGCCGAGCAGCCTATTCTCGTGGCCCAACCTGCTCCAGCCGAGCAACCCATTCTCGTGGCCCAGCCTGCTTCAGCCGAGTAGCCCACTTTCGTGGCCCAGCCTGCTCCAGCCAAGCAGCCTACTCTTGTGGCCCAGCCTGCTTCTACTGAGCAGCCAACTTTCGTGGCCCAAACTACTTCCGCCGCCCAATCTGCTCCCGTGGCCTTCCAAGTAGCTTAAATCGATCTAAGATTAGTTCAACCGTCCCGGCTCCAAATATTCGGACCGACGATTAAACCGGGAGCATTTTCACCATATTTTTATACGAATTTGACATTTCCCAACTCAAATCTCGCTCCCGAAATCTACCACACTTTCACTGCTGAATGAGACACATTCATTCCAAGATATTCCAACCTAAATGGAGAACAACACTTATCTCGACAAGTCATAGAGTTGACGAGCATCCTTGCACAACAAATGACCTTGGTGAACTAGCTCTTGCAGCGCACCGAGATGCAACATGCCCTAGACGAGGTGTCCCGAAATAGGACAAGGGCAGACAAAGAACCTCTTTAATAACGTCCCGGTAAGTAGCCACTCAACCAGCTACAAACCGAGTGTTCGGGCAATGTATACTCCCGATTAGCCCGCGGAGGAGCGTACACTCTCGACTAGGCATATGGACGAGCATACATTCACAGTTGGGGTCACACTCTGATAGTCAACATGAGCAACCTTATAGGCGAATGGTTCATTAACGACTAAGCCCGCAAGGAGCATCATCCACCTCACATCGGAGTAGGCAGTACGACGGACGGAAAGAATCAGTCACTCAATCCGGCTCAAGTTCAACTCTGTCTGCGAAGAACTCGCTCGCTTGCTAGGAACGCACCACACGCACCGCATCTGTGACATAGACGAGCCAAACACATGGAAGAACAGCTTAGACCAACAAGTCATGACTAAGGCCAACCGAGAGCTCCACTACTCCAACAAAGACAAATTTAGGAAGAAGTAGAGAGATTTTTGACCAAGCGATTGTGTGATTTCCAACGCAACGAGGTCACCAACGAGGCACTACGACGGAACATGACCAACATAAGCAGGTCCCTTTTCACGGACGAGGTCGAGAAGGCAGAGCCTTCACTCTAGTTTAGCATGCCACATTTCACATCTTTCAAAGGGGATGAAGACCTGGAGAGACACTTAAAGCACTACCGAAGTGTAATGATCCTCTATCGAAACAACGACGATCTTATGTGCAAGATATTCGCCACCACTCTACAAGGCGAAGCGCAAGATTGGTTCTACACCCTGCCGCCACAGAATATTCATCATATCGCTCGATAAAAAAGAAGTCCGACCATTTGTTCAACGTCAAGAATAACCTAACAGAGTTGCTTCATGACTATGTGAAGAGGTTCAAAGTAGAGAAGGCAAGGATAGTCGGATGCAATAACTTGATAGCTAGAGCAGCCTTCCACAAAAGACTTTCAATAGACCACACGCTATTCGAAAAATTGATCATGAAAGAAGATCTAACTCTGGCAGACTCTTTCGCTATGGTAGAGAAGCATGCACTTTAGGACAAGGCTCACCGATGCACATTCAAGGACTTGAAAAAGTACTCGACATCACCTCCCTACTATCCAAACTGGAAGCAGCAGAAGACTTATTCACTTGTTTGACGGTATTTGAAGTAGCAATAAGCTCTACCATCATACGAGAAGAGCTGAGGGCCCGACTACCTGTATTCCACAATTCAAAAGCTCTCATCGATGCTACCAGAAATTCAAAAGCTAACTTTGGCGATAGTTGTTGCAACCTGGAAGCTCAAGTCTTACCTTCAGACGCACACAGTCATCCTCATGACACACTATTTTGCCAAATCTATACGCGCGACGATAAAGACATAGGCACTGGAGGATGCAAAATTTTCTGACGAACATAACAACTCGGCCCAAAAGGCGTGCCATAGGTAGACGAACACTAGAAAGATGCACTCATAAACAAGTTTTATCCATGTCACCCCAAAAGATTCTACATAGGAACAACATGTACCTGCAGTTGAACACCACATCCTACTATGCGTCACACGGCCCCAGTCGACCCTTGCTCCATAATTCAACCCTAGAGTGGCCCAATACCAGCAGTTGAGCATCTTCTGCTACATGTAACATGACCCTAGCTCCACGGCTTCATACCGTGCCTTCACGCCTAGCCTAGGCAACGTAACACAACGACCCAACGACGCCTCGAAGGCAGCCAAGCACACCTTAGCCGCACCTGCTCCACCCAATGGAGACTTTTGGTATTTGCATGTCGATGGCGCATCTAACTACAAAGGTTCGGGAACAGACGTGGTCCTTGTCACCCCAGACATTTCGATGCCTGAGCAGTCAATCACTTTAGGCTTCAAAACATCCAACAAGACGATCCTCGACTGCCTCAAGAAATCCCTTACCAACAAGAAGGGAAAATGGCCAAATGAACTTCCTGAATGTCTATGGGCATATCACACCACCAATAGATGAGCAAATGGTGAGACTTCTTTCTCTTTGGCATTTTGCTCAGAAGCAATCATTCATCCCAATGTCATCAAGCCAAGTATCACCGTTATACTACCAAGCATTGAGCAAAATAGTAAGAAGATGGCCACAAGCTTAGATCTGGTAGAGGAGAAACGCGAACAGACCATCACTTGCATCGCAGCTTACCAGCAACAGCTCCTCTCCAACTACAACAAATGGGCCAAGATCTAGTAGTTCCAGCCCGGATATCTAGTCCTAAGGAAAACCTTCATCATTGCCCGTAGAGAAGGCTCCAAAAAGATGGATTTCATCTGGGAAGGTCTGTACAAGATCAGTAGAATAGGCGACAAGAGTAATTACACCCTTGCCACCATGAAATGACAAAAAGATAAAAAAAGTAGTGGAACGCCTACAATTTGAGGAAGTATCATGTGTGACCTCCTACTACATCAAAACCTGAAGACTCAAGCAGCTTGACGGGCACCACCTCACAAGCTGAGGACTATCCAATTGTTATGCAGTTCCTACCTTACAGCTAAGTTCTCGTTCGTTTCACTCATTTTTCAATGAGGAATTCAGAAGTAATCACAACATGGCTCGGCTGCATGCTTACAACTGATAACTCCTGCACTTCAAAAGAATACCGTACCATTCTTAGAGACTCATTGCAGGAATTTTGGCCCCCGAGGGACCAACCATGTTCTCTAGTGCTAGAGGGTAAACTAATTGCTCTCCAATGCGAGAGGGTAAACCAATTCCCCAACACCCATATAGGTCAACTCCCCAAGACGAGAGGATAAACTCTACACTCTGAATATCCAGACGTGGATGAGCCGAGTTGCCCTAGTATAACTAGATGCATAATGGCTTGCACCGGGATTCCTGGAAATAGCCACAATGGTCTTTTTTAAGGCTTAGCTAACAGAAAGATTTTGGGTCTCTTGGCCTAATCCGCGGGGAACCGGGCCCTAGAGACAGATGGGGCACATTACGCAGTACGCCCTACAGATGGCTTCCCTAGAACCCTAAAGCTACTATTGAGTGCACTAAGGTAGCCTACGGTTTCCAGAAGACTACCTACGGTTTGCCCTTCGAGCAGTAAATCCATGCTAGACTTATATAACCCCACATTCTTGTGAAAGGTTAAACAAGCTAGTATACGTATACGAAGCCTTATCCACTGCCGATATGCTACGTAGTTGATAAGCTTCACCTCTGCCAAGCGCGAAATGATTTACACCAAGTCCCAAAGTGTTGTGATACTTGCTACGTAACTTAAAGATTTGGAGGGAGCCAAGGTTAACAACCTAGTGGTTATGCGGATTTGTTTGCTTTTGTAAGTAAAACATCTGGCTGCCAACCCTATGGTTAACAACTTTGCAAAGTTCTACACCAACACATATGGCTGCATCAGCTACGCAGACCTGTCTGCTTATAGAAAAGTAGCACACTTGCCACTGGTCTATTAAGTCTAAAGGTTAGGGCATGAACAAAAGAAGCGACGATGGAGAAAAACGAATGAAGTAAGTTTATTAAATTTTCTAGCAAAATTGATAAACAACTAGTAAAGACCGAAAGAGTTCGAGCAAAGCAAAAAGCAACAAGGGAAACAAAGAAAATCCTAAAGACTACCTAAAAGACTACTCTTCAGCAACTTGGACATTCCACGACTACTTGGTCACCACATCTTTAGCAGCCGCGACATTCTCAGCAGCGGCACCCATCTGGCACTTCACCCCCAGCTGCCCCAGCCTGGGCACTAACTTCTCCAACTAATTCACCAATGGAAGCCTCAAAAGTAAAAACAAGCAAGTATTCCGGAGAAATAAAGAAGGTCTCAAAACCTTGAGCCTAACCTTCTCACTCTTCAGCTACTCGTTCTCATCGAGCAGACCAACGCGGATGCGCTACAGCTCATCCACTTCCTTCTTCAGACTTTTGTTGATCTTCAGTACACCTTGAAGTTCCAACATTTGGGATTCAAGCCTATCGACGATTCTTTTGAAGTGGATCACTTGGTTATAAGCAGCAATCAACTCTTCATCCTTTGCATAAGCAGCGAAACGAAGCTAAAAAACGGCACGCTCAGTATCTTGAATCTGAGAAGAATAAGCTTCAGTGCCATATCCTCGGCAGCCTTGGTATCCTATTGGTTAAGGAATATAGACTTGGCTACCATAATAGCCATCTTCTGCATCATTGCAAGTAGAGTAATCTTCATACACTCGGCCGTATACTTCGCAAAGAAACTTGGGCAAACAACCTTTCTAACGCCATTGACAAACTTGGCACAAGCGTCCATGTCTTCAAGCAGATCTGGTTTCAAAAGAGCACAGATCTCAGCAGCCTCCCCAAAAGCAGGTTTACTGGATTTCTCACAGCTGCCCACGCAAGCAGTCTCATCATTTCTAGCAGGTGAATCAGTCTCAGCAACAGGGGGAGTGGGCCTTGGCACCACTTTAGCAGCAGAGTTCACCTTATCACTCTTCATGATAGTAAGCCTTTCCAAATGTGAACCAGACTTAGCTCCCAATAGAAGTTTTGGTACAGACTTTGGCACTGAGGGTATAACAGGCCTCTACGTTGAGCAATCCTATCACCAATCGTACTAGCCATTCTCGACATGGCAGACGCCACATGCTCAGGTTTAGTAGTCTTATTTTTCTTCCCATTGGAAGAGGTTATGTCAATCACAGGCCTCTCGGCAGCAGGCGAACCTTCACAAGCAGAAGAGGAATTCTCAGTTTTTCTCAACCGGCATCTCTTGAGTAGGCGGGGAAGATATCTTATTTCCACCTTCATTCATAGTAGGCTCTACGACAGCATTCAGATAAGCCAGTGCATATGCCTTGATCCTCTTTACCTCCTCTCTCGGGAGCAGCCTACCTTTCTCCTAGCTAAAAGGATTAAGCAGTCAACGTCATTCATAGTACTCAACAGGGGAGCTCAACCCATATCAGTTTTTCCTTCATTTTTCTCTCGAACTAGTAGGCATGAGGCCTACATGCCCAGCATCTCAGCAGCCCATAAGGCCCGCGATCTCCTCGTTTCTCTCAAACGACATGAGTCATGCGACTCGCCTAGTACTGCGGCCTAGTGCCTCAATCCGCGGCCCCAGCATCACAGCTACCCTTGGCTTTAGCCAAACCTAGCAGCTCAAGCAGTGGTCTCTGCCACAACACTTCATCAGCCCATGCTGAGCCTACTTCTGGCCCCTGCCTGCCGATGTGCCGCACCACCCCGACAGCTGCCCCTGCGGCAGCGCTATCCAAGAAGAAGTTAAGGAAAATTAATTTTTTCTTATCTTGGTTCGGTGCGAAGAAGACAAAGAAAAAAACGAAAGACGATCTTTTGCACGGGAAAGTGTAGAAGATTGCTAGGGGAGGGGGAACAAATATCCTCTAACTTTCTAACAAATATGCAAAAATATAATTTTGAGGTCTATAATTATAATTGAATTAATTTATTTGGACTTCGGGCCAAATTTAAGTATGGGTGAAAAAATATAAACCCATTGGGCCTAAAATAATTAGGCAAGTAACACTCGGTGTCCAATAAAATATATAAGCCCACGGGGTGGCTTAATAACATGGTGTCGTGTAACCTAGGCCCAAAATTGGGCTAGAGTGTCTACGGTGGGGCTGCAGGCCCATGAAGAGAGTAAAAACGGGGGGCCGCAAAAGGCAGGCCTTAAAAAAACATAGGCCGCTTAAAAGCTGACCCCTAACTTAAAAAAACCACACGTCCTGCTGCAGGCGAGCCAAGAATTTTCGTTTTTTTTTCTCACACAGGCTGGGTCGAACAAAAAACTGAATGGGTTGTTGGATCTGGGCTAGGACAGCACACAGCAGCAGCAAGCCCAACAGGCGCTGATGCGGGCCGAGAGGTCGAGACCAAATTGGGCTGGGGTCAAGAAAATTTGAGACACCCTAGCGATGCTGGGTGTCAAAACACGACCGGAAGGACGCCAGCGTTGTTTCAGGCGACTGTCCTCGGGGGTTCATGGCTAGGCGAAGCACGGGGGGTCAACTAGGGACCCAAATCTTGGACGAAAATCGAGGTTTCAACATCGGGGAGGTTCCAATCACAAGTATAGGTGTGATTTCCCAAGAACAACGACGGTGAAGCCGTGGCCGACTGTAAGCAGCGCCGTGGGTTAGGGTTTGATGCCAAAAAACATCATCTCAGATGGAGCAAGGTTTTGCTCCGGTGTTTCGTAGCCTATGTAGGCTCATGTGAGCCCAGTGTTGTCGAGGTCACGGGTTTTTGTAATTCAATTTGATGCATAATTTAATTAAAAACATATTCAATTTGATGCATATGCAAATCAATATTTTAATATATGTACGTATATTTGATGCGATTCATGGCAAATATGAAATTTACATAATTCAATAATTATGATTATGATGCATACACAATTTATATAGAATCTAAAATTTGTAACACGTAAAGTTGGGTCATGCATCATGGTGAATGTTCATGCTCATGATATCAAGGCTGCAAAAATATCTAGATAAAAACCGTTGTTTTGAAAGAAACTGATTGCGTGATGATATGGATGAACTGGTTTAATGTAGAAAAATTCTTCAACGTCAAATTCCTAAGCGCATCGGTAGAAGCGTGCTGATAATGTGTTGTAGCCTATTTTATCTGACAATATTTAGGGTGGCCGACGACAAGGATAAGAGAGAGAGAGTGATGTGTTTGTAGAATTGTAGGAGAATGTGTGTTGTTATCCCTCCTACATTGTGCCTTTATTTATAGTAATAAAATGAGAGAAGATATTCCTTCATCCCCAAAGAATACAAGTCCATATAGAAAAGGATAACTAAAATCCAATCTAATCTAGGATTTATACAATCACACTTAAACTAGGAAAGTTTACAACATTTTAACATTTTTTGGTGCTCGAATTTAAGTTCAAAACTCCAAAATTACATTATCGTTATCGTTACCCAAACAAATATTATCATAAGTCTGAATTCCCTAAGGAAACCGGCCATCATCTTATGTTGTGCTCTATTACTGCAACGGCCCGATTGAAACCTGTTGATCCCCGCGTGGGTCCGCTTTCAACATCCAACCATCAACATGATCATCACATGACCCAACTATCAAAAGTCATTCAAAATCATCCGTAACGTTCCACAGTGACGCTGGCCCTACACATCCCAATGCGATGCCGTTTCACATTGCCTTGGAATAAAACCCGAGCGCTAAATGCCGTTACAAAAGCAAAGAAAGTTCACTCTCACAATCTCAATCACTCTCTCTCTCTGTTTTTCAAATTTCTGAGTAAAGTTTGTTGGAGAACAATACATAAATAAACAAAACTTGAAATTCACAATTTTATTTCACCAAAAGTACTTGCTGTACAGAATGAAAAGTATACAATAAATACAGAAATTAATATAAGAATATCAATGGTACTAACTTGATTACAGAAGGTAAAGGCTAGCGTAAAAGCTATGTCCTTCGAACAGTAATTCCGTCTCACTCTTGTGCTTGTGGTTCTACAACATCTGGTCAACCAGGACACAACTACCTAATCCTACAATCCGCACTGGATTATAGAATTCTAACAAATTGCTTTTTGTGTTTTTACTCTCTCTGGAAAGTTTGTACAGAAGAAAAGGAAGAAGAAAACATGATTGATGATGAACTGAGGACTTCAGTTATATAGGCTCTTTCATACCTCTTCAAATACCTTTTGGATGTATCTGAAGCTTTACAACTCTTTACAAAAAGTTGTATCTTAAATCAAAACGTTTTTAATTAATTTAATTAAAAACTTAATTCAAAATTAAAACTAATTGATCCGATTAATTTTAATTCTTAGGCCCCAAGTGCCCCAAGGTCCAAGACCCTTGTCTTGATTAATTAATATTAATTTATATTAATATTATGGTATAATCATCAAGCCTAATCACCAAGCCTCAATCCTCATTCCAAATGATCCAACACCTAACTAATATTGTAGAAAACAAAACATATATAACGGTACTTGGAATCTTGTTTTCACCAATGTGGGACAAGAGTCTCAAAACTTCCAACAAAGTTCCCCCTGTTTTCGTTCGAATGGAGATTGGATTGGGTCGGACCAGTGTGTGCCCGAAAGAGCATCAGAAGGTTTACAAAATCGGTTACGGTGGTTTGGACATGTGCAAAGAAGGCCTACTGACGCTCCGGTTAGAAGATGCGACTACGGGACAAAGGTTCAGGGCCGAAGGGGTAGAGGAAGATCTAGGAAAACTTTGGAAGAGACTCTAAGAAAAGACTTAGAGTATTTGGATCTAACGGAGGACATGACACATGATCGAGCACAATGGCGTTCTAAGATTCATATAGCCGACCCCACTCAGTGAAAAAGGCTTTGGTGTATTTAACACAATACGTTGAAATGAAGCAAAGCCTATTTTTTGATATCTCCGATAAGTTACAAATATGTACATATACATGAGTCAAAATAAACAAACAAGAGGGAGCCTTCACAAATGTTGCTTAGGAGAAGTCACAGCAGTCGGTAGAGCCCCAGAAAGAGAAGGCACCGGAGGGGGATCATTCGGAGCCTCAGTACTGGACAGAACCCTAGAAGGAGGAGGCATCAGAGGTTGATCATTTGGAGCTTCATTACTCAGTACAGCCCCAGAAGACGAAGGCAATAAATGCCTTTGGAACAAACCCACAAACTGCTGATGATCAAGTAAAACCTGACCATCAGATTCCTTCATCTGGTCAAGCTTCTTCTTCATGTTTGTAGCATAGTCATGTGCAAGCCGGTGCAACTGTTTATTCTCATGCTTTAGCCCTCTAATCTCCTGTTTGAGACTCATCACTTCAGCCACCAATGATTCAACTTGGCGAGTTCGAGCAAATATGCGTTAGGCCATATTAGACACAGAACCTGAACACTGAACACTTAGAGCCAAATAATCCTTAACAGCCAACTCATCAGACCGTTTGAAAAGTAGTCTATTATCTTTGGGAGTGAGAAGATTCCTGGCCACCACCGCAGCAGTCATATCATTCTTCATCACGGAATCCCCAACGGTAAAAGGACCAGTAAGGGATAAGAAGGATGGGCACCATATGTTGTCTGGAGAAAGCGTGGCTGCCTCTTCAACAAGGTTCAAGTCAAAACAATGGTCGGATGGGCCAGACATTTTCAAAGGTGTTGAAGAAAGAAGAGGTCGGACAAATCAAGATCTTAGGAGTGCAAGAAGGGAGCTTCTACTGGTGAAGATTCAAGTGTGCTTTGGAACTTAATGCCAGCCTCTATAAAAATATGCACTCGACGGAGCTTCAGAATTGAAGAGGCACCTGCCCAGAAATCGAAGAGGCGTTTGCTTTCTCAAAAGTTGGGCTGCTCAGAGACCACGAAGGCCAATCTCAGAAATCGAAGCGACGTTTGCTTTCTCAAAAGCTGGGCTGCTCAAAGACCACGAAGGCCGATCTCAGAAATCGAAGAGGCGCTTACTTTCTCAAAAGCTGGGCTGCTCAGAGACCACGAGGGCTGATCTCAAAAATCGAAGAGGCACCTGATTTTTTCAGCCTTGTCAGCACCTGTCACATGCACACTCAGCTTTGCTGAAATTACGGGCATTCTGTTGAAGATTTCTGGTGAAGTAGAAAGCACGTGAATCTTACTGTTCAATCATCCACTTTCCACACGCACCATCAGCTCATGGGTACCACAGATAACTTTGCCAAAGATCTCTGACAAAGTTTAGACAAGTGAAGCTTGCAGCTCCCACTACATCGCTATGACCAAGAAGGGTAAAAGAATAGCAAAGAAACAGCACTAACAAAGTTTAGAAACATAAATTTTGAAGGTCTAGCTACCATATTATTACCCACAAGGGTAAAGGAACAGCACCACTGCTGGATAATTGGAAAGTTCATGTGTGTCAACCTCTGTGCTTCGTAGCAAGGTAGACTAGCAAACATGCCCAACCTTTACTCACATTTGAGAAAACACTCCCAACAAGATTGCTTGCTCCAAAATTGAAGAGGCACCGTCCTTCTAATCTCGAGAGCCAGACTCCCAACATGATTACTTTCTCAAAAATCGAAGAGACACTGCTCTCCGAATCTTAAGAGTCAGACTCCCAGCAGGATTGCTCTCTCAAAAATCGAAGAGGCACCGTTCTCCGAATCTTGAGAGCCAGATCCTCAACAGGATTGCTTGTTCGAAAACCAAAGAGGCACCGCTTTCTCAACTTCGAGAGCCAGATCTCCTTAGATAAAGCTTGTCTGTAATCTTCACACGCAACATCAGTTTTCCAGATACCACATACCACTTTTTCAAAGTGCTCTGACACACGTGAAGCTGGCAGCTCCCACTACCGTGTTATGACCAAGCAGGGTAAAGGAATATCATTATTACTTGTTGTTAGGGAAACTCCTATATATGTCGACATCCATCCTCAACGGACAGACAGACCTGCAAAAATGCTCAACCCTTCCTCATATCTGAGAGGGCACTCCCAACGAAGCCTCTCGAAATACTCAGCTTTCTTTCCCCCCGATAATACCTCTGCAAACAAGCTACACCAAAGCAAGAATATCTCATATCATCAGGGTTAAAAACAAGAGTATCCCATATCATACTTTTTCCCTGTCTTTTCCTTTAGCCTTGTTCTTACCTGCAAGACAAGGAGAAAGAGAGCAATCAGTCAGCACTTGGAATCAAGCTTCCAGTCAGGAACTGACTACCTGGAACCCTTACCTGATTACTTACCTGGCATTGCTCTCGAGTACTCATCTTCAACATCTTATGCTTCCAGAGAAGATACCACATCTGTCTGAGGAACAGATAGGGAAAGTGAAAAGGATACAAGGAAGCATGTGGAGACAAGCGTAATAGAACACGTGCCGATACATCCATTACTTTGTCAACAGCAAAAGTATCCCATATCAGCAGGGTCGAACGTACTCTAGATTTGATAAACTTGTTTTGACCCTCAAATTCTTCAGTCGGCCTTATACTCTGGAGGAAACCAGAAAATCCTCCAGCCCAGTTCAAGAATAAACCTGTGAAAAGTTACTTCTTCAAAAGCAAAAGTATCTCATATCATCTATTCTCATTTTCTTCTCTTTATCCTTCATGCTGCCTGCAAGATAGGGAGAATGAGAATAATCAGCTGGAACTCGAAATCAAACTTCTGATCTGGGACTGATTGAGCTCTGATTGCCTACCCTGTCTGTCACCTCTTTCAACAGATCCCCTAGCTCGGCGACTTGGAGGACTCCTACTACATGGTTTGTATCGCGCTTGACCAAGCCTGAAACTATAAGTAAGCTTCAAGTGAAATTGATACATTACCTTGTGCATCTCCACCAGTTAAAGATAACACCCCTGGATGGAGGAAGAGTACTTCCAGAGAAGATGCCACATCTACCTATGAGACAGATAAGGCAAGTGAAGATGAGAGCTTGAACCTATGTCATTTGTACTAAATCATTCACTTGTACTCACTAAAGGAGAGCTTGAACCTATGTACTTGTGTAAACCCTTCACAATTAATGAGAACTCCTCTACTCTGTGGACGTAGCCAATCTGGGTGAACCACGTACATCTTGTGTTTGCTTTCCTGTCTCTATCTATTTACATACTTATCCACACTAATGACCAGAGCAATCTAGCGAAGATCACAAACTTAATACTTTCTGTTGTACCAAAGTCCTCACTGATTGTGTGCATCAACAATCCTTAAGTCATTACCTTTTTGCGTTGGTAATGGATGAGTTAACAGGACATATTCAAGATGATATTCCCTGGTGTATGCTTTTCACAAACGATACAGTGTTGATGGATGAAACTCAGGATGAGTAAATGCGAAACTTAACCTTTGGAGAGAAGTGTTGGAATCTAAAGGTCTTCGCCTAAGCCGATCAAAGACAGAATATATGAAGTGCAAGTTCAGTGCAAATGGAGGCCAAAATGAGTTAGGGGTGAGGATCGAAGATCAGGAAATACCAAAGAGCGACTGTTTTCGCTACCTAGGATTTATCTTGCAAAAGAACGGAGAATTAGATGGAGATTTCAACCATAGAATACAAGCTGGATGGATGAAGTGGAAGAGTGCATCTGGCGTGTTGTGTGACTGTCGTAGGCCACTAAAGCTCAAGGGAAAATTTTATAGGACGGCAATAAGGTCGGCGATGCTGTATGGCACAAAATGTTGGGCGGTGAAGCATCAACAGGTACACAAAATGGGTTTGGACATGTGCAAAGAAGGCCTACTGACGCTCCGGTTCGAAGATGTGACTACGGGATAGAGGTTCAGGGCTGAAGGGGTAGAGGAAGACCTAGGAAAACTTTGGAAGAGACCTTAAGAAAAGACTTAGAGTACTTGGATCTAATGGAGGACATGACACAAAACCGAGCGCAATGGCGTTCTAGGATTCATATAGCCGACCCCACTTAGTGGGAAAAGGCTTTGTTGTTGTTGTTGTATCGTTGGTGAGTGGATTTCTATATGTTTGGATGTATATCGTCCAAAGTGTGTTGGGGAATCAAATATCCTTTTGCTCTTCTTTGCACTGTTTCGTTTAGATACTACATTTGCTAAATCTATGGCTGATTTATTTCTTTGCAGACTAATAGTGATTTTGATTCTAAACCCATGGTCATGCTTGTGGGTCAGTATTCAACTGGGAAAACAACATTTATTAAACATTTGTTACGATGCAACTATCCAGGTTGGTTAAGTTATCTCTATTTTATTTTTGAAATTATTAGTTGACAACCTCAGCGTTGAAGGGTTTAACATTCGTTTGTTGGAACAGGAGCTCACATTGGACCAGAACCTACTACAGATAGATTCGTTGTACTGATGGTATAATTGCTAATCACCTGGTTTCCTTCTAAAAAGTTTATCGAGTTTATTTCTTTACTTTCTGAGGTTTATATTGTATGTTAAATGTTTTTTGGTAATTCTAATTGTTGATTGCAATTCTGTTCTCAGTCTGGACCTGATGAGAGGAGTATTCCTGGAAATACTATAGTTGTTCATGCAGACCTGCCTTCCAGTGATCTAACAACTTTCGGAGGTGCATTTTTATCAAAATTTGAGTGTTCACAAATGCCACATCCAGTGAGTTTTGAACTCTTTATAATCTTCTATTTATATAGCATTTCTGCTGATTTTGTCACCATAATCTTCCTCTTGGATTGTGTTAATCTTCCTTTTCCTATGGTTATAGTTGCTAAATGAAATTACATTTGTAGACACCCCTGGAGTTCTATCTGAAGAAAAGCAACGAACAAGGGAGCTACGATTTCACTGTTGCTATATCATGGTTTGCAGCAAAATGTGATGTCATTCTTCTTCTGTTTAATCCTCATACGCTCGACATCAGCGATGAATTTAAACGTGTAATTTCATCTCTGCATGGTCATGATGACAAGATTCGAGTGGTCTTGAATAAAGCTGATCAAGTTGATACTCAACAAGTGAGATGTACCTCGCGTTTATATTGCCTATTATACTTTTTGTTGAAAGAAATTTTCAAGTTCTTAACTTTTTGTCTACATACTGAAGCTGATGAGAGTTTATGGGGCATTGATGTGGTCGCTTGGAAAAGTTGTGAATATTCCAGAGGTTGTGCGTGTTTATATCGGGCAGGCTTTCTTTTTCCAAAGTGGTTAATCCTTTGGGATTGGATGCATAATTGATTTGATCGAATATTGTTATTTCTTCATGGCTTTGCAGCTCATTCAATGATAAGCCTGTCAACGAAGGAATTGTTGGTCCTATCGGCAAAGAACTGTTTGAAAAAGAACAAGATGACCTCCTATCAGATCTGGTTGATATACCTAAGAAAGCATGTGATCGCCGGGTAAGATTCTGTCTCATTTCGATCTTTCTTGATTTTGTTTTGGTTGATAGACGAAAGAAGACTTGGTTGCTCTTCCTGTTTGCATTCCGTTTAATTCCCTTCACCTATATACAGTGGCGGATCCAGGAATCTTACCCCAAGGGGTCGCAGTGTAAAAGTTCAAATAAAAATTTAGGATGGAAAAACATATTGAAAATGAAATCATAGTACTTTCATTCATAATTCATAATGGAAACAATATTACAAACTATAATTGTCCACGACGAGGTTTCATATTTTGAAAACGAAGCATTATAGCTTCATTTTCAATACAAGCAAAAATATCTCTCTCAATATAAACAAGCAAGCTATCACTCAACCATTGATCTCCCATTTTGTTCCTAAGTGGACCCTTAACAATATTCATGACAGAAAATGCTCTCTCCACTGAAGCAGTTGCAACTGGTAAAACTAAAGACAATGTAATGAGCAAATATACATAATTGAATACTTGATGCATCCTTGTCTCCACCATTTTTTTTGCAAGATCACCAATCCCTTCCAATTGAGAGAAATCACTACTGGAACACACATAATGAATATAAATCTCAAGTTGATCTTCAAGTGCCAAACGATCTTCATCCGAAAAGTCTTGAGGATAAAATTGAGCAAGACGAAGTAACTTTGGTTTATCAAAAGCTACAAATGAATCCTTCGGACTCAAACATGCCATACAAATAAGCAACTCGGTATTTACCTCATTAAAGCGATCCTCTAACTCCGTAATTTGCTCATCAATGACATAAATAAAGAGCTCCACACGATAATGATGACGATTTGTCTTTATTGGAGCATAACGCCTTGACCTCCCTGGAAGTATAAATGCCTCTTCCATGTTAGGAACATCAATATGATGTTTTTCACAAAAAGAAGATACTTCATCAACCAATGCATCGAACCCATTATTCCTCATCCACTATAGCTTTTCCTTGCATGATTTCACTAAAGCCATTGCATTCACAATTTCTTGATCTTTCCTTTGCAATGCTTGTGACAAATCATTTGTGAGTCCCAATATGACTTTCATCAAGAAAAGGTGAAACACAAACTCAAAAGTAAGTATCACTCTCATTAACGTATTTGCTTCACCCGCACTTTCATTGGGATTATCATCAATAACCATTTGAAGCACATGAACCACGGATGAAAACATAGAAATGATGCTAATCAAGGTACCATAGTGTGAGTTCCATCGTGTGTCACCGGCACGTTTGAGACTTGTTTCTTGATTTAAGCCTCGCCCCGTTATAAGACAATCATTTTCAAAAGCTATCACAAGCTCTTCTTGAAGTTGCCCTCTAAGTGAATCACGCCGCTTACAAGATGCTCCAACATGATTAACTACATTATTAGCCGTTGCAAAAAAAGAGGCAATGTCTATATTATTCTTTGCTACGGCAACAAGAGCTAGTTGAAGTTGATGAGCAAAGCAATGAACATAATATGCACAAGGTTGTTCTCTCAATATCTTTGTTTTAAGGCCATTCAACTCACCTCTCATATTGCTAGCACCATCATAACCTTGTCCTCGTAGCTTGGAAATGCTCAAACCGTAGCGAGAAAACAATGTGTCAATAGCATCCTTTAGTGAACTTGAAGTAGTGTCGGTAACATGTTGGATACCCACAAATCTTTCAATTACATGCCCGTTGTCATCCACATAACGCAACACCATAGCCATTTGCTCTTTCACAGACACATCACGTGCTTCATCCACCAATATTGAAAAGAATTTATCTTTTAGACCATCCATGATAGCATCAAGTGTTTCAAGGGCACATGAATTCACAATTTCTTTTTGAATGGAAGGAGCTAGTAATTTGAGATTCCCCGGAGCATTTTCCATCACAACTTCTCTAACTTTATCATTATTATCTGCAAGGAATTGCAATAACTCCAAGTAATTTCCCCTATTGCTTGAAGTGGCACTTTCATCATGGCCACGAAAAGGAAGACCTTGTCGCAATAAAAACTTAGTGCACTTGATTGAAGCAATCAAGCATGTGCGATAAGCCTTACGAGTTTGGTCAGAGTGTTTGCTCACTGCCGTTTCAATATGTGTAGCTTGATTCATCAAATTTGTAGCAGCTTCTCTAGCCTTATTATGAACACTCCCAACCGGTCCAACATGCATCTTAAATCTTTCTCTCCCTTTCTTCCAATTCTTAAATCCATCTCCAGTGAAAGCTTCACTACCCACTTGTTCAAAATTGGTTTTAAAGAGATAGCAATAGAGACAAAATGCCGCATCTTTAGATACACTATACTCCAACCAATCAAACTCATCAAACCATTGGGGAATGAAGCGTCGATTAATTCCCGACATATTAGTTATTGGGAAATTATGACATCTAGGTTGACAAGGTCCTTTTTGTAGATATAATCTTCGGACCTCATCTCTCATATTAGCGTCATAATCTATTATTCGAGTTCTTAATCCAGGATCCGCTTGAAGATTACCCAAAACATCATCTAACTGACTTTGTCTTGAACTTGGAGTTCTTGAACTACCAACAGTATTTGAACTATCAACATTATTCGAACTACCCGAACCCGATGATGACTTTCTCTTAAAAAACCGTTCCATAATAATGCTTGCTACATATACAAAATATTCAAAATAAATACTCACAATATAAACAAACCATAAACATAATCAAAATAAATATGAATTGGATTTTCAATTAAATTAAATATCTCATCTTGCATTCTAATTTCTACATATACAAAATAATGAAAATAAAAACTCACAATATAAACAAACCATCAATATAATCAAAATAAATATGAATTGAATTTCAATTAAATTAAATATATTCTACATATACAAAATATTCAAAATAAATACTCACACAATATAAACAAACCATAAACATAATCAAAATAAATATGAATTGGATTTCAATTAAATTAAATATCTCATCTTGCATTCTACATCTACAAAATAATGAAAATAAAAAATCACAATATAAACAAACCATCAATAAAACCAAACCAATAAAAACTCACAATATAAACAAATCATCAATATAAACAAACCATCAATAAAAACTCACAATAAAAACTCACAAAATAAATATGAATTGAATTTCAATTAATTAAATATATTCTACATATACAAAATATTCAAAATAAATACTCACATCACAATATAAAAACCAAGGGAGGAGATGGAGTTGGAGCCGCCAGCAGAGGAGCAGCAAGGGAGGAGATGGAGTTCACGTTGAGGGTTTGGGGGCAGCAGCAGCAAGGGAGGAGAGGAGTTGAGGATTTGGGGGTATTGAGTTAGGGTTGAAGGATGAAAAATTGGGGCTTTTAATTGTATAGGGGTTGGGTAGGAAAGGCTGGGATGGGGGGGGGGGACACGGTGGGAATTAAAATTTTTTTTTTTTTTTCGGCCTGGCCCAAAACGACGTCGTTTTGGCCAGGTCATTTAAAAAAATTTCCTGGGCCAAAACGACGCCGTTTTGCCCGTATGTTTTGAAAAAAAAGAAGCGCGCAGCTTCTTCTTCCTCTTCCTGCAGTGCCGAGCTTCGTTCAGGATTTTTGTCGAACACTTGGCGTGCGACTCCGACCCCGACGACCCCGACGACCCCAGCTCCAAGAGGTCGCGTATGGGAGCTTCAAGGTTGTTTCCATGGTTTCCAAGGGGTCGTGCGACCCCGACGACCCCACTGTGGATCCGCCCCTGCCTATATATGTCGTATATTGCAGATCAATGAATTTGTAAAACGTGCTAGAGCTGCTAAGATTCATGCCTACATAATGAGTCATCTGAAGAAGGAGATGCCTACTATGATGAGAAAATCTAAGGCTCAGCGAAAACTCATCGACAACCTCGAATAGGAATTTGCAAAGGTTTATCGATTCTTAAGCAACACTCTTTGATCTTTACACCTATATCTAGCAGGCATGATTACTCTTGTTAATTTTTCCAAAAACAGGTTCAGAGGGACTTTCATTTACCAGCCGGCGACTTTCCAGACGTGGAGCACTTCCGGGAGGTGTTGGGCGGCTATAACATCGATAAATTCGACAAGTTGAAGCCGAAAATGATTCAAGCTGTGGATGACATGCTTGGCTATGACATCCCTGAGCTTTTAAAGAAATTCAGAAATCCCTACAATTGATAGTGTTACAATTTTTGGTATATGCCATGATACAATCAAGATTTATAGAGATTAATATTTGATTGTTGGAGTTTATCTTTAGTCGAATACTTTTGAGACTTGCATTGTCCATGGGCATGTAAGAGATGATTTTGAGCTTAATAATCAAAGTTTTAGCTTTTCTTAAGCTAAATAACGATGTTTGTGCTACCCTTACTAAGAGAGTTATGCATTATTAGCTTGAAATATTGTTGGAGATATTTTAGGTGCACGTAAAGTTTTTTACAATTAAGGTTGATGAAGCGACAGTTCGTATTTAGATAACTCTATTTTGATCAAAATGTCGTCTATTTATAGATTCTTCATATTGTGATTTTTGAAAAACAATATTTTACTTTAAATTAATTTAAATTGTAAAAAGAATGATTCAAACTTGAATGCATAATAAGAGGTGTTAATGCTATAACCAACATAACTATTGCCGTACTAGTGTCAATTTTATTCCCAAGCAATGACAAAGTATTTATGTGAAATTCCATCCCCGAAATTTCATTATTCATTACGTATCTCGTTATTACAAACGACTGAGTTCAGGCGTAGTGAAAAATTGGAACGTGGAACCCGAAAGATTTTACAAAACAAGTACCAATCATTTTATTCAAAGTAGAAAGAAAAGATAATACCACTAAATATAAAATATTATTGATAGAATAAAATATTAATAAAACAAGAAAGAGGGGAAGGGTGGGGAACCATCGAGAAAAAGAAAGGGAAAACAGGAGACGGGGAATGGGCGTGGGAAAAAAAGAAGGGGAGGGGGGAGAGGCCATTGTCTTCTTCTTCCTCCTTTACTCACTTCACCCCTTGTAAACTATTTTCATCATAACTTCCTCATACGATAATGAAATCACACAAGGCTGGAAGTTATATTTTTGTAGTAAAGTTGTCTTCAATCTGATACTATACCCACCCTTTGAAAACCGGTGTACAAAGAAAATGAGGTCCAAATGTATTGACGTTTTCTGGCGACTTTTCTCTGATTTCGGTTCACCCCTTTAAGTGAAGATAATGATTCTTTCCTCATGGGCTCTCCTCTAGCGTAAGTTTTTCCCAAGGTGTTAACTTTCAGTTTTGGGATCTGTTCTTGATTTCGAATTTCAAATTGGTATTATGTATGAATATTTGAGATGATACTTAGTTGTATTGTTTAGGAGTTGAAACAGAACTGGGCAATAAGGATTGGTTGCATATTTAGGGAAGAACCTTGAAATCCTAACCTCGATTTGGTTCTCTTTAGAAATGTAAGAATTGGGTTTCTTTTATAAGTATTAATGTTATTCCATAATCGAAGCCAAATACATTTGAATATTTTAGGTGCCATATTTGTCCTACCCTTGAAGAACATTGCTGAATTTGTATGTGTTGTAGCCTAGGTTTGTGTTTGTGTAGATAATTAGAGTTCTAAAACTATTGAGCGGTTCTATATTTTCCATGACATTGTCAGATGCTGATGCTAAATACTTGATTGGACAATGCTATTACTAGAGTAGTATATGACTCTTGGTTTTGGCCATTGATATATTGGTGGTTCTTTATTCTTTCTTTCAGCAGATGAAGAGTTAATACTACTAGGAATTTATATTTTTATTTTGAGGCACTTGAATAAACAGTATGGTTTTCTATGTTAATTATTAAGAATCATTGATATGGTTTGATAGATCCAATTTGGTGTGATTACTATTCAATTAAGTACTTCACCTTTATACGTATCATGTTGTTTGCCTAAGTGGTAGAATGATGTCCCATTAGACATAATTATCTATACGCATGCTTATACTGAAACCAAAATCAAGTTGATTCACGTTCTGAAGTTATATGTATATGTCTCATATGTGTAGACAAGCTGTACAAAGAAAGCATCCAGTTTTTAGTAGTTATTCTGATTACATGTATGTAGTAATGTCTTGTTATAGTGATCGGAGTTATTGAATTGGTGAACTACGAATGGCTTGATCCCTATTGAGGGTACGTAGGCACTCTAACGGGGAGGTTAAATGCAGCCATAAAGTATAAGAAAAATTATCACGCCATACAAAGCTTGAGTTGTGCATTGTCCATATCCCGGAGGCGGGGTATGGGAGTTATGCGGGTATTTGATGACGTCACGTGTCGATCCTAGACGTATGTCGGGATCAGGGCGTGACAATTTATCACTAAATGATAATTACCCATAGACCTGTTTTTTAACAAACATTAGGGGTAATGGGTTAAATTGTTAGCTGTTAGGGGGAAGAAGGATCGGTGGGGATCAGTGACTATACAACAGCACTAAAATATATATAAATGATTATTTTTCGCTACTGTGGTGAAGTGTCATCTGCAACCAAATACCATTCTAGCACACATATGCATTTTCTCTTGGAAGATATACCATTTCTCCTTCAGACTTATACAAAACTCATGCAAACCTATCAGTTAGAGACAGGTGGCATACTGCCCTACTCTTCCACATCTCTCTCGATTTTCGATCGTCGGGTTGAATGAACTAAAGGAGATCAATGGCTAAAAATCAACAAGTTTGTGTGGAAAATGAAAATAGGTGTGTAAATTGCAATCTCTTAAGTGGCCCTTTATTATAGTGGTAAAAATGTGTTGTGCCATTGTATGACGGCGTGGGTTCAAATCCCGTCAATGGCGAATTTGATTATCACCAAAGGTGAATTTGAACCATATTATTGCTAAATCATTGTGAGGTTTAGCTCACTCCCTCAGTCTTTCATCCTTTAGTGTAGATAATATCGTTTGTTAAAAAAATAGCAATCTCCTTTCTTTTACTCTTTTTTCCTCAAACTCATATGTTTTATCTTATTCAATTAAATATTTGTAGGACTCCATCTTCAAAACAAATCACTCAAAAAAAACTAGGGTCCATACAACAAAATGTTTAAAAAATAAAATGACATCAATTTTTCTCATATGTCAAAATTGGTAGACTTGGCAGCACACAGTATGTATGCCAATCCACGTAGGATTGACATATCAATTATAGCTTTTATTTAAGGTCAGCACTACCGAATTTTCTCAAGATTAAAAGCCTCACACTAAAAATGAGAAGAATTCTCAACATTGAGAGAAAGACACTCACTCGGAGAGAAAATTCATATGTTTAACTTCTTTGGAAATATATTTTAAGAGTGAAAACTGAAATCTGCTCAAATAAAAAACCGAGGTTAAAGTTTTTTTTTCTAGGAGTAAATTATGAAGAAAATGGGATGAACAAGTGTCCGAAGTGTTTGGAGCACAAAATGTTGCTTCCACCTTCATCACCCGATACCATTTAGCAAATTTCGTGGCAGAAACACAGTGCAAAATAATACTGAGGAAAATTACCAACACATTTTCATTCAGTTCAAATGGGCAGGTCCCTGATTTTCTCCCCAAACCTTCCTCTCAGAATTTCTCAAATACCAAGATCAAATTTACCGCCCAATCGACCAGATTACTCACTTTTACTGAATTCAAAGCAAAAATTGCAACATGGGCTTCAAAGATTTGGACTTTCGATTGCCAAACCGACGAGAAGTCTCTGCACAAAGGCTGTGTTCTCTGAAATTCCAAACCCGGAGCTGTATGTGAAAGTTGGGGCCAAATCAACTGGACCAATTCCAATTGGTCAGCTCGTTGGAGTGGTAGAGAAGGCCGCTAAGACTGGCGCTGAGGTTGCTCTTTAGCTCTGTTTTTGTAATTCTTTGAATGTGCCAGCATTGTGTAAATTCTGTAATTTGAATAAGAACCCAGATGGAATTTGCATTTGTTTCTTGGGGGATTGCTTGAATTTTATTGTTTTTAATCCTGTTCAGTATGTTAATTTGATTTTGGAAGCATTGTTGGCTTTTGATCATGCCTTTGTTTGCTCTGAGAGTGTCTTATTCTACTCCGGTAACGTCTTTTTCCCGTTAAATATATGTTTAGGGAATAAAAGTTGTTAAATTTCATCCTAATAGGAGTTAGCAACTAATAGTCAAAATATTTTTACAAAAAAGAGGTACTAAAGGAGAAAAACATTGCCGGTGTAATATATGATGACATTGTTTTGTTGCTAGAGAGTATGTTGATTCAACGCCTTAGGTGTAGTACTTGCCGTTTTGTCCATTACTGAATCATCATGAATTCCTTATAGCTTATGTTATTTGCGTCACTTTTCAGGTTGTGATGGATGCTGTTAATAAGCCTCGGGATATCACCTATAAAGGACTAACAGACTTGGTCACTAAGTAAGAACTGAATTGACATGCTTTCACTAGTTTTGTATGTTTTGATGCTTCAATTGACTTGTAGTGATAACACTTTCTAGAATAGACTAGAGTAGAGGTTGAAACTTACATGTAAAGGTTGAACCTTTTACAAGCAAGATACACTAATCATGAAGGAACTTCTAAGTATCACCTTATTCTTGGAGAGGAGGTGGAATAACTGGAGATGCATCATCTGATTATATGTGGTGCATTGATCATTTAGGTTAGTATCTTCTAAGGGGCAGTATAGGTATGCTTGTGCATATTGGGTTTTTCAAGACCACCAAGTATGATATGGTTCATGATAGTGGTGTGTTTCAGAACATGATTTACTGTAAATCAGTTACCAGGTTGTTTCAGCCATCGTAATTCTTGCCTCAATACTTTTGACTCATACTTTTTCATAACAAATTGTTGCAGTGTAAATATTATGATTTTGTATATAGACGGCAGTTCATATACTTAATACATACATGAATGTTTAGAGATGAACTTTCTAATGACAGATATGAAATTGGAAAGAGCTATTAGGGTGGTAGCTGGATTGTCGTTTTATATCCAGATACCTTTAATAAGAATAGCCTGAAAATTCTTAGTTTTGTCTTATCTAACCTCTGATATCTTCGTAGATGGAACAACAAATTTTGCACATGGTTATTCTAGCTTTGCAGTTTCTGTTGGAGTTTTATTTCGAGGAAGACCTGTTGCTGCTGCAGTGGTACTGATCACATATAGTAGATTTTATTTGACATGTTGCTTGCATGATTGCATGATATGTTAAGATGTCTATTTGATTTTCTAGTACTTCCCTTCTCATGTGGGCCTCATTATTAGAGTCAAGAGTGTCTTCAACTTATATTGCAAGGTTGCGATGTGATGATTTGAGCTCAGGATCTCTTACTCTGTTACCATGATAAATATTATTTATTTACCATTGTTTTCAAAAGCTCGAACTGTTAGGATGTGGACCAAAAATCATCTATTACTATAACGTCTATGACTGACATAGTGGAAATTAACATGTTGGTTTTCTGTTTATATTTTCAGATAGAGTTCGTTGGGGGCCCTGTGTTGGAATACCCGCATTTTTTCTGCTAGTGCTTGTATGGAAGTTCTTCCTAAATAGTTGCCTTAGTCTTAATTGATTTTGTAATTGTACTAATGATGTTGAGCTCAATCGATAATCTGTGTTATGATAGGAGGGGGAGCATTTTGTAATGGCCAAAGAATTCACGTGAGCCAAACTGATGAGCTTAATATTCCTTTTATTAGAAGAAAAAGAATTTTGAAATCTATAACTATGTCGAATCGTGTTACTTTAGGTCGATGACTAAGTCTGATCTTATTTGATGTTAGAATATTTGCAGTGGTATATTGATTAACACTTACTGCTATTCCTTTGTACTAGAATGCAATAAATAAAGGTACAAAACCATAACATACCTTAGGCTGTGATTATCTTTACCCAATTTTCTTCAGAAATTCCAACCACCACCAGAATGTTAGGCATAAAGGTAGTAAGTTAGAAACTAGAAAAGGTATTAGAGAGAAAGATGAGCTATCTCATGTGTATCGCTTACTGTATAAAGGAGAAACCATTTTATATTTTATTTAGGCTCATACTCTTCCATATTTGAGGTGGGACGATCTCTTCTTGTTACTGGATTTGGTTATGAACAAGATGATGTGTGGATCACCAACATAGAGTTATTTAAAGAGTTCACCTACATCAGAAGGGTAATAGCCTTTCGTTTTAGTGCTAAGCAATTTTTATTTGAGCTTTAGCTTTGGGATTAATTAACTTCCTATTCCCTCTCTCTCTTCATGTTTGTGACTTGAACTCTTTTTTCCCCATGGTATTTTCCCTACATCGTAATGTTTAGGGTGTAAGCAGGCTCAGTGCAGCTGCGGTAGACATGTGCCATGTAGCTCTTTGGATTGTAGAAGCCCACTGGGAATATCGACTAAAGCCATGGGATACAGCAGCTGGTGTTTTGGTAATGTTTTGTCTTCTCATAAATGCATTTGTTTGGTGTTTGTGGAATAGTAATATTTGGAAGTCTATTGTTATAACACTCAATTGAATACGTTCTTGTTTTGGGTTTGTGGAAACATAATACATCGGCAGAGATTTTTGTTTTATATCTCTCAATTTTTTTTTTTTTTTCCTAAAGCAATTTGGTCTGATTTTTTATTTGCATTATATGACATATTGTTCAGGTTTTTCTTTTCGATTTTGTTTTTACTTTGTTACGAGACCCTAAATAATCATTGATACTTTCTTATACATGGGTTAGTTCTTTTTATTTTTCCTAGTTGAATACCTGGAAAGAGTTGTGATAACTCAAAAGTATACATCGGAAATCGAGCACATAACAAAATAATGCATCAATTGACAGTTTGGTTTCAGTATGAACAATTTACACGGGAAGAATATACAAATAATAGACTTTCTGTCATTAGAAATATCCTTTACGTTTTTATGGCAAGTGTTTGGAAGTGTTGCTTCGGACAACCTCTTGTGACAAGATGCTTGAACTGATGCATGAAAATTATAGTTCACTTTTCTCTCTGCAGAATCGTGGCATCCAGAAGTGTGATTTAAAGAATTCATAGAATTTGGTATGGCAATTCATAGAACTTGGGAGCAGCCTCTCCATAAAATGGGGGTAAGGCTAGCCGACATTCACCTCTCCCAGACCCTGCGTAAAGCGGGAGCCTTGTGCACTGGGTACGACCTTTTTTAGTTGAAGAGGCTGGAGTAAAGGTTACATGCATGGATGGCGGAAAATTCTCTGTATTTGAAAGATCTATCTTGGTATCGAACTGTGTGCTGCATGGCAAGGTTAGTCTTCTGCTTTATCCAGAATCTAATTACAAAACCTTACGTGTTAAGATCGAACTACGGTTATAGAATGCAAGATCTTAACTCTTCATTGCCTTTCTGTTACTACCACTAATCTTGTTCACTAGTTATATAACCATTTACGAAGAGTCAAAGGTCAATTCAGTTTCCCTAACTTGATGTATGTTTCTACCGATGAAGTGGCAAGCTTTCCTTTACCTTTCCATATTTTTCCTCAAATTTTTGTGTTAGGTTAGGTCGGGGGGTGGGTGGGAGGTGAGTAGAGCAGATGTTTACTGTAAGTCCGTAACAGAGCTTTTAGTAGTGCTATAGTTTCCTGTAAAAGACGCAGTAGATTGTAATCATATTAAATGCACTAGTGGTTTTAAAGAAATAATTCTAGAATTTAATTTTTGTAAAATGCAGCTCTTAGAGAAGGTTGCACCTGCAACAGAGAAATTGAAGAGCAAAGGAATTAATTTCTCATCATGGTAGTGGTACAAGCCCGAAGATTACACAAGAGACATTTGATGCGCCTGAAAGTTCATTTTTTCTTTGTTTTTGCCAATGGTGCTGAGAAGATATCTTCCACAGGAAGGTGGTCTCTCATTGTTTCATTGGTGACTTTCGCTGTAACGTGCATTTCAAGCGCGTGATATATATGTTATATCTCAACATGTCTTCCTTTACTGATATGAATATTGCTTTAGGGGTTTTAGTACAGCATAGCATGTTTTCCTATGTTGCTTTAGGCAAGTGGAATAGGTGTGAATTGCTGTAATTCAGAAATAATCGTCGATAATGATCATGGATCGATCTTTATCGTCAAGAAATTGGTCCTATGTGGAATCACTACTCTTTCTTTACCGAAGCAGAAAGAAAAATGTGAATTTGGGCAGTAGTTAAAAGCGTATCATCCTTCCATTATTATTCTGTTCCCATCATTTCTTACATACGCACTTGTCTTATTTCTGCTTTAAAAAAATGAAAATCAGAACGTTATTTCTCTGCTCGTAAGGGAAGTTGCTGGGTACTCTGCAACTTATTTAGGAGTAATGTCGACACCCTTGATAACAAGCCCTTTCTTCCATTTCCCAACAGTTTGACGGAGCATAAAATACATCCGGCCAGATTGCCCAGGCGATGTTGTAAATTCGGCAACTCGGACATAACTCCACCATCTTCCTTTTGTCCTCAGATCAAGTGTAGAGTTTCTCGGGACAATCTGCAGGTTCTGAGGGGGAGTGACGCTGAATTCGACTTTATCTTCCCATCCATATTTTGGGTCCTTCATCATGATTATATATGAAACTTCATACACAGTTCCGGGTGTCAGGTATGCGGTCTCAAAATCCCCTTTCACTTCTAGCGATAATACATCTAACAGTTCAGCAGCATCAACGTAGACAGAACTGCAATTAAACCCTAAGTTAGGACCGATTACTATATAGCAGTAACCAATATCAATTGTGATATACGGATTCAAGTTTTCGGTACCTGGCTGCGTACACGGGGTTCCAGCGCCAGTAACGATCGTCTTCACCGAAAGTGATTGTGAGAGCTCTTGCATACAGCACAAAACAGTTGTTGCCCTCCCTATCAACCCAATACCTTTTCTAATAATAGTCAAGAAAATAATGGGATAAACATGATTGTTGATATTTCAAGCTGTAGTAAGAGTTCATCTTTTAATATATTTAAAAGACAATGATTTCCGCACACCCGTTTTCTTCTGTTGCACACCCTGTTTATTTCTGCCCTTTAATTGATTCTCCTTTTGTTTATACAAATATTCAAATGCAATAAACAAACACGTGTGTCCAGACGGAGAAAATGAGTGTGCTGAACTTCAGTAAGAATTAGAACAATTTCACATTTCTGAAGCATGTTTGATAATTTCACACGAAAACTGAAAAACAAAGAGCCGGAAATTCTTTTTAAAATTGTCAGAAAGTTAAATGCATGGATTTCACCTTTTTCGGTTGGTCGAAAATTCCTGGATATTTGACCTTCGAAGGGACTTTTGCAGGTGAGGACGAGTCGTTACTTGCGCCAAAATCTTTCAGAATGTCTTCATACTTATGTGGGAATGACCGCTTTTCCTCTTGCGCTTTAGCATCAGTAGCCATCCTTCGTGCAGTTATTCAATCATGTTTTAACTATATATACATAGGAAGACAGGGCTAAGCCAGTCATTTCCACAAGTCCCCGCAACTTGCGGATGAGGATAAGAAAGATGCCTTGCGTTGCTAACCTTTAATTCTTTAAAATGTAGATATCAAGCATGAATTCTTTTTATTTTACTTTGGAATCTCTTCCATGTGGGAAAGCACAATATTGGAAAGCACTTTCGAAAAAACCTTTTATTCCATATGCTAAAGCTTTTGTTTGTTGATCATATATATTTCATTATGCAAATAGAATTCATTTTCATAAAATGCAGAAGAAAGATGACTTGCGTTGCGAACCTTTTATTCTATGAAATATATATATGCCTTTTCTTCCATATGCTAAAGCTTTTGTTTGTTGATCGAATATATTTCATTATGCAGAAGAATAGCATTCATTCTCAGATAATGCAGAAGAAAGATGCCTTGCGTTGCGAACCTTTTATTCTATAAAATGTAGATATCAAGCATGAATTCCTTTTATTTTACTTTGGAATTTCGACCATGTGGGAAAGCATTAGATTGGAAAGCACTTTCGAAAAAGCCTTTTATTCCATATGCTAAAGCTTTTGTTTGTCGATCATATATACTCCATTATGCAAAAGAATAGCATTCATTCTCAGATAATGCATCATACCCAAGGTCTAAAATATCGATATTATCAGTGATATTTCGCCGATAATATCGTTTTTGTGAGAGAGCGATATTTTAACACGTATCCACTTAATTATCGCTAAAATATCGTGATAATATCGCTCTAACAGAAGAACAGAGAAGAACGCCAGAGCTTCTACAGCTCCGGCCGACTGCAAACTACCACCCTAGACCCCGATCTAGGTACCAAACGAAAGCACAAGGCGAGAGGATTGCGTTTATACCTTCTGTTTGCCGTGAAATGACCTGTGGTGGTCGAAAAACCTCTCGACACCCACGGCCTCGCCGGAGATGGGTGTGCCTATTCCCGAGCCGATTTCGTCCCAAAAACCTTGGAAAAACACAAGATAGAACTTAAAATTTACATCTAAGCTTCAATCTAGTACAGAAAGAGGTAAACCCGAAGCTTACCTAACCGGAGAAATTCAAGAAACTCGTCGGAGGGTTCCTGCGTTCGCCGAGTTGCAGAGACGAGAATAAGAGGGAGAAAGACGAGGTTGCTGATGACGATGGGTGTTTTCCTCGAGCAGGTGCGATGGTGTGCGTATGTGTATGTGGGTCTCGGTGCAGAGAGAAATGAGAGAGATGAGAGTTTTGAGAGAGAAAGAGAGAGAGAAATAATGCAGAAAAGAAAGAAGAAGAAAAAAGGGGTTGCGGGGTCGAGGACAGAAAGAGAAGAATAAGGATTGTTGCTCGCTTCCCCGCGAGCTTCCTTTGCTTCGTGGAGCCGGTTGGTTCGGTGGTCCCTAGAGGATGATGAGGCTTTCTTTTTCATCACTTTTTGGGTTCTTGCAGGTATGACCTTTTGCGATGGCGGTAGGCCTTGGATATGTGCAGGAGGAGTTGCAATGGCAGTGGTGCTGAGGTTCATCGCTGTTGACTTTTCTGGCGGTGGCTGCTGTAGGCGAATGAGGAGTAGGGTTTTCTGTATTCTGTTTTTATGTGGGCTGGGCTCCAAAGCTGGCTTTGAACCTTGTCCTTAGTGTTGTGTGGGCCTGCTTTTTGTTTTAATATTGTATCTTGGCCCTTGTTTGTACTTACTTTTAGTTGGTAATGAATGTTTACCAGTTGTCCAAAAAAAAGGATTGTTGGGGTGCTGCCACGTGGCAGTTTGAGAGAAAAGAGAATCTTAAATGTAGATCTGGATTGGGTAATGGAAATTAGGACTAAATTGATAGATTCCATAAATATTTGGGGAAATATGGGCAGTTTGAGAGAGAAAAGAATCTTAAGTTTATGACTAACTATGCGCATGGGTTAACTATCATTTAACCCCTAAACTATTGCTGATAACTAATTCATTATATATAAATGATTATGGTGTGTCTAAACTTCTTTCATTAATTACTACATATTTTCTACACTCACAATGTTTGTCAGCTCGCTATATAATCAACTTAAATCAGTTAAATCCATCATGCAATGCATTTCCTTCCAATTTTATGTGATAAACTAATAGATAATTGACTAAATAAACATCCGGCAAAGTTTCAATAAAAATTTCCAAGTTTTTCTTACAATTTCCGTGGTTTTTATTCAATTTTTATCGATATCGATAATATCCCGATATTTCCATCGAAATTTTCGTGTTTTTGGACTACCGATATTTCCGATATCATCGATATTTTATACATTGATCATACCCTATATATTATTCTCAGCTTATAAAGTAATATTTGAATTTGCAAGTGATTACTATAAGTCTGCAACAGAGCTCTGAATAGTGCTACATCAGTAAATAGTTGTATTAGTAAACTACAACAAGTACAAGTTAGTTAGAAATTATTCCATCCCAATTTTGTAGCACATCAAAAAGTAAAGTTTATTTCACAACCCATAGGCCCCAACATGAAACACAAATCCTAATTTAAATTCTATGTATTAATTCATCTTACAAACAACCCATTTATTCCATAAATAATTGATATAGAAACTTCGAACTAAACACCCTACCTTACTATGCATGTCGAAGCTTCAATCACCACAAAAAATGGAACTTTCCAGCCAAAACATAAAATATGGTACAAAACCCAGCTCACTCTCACGTCTCTCACATTCCTTTGTTCTAAATCAGCGGTATGAGGTCAACCCAAAATCTAGCTCACTCTTCTCACCTCTCTTTGGACTTCCCTATCTTCGAAATTTGAGCTCAACCCAAAAATCCATAGCTCTCTCAACATCCCTTTCTCCCAAATGAGAAAAGTGATGCAATAAACTGATGATTTTTAGTATTTATAAGTGCGTATTTTAGTAATTTCAGTTTTGTGTATGGTGGCATAGCCGGTTTGTCATATTTCTATCCCAAGATTAAGAAAAAGGCCTATTCTTTTCCATTTCAATAATCAAATTGAGACAGAAGATGAAGAGAGAAGGTTGGTGGAAATCTCAAATCATTGCCATAACTTTCAATTCCAAATTCAAAGGGTGGAGGAGGAGCCGAAGGAGAAGAATGGTAGTGGAATCTCTGGGATGGCCAATCCAGTCTTCATTTTTTCCATTGTTGCAATTGACAGTCCTTCGATTAGATCCAGTCCATGGGGAGGACTTGACGGACAATGCGCAACGAGCGAGAGATTGTTGGAAAAAAACGAAGAACCCGACTAATAACACCGAAGTCGTGGAGAAGATAAATAAGTGGGCATGTGTCGTATAATACATCCGTTAGATTTTCCATCTATTGGTCTGTTAAATGCTGACGTGTCTGCCACATTTGTGTTGCTGTGACTGCCACGTAGCAAAAAAAAAAAATTTATACATTAAAAATATTATAATATTAACCCTATTAAAAAAAAAAAAACTTAGAAAACCCATATCCCATCACCCCCCTCCACCCCGAAACCCCACCCCTTCATCTCTTCCCCATCCGTCGTCCTTCCCTGCAACCCAAATCCAAAACCACTCCCACCCATCCTCCACATCCTCCTCGGCGCACCCATCTTCCCATCCCCTCATCCCCCCTACCCGAGCCCAACCTGCAACCCAAAAAAAATAAAAAAAATAAAACCATCTTTATCTTCCCCGAACCCCTTTCCCTGCAACCCTTCTCCCTCCCGTCTTCCTCAAACCCATCGTGCACCCATTCTCCACCTCCTCCTCAGCACCCACTATCTGCAACCCAGAAAAGAAAAGAAGAAAAAAAAAACCCATATCATTTTCCCTGCAACCCAGATCCCGTCTTCCCCAATGGGTGTGGATTTAAGGACTGGGGTGTGTAGAGGAGGGAAGAGGGTGGGTGCCGAGGGTGGGTGAGCAGGTGCGGGTGTGAAGGGGGGGTTAGGGCGAGGTGGGTCCCGGGGGGGGTTTGCTGGGTTTCTGGTTTTGGGGGTTGTGGGGATGTGTTTAATCAGCTTTAGATTTTGGTTTTTTTTTTCTTTTTTTTTTTAATTTTATTTATTTATTTAGAAGATTCAAGTTTTTTTTCTTTTTTTTGCTTGGTTAATTCGCATTAGGGGACTATACACATTATAGGGGTGACTCTGCTTGGTTAATCTGCAGTAGGGGTCATTGCCTGTTTAATGGATGCCGTCTGGTTAATCCGCATTGGGGAACCATACGTATCTTAGAGTGGGATTTCGTTGAGTGGTCCGAATACCCTGCTTCGCCTCGATTCCGTAGTGGTCCAGAATCAAATTCTATTCCAGATTCCATTGAGTTGATTCAGAGCTAAATTCCTAGATTTGTGTCGCTCTAGCTCGAGATTTTCAGTTGGTTTATTTATAATTTTACAAACCCTAGTTTTATAATGATATGAATAAATTTGGTTGGTGGATATTGGTAATTGTGGTTTCTTCTTGGAAAGACAAAATTAAATTAAAAAGTGAACTACGAATGACTTGATCTCGTCTATGGGTACGTAGGCAGTCTAACACAAAGGCTAGATGTAGCCATGAAATAAAAGGAAAAGTTACTAAGTTGTTGAACCATTTATTTGCGTTTTCGGTCATGTCTCAGAGGTGAGGCATGATAGATGTACCAGTACTAGTGACGTCACGTGTCGATCCTAGAATTATATCGAGATTGGGACGTGACAATTAGTACTATTCGGTTCCTTATATGAATTGCCAAATGAGGAACACGGATCCCCTTCAGATCCATTATGTTGGGAGGGATCCCTACATCTCAGCCGTACATAGTGAATCGTGCAGTCAGAAATCATTTTACTTTTATTATTTTAAATTAAACATAAATAGTACCTGACAAAAACTAATCACACGATTTATGATGAATGGTTGAGATTCCGTGTTACCAAATGAGGTCCGTATGTACGTAATTAGCTGCTTGACCGTTTTCCTCGGTGTCAGGTGGCAATAATTGTCAGTTAAAAAAAAAGTCTGTCTCCGCCCGCGCTTTTGCCTAGCTAAGAAAAACAAGTTTGTCTAGTTACGGAGAAACCCAAGATAAATGGAGAAATCGAAGATTGGGATGAGGTTCCAAGGCAAGGTGGCGATTGTGACGACTTCCACTCAGGGCATCGGCTTCGGTATCGCCGAGTGCCTAGGTTTGGAAGGCGCCTCCGTCGTCATCTCCTCCCGCAAGCAGGTCAGTCTAGGGCTGGGCACGGGCCGGGCCGAGCCGGGCCGGACCTAATTTTCAAGGAACCGGAGGTTAAAAGAAACGGGCCGGGCCGAGTCGGGTACATCATATTTCATTACAGGAATCGGACCGAACCCGGCCCGTTTCAAACGGGCCGGTCCTTGGTTTTTTTTTTTTTTTTTTTTTTTTTGCGAAACCCTTACGGAAAGGACTCCAGAACCACCGCCATGCTGCCTTCGTCGTCGCACCACAGCTTCTCCACCGAGCCCCGCGCCGACACCGCCACGTTTCTCACCATGGCCAACATCCTCACAAGCAACACCTCCATGCTTACTCTGAGTCGTAGTATATGTACCCTTTACCTGGTAATCCTTCTGAACACTTGTTCGTGAGACATGAGCCAACTGCCTCCATCACTGCCCGATAAGTAAAATTTTCCTCACTTAACCCATTGTCTACAAAACTGCTTCCATTACCTGTAAATCAAATAATACAATTAATGAACAAGTCAGACATAATTCCTGCTACTAACCAATGATTCCTTTCATACTACATCCGAAGTTGGGAATAACATATGGTTTTATTAAAGATTTTATTAAAGATGTCTATTCATAAGGATGATTTTGTCATAGAACTAAGCAATGAAATTCTGTAGTTAAAACAAGTACGCAGAGCATCGAATCCAAGCAATATAATGAAATTCTGTAGTTGTTTCGATTTTTATATTTCTTAAGAGAAACTGAAATCAAAATTAATATTAAAACACCATAAAATTTAAAAAAACCAGAACCATTCCTGCCATAGAATTCTCAGAACATAAATTTACATGCAATCTAATACAATTTACAAATGGAAACATAAATAACTAGAAGTTACTGATATCAGTTCAAAGGTTGGAGTATAATTACCGCCAATTTCAGGGATAGGCACAGAGACAGAAGAGGACGGCCTTCCAGCAACCAAACTTCCTTCAATGTAAGAAGAAGACCCTAACGGGCTTCACACAATGAGATTCGCCCATGCCCACCCATAGTACAAAATTATTGGTTGATTTGGAACTCAGAAAAGTGAGATCGAGAATTGAGAGGGAGAAGATCGAGAATCGACAGATTCGAAAGGGAGGACTAAGGAGAGGAGAGTCTTTGTGGCGATGAGATCGTCTTCGTGTCGTCGTTGTCTAGGGGGAGAATAGTGTGGGTGGGAGGAAGGAAGTCTCAAGTCGAGGACTTGAGTGGGAATCAGTGGACTTGAAGGCGGCGGATGGACGAAGAAGAAAGGGGACGAAGGATGACGAGGAAGAAGGGGGACGGATGAGGGAGTGAATCATGGATAATGGATTAGGGTTAGAGACCATAGTTAGAAACGGGCCATCCGGGGCCCTGTTTTTCTATACCCCTAAACCCGGCCCGCCCCTAAAATTTCAAAACCCCGGCCCGCCCCTCCCCGTTTCACTTATGAAAAAATTGGAACCGGCCCGTACCCGTCCCGAACCTTGATTACCCGCCCCTACCCGCGGTTCCTGTACCCGTTTGCCCACCCCTAGGTCAGTCTCCGACACTCATCAATCCTCTCCTCCTGAATCTTTGACTTTTTTACATGAAATTCATCTGGGTTTTTCTTCAATTTTAGTTAAATTTGATTTCTTTCTGGTTTACGTGGATATTGGGATCGAAAATTGAACCGCTGAATTTCGTTGTGTGTGGTTGATTGCTGAAAATGAAATCAGGCTTTTTTGGGACAGATTCTCGAGAAAGCACTTCTGCTTATAAGTACTTATGTTAGAAATGGTTTATTATTTTAATTAAATATCCAAGTGCTTTCCACAAAGCACCGGGAAGTGCTTCCTGACTGCTCTCCAAAAGTGCTTCTATGATCAAAAGCCTTTAGTTGGCAGAATGCGCTTTTTGCCTTTTCAATAGCAGTCGCAAACAGACCAGATTTTTCCCCGTTTAATCCCCGGGAAAGATGAAGAGAGGAAAGTTTATGAATATTGCATGTCATGAACTTCAATCAAGCTAAATGGTACATGTTTTTGAGTTTTAGGCTGTTTTGAATGGTTGAATTTTTTTCGTGCTTGGTCAAATTGTTCCAGAAAAACGTTGATGAAGCAGTTGAGAAACTTAAAGCTCAAGGAATTGAGGCGTTGGGAGTCGTTTGCCACGTTTCGAATGAGCAACAAAGGAAGAATCTCATCAACAAGACTGTGCAGGTAAGAACATTCATCGAGTCCATGATTTTACATTCACTGTTGAAGCAAGATGCGAAATATAAACAGAAAACTATGAAAAATGTGGGATGTATAGGTTTTATTTCAGTTTTACATACAAGTTCAAAAGCTCGTAGAGGTAGTTGGCTACAGTGTTATGGTGAATTCTACTTGATTACAACCTCTGATTTAACTCACCTTCCAAAGGGGATGGTCTCTTCTCCGTTGCAATGATTCTTCAATGTCATTACGTTGAACGTTTGAATTTTACTGATTTGTTTGCAGAAATACGGAAAAATAGATGTGGTTGTATCAAATGCTGCTGCCAATCCATCAGTTGACCCCATATTGCAAACCCAAGAATCTGTGCTTGACAAGCTATGGGAAATCAATGTCAAAGCTACTATACTACTTCTCAAGGTAAAAGGCCATAGGAAGACATTATCGATCAGCCAAGAGCTCCTTTCCCATGGAAATTTTCTGCTCGAGCTGCAATAAACAGTTGCCGAGAACTTTTATACGACTTATTTTGTCCTCTACTCCCATTTTCGATGTGCATACATTTTTGGTGTAGTATGCTAGGTTATAGTACTAGATTATATTTGCAGGATGCATCTCCGCACTTGACGAAGGGTTCTTCTGTTGTTATCATTTCCTCAATTGCTGGCTACAATCCACCGGGAGCTGCCATGGCTATGTACGGGGTCACTAAAACAGTCCTTCTTGGGCTAACCAAGGTATGTAGGTGGTTCCTGTTTTACACCGTTTGTTTCTTCAGCTCCGGAAGCCACACATTTTCTTCAGCTTATTCTTTGCTGGTCTTACTTTAGGCTCTTGCCGGGGACATGGCGCCAGATACTCTTGTAAATTGTGTTGCTCCGGGTTTTGTTCCTACAAACTTTGCTTCATACATTACAGAAACCGATGCCGTGGTAAGTATATATGTGCATATATAAAGGCCAACGTTGGGATATATAGTTCCTTTCCAACGTATCTTGGGCAATGGCCATTGACCCTTGTGGTTGACCGAACTTGAATGGTATTTTGTTGCAGAGGAAGGCCCTCGAGGAGAAGACGTTACTCAACAGGCTCGGTACCACTGGAGACATGGCTGCTGCCGCTGCCTTTTTGGCATCCGATGATGCTTCTTACATAACCGGAGAAACCATAGTTGTGGCCGGAGGGATGCCCTCTAGACTCTAGTTCCCTTCTTTATCAACATGTTTTTGCTCGAATCATTAAAAGAACAAGTGTTTTTATTTCAGCAAATATCAATAAAATTCACTCCTATCGATTTTCAACGTTAATTTTCGCCGTCTCATAATGTACCGTCATTCTTTCCAATCTGATACCGGGAGATATAATAATACACATAAATCTCACAAGGAGAGTAATTTTTGCATTTACAATCTTGGACACGAAACATTAACGCTACATAATCCCATGCTTAGTAGAATATTAACATTTCCTTCTTGTCACAAACAATACACATTACAAGATGAAATACAAATACACGTGAGGCCGGACGGTTTATAACAAAAAAAAAGGAAACCACAGAAACCCTAGTAACTACTTTGTGTACTGCAATCGAGCATCAGACGAAAGGCAGCCGGCCGGAACCCCTTTGGGCACTCTATGAAGCTATGACTTATGTACACGAAATCAGAGCTTCCTGATTTCCAACGTTACATCATCTACAAACTTCTTCAAAGGGTGGTCGTCGGGCCTTTTTGCCCTATTACATTACCACCTTCACAGCATATTAATCCAGAGTAAGCTATATATCTTCAGTCTTTCTGAACTGCATCTTTAGGCTTACATACACTTAACCACGAAAGGAAAGAACAGAGCCGGTTGTCGTATGTGCTTTTTCCTACGGTTTCGGCCTTTCATATTTTTACATGCAAATCCCACTTCTAAAAACAACTATCATGAAACTGAATATATCTACACAGGAACGACATCAGCATTCTGATTATCATCGCACGTCAGAATGAGACCTTCAACATAGGTCGGGAGAAGGCAGCGAAACCATTGAAAGCCTGTTGACACAGGCTCCGTTGGAGGAACAATCATGACCACATTATCGTGGCGTCTGACAACCCCAATCACACTTACAGTGCTGCCCTCTTTAATATACCTGATGAGGAGGAAACATATTCTTAAAAGCCTCTAACTTGTGAACGACAGAACCTCACAATTTGTATAATCATACGCGAGTTTCTAGTTACAGGTTAAATGTAAAAATCTCTGACCATGCAAAAATTATGACTAGAAACAAAAAAGCAGCATACCCTTCTTTGAGGCGCATTACACGGTCATCGGTAGACAGGTTGCGCTCACCAAGCCAGCGCAAAAAACTTGGAGATAACTCTCTGTTTTCCTTTGTCACGTCCACTACAGTAGCTGGTTTTACGAATGGGGCAACCTTGGCTCCATAGCCAGCTTTCACTAATGCTCTTAAACCCGATTGGAAGTCTGATATGTAGAAGTCAGATACATATTTCTGTTAAAAAAAAACATAAAAATGTTAGGGCCTGTTTGGTATTTGATTTGGATCCAATGTTTTTAACTCAAAAACAAGTTTTGAGTCACAAATTTAAAATCTTTGTTTGGTAGCGGATTTGAATACAATTCTCAAAACCATAACTCAAAAATATCTGAAAACAAGGGCTATTGGATGAAAACACAAAAAGTGTGTTTTTAAACTTTTTATTTTATGGATTATCACTCCCGTCTCTCTCTCCCTCTGTCTCCTCTCTCCCATTCGATGTACTCCCTTACCTCTTCCCTCTTCAATCCTCTTTTCCCTGTTGTCTTTCCAATCCCTTCCGGCTTATATCCACCATAGCCACCACCTCTATCCTTCTCCCTCCAGCCAAGACAAATCGATCTTTCCCGCCTCTTCAATACTATCTTCTTTGTTGCCTCTTCAATCTTATCTCTTCTCACTTGCATCCACCATAGCCACCACATCTTCCCTATGGTTGTTGGATCTTAGGTTTGAGACGCCAACATGATTAGCCTCTGTCAGCGCGAGTTTGGAGTAAGGAGTTGGTACATAGCCAAAGGAGTCGCCGCTAGGGAAGTGAGGGATGTGGTGGTCAGGAAATTGGTCTTTCGCCGCTGGGGATGGGAGGGATGCGGTGGTCGGGTAATTGCTTGGGCTGGGCGTTTGACTTTTTCTGTTTGGATTAGTTTTGAGAAAATGCATACCAAACAAAGATTTGAATTTAAAATTTTTAAATCAAAACATGTGTTTTTAGAAAAAATTAAAATTTTGAGTTTCGTTCTCAAGTTAGATACCAAACAGGCCCTTAATATTCCAGCCTGACTGAAGTCTTTAAAGTAAACAGAGAACTGCATATGCAGTCTTTTATTTGTGCAAACAATTGCAAAAGACAACGCGCAGATGGCACCATTTATGGAACTCAGGTTAATTGTACTGTATTATTGCCCCAACAAAAATCCAAGCAAGAGTTTCAAATTGTTTGCCCACCAGTGGAGGATAACAAATGCATACATAAATCTTTCAGGTCTACTCATATCTGGCTATACTCATGTCATGAATCGCATGAGCTAATTTTATCTGGTACTGCATGCCTAAAATGTTAAGTTTACATAGTTTATGAACACATATCTACATATATGTATGTATATAATGGGTTTCACTTCTCAGGGCCCTGTCAGATCAACGAGTGCAGTATATACAAATCTTTATTCTAAATCATCATCAGTCAAACTTTGACAATGAACGCAGTTCAGAGCACCTAAGCACAAATAGTCTGACAACTAACCTCTGAATGTCTAGATTTTTTATTCTCCGACTTGCGCACACAGCATCCTTTAGATTCACACAACTCGGTGGAAACATATACACACCTAGGTACCCTTTGGTAGGATGATTCCAACGGAATACTGCCACAGGTAACAACCTACATGCAGAGATATCAACATATTACAGCTGCGGTAGACATGTGCCATGTAGCTCTTCAGATTGTAGAAGCCCACGGGGAATATCGACTAAAGCCATGGGATACGGCAGCTGGTGTTTTGGTAATGTTTTGTCTTCTCATAAATTTGTTTGGTGTTTGTGGAATAGCAATATTTGGAAGTCTATTGTTAGAACACTCAATTGAATACCTTCTTGTTTTGGGCTTGTGGAAACATAATACATCGGCAGAGATTTTTGTTTTATATCTCTCAATTTTAGTTTTTTTTTCCCTAAAGCAATTTGGTCTGATTTTTTATTTGCATTATATGACATATTGTTCAGGTTTTTCTTTTCTATTTTGTTTTTACTTTGTTTTGAGAGCCTAAATAATCATTGATACTTTCTTATACATGGGTTAGTTCTTTTTATTTTTTCTAGTTGAATACCTGGGAAGAGTTGTGATAACTCAAAGTATACATCAGAAATCGAGCACATAACAAAATAATGTATCAATTGACTGTTTGGTTCCAGTATGAACAATTTACGCAGGAAGACTATACAAATAATAGACTTTCTGTCATTAGACATATCCTTTACGTTTTTATGGCAAGTGTTTGGAATTGTTGCTTCGGACAATCTCTTGTGACAAGATGCTTAAACTGATGCATGAGAAGTATAGTTCACTTTTCTCTCTGCAGAATCGTGGCATCCAGAAGTGTGATTTCAAGTATTCATAGAATTTGGTATTGCAATTTTGAGCAGATAGTTGAAGAGGCTGGAGGAAAGGTTACGTGCATGGATGGTGGAAATTTTTCTGTATTTGATAGATCCATCTTGGTATCCAACTGTGTGCTGCATGGCAAGGTTAGCCTTCTGCTTTATCCAGAATCTAATTACAAAACCTTACGTGTTAAGATCGAACTACGGTTATAGAATGCAAGATCTTAACTTTTCATTGCCTTTCTGTTACTACCACTAATCTTGTTCACTAGTTATATAACCATTAACGAAGAGTCAAAGGTCAATTCAGTTTCCCTAACTTGATGTATGTTTCTACTCATGAAGTGGCAAGCTTTCCTTTCCCTTTCCATAGTTTTCCTCAAATTTTTGTGCTAGGGTAGGTCAGGGTAGGGCTGGGTTCGGTTCTTATCGGTTCGGTTTTTTGCCAAAACCGAAACCAAACCAAAATTTCGGTTCGGCCCAAATTTTTTTCGGTTTTTTTCGGTTCGGTTTTTTTTTCGGTTCGGTTTCGGTTTTTTTTCGGTTTTTTTTTTTTTTTTTCCTCCAAAAAATGCAAAACAAGCACAACATAATATAGGAATAGAAAATATGACATGTTTCCATCTCTACGTATAAAGTCTCATAAAACTAAAAGTCTCATAAAACTTAAAGTCCAACTATAAATAGAATCAATCATCAATCAAGTTTAAGTCTTCAAAAAGTCCAAATTAAACATCAAAGTTTAAGTCTTCAAAAAGTCCAAATTTAAACATCACACAAGTCAAATAAACCTTCAAGGTTTCATCACTTCATGTCTTGCACAAATAAAATCTTCCAAGTCTTCAAGCTCAAGCTCAACGCATAGGCGGCCTAGGAGGCAACATAGCACCTTTCTTTGAGCTTCCCCTTGCCATTTCTACATACAAATAAAAATAAAAATAAGAACATGACATAATTGGCACACATACTTGGCATAATTGAAATTTCAGATTATATTTTTGGCACACATACTTGGCATAATTGAAATTTCCAGCAACTATAGTACATAGTTACTAGCGAAGAAAACAATACCGATTGATGAAAATAACATCTTGGAAAATGCCTTCATCTCTCTTAGACCGATTCTCATAATTGCAGCCTGGTCATTCAAAATAAGCAGTCACAATAAAAAGGTCGTACCCAGTGCATAAGGCTCCCGCTTTACGCAGGGTCTGGGAGAGGTGAATGTCGGCTAGCCTTACCCCCATTTTATGGAGAGGCTGCTCCCAAGAAAATAAGCAGTCACAATGACATAGAAAAAGCAGATGAGATGTGGGTTCAACTTTTACCAAAATTTTTGAGCTTACCTTTGTGTTATTTCCCATCTCCAACCCATCCACAAAACCTGCTGCTATGGCCACAACATTTTTCAGGGTTCCACATAGTTCTACCCCTTCCACATCTTGGATCTATAAATTTCAAACACGGAAAGGTGTCAATGGAGCATTCCAATATAAATTTGATGTCAATCGCTAAATCAAATTATATGCTGGGATAAGCATTTAGCGTAGCTAACATACTACCAAATTTTTACTAAATGTGTGGGAAACTAAAGTAGTTCCCGTCCGTGCCAAACATTCATGATAGTAAAAGACTAAAAGTACACTATTATGACATTCATTGTAACAATGTATTCGATGTACTCACAGGTGTCATATATCCCATTCAGAGTGCAGTATGATATCCAAATCTAGGAGACAAATTGGTGATCCATGGTGAAGGAAAAACATAAATGAACGCAAAGATTAACCACGGAAACAAGGGCCTAGCCATCAGTGCGTCTCCTACCGACAACCATATCGAACAATAGGCCCAAAAGTCAAAACCTTTTCGATTTTAAAGTATAATACTGATTCATGAAACTAAAACAGAGAATTGTAGCTAAGTGTGAGATAGGTAAACGCAAGATCTATAAGTTTAATCGACGAAAAACTCATTACAATTTTTGCAGATCCACAGTTTTTAAAGCAAATGAAAGATGATTTCTTCAAAATTCAGCTAAACAATCCCATTTCTACAACCCACAGAATGCAAACCTCAAATCATAAGATCCAAATTCGCAATTAAAAACCGATTCCAATCAGATCTACAGCAAGCAGTGAGAAACTACAAAGATCTACACATTCCAGCACACCCAAACAGCATCACAAGTAAATGAGCAACCTTTCTGAATCAAACACCGCAACACACAGAACCCAAATCGAATCATGCAAAAACAATATCGAAAAATATCCATAAACAAAAAAAATCGAAAACAACCCAATTGAGCAAAACCACGAAGCTCGACGAAATACCAAATGAGCAGAGCAGATGAATATTACCTCAGTCAATGTGAGGCGGGAGGTCGACGGCGGAGAGAGCGAGAGAGATCTTATGCGGAAGAAGAGCGAGAGAGAGAAGAGAGAGGATAGGGAGAGCTGTGTTCTTCTTCTGATGGCAGTTAACGTAGGAGATATGAGGGGTATATATACGCTCACAGCGCAGTGAAGAGTGCATTAAAGATCGTTGCTTTTTTACATTGTTGCGGTTGATGGCATCTGTGAGCTTCTCACCACTTGGTAATGTTTCCTCAACCGTACGGCTCTGCTTCTTCTTCACCTCATCCGAATTCTTCTCCAACGCCGCATGCTCCTCCTTTTCGAGATCCTTCTCCTCCAGATCCGCCAATCGGCGGGCCTCGGACTTCCGCGTGGCAGCCTCCGCCAGCTTCTCGGCTTCTTCCTCGCGCTTCTTGGCCGCGGGGGATTTGCTGATGAAGCATTCTCGTTGCAGCCATCCCAGGGAGTCGGTGACCCCCAAATCTTTCCTCGCGCTTCTTGGCCACGGGGGATTTGCTGCCCTTCACCTCGCACCAGTACTACTCGTCCTTCTCGCGAGCCTCGCGTTCCTTGCGCTTGGCTTCGATGAAGCTCTTCACAGAGAGACAGAGAGAGTGAGAGAGATGAGGCTCGGCTGCGCGAGAAGGTTACTGGGCTAGGTTACACTGGACTGGAGGCAGGGAATGAGAGAGAGAAGAGAGGAATGAAAAAAATAAAAGGTGCGGCTAGGGTTAAAACTTAAAAGGTTTGTTGATTGCTCAAAAAAACTAAAAAACTTTTTTGAAACCCTGGAGGCATGAGGATTCGAACCCATGCGCAGGGGCTTGAAGAGTTTCAAGCAAACCAACTTGGTACCTGGTTATGTCTTGTTATGATTGTATCACTAAATTATTTATAATATTGAAAAAAAAATTAAATATATATATCTGTTCGGTTCGGTTCGGTTTGGTTCGGTTTCCGAACCTTAAAAATCGAAACCAAACCAGCCAGGTTCGGTTCAGTTCGGTTTGGCAGTTTCGGTTCGGTTTTTTTTCGGTTCGGTTTTTTTCGACCTCGGTTCGGTTTGGTTTTCGGTTTTTTTGGTTTTCGGTTATTTGAACCCACCCCTAGGTCGGGGGGTGGGTGGGAGGTGAGTAGAGCAGATGTTTACTGTAAGTCCGTAACAGAGCTTTTAGTAGTGCTATAGTTTCCTGTAAAAGACGCGGTAGATTGTGTGGAAAGTAAGATCTTAGTGAATAAGAAAACTGAATCTTAGAGAAAGAGAAAGATTAGAGAGAGAGAGAATGTAGAGAGAGAAAGAGAATTGTGAAAATGATTTTCATTATTTCAATATCTCTGTACATGAAGTATATATACATAAATACCAAAGCTAACTATTTTAGCATTCCCCTAACTAACCCATACAGACAAGAACTAATCTGGTGCTGTACACCTTTGGTAACTATGTGAACCTACAGTACTCCTAACACACCCCCTCAAGCTGAAGGTAGAGGATCGAACTGAAATCTTGTCAGTCAGGGAGAGAAACCGATCGGCAGGGAGAGACTTAGTAAAAATATCAGCAATCTGTGACAATGTATTAACATGTTGAACATCAATCTGACCCAAAAGAACTTTCTCGCGGATAAAGTGATAGTCGATCTCAACATGCTTTGTGCGAGCATGAAAGACCGGATTGAAAGCTAGTGCAATAGCACTCTTGTTATCACAGAATATAACAGGTGTACGAAGAAGGGGAAATGAAAGATCAGAAAGTATCTTGCAAACCCACGAAATTTCTGCAGCAGTGTTTGCAAGTGACCTGTACTCAGCCTCAATGGAGGACCGAGCCACGGTGTTCTGTTTCTTAGCACTCCAAGCTACTAAATTTGGTCCCAAAAACACACAATAGCCACTTGTACATCGTCGGTCAACAGGGCAACCAGCCCAATCGGCATCAGACCAAGCAGTGAGATGTTAAGCACCCTTTGTGAACCTCAGTCCGAAGTCAATAGTGCCTTTAAGATATCTGAGGATACGCTTAACAGCTTGCAAATGAATAGTTCGGGGAGTTTGCATATGTTGACACACTTGATTCACTGCAAAAGCAAGATCAGGACGAGTCCAGGTAAGGTACACCAACAATGGACCTGTAGGAAGTAAGATCTGCAAGTGGTGTGCCTGAGTGATCCAGTTTAGAAGAAATAATTCTAGAATTTAATTTTTGTAAAATGCAGCTCTTAGAGAGGGTTGCACCTGCAACAGAGAAATTGAAGAGCCAAGGAATCGATTTCTCATTGCGGTACAAGCCCGAAGATTACACAAGAGACATTTGATGCGCCTGACAGTTCAATTTTTTTTTTTTGGCCAATGGTGCTGATCTAAAGCTAGGGCGTCACCCGTAAGTGGTGCGCTGTGTGGCCCGAGCACAGTGATAAGTGAGCAAGGGTCGCTGTATCTCCATCGGCACCCGGATGCAGTGTTAAATGAGCAAGGGGGCTATAGAAACTTCTTTTCGAACGACTCCACTCAAAGTTGTTTGGGAGCATATGCTCCTATCAACTTTACACGGGACACACAAAAGAAGTACTTTGATCCTATTAGACGGGGAAGGGTGAAGAAGCTAGGACAGAAGGGTAGAGTTCAAGAGAGCAAAATGCGTTTAGGAACGTGGAATATAGGAACCTTGACGGGAAAATCTATGGAAGTAGTAGAAGTTATGGTGAGGAGAAGGATAAATATTATGTGCCTACAAGAAACTAAGTGGGTTGGTCGTAAGGCAAAGGATCTAGAAAACTCAGGGTTTAAACTATGGTATTTGGGCACAAATAGAACGAGAAATGGTGTTGGCATCATCGTGGACAAGACCTTGACACAAGATGTTGTAGATGTCAAGAGGGTAGGAGATAGAATCATGGCAATCAAGATTGTAATAGGACACGAACTTATCAATGTGATTAGTGCGTACGCACCTCAAGTAGGGTTGGATACGAGTTCGAAGGAGAAATTTTGGGAAGACCTTGGAGACTTGGTGCAAGGAATTGCTCAGACGGAGAAGTTATTTATAGGAGGAGATTTAAATGGACACGTGGGCAGGGAGACAGGCAACTATGGAGGTTTTCATGGTGGCCATGGTTTTGGGGAGAGAAACGAGGATGGGGAAGCTATCTTGGATTTTGCAATGGCATATGATCTCTTTTTAGCCAACACCTTCTTTAAGAAGAGAGAAGAACATGTGATCACCTACAAGAGTGGGTCGTCAAAAACACAAATAGATTTTCTTCTAATGAGGAAAGGGGATCGTATAACTTGTAAGGATTGCAAAGTTATACCAGGAGAGAGTGTGGCTAATCAACATCGCTTGTTAGTGATGGATGTACATATCAAAAGAGTGAGAAAAAAGAACAAGACTTGGAAGTGCCCAAGGACTAGATGGTGGAATCTAAAAGAAGAAAAACAAGCCATTTTCAAAGAGAAAGTAATCACCCAGTGTGTGTGGGATAGAGAGGGGGAAGCTAACCAAATGTGGGATTCCATGGCTAGTTGTATCCAAAAAGTAGCAAAAGAGGTATTAGGAGAGTCCAAGGGCTTTGCCCCACACCAAAAGGAATCTTGGTGGTGGAATGAGGAGGTACAAACAAAGGTGAAGGCTAAGAAGGAATGTTGTAAAGCCTTATACAAGGATAGGACCGATGAAAATGGTGAAAGGTATAGAAAAGCGAAGCAAGAGGCGAAGAAAGCTGTGAGAGAAGCTAAGTTAGCGGCTTATGACGATATGTATAAGCGACTAGATACCAAAGAATGAGAGTTTGATATCTATAAACTAGCTAGAGCAAGGGAAAAGAAGACAAGGGACCTAAACCAAGTGAGGTGCATCAAGGATGAGGATGGAAATGTTCTTGCTACAGAGAACGCGGTTAAAGACAGATGGAAAGGTTATTTTCATAATCTTTTCAATGAAGGACATGAAAGGAGTGCTTCTTTAGGGGAGTTGAGTAACTCAGAAGAGTGTAGAAACTACTCTTTTTATCGTAGAATCCAGAAGGAAGAAGTGGTTGTAGCTTTGAAGAAGATGAAGCATAGAAAAGCAGTAGGCTCAGACGATATACCAATCGAAGTGTGGAAAGTTTTGGGAGAGACAGGTATAACATGGCTCACTAACCTTTTCAATAGGATTTTGAAAACGAAGAAGATGCCAAATGAGTGGCGAATGAGCACTTTGGTGCCTATCTACAAGAATAAGGGCGATGTACAAAATTGCATGAACTATAGGGGTATTAAGCTAATGAGTCATACAATGAAGCTTTGGGAGAGAGTCATTGAGCATAGATTGAGGCAAGAGACACGGGTTTCGGACAACCAATTCGGGTTCATGCCAGGGCGCTCAACCATGGAGGCAATCTATCTCTTACGAAGATTGATGGAAAGATATAGAGATGGGAAAAAGGATTTACACATGGTCTTTATAGATTTGGAAAAAGCGTATGATAGGGTCCCAAGAGACATTCTTTGGAGGATTTTAGAGAAGAAAGGAGTACGAGTAGCATATATCCAAGCTATACAGGATATGTATGAAGAAGCAAAGACTGCCGTAAGAACTCATGAAGGACAAACCGAAAGCTTTCCCATAACTGTAGGATTACATCAAGGCTCATCCTTAAGTCCTTACCTTTTTGCGTTGGTAATGGATGAGTTAACAGGACATATTCAAGATGATATTCCTTGGTGTATGCTTTTCGCAGACGATATAGTGTTGATAGATGAAACTCAGGAAGGGGTAAATGCAAAGCTTAACCTTTGGAGAGAAGTGTTGGAATCTAAAGGTCTTCGCCTAAGCCGATCAAAGACAGAATATATGGAGTGCAAGTTCAATGCAAATGGAGGCCAAAACGAGTTAGGGGTGAGGATCGGAGATCAAGAAATACCAAAGAGCGACTGTTTTCGTTACCTAGGATCTATCTTGCAAAAGAACGGAGAATTAGATGGAGATCTCAACCATAGAATACAAGCTGGATGGATGAAGTGGAAGAGTGCATCCGGTGTGTTGTGTGACCGCTGTATGCCACTGAAGCTTAAGGGAAAATTTTATAGGACGGCAATAAGGTCGCCGATGCTGTATGGCACAGAATGTTGGGCGGTGAAGCATCAACACGTACACAAAATGGGTGTAGCGGAGATGAGGATGCTTCGTTGGATGTGTGGGCACACGAGAAAGGATAAGATTAGGAATGAGGATATCCGGGGTAAAGTAGGAGTAGCCGAAATTGAAGGAAAGATGAGAGAAAATCGGTTACGGTGGTTTGGACATGTGCAAAGAAGGCCTACTGACGCTCCGATTAAAAGATGCGACTATAGGACAGAGGTTCAGGGTCGAAGGGGTAGAGGAAGACCTAGGAAAACTTTGGAAGAGACCCTAAGAAAAGACTTAGAGTACTTGGATCTAACAGAGGACATGACACAGGACATAACACAATGGCGTTCTAAGATTCATATAGCCGATCCCACTCAGTGACTTGGATTTTCCAAGTCTCCAACCGAGAAGTTTTCCTCACTCGGGAAATTAAGGGAACACTACCTCAACCTACATGCTCCACTCACAAATCTTCAACATACAAGCTTCAACAAAAGAAAATTCAAAGAACTTAGCGAAGAAGGCTTTGGTGTATTTAACACAATACGTTGAAATGAAGGAAAGTTTATTTATTGATATCCCCGATAAGTTACAAATATGTACATATACTTGAGTCAAAATAAGCAAATAAGAGGGAGCCTTCACAAAGGTTGCTTAGGAGAAGTCTTAGCAGTCGGTAGAGCCCCAGAAAGAGAAGGCACCGGAGGGGGATCATTCGGAGCCTCAGTACTGGACAAAACCCTAGAAGGAGGAGGCATCAGAGGTTGATCATTTGGAGCTTCATTACGCGGTACAGCCAAGAAGACGAAGGCAATAAATGCCTTTGGAAAAAACCCACAAATCTCTGATGATCAAGTAAAACCTGACCATCAGATTCCTTCATCTGGTCAAGCTTCATCTTCATGTTTGTAGCATAGTCATGTGCGAGCCGGTGCAACTGTTTATTCTCATGCTTGAGCCCTCTAATCTCCTGTTTAAGACTCATCACTTCGGCCGCCAATGATTCAACTTGGCGGGTTCGAGCAAATAGGTGTTGGGCCATATTAGACACAGAACCTGCATACTGAACACTGAGAGCCAGAGAATCCTTAACAACCAACTCATCAGACCGTTTGGAAAGTAGTCTGTTATCTTTCGGAGTGAGGATGTTCCTGGCCACTACCGCAGCGGTCATATCATTCTTCATCACGGAATCCCCAACGGTAAGAGGACTAGTAGGGGAGACGAAGGATGGGCGCCATATGTTGTCTGGAGAAGGCGGGGCTGCCTCTTCAACAAGGTTCAAGTCAAAACGACGGTCGGAGGGGCCAGACATTTTCAAAGTTGTTGAAGAGAGAAGAGGTCGGACAAATCAAGATCTTAGAAGTGCAAGAATGGAGCTTCTACTGGTGGATATTCAAGTGTGCTTTGGAACTTAATGTCAGCCCCTATAAAAATCTACACTCGACGAAGCTTCAGAAATCGAAGAGGCGCCTGCTCAGAAATCGAAGAGGCGTTTGCTTTCTCAAAAGTTGGGCTGCTCAGAGACCACGAGGGTCGATCTCAGAAATCGAAGAGGCGTTTGCTTTCTCAAAAGCTGGGCTGCTAAAAAACCACGAAGGCTGATCTCAGAAATCGAAGAGGCTTGCTTTCTCAAAAGCTGGGTTGCTAAGAGACCACGAAGGCCGATCTCAGAAATCGAAGAGGCACCTACTTTTCCAGCCTTGTCAGCACCTGTCACACGCACACTCAGCTTTGCGGAAATTATGGGCATTCTGTCGAAGATTTCTGGCGAAGTAGAAAGCACATGAATCATACTGTTCACCATACGCAACAGTAACTCATGGGTACCACAGATAACTTTGCCAAAGTTCTCTGACAAAGTTGAGACACGTGAAGCTTGCAGCTCCCGCTACATCGCTCTGACCAAGAAGGGTAAAAGAATTGCAAAGAAACAACACTAACAAAGTTTAGACACATAAATTTTAAAGGTCTAGCTACCATATTATTACCCACAAGGGTAAAGGAACAGTACCACTGCTGGATAATTGGAAAGTCCCGGTGTGTCAACCTCTGTGCTTCGTGGCAAGGTAGACTAGCAAACATGCCAACCTTTACTCACATTCCAGAAAACACTCCCAAAAGGATTGCTTGCTCCAAAATCGAAGAGGCACCGCCCTCCGAATCTCGAGAGCCAGACTCCCAACATGATTACTTTCTCAAAAATCGAAGAGAGGGTAAAGGAACAGTACCACTGCTGGATAATTGGAAAGTCCCTGTGTGTCAACCTTTGTGCTTCGTGGCAAGGTAGACTAGCAAACATGCCCAACCTTTACTCACATTCGAGAAAACACTCCCAACAAGATTGCTTGCTCCAAAATCGAAGAGGCACAGCCCTCCGAATCTCGAGAGCCAGACTCCCAACATGATTACTTTCTCAAAAATCGAAGAGAAGGTAAAGGAACAGTACCACTGCTGGATAATTGGAAAGTCCCTGTGTGTCAACCTCTGTGCTTCGTGGCAAGGTAGACTAGCAAACATGCCCAACCTTTACTCACATTTGAGAAAACACTCCCAACAAGATTGCTTGTTCCAAAATCGAAGAGGCACCGCCCTCCGAATCTCGAGAGCCAGACTCCCAACATGATTACTTTCTCAAAAATCGAAGAGACACCGCTCTCCGAATCTCGAGAGCCAGACCCCCAGCAGGATTGCTTTCTCAAAAATCGAAGAGGCATCGTTCTCCGAATCTCGAGAGCCAGATCCCCGACAGGATTGCTTGTTCGAAAACCGAAGAGGCACCACTTTCCCAACTTCAAGAGCTGGATCTCCTTGGATAAAGTTTGTCTGTAATCTTCACACGCAACATCATCTTTCCAGATACCACATACCACTTTTTCAAAGTGCTCTGACAGAGTTAAAACATGTGAAGCTGGCAGCTCCCACTACCGTGTTATGACCAAGCAGGGTAAATGAATAGCATTATTACTTGATGTTAGGGAAACTCATATATATGTCGACCTCCATCCCTAACGGACAGGCAGACCTGCAAAAATGCTCAACCCTTTCTCTTATCTGAGAGGGCACTCCCAACGAAGCCTTTCGAAATATTCAGCTTTCTTTCCCCCCGATAATACCTCTGTAAACAAGCTATACTAGAGCAAGAATATCTCATATCATCAGGGTTAAAAGCAAGAGTATCTCATATCATGTTTTTTCCCTGTCTTTTCCTTTGGCCTTGTTCTTACCTGCAAGACAATGAGAAAGAGAGCAATCAGTCAGCACTTGGAATCAAGCTTCCAGCCAGGAACTGACTGCCTGGAACCCCTTACCTGATTACTTACCTGGCATTGCTCTCGAGTACTCATCTTCAACATCTTATGCTTCCAGGGAAGATACCGCATCTGCCTGAGGAACAGATAGGGCAAGTGAGAAGGATACAAGGAAGCATGTGGAGACAAGCGTAACAGCACACGTGCCGATACATCCACTACTCTGTCAAAAGAAAAAGTATCCCATATCAGCAGGGTCGAACGTACTCTAGATTTGATGGACTTGTTTTGACCCTCAAATTCTTCAGTCGGCCTTATACTCTGGAGGAAACCAGAAAACCCTCCAGCCCGGTTCAAGAATAAGCCTGTGGAAAGTTACTTCTTCAAAAGCAAAAGTATCCCATATCATCTCTTCTCATTTTTCTTCTCTTTATCCTTCATGCTGCCTGCAAGATAGGGAGAATGTGAACAATCAGCCGGAGCTCTGATTGCTTACCTTGTCTGTCACCTCTTTCAGCAGATCCCCTAGCTCGGCGACTTGGGGGACTCCTACTACATGGTTTGTATCGCGCTTGACCAAGCCTGAAACTACAAGTAAGCTTCAAGTGAGATTGATACATTACCTTGTGCATCTCCACCAGTTACAGATACCACCCCTGGATGGAGGAAGAGTACTTCCAGAGAAGATGCCACATCTACCTATGAGACAGATAAGGCAAGTCAAGACGATACCACACTCCGGTACTTAGAAGTTTCGTGGTTACGAGATCATTCTCCCACAATATTTCCTAATGTCATTTGTACTAAATCATTCACTTGTACTCACTAAAGGAGAGCTTGAACCTATGTACTTGTGTAAACCCTTCACAATTAATGAGAACTCCTCTATTCCGTGGACGTAGCCAATCTGGGTAAACCACGTACATCTTGTGTTTGCTTTCCTATCTCTATCCATTTATATACTTATCCACACTAATGACTGGAGCAATCTAGCGAAGATCACAAAAAGTGACCGTTTTCGCTACCTAGGATCTATCTTGCAAGAGAACGGATAATTAGATGGAGATCTCAACCATAGAATACAAGCTGGATGGATGAAGTGTAAGAGTGCATCCGGCGTGTTGTGTGACCGTCGTAGGCCACTGAAGCTCAAGGGAAAATTTTATAGGACGGCAATAAGGCCAGCGATGTTGTATGGCACAGAATGTTGGGCGGTGAAGCATCAACACGTACACAAAATGGGTGTAGCGGAGATGAGGATGCTTCGTGGGATGTATGGGCACACGATAAAGGATAAGATTGGGAATGAGGATATCCGAGGTAAAGTAGGAGTAGCCAAAATTGAAGGAAATATGAGAGAAAATCGGTTCCGGTGGTTTGGACATGTGCAAAGAAGGCCTACTGACGTTCCGGTTCGAAAATGTGACTACGGGACAGAGGTTCAGGGCCGAAGGGGTAGAGGAAGACCTAGGAAAACTTTGGAAGAGACCCTAAGAAAAGACTTGAGTACTTGGATCTAACGGAGGACATGACACAAAACCAAGCGCAATGGCGTTCTAGGATTCATATAGCCGACCCCACTTAGTGGGAAAAGGCTTTGTTGTTGTTGTTGTTGTTGGCCAATGGTGCTGATATGAATATTGCTTTCCTATGTTGCTTTAGGCAAGTGGAATAGGTGTGAATTGCTGTAATTCAGAAATAATCGTCGACAACGATCATGGATCGATCTTTATCGTCAAGAAATTGGTCGTATGTGGAGTCACTACTCTCTCTTTACAGAAGCAGAAAGAAAAATGTGAATTTGGGCAGTAGTTGAAAGTGTATCATCCTTTCATTATTATTCTGTTCCCATCATTTCTTACATACGCACTTGTCTTATTTCTGCTTTTAATAAAATAAAAACCAGAAACTCCGCAACTTAGAGTTTAGGACTAATGTCGACACCCAGGATAACAAGCCCTTTCTTCTATTTCGGAACAGTTTGACGGAGCGTAAAATCCATGCGGCCAGATGGCGTAGGCGGTTTAAATTCACCAACTCGGATAATACTCCAACTTCCTCTTGGTAATTTCCTCAGATCCTGTGTACAGGCTTTCTTGTCGTTCCCAGGGAGAGTGAGGCTGAAGTTGACATTATCTTCCCATCCGTAATTTGGGTCCTTGAGCCTGATCACAAATGAAACTTCATACACAGTATCGGGTGTCAGGTATTTGGTGTCAAAAGCCCCATTCACATCTAGCCAGCATACATCTAACAGTTCAGCAACGTCAACGGAGGCATCTCTGCAATTAAACCCTAAGTTAGGACCGATTACTACATAGCAGTAACCAATATCAATTGTGATATACGGATTCAAGTTTTCGGTACCTGGTTACTTTCAAAGGGTACCAGCGCCAGTAACGACGGTCTCCACTCCAAATGATTGTGAGATCTCTTGCATACAACATAAAACAGTTCTTGCCATCCTCATCAACCCAATAACTTTTCTAATAATAGTCAAGAAAATAATAGGATAAACATGATTGTTGATATATTTCAAGCTGTAGTAAGAGTTCATCTTTTAATATATTTAAAACGCAATGATTTCCGCACACTCGTTTTCTTCTGTTGCACACCCTGTTTATTTATGCCCTTTAATTGATTCTCCTTTTGTTTATGCAAATATTCAAATGCAATAAACAAACATGTGTGTCCAGACGGAGAAAATGAGTGTGCTAAACATCAGTAAGAATTAGGACAATTTCACATTTCTGAAGCATGTTTGATAATTTCACACAAAAACTGAAAAACAAAGAGCGGGAAATTCTTTTTAAAATGGTCAGAAAGTTAAATGCATGGATTTCACCTTTTTCTCTGCGTCGAAATAATCTGTATATTGGTGCTCCGAAAGGAGTTTATCAGGTGCGGGCCTGTCTTTAGGTTTGATTAAGTTGTCCATAATCTCTTGATACTGATGTGGCTTTTCTGCTGGGGGAGCCCCTTGCGCAGCCATCTCTTCGTGCAGTTCTTCAATCATGTTTTCACTATATATACAGGAAGACAGGGCTAAGCCATTCATTTCCACAAGTCCCCGCAACATGTGGATGAGGACAAGAAAGATGCCTTACGTTGCGAACCTTTTATTCTTTAAAATGTAGGTATCAAGCATGAATTCCTTTTATTTTACTTTGGAATTTCGATCATATGGGAAAGCACTAGATTGAAAAGCACTTTCAAAAAAGCCTTTTATTCCATATGCTAAAGCTTTTGTTTGTTGATCATATATATTTCATTATGCAGAAGAATTGCATTCATTCTCAGATAATACAGAAGAAAGATGCCTTGCGTTGCGAACCTTTTATTCTATAAAATGTAGATATCAAGTATAAATTCCTTTTATTTTACTTTGGAATTTCGACCATATGGGAAAGCACTTTCGAAAAAGCCTATTCTTCTATATCGTGTATATTCCATCATATAGAAGAATAGCATTCATTCTTAGATAATGCATCATATCCGATATATTATTCCCAGCTTATAAAGCAATATTTGAATTTGTAAGTGCTTACTGTAAGTCCACAACATACCCAATTTTGTAAGGTTTATTCCACAACCCATAGGCCCCAACATGAAACACAAACCCTAATTTAAATTCTATGTATTAATTCATCTTACAAACAACCCATTTATTCCATAAATAATTGATATCGAAACTTGGAACTAAGCACCCTACCTTACTATGCTTGTCGAAGCTTCAGTCACCAGAAAAAATAGAACTTTCCAGCCAAAACAAAAAATATGGATACAAAACCCAGCTCACTCCTCTCACCTCTCTCGCATCCTTTGTTCGAAATCAGAAGTATAAGGTTAACCCAAAATCTAGCTCACTCTTCTCACCTCTCTTTGGACTTCACTCTCTTTGAAATTTGAGACCAGAGATCTGAGCTCAACCCAAAAATTCATAGCTCTCTCCACATCCCTTTCTCCCAAATGAGAAAAGTGATGTAATGAACTGATGATTTTTAGTATTTATATGTGGGTATTTTAGTAAATTTGATTTTGTGCATGGCATAGCCGGTTTATCCTATTTTTGTTCCAAAATTAAGAAAAATGCCTATTCTTTTCCATTCCAATAAATCAAATTGAGACAGAAGATGAAGAAGAGAGAAGGCTGGTGGAAATCTCAATCATTGCCATAACTTTCAATTCCAACTTCAAAGGGTGGAGGAGGAGATGAAGGAGAAGGGTGGTAGTGGAATCTCTGGAATGACCCCTTCAATTTTTCCATTGCTGCAATTGTCAGTCCTTCAATTGGATCCAGTCCATGGGGGGGACTTCACGGACAACGTGCAGCGAGCGAGAGATTGTTGCATAAAAACAAAGAACCCGACTAATAACACCGAAGTTGTGAAGAGGATAAATAAGTGGGTGTGTGCCGTATAAAACTGGTAGGGCCGAATTAATTATTCGGTGATTATTTAGTATATAAACATACCAAACAACTAACTTCGAATTATTAATATTATCCGATTCTTTATACAAGTTGCCAAACGAGACGCGTAGTATGTAATTAGCTTCTTAACCGTTTGGACTAGAATTTTCTCCTCTCTTTTTTCCATCCTTTCACATTTTCTTATTTTGTCTTTCTTTTGCTTTAAAAATTAATATAAGATGTTAACGTGATTTAACAGTGACTGTTGAAATAGAAGAGGAGAGAAAGAGAGGAAAAAAAGGAAAGAAGATCATACTCCTAACCGTTTTCCTCGATGTCAGGAGGCAATAATTGTCAGTTAAAAAAAAAAGGGTAAAGTACAAAAAATTACCTCAACTATTGGGGTCACGACACTTTCATACATCATCTTTTAAAATTGACAATGTCATACCTTATCTTACGAATTTGTGCCAATGTCAGACCTCTGTCAGTTTTTCTGTTACTTTTTCTGTTAAATGCTGACGTGATAAAAAACATGACCCATTTTTTATTAAAAAATTAATTAAATATTAAAAATTTAAAAAAAAAAACAAAAAACCAAAAACAACACATCAACCCGTGTCCCTCCTCCCCCAAAACCCAGATCCCTTCTCTGAGTTATCCCCCACCCAACCCCCTCTCTCTCTCCTCTCTCACATCTCTCTCCCTACAACCTGCATCCCTAAAATCCCAAAAGCCAGAAATCCTTCCCCCCCCCCCCAACCTTCCTATCCGATCCCACCGACGACAACCCTACCTCTATTGTTGACTTCAGTGATGACAGCCACAACCCCCAATCGCCCCCTAACCCTAACTCTAGCCACAACCTCCACAACAACATTCCCTTTTCCTCCTCGCCCCTGAAGTCTGCCCCTTCAACGATTTGCAAGAGAAAAACAAAACAACAACAACAATCCCAATAGAAAAACTCTCCCTTTTTCCCAAAAAATTTGAGATTTTCCGAGAAAATCAGAGGAGGCGCGATAAAGAGAGAGAGAGTTGTGATCTGAGAGTGGCTCTCTTTGGTCTGAGTTTCCGATAAATGGTGTATACAGATGGTCGGATGAGGAGGAGAGAGTGGAGGTGATGTCCATGGCGATGGATTCTGAGAGGGCGAAGCCTCTGCACAATTTCAACTTGCCATAGTATTTGTAGTGGGGGAACCAGAAGCACCTGTGGTGCCAAAATGAGAGCTCCGATGCCAGCGGGAGTGGCGGGGAAGGGTCTAGGGTTAATTGGCGATCGTCGGCTTAGAGGATTGAGAGCTCGCCGACGGTGATGACTCGGGTGGGAATGGATTCTGGATTTTGGGATTTTAGGGATGCAGGTTGCAGGGAGAGAGAAGAGAGAGAGGCGAGAGAGAGAGAGAAAGAGAGGGAGAGAGAGAGATGAGAGAGAGGGTTGGGTGGGGGAGAACTCAGAGAAAGGGATCTGGGTTGTGGGGAAAGAGATGGGGAAGTGGTTTAACATGCAGTGAAAGTGCTTTTGCGAGAAGTGCTTGTTCGGTTCTTTTTGGGTTTTGAGGTTTATGGAATTTGCGGCCGATGGGTATATATATGTGGAGGAGGGAGGGAGGAGAGAGTGGGGGTAGAAAAGGGGATTGAGATCTCGCTGGTGGTGATGACTCGGGTGGGAATGGATTATGGGTTTTGGGATTTTAGGGATGCAGGTTGCAGGGAGAAAGAAGAGAGAGAGGCAATAGAGAGAGAGAGAAAGAGAGAGAGAGAGAGAGGAAAGAGGGTTGGGTGGGGAAGAACTCAGAGAAGGGATTTGGGTTGATGGGTTTTTTTTGGTTTTTTTTTTTTTTTTTTTTTTAAATTTTAAATATTTAATTAATTTTTTAATAAAAATGGGTCTTATTTCTGGCCACGTCAGCATTTAACAGAAAAACTGACGGATGTCTGACATTTGCACAAATTCGTAAGATGAGGTATAACGTTGTTAATTTTAATTTTAAAAGATGAGGTATGAAAGTATTGTAACACCAATAGTTAAGGTAGTTTTTTGTATTTTACCAAAAAAAAAAAAAAAAAAAAAAAAAAGAAGAGCGAAGCAATTTTTGGGGTGTGCTATCCACACACCCCATTTTACTTCTTACACACCCCTTGATAATTTCTGTCCGTTGATCTTCTTCAATTCATCCGATCCGATGGCCGAAAATTAAAAAGGTGTGTGAGAAGTAAAATGGGGTGTGTGGATATCACACCCCTATTGTCTCTGCCCGCGCTTTTGCTCAGCTAAGAAAACCAAGTCACGGAGAAACCCAAGAAAAATGGAGAAATCGAAGATTGGGAGGAGGTTCCAAGGCAAGGTAGCGATTGTGACGGCTTCCACTCAGGGCATCGGCTTCGGCATCGCCGAGCGCCTGGGGTTGGAAGGCGCCTCCGTCGTCATCTCCTCCCGCAAGCAGGTCAGTCTCCGACACTCATCAATCCTTTCCTCCTGAATCTTTGATTTTTTTACATGAAATTCATCTGGGTTTTTCTTCAATTTTAGTTAAATTTGATTTCTTTCTGGTTTCCGCGGATATTGGGATCGAAAATTGAGCCCCTGAATTTCGTTGTGTGTGGTTGATTGTTGAAAATGAAATCAGGCTTTTTTTGGGATAGATTCTCGAGAAAGCACTTCTTCTTATAAGTACTTATGTTAGAAATGTTTATTATTTTAATTGAATATTCAAGTGCTTTTGTGGAAAGCACATGGAAGTACCTCCTGAAATGCTCTCCAAAAGTGCTTCTATGATCAAAAGCTTTTAGTTGGCAGAATGCGCTTTTAGCCTTTCCAATAGCAGTTGCAAACAGACCAGATTTTTCCCCGTGTAATCCCCTGGAATGATGAAGAGAGGAAAGTTAATGAATACTGCATATCATGAACTTCAATCAAGCTAAATGGTACATGTTTTTGTGTTTTAGGCTGTTTTGAATGGTTGAATTTTCATCGTGCTTGGTCAAATTGTTCCAGAAAAACGTTGATGAAGCAGTTGAGAAACTTAAAGCTGAAGGAATTGAGGCGTTGGGAGTAGTTTGCCACGTTTCGAATGAGCAACAAAGGAAGAATCTCATCAACAAGACTGTGCAGGTAAGAACATTCGTGAGTCCATGATTTTACATTCACTGTTGAAGCAAGACACGAGATATAAACAGAAAACTATGAAAAATGTGGGATGTATAGGTTTTATTTTAGTTTTACATACGAGTTCAAAAGCTCGCAGATGTAGTAGGCTACAGTGTTATGGTGAATTCTACTTGGTTACAACCTCTGATTTAACTCACCTTCCAAAGGGGATGGTCTCTTCTCCGTTGCAATGATTCTTCATGTCATTCCGTTGAACGTTTGAATTTTACTGATTTGTTTGCAGAAATACGGAAAAATAGATGTGGTTGTATCAAATGCTGCTGCCAATCCATCAGTTGACCCCATATTGCAAACCCAAGAATCTGTGCTTGACAAGCTATGGGAAATCAATGTCAAAGCTACTATACTACTTCTCAAGGTAAAAGACCATAGGAAGACATTATCGAGCAGCCAAGAGCTCCTTTCCCATGGAAATTTTCTGCTCGAGCTGCAATAAACAGTTGCCGAGAACTTTTATACGACTTATTTTGTCCTCCACTCCCATTTTCGATGTGCATAAATTTTTGGTGTAGTATGCTAGGTTATAATACTAGATTATATTTGCAGGATGCATCTCCGCACTTGACGAAGGGTTCTTCCGTTGTTATCATTTCCTCAATTGCTGGCTACAATCCACCAGGAGCTGCCATGGCTATGTATGGGGTCACTAAAACAGCCCTTCTTGGGTTAACCAAGGTATGTAGGTGGTTCCTGTTTTACGCCGTTTGTTTCTTAAGCTCTGGAAGCCACACATTTTCTTCAGCTTATTCTTTGCTGGTCCTACTTTAGGCCCTTGCCGGTGACATGGCGCCAGATACTCGTGTAAATTGTGTTGCTCCGGGTTTTGTTCCTACAAACTTTGCTTCATACATTACAGAAACTGATACCGTGGTAAGTATATATGTGCATATATAAAGGCCAACGTTGGGATATATAGTTCCCTTCCAAGGGATCTTGGGCAATGGCCATTGACCTTTGTGGTTGACTGAACTCGAATGGTATTTTGTTGCAGAGGAAGGCCCTCGAGGAGAAGACGTTACTCAACAGGCTCGGTACCACTGGAGACATGGCTGCTGCCGCTGCCTTTTTGGCATCCGATGATGCTTCTTACATAACCGGAGAAACTATAGTAGTGGCCGGAGGGATGCCCTCTAGACTCTAGTTCCCTTCTTTATCAACATGTTTTTGCTCGAATCATTACAAGAACAAGTTTTTTTTTTCAGCAAATATCAATAAAATTCACTCCTATCGATTTTCAATGTTAATTTTCGCCATCACATATATCTCACAAGGAGAGTAATTTTTGCATTTACAATCTTGGACACGAAACATTAACGCTACATAATCCCATGCTTAATAGAATATTAACATTTCCTTCTTGTCACAAACAATACACATTACAAGATGAAATACAAATACACGTGAGGCCAGACGGTTTATAACCAAAAAAAAAAAAAAAGGAAACCACAGAAAACCCTAGTAACTACTTTGTGTACTGCAATCGAGCATCAGACGAAAGGCACCCCTTTGGGCACTCTATGAAGCTATGACTTATGTACACGAAATCAGAGCATCCTGATTTCCGACGTTACATCCATCATCTACAAACTTCTTCAAAGGGTGGTCGTCGGGCCTTTTTGCCCTATTACATTACCACCTCCACAGCATATTAATCCAGAGTAAGCTATCCTCAGTCTTTCTGAACTGCATCTTTAGGCTTACATACACTTAACCACGAAAGGAAAGAACAGAGCCGGTTGTCGTATGTGCTTTTTCCTTTGGTTTTAGCCTTTCATATTTTTACATGCAAATCCCACTTCTAAAAACAACTATCATGAAACTGAATATATCTACACAGGAACCACATCAGCATTCTGATTATCATCGCACGTCAGAATGAGACCTTCAACATAGGTCGGGAGAAGGCAGCGAAACCATTGAAAGCCTGTTGACACAGGCTCCGTTGGAGGAACAATCATGACCACATTATCGTGGCGTCTGACAACCCCCATCACACTTACAGTGCTGCCCTCTTTAATATACCTGGCGAGGAGGAAACATATTCTTAAAAGCCTATAACTTGTGAATGACAGAACCTCACAATTTGTATAATCATATGCGAGTTTCTAGTTACAGGTTAAATGTAAAAATCTCTTACCATGCAAAAATTATGACTAGAAACAAAAAAGCGGCATACCCTTCTTTGAGGCGCATTACACGGTCATCGGTAGACAGGTTGCGCTCACCAAGCCAGCGCAAAAAACTTGGAGATAACTCTTTGTTTTCCTTTGTCATGTTCACCACAGTAGCTGGTTTTACGAATGGGGCAACCTTGGCTCCATGGCCAGCTTTCACTAATGCTCTTAAACCCGATTGGAAGTCTGATATGTAGAAGTCAGATACATATTTCTGTTTTTAAAAAAAACCCATAAAAATGTTAATATTCCAGACTGACTGAAGTCTTTAAAGCAAACAGAGAACTGCATATGCAGTCTTTTGGTCGTGCAAACAATTGCAAAAGACAACGCACAGATGGCACCATTTATGGAACTCAGGTTAATTATACTGTATTATTGCCCCAACAAAAATCCAAGCAAGATTTTCAAATTGTTTGCCCAATAGTGGAGGATAACAAATGCATACATAAATCTTTCAGGTATACTCACATCTGGCTATATTCATGTCATGAATCGCATGAGCTAATTTTATCTGGTACTGCATGCCTAAAATGTTAAGTTTACATAGTGTATAACTATGAACACATATCTACATATATGTATGTATATAATGGGTTTCACTTCTCAGGGCCGTGTCAGATCAACGAGTGCAGTATATACAAATCTTTATTCTAAATCATCGTCAGTCAAACTTTGACAATGAACGCAGTTCATAGCACATAAGCACAAATAGTCTGACAACTAACCTCTGAATGTCTAGATTTTTTATTCTCGGACTTGCGCACACAGCATCCTTTAGATTCACACAACTCGGTGGAAACATATACACACCTAGGTACCCTTTGGTAGGATGATTCCAAAGGAATACTGCCACAGGTAACAACCTACATGCAGAGATATCAACATATTACTACCTATGAAAAACAAGCATAGAAGAATAAAACCAAACCATCATAGTAGAATAAAAAGATTTATTACTACGGTGAAATCCAAGATTGTTTTACTTTTTTGATAAGGCGACATTTTAATCTACGTGGAGGGAGATTCAAACTCGGGTGCAAAGAGCCAGACACACTGCCATGGCTAACTGACTTAACCGGCGTCTGCAAATATTGTTTTACTTTCAACTTCTCCACTAGTCATGAATCAAATTCCTACGTGGTACCAAATGCCCGTTTACATCAATACACAACCAGAAACATTGGAATTGACAGTGATAATCCAACCTCTTAGTATTTGTCGAAATCAAACAATTGACCCACAAAGTCTTCGAAACAAAACATTAAACGCTAGATAAAACAAAGGGCTTAACATGTAGCATCAGAAAATATCCCTAATCAAATCTTGAAAAATAACAAATTGGGAAATTATCAAATTTAAATAGCAAGAGCAAGTGAGCAACCCAATTATATTAAGAGCGAGCAAGCAACTAAATAAATATGGAAAAATAAAGGAAAAACTGAGAGAGATGGAGAGAGTGAAATTACCCCTGTAACCTTGACGTACTGTCCGTCAATGGCACCTCTGAGCTCAGCATCTGGGTACCTCCTCACAAACCCTAGCAGCCCTCTTCTTCGCCACGCGAAATTCCAGACAATAACCACCAACACTGGCAACAGAAAGAGCGCCACCGCCACCAGAATCACCCATTTCTTGACGGCCACCATCAGAAACCCACCCACTAGCAACCCCATCGCCGCCACCACCATGAACACCCACACCGCAACCTTCGACACACGAAACCCCACCTTGACCTCGTCGGTTAAGGTGGTAACCGCCGACCCATAAACCACTTTGCTTTTGCTCATCGACCCCGTCTGTTCCAGCTGGCCGGACGACCTCCTGGGCCCGGAGCTTAGTGGACCCGAGCCCAATGGGCCGGAGGTGATAAGGCCAGTTACCTGGAGCTGTGGAGTCAAGGGGCCGGAGGATTTCTTAGAAATCTGACCGGAATTGGGCCCCGATCGGACGGATCCGCTGTTATGTTGGGAGGAGGAGGAAGGGCGTGAGCCTGAGAGCTTGGAAGGAGGAGGAGGTCCGCTGGATGGGGCAGAAAGAGGATGATCGGCAATTTGTATGTCGAACATTTTGCCTAGCTCTCCAGATTTCTTCACATCACCACCAGTGTATGGGACGGCGCGTGATGCCATTGTCGGTTGGCGCTCTTTTAGCTGCTCGGGTCGGCCCGACACTACCAGCCCGCTGCTGAGCTGGTGAGATGGGATTCGGCTACCCATTTTTGGGCTTTTTACAGAGAGGAAGTATTAGCAGCAGCTGCAGAAGTTAGAGTTGCAATTGCGAGAAGAGAGAGAGAGTGATGGAGGACTGGTGAGGAGAGAGAGAGTGGCAGTGAGGGTGTGAATGGTGATGGTGGGAGTTCGAGGAAGAAGGTGAATCAAATGACGGAAATGGGCCTGACGTTTTGTGATAATGACGTGTGTGTCCGCTGTCTTCAGATGGCGGTACAGCGAGTTTACCCGATTGGGGTTTTCTTTTCCCTGTTTTGATGATGGCTCATGGTAGATGTGATGCGCCCCACCCCACATACTCACTCACCAAGTAGCCTCTGATTTTACCATTTTGCCCCTCAAGCTTTGCTGTCCACTTGATGGATTCCGGTTTCCATGTTGAAGCCTCATCCACTCCGTCGCGGAAAGGAATCCTCTCCCTTACTCTTAATCCATCAAGTTTGGAGATTCCGGTTATTAAAATTTGATCAAACATCTAAAATTATTATAAATTTTAAAATGAATCTCTATTTGTAACTATTGGATCAAATTTCAACGGTCCAGATCTCTAAATTCAATGAATTGGAAGGAAAGAATCCGAAGATAATTATTTCCCTCCGCCGCAAAGAAAAAGGAAAATTGTGTAGAGCTCCGTCTATATTATTCATAGGACATCTATTTCTTATATGTTTATCTCACCGACTCCACTTGATACTATTTAGTGTAAAAATAATTCTAATCAGATTAAGACAATTTTACATAATATTTTATCAACCGTAATATACTAAACTGGGAAAAGTCCAAGTTAATATTAGCGACGGTCATTATAAACTTATAGAAACGAAGTTAGTTTCCTAGGGCAACCTTACCAAGCAAGCGCATTAGTAGACTTTTGTGGCAGTTTTTTTCTTGCAATCAAACTTGTTGGTCAAGTTTCCACCAAAAATAATAAATTGGTGTGAGGTCCCATATGCTATACCAGAAGATAGTCAACACTGAATTCATTCACATTAGTCTGCTTCTGCATAATCAAATCACTAATCAAAACATGATGGCTGTGATTTAACGGGCAAAATAATCTAATCCAGTCATTAGTTTCACTAATTGGATTCTAATACTAAATTTCAAAAAGTCCTTGCCAACCTTAATTCCTCAAAGGGCTGATTTGGTAATTGACTCTACGTTACGCCAAAACCGGACATAGCAATTGGAATCGATAGTTTGCAAGAAAGTTGAAATTCCAATATAAAATTAATTGGTAATGAGAGATGCTAAGAATATTTTGTCAAAGTGGGACTCTCTTTATAAACTCTCTGCAATCTCATGTTTTTGGCGCATTGTTTTATAATGTTGGTACGGGAATTGCGTCACACAGATAAAATGGTAAAAAATTCATGAAGAGTCTCACTTTTAAGAGAGCCTCCTTAACATTTCCCAATTGTTAATATGGGTCCTTGCAAGATTTCTCTTTTTACCGATGCGAGACTCTTTTATCTTTGCATCATCACACGCTCTTTCACGTATAGCGAATTTTTAAGATAAACTTGTGGACAACACGAATTGAGTGACGTGAAGCATTGTGACTTTAGTCTTACATCCTCATAGTTTGTTTTGGTGGTAAAGCTTCTCCGCTTTTTCTTTTGCAAGGGATTCTCTTAATCTATTATTGCAATTGCGTCCTTATTTGGAAATTACGTTTGTTTGCTGTATCATTTTCTAATTACGCTACCTTAATCTCGGTACTTAGTAGTTGCTTTGCATTTTTCTGTCCTTTATTCTTTAGTCTTCTTCAAGATCATGCTTTGCTTTTAGGACTCCAAAATTGGTCCGAGCGCCAATATTTGGGCCCAATTAGTGTTATAATTTTGGATTATGGGCCTATTAGTCCACAATAATATTGAACCACACACTACTTAAGGTTTTCTAATCTTAATTAAGCCTAGAACCTGACGTGATCAGCCTAATTGGGAGGTTGATCCGAAGTAAAATATGATGTACAATGAACAGCAAGAATATCATTCCACAACCTACTCGTAAAAATCATGAACAAAGACACAATTTTAATTAAACGATTCATTGTTTAAATACACTCTCGAACATAAAAAATTTGAACGTCTCTTCAATCTTCTCATTCAAGCAAACAACAATTGCCTTACATCAAAAGAAAAGAATGACGATTAGGTTTAAAATAATTATAGCATTAGTGAATTATAAAAAATAAACTACATGCAAATTTTATATTTAAAAGGGCACTTTGTCACGAAGCTATTAACTCGATCTGAAGTAAAATAATTATACAGGAAGGAAGCCGATTAGTGTCCTATTAAGGAAGCACCTGTAATTATAATTTTTTTAATGATATGGTTAATTAAAAAAAGTTGTCGGTGGAGAGAAAATAGTGGGTGCGACAAAGAAGGACAGATAGGTAATTTTGGTATTAAGTGAAACATGTGATTTAAAAATGAAGCTCATGCATGCTTCATATAATACCAAAATATATGACAATATGACACGATTGATGGGTAATATGACCATAATGGGCATGTACATTAAATATATACAACTGCAACTGAGCATCAATCATTCTTAGGACCTCAGTATGGTCCTAGATAATTTATCTTTGTCAATGCAAACGCGCGTTAGGTACGAACAATGATGATATTTTAGGTGGTCGTTAAGAGTGATTGAACTATGGCCAGGCCTTTAAATAGTAAATTTTATGTTCGTACATGACACATTTTTTATTTTAATGACAATGTATACTTATTTTGAACGAGGAAAGTTGAGATTTAGAAAAGAAAAAGAAGGAATGGGCCTACACTTTTTTTTTTATTTCATTTATATTGGTAGAACACGGGAAAAAAAATCATAAATATTATTGAGCACGAAGAAGTCGAGGATGGGAATAATTGGAATAAGCATTCCATATGAGTGAAGTGACTTGAGTTCGTAACTTCTCTTTCTCTGAAACTATTGTATTAAGTTTCGATCCCCTTGATAATAATAGGGAAAACTAATGAAAAAATCTTGAAAATTTTGAATTTTAACGAAAATAACGAAATAAAAAGTAAAATGAATAGTATTATGATTGACTTTTTCGTTAAAATAAATAGTTCTTGAAGTTTTTTTTGTTAAAATTCCTTTGATAATAAGGAAAAAAAGTGAACATGCCAAACAATCGCAACTTTCCAAGCAATTGAGAGAGAAGAGAAGTCTTCCTTTTGGGCCTATGTTTTAGCGGGCTTTCAGAAAAAAAGGTATCAGACTTGTTGGGCTTGGCTAAGCCCAAAGTTTAGAGAAAATAGGCGGGAACTTAGCTGTTACTGCAAAATCGCAACTGTTTTTGTTTCCCAATTGAACTTGGATTCCATTAGGATTTAGGATTCTGGATTTCCAACTGTAATTAGTATCCAAATATCTGTCTATAAAAACAAGAAGAATTATATATTCGGCAATTCGCTCTATCTCTCTAGAATTTGCTACAAATTGTGTTGTGTTTGGCTCATACATTTGTGAGTAATTATGAGTCATGTGTTGACAACAATTGAAGACATGGTGACTACCACAATCCAAATGCCTTTCGGCTTGTAAAATAAACAAAGAAGTGGACATCATCATGTAAAGACATAATCATTGTAAGAAAAGAGAAAAAGTGGTGTTTTTTTCTTTAATGATTATTCAGACATCATGATGTTGGGAATAAAATATAAGTGTGAGTGAAGTGCATTCGGATGAATAAGTGTGGTAGAAAAATATAGAGTGAGGGCATCAGAGAGCATCCAAGGGGGAGAGCATTCGGCTCTCCCATGGGAAAGCATGGGCATGAGTGAGAGAAAATCAAGAGAGTTAGAGTGAAAATTATTCTAGTGAAAGAACTCTTGGGGTAGAGTGAGGCTCTTGGGAAAATTCTATGAGTGGGTGTACAAGGGATTTGGGATTGGGTTATGTCGATTTAACTCATGTGTACTTGTACTGTTATTCTCATAGTGAAGAGCAATATCTCTCCGGGGACGTAGGCAGGATTTTTGCCGAACCTCGTAAATTTCTCGGTGTCTTTATTTCTTGTATTTTATTCTGTTCAACTGAGTGTGATTTTGGTGAGGTTGTAATCTGAATCTCGTTTCCGAACTAATGAACGGACCAAGGCATAACAAATTGTTCGTTTTTGCTTCAAAAGATTACAAATTGTCTCCGTTTTTTCGATTCTGGTGTTCGAATTCCATCTGGGTTCGATTCGATCTTCAATGTCGCTGTTACAGGACCCTCCTTCCGATGGAAGCCTCGCGCTTACCATTCCGGAGTCGAAAACGATGTCGCACACTAGGGTTATCGGCATGATACGTCCTCCCCAAGACATTAGAACTATAGTCGACAAAACTGCCCACTTCGTGGCCAAAAAGGGTCCCGAATTCGTGAAAAGAATTGTGGCTGAAAGTGCTGGAAATTCGAAGTTCCATTTTTTGAGTTCCCTAAGTCCTTACCATGCGTATTATCAGCATCGGTTGTCCGAATTCCGGAACAGGAATCAGCAGCCTGCAGTTTCTGCCGAGCCAGAGTTGGGGGCGCCACAGGCTCCCGCCATAAAGGGTGGAGCAGGAGCACCAGTGCCTGATCCCTCTGCCCAGTTTAAACCGGTGCGAAAAGTGATTGAAACACCGGAATCCGAGCAGTATACTGTTCGTATTCCGGAAGGAATTACTGGGGAAGAGTATGATATTATTAAGCTGACAGCCCAGTTTGTGGCTCGAGAGGGGAATCGTTTTTGGCGGGATTGACAAGCAGGGAAATCAAGCACTCCCAGTTCAATTTTCTGAAGCCGGGCAGTGTGATGTTTGCGTTGTTCACTTCTCTTTCTGATGCGTATTCGAAGGTGTTGTTGCCGCCGGAGGGTTTAACAGAGAAGCTTAGGAAAACTGTTGCAGACATGGAAACCGTGCTTCAACGGTGTGTAAACCGGCTGGAGTGGGAGCAGTCACAAGAGAAGGAAAGGCGGAAGGTGGAGGATGAGATTGAGCGGGAAAGGATCCAAATGGCTATGATTGATTGGTTTGATTTTGTGGTGGTTGAGACAATAGATTTTGCGGACAATGAGGATGAGTATTTACCTTCTCCAATGACGGTTCAGGAGGTTGTTAGGAGGAGCAGGGTCAAGCATATGGAAGAAGATGACGTCGAGTTTGAGAAGGCGGTTGAAATGGAAACGGATGATGACGAGATGCAGCTTGTTGAAGAGGGGTTGTCGACAAAGGACATAGGAGAACCGATGAGAGTTGTGAAGAACTGGAAGAGACCAGAGGAGAGGATTCATGCCGAGAGAGACTCAATGAAGTATGTTGTTTCGCCAATCACTGGGGAGCTTATTCCAACCAGTGAGATGTCTGAACACATGAGGATTTCTCTCATTGATCCAAAATTCAAAGAGCAGAAAGAGAGGATGTTTGCTAAGATTCGGGATACAACTCTCAAGGAACATTATGGGACTTGCAAGAACCCATCCTGATAGTTTTGGTACCACAGAGGAAGAGGTTTCCAATGTTGACAAGGCTGAGATCGAAAAAAGAAAGATGAGCAAGAAAAGCAGGTCATACGGGATGGTCACACTGGAAGCATTGGCTTTAATCAAAATTATGTTCTTAAAAACGATGCAATGAACCTTCCTGGTCCAGCAGCTCCTCCTCCAAAGTCGGTTGTGCCTTCAGTTCGTCCTCTTCCCCCGCCACCTGGTTCGACCTTGATTCTACCTTGTGTTCCTCTAAACACAGTCCCGTGTTTTACACCTATGCAAGTTCCTCGTGCCTATATTCCTCTTCCTGTTCCTTTACCTACGATGCAATCGATGCCACCACTGCCTTTGCCTCAGGTTATCCCTCCACCACCACCACCACCACCTGAGAAAGCCCGTCCACCACGTCCAGAAGAAGAGCCTGAGCCAAAGCGGCAGAAGCTTGACGATTATATGCTCATTCCGGAAGATCAGTTTCTGACACAGCACCCGGGACCTGTATCAGAGTAGCTGTCCCAATGCCAATGAAGGTAATCTGAAGGGGCGAGTTTTGGAGATTATAGTGCAGTCATTATCTGAATCTGTTGTTAAGCTGAAAGAAAAAAATTCTGCGGAGATTCACCTTCCTGCAAATAAACAGAAACTAAGTGGAAAACCCGGTTTTCTCAAGGACAATTTGTCGCTTGCTTACTACAATGTTGGAGCTGGAGAAACATTTACCCTTTCAGTACGAGAGCATGGCAGAAGAAAGAGATGATCGGATTAGGCGACCAGGACGATTAAGGTTCTTGCTGGAAATTTTTTTGTTACAATGAGAATGTGCAATACATCATGTGGAAGTCTTCCATTCGGTTTTATTTGATGTTATATAGTGAGATTAATATGATGATTTCTTTTTATGAACGTATTATTGTGGTCGTTAAACTGATGGTGATTGTTGTATCTACTGCAGATTTGGTGCATCACCAAGGAGAATGAGAAGTAGATTGATTAGTTCCTATTTGCTTTAGCCAAAGCTAGTCATTTGCTTGTATATCCGATTACTGTTCTTTTTTGCAATGCAGGTTTTCCTATGGAATATGTGTGGTCTTCTGGTTTTTTATCTTCCTAGAAGCATGCTTGTTTAGACTCATGAAACAGTCTGTGCAACCAGTTAGATCAACTCTAGCGGCAATGCCATGGCCGGGTTTGATTTCGGTACCATGCTCAAGGCACAAAGCTGGAATTTATAGCTTTGTATTTTCTCTAAGATTATTAGAGCACTGCTACGGTTACGTAGGAGATTCCTAACGTTAGGCTTGAGATTGGATTTGAAGAGTGAATTGGTAGAAGCAGTGAGTCATGGGTTACGGTTTTTCTGAAAAATGAGATTGTTGAGTTTTATCGAAATGTTCTTCATTACAAAACTGATTAAAAACCTTGAATAACTAACAGTTTTGTGTGAACAATGCAGTTTTCATCAGAAGTTTTGGGTGCAGATTCATGAAAAAGTATTGAGTATCGACACTTGTGTTCCTTGCCCAACAAGCATTACATATTTCAGTTACCTATTGGAAACCCCCTTTCGATAGATATATAGTCCCATCGAAACCCTAGTTCTTTCTACTAAAACAAAATCTTCTTCTTCCCCACCAACGTACACACAATTTCGACAGATTAATTATATATACCCAATAATAAAAGTTGTGATGGCGGATTATCATCTAACGAAGCTTCCCTTGAGCGTTCGCTGCAACACTTGTAGCAGTCTGACCAACAAATGTCCGCGGAGAACGTCCCTCACATGAGCTACGTACTTCGGTTATCCTCTAATCTTTGGAATCCGTTATTCTGGTCGCTCCAAGTTCGATTTTATTGCTTTTGTCTCTCTATTGTCTGTTGGTTATTTACCGTTTATGGATAGCTACCTCATTCTTTCATTTACAGGAGCTTTGGGGATCCCCAATACCCTCTTTGATGTTTGATTGTACCAAGTGCTCGGCCCGGATTGCGGTGAAAACTGACCTAGAACGCCGAAACTTTTGCATTGTTTCCGGTGCTACACGAGTTTTTCGAACCCGAAATGGCATGAGTGAGGTACGTAAATGCAAGAATTATTCTGCCTACAGCTAGCTATATTAATTTCTTCATGTTTTTAGATCGTCTTGTACTGTTCTGTCATCGCATTGCATATTTGTTCATGTATATCTCTTTTTAGGTTGTTCAAGTAGTTTGACAACGCAGAGATCCAACTATACATTTTACCGTTAATTTATGTAAACTCCGAAAAACATCAATGGCTAAGAACCACACACGTACATCTAACGAGTAGCGGAATATAAACTCTTTAATTTGATTCCAACGTCATTTCAGTACATTATTAGGTAATATTCATTTCTTTATATGCATGCTTGCCCTTTAATCGGATTCCATACCAATGAGATCCCTCAGCTCCCCACCCCACATCCACTCTTTTCTCCTTAAATTTGGAATAAAGTTGTGGGATGAATAATTAAGTTTAAGGCATGTGTCCAAGTATTATACCTGGTATAGTGTTGACATAAATCAGAGCCATCAAGTTTTCTTCAAGAATCAAAGGACATAATAAAGAAGATTAACCAACATTCAATTGGGGGAATCATCAAATTCCATTAGACATTGTCGAGCATCATATCATATTGATACTAAGTGGTGGGTTGCCTTGGTGAATAAGGCATTCCACTTCAATTTGCTGTATTCGGTTCAAACTTGTTTCCCTTCTCTTAGTGTAGCTTAGAGCCCTGATAAGGTTATTCGCTATGCATCAAATTAAACCATGCGCTCCAGAGCTTGTGCAGGGCCTCGTCAATTCCTTTGAGTAACATTCTTGTAAACGTACTCTCCAGGAGGGATACTTAATGCGTTAGCTACAACACTGCACGGGTCTATACGCATAGTGCCTAGTATCCATCGTTTACAGCTAGGCCTGCCGGGGTTTCTAATCTCATTTTCTCCCCTAGTTTTGTCTCTCAGTGTTTGAGTCGGCTCAACATAATGCCTTCGCCATTGGTATTCTTTTTGATAGAGTAGTAATGTAATCAAAAGCATATCATATAATATGAAAAGTAATAGATCATTTAGACACTTCTGAATCCCAATTCCCAAACCCCTCTTGATTAAGTGAAATGTTGATGCAATTCTTTAATTTTGATTAAATTTAAATCAGAGGAATTATATCTGTTGAGAAAACCTAACATGTAACGTGATGTGGCTCAAGTTCAGCCACTTTTCTATTGTCACTCAAGCCACCAGTCTTTGCCAGTTGTGTAAATTTCAATTCTGGGGTGGAAGCCCTTGCCATGTATGACAATTTTTTTTTCTTGCCTATACCATCATGACATGCGGCGGTATTCTAAATGAATTACGCTCTATCATGTTTTAATTTTTTTATATTACAATTGATGATTAGTTTTGAATACAGAGTAACCCGTCGTTAGACAAAAAATTTTCTCTTATTGTATGACATTTGAGTACAGAATAAGTGGCATTACAGTTAATTACAGTTTAAAAAGACCTTTCACACTGTAACCACTTAGCCCTGATGATGCTAAAAAGAACCTGCCACAGAAACACAACAGAGTAGCTGGTCTCTCTTTCTCTCTCTAAAAAAAAAAAAGAAAAAGTAGACTTTTGAAGAGAGCAAATCACGAGCCACCCCTGAAATCTCTGCCTCTGAATTCATCTCATCTTTTCCACTGCAAAACGACCTGATCCTCCTTATCCTGCCACAAACAAAACAACCGTGAAAATCCCTCTCTCTTCATCTGCAAAATCTTCACTTTCTTGCTCTATTTTCTCTTCCTTTTGAACCTCCATTTCTTCTTCAAACCATGAAATCAAATTATTACCTCTATCTCCATCCACTTTGCTTTCATCACAAGATTTCTTCCTCCACTCATTCACTCAAGATTTGATACCCAACAACAAATAGCTTATCATTTTCATGGAAAATAGTCTCTTGGTTCTTCCATCTCTCTGTTTTTGTTCCAAAAAATTCCAAGCTTTTTCGCCGATCACGTATCTGTTCCGGTTCTTGATGAAAACCCACGTATGTAATCCACTACTCTTCGAAACTCATGTTTCGGAATCAGTTCATGCACTTCATGAAATCAATTCACACATTCAGAAGGAAAATACCTTTTGATTGTTTGTTTTGACAGAAATAAAAAGTATTTCCCCATATTTCATATACTACCAACCAATTTTTCTTAACACCAATGGCGACGTCATGTTTCCATGCGCTCCGTCTGCGAAAATCGAAGAGCAAACCTTTGCCAAACCCTTCCTCGTCAAAGAAATCTCAGTTTAATTCCGAAATGAACAGCTTGGAAAGGAAGAGGTTTGACAGCATGGAATCATGGTCTATGATACTGGATTCAGAAAATGTGGAAACTTGGGAGGTTTCAAAGGAGGACCAGGAGGAGTGGACTGCTGATCTTTCTCAGCTGTTTATTGGTAACAAGTTTGCGTCTGGTGCGCACAGTAGGATTTATCGTGGAATCTACAAGCAGAGAGCTGTTGCTGTGAAAATGGTGAGGATTCCAAACCAGAGGGAGGAGACCAGAAGCTTACTTGAGCAGCAATTCAAGTCCGAAGTTGCCCTGCTTTCGCGCCTCTTTCATCCCAACATAGTGCAGGTAAGATTTATGTCCAAATTTCCAATAGAAGGAAAATCATTTCTGCACAGCTATGTTTCTATTTCTCGATTTTCTCTTGATTTATTCAATCCAACGGTCCAAAAATAAACGTAAGTGTGTGAAAATCACTTTACTAATTAGAATTATTTTATCTCATAATATGAGATGGACTTTTAAACTAGTTTGAATCTTGTAATTCTCGACTATAGCACTTGCTGATCATATGATATATGATAATTGAAGATATTGTATTCAATTAGAGTTCTGTGTTGCTAAATTGGTGAAATCTTTTTTGTTTTAAAGTTTATTGCAGCTTGTAAAAAGCCTCCTGTGTACTGTATAATCACAGAATATATGTCACAAGGAACATTGAGGATGTATCTCAACAAGAAAGAGCCATATTCTCTGTCCACAGAAACAATTCTGAGGTTAGCTCTCGACATATCCCGCGGAATGGAGTATCTTCATTCACAAGGGGTGATCCACAGGGACCTCAAATCAAATAACTTGCTTCTGAATGATGATATGAGGGTTAAGGTGGCGGATTTTGGTACATCGTGTCTTGAAACGCAGTGCCAGGAAACCAAGGGAAACAAGGGGACTTATCGTTGGATGGCACCAGAAATGATCAAGGAGAAACCTTGTTCTCGGAAGGTTGATGTTTACAGTTTCGGGATTGTGCTATGGGAGCTGACAACAGCTTTGCTTCCCTTCCAAGGAATGACCCCTGTGCAGGCTGCATTTGCTGTGGCTGAGAAGGTGAGATGCTTATTTTCAAACAAATACTGCATGCCTCTTTAACTGCCAATTACAGTTTGGCACATGTAACTAAATATCTCATTAAAACTACAAAAAGAAAAGTTTATGCACTCGTCAAAATCTAATTTTTCAGCAGGGAAGAAGTCTACTTACATGTAACAAGACTAATATTTTCCTTTTCAAATTGCATATTCCTTTCATTAGCCTCAGAAATATTTATACTTTCTTATTTGATGATATATATATATATATATGCTGTGTTGTAACATTATTTGCATTAACTGTGCAGAATGAACGGCCACCAATGCCGGCTAGTTGTCAACCGGCACTGGCACACCTGATCAAGCGCTGCTGGGCGCCAAACCCCGCGAAGCGGCCAGATTTCAGCGACATTGTGTCTGCTTTGGAGAAGTATGATGAGTGTGTGAAGGAGGGTCTTCCTCTCACGCACCACTCCGGCCTGGTAAGCAGAAATGTAATTCTTGAACGCTTGAAAGGCTGTGTATCCTTGAGATCCTCCGTAACTGTACAGGCCTGACTCCGTTAGTAGGTATTAATGCAGTTATTATTATTTCCATGATAACGGTTGTTAAGTTAATTAATAAACTAATTAGTTCATTATAATTAGTAAACTAATGAGTGTGAGCCTTACTTTTAATTATCTGAAGTAACTTTGTATGTGAGGATTGTAAACTTTGGTGTGAACCCTACATCCGATCGATGAGGGTTTCTGTGCTTAGTTTCGATTCACTGATTTTCATTGTTTGATTTCAGTAAATATCACAATGAATGTTCAGATATAGGATTCTAATTGAGAAAAAAGAAAGATTAGCTGTGTTCTTGTCCACAATTTTTTTTTCTTTCAAAGCATATACAAGTGAGACGAAAGGGGATAAGCTTCATCACTGATGGTTTTCTCACCACGTGAACAAGCTACTGAGCAAAAATATGTTGCACTAAGTTCCTTCCCAACTTCCTGTATCTTCCGCGAAGAAAGTACAGTGGTTTCTAAATTTATAAATAAATGTGAAATGTTGATAATTAATAGGGCGTTTTGATATAGGTGCCTCGTTTTTCAATTTATTTGATTCATGTCTTCCAGATTTCTCTTTATCAAGAAGAAAATTTCCAAAGTCCAATATTCTTGGTTATGAAATTGAAATAACTACTGGTGTTTGGAAACAAGATTCTCTCAACTCTCACTTATTTGATCATATATTCAAATTCAGGTGGCAAACATGATTGATGCATATTCGTTTTGAACGATACGTCAAACTTTGTATTAGTTCTCATGTCTTACACAGCTAGCTCAAATATGCAAATACTAAATACACATTGCCATTGGTTATTATGCTTTCAATCGACTCAAGTCAAATATACTTACAGAATGGATTCCGTTTTTTGTTTTGTTATTTCGAAAGCATTTGAATTGGATACTGCTCCACTAAAAAGAAAGAATCTGCTTTTGTGGTATTGACTAAGACCTAGAAGTGATTTTACAATAACTAACTAAAGACGTGTTAGAACTATATTTGGCATAAAAAGTTCAAAGTGGTTTTGGATAAAAAATTAAACATAAAATACAAATTTTTTTCTTTCTAAAAACACTTATATTTTTGTTGATGCATAAAATCAGTGAGGACTTTGGTACAACAAAAAGTATTAAGTTTGTGACCTTCACTAGATTGCTCCGGTCATTAGTGTGGATAAGTATGTAAATGGATAGAGACAGAGAAGCAAACACAAGATGTACGTGGTTCACTCAGATTGACTACGTTCACGGAGTAGAAGAGTTCTCATTAATTGTGAAGGGCTTACACAAGTACATAGATTCAAGCTCTCCTTTAGTGAGTACTAGTGAATGATTTAGTACAAATGACATTAAGAAATATTGTGAGAGAATGATCTCTATTTATAGAAGAGAGTTTCTAGTTTCATTCTGACATTGACACAGGATTTCACTTGCTTATTTTAGTGATTAGTGAATAAACCTCATTTTTTACTTAATTTATTTTTCCACCAATATTGTATCAATGTTGTGTTGTATAGAAATATTCTATATAGTGCCAATCCAACACAACACATGTCGTGTTATGATTGGCTTCTGATGTTGACACATGTCGCGCTAGGATTGGCTTCTGATGTCGACACGTGTTGTGCTATGATTGACCTCCTTGTTGGAGGGAAACTCTTCTGGGTTCTTGACGGTATAACGTTGACCGGTGCTCAATAGTTTCGGGATTGATTAAGTATGGTACAAACAATTTTTAATTTTATTAAAACTTTCGATATTACGATGAGAAGTGCTTTCTGAAAAAGAAAAAGCATTTCGAATCAATTTGTAATGCATGCATATATGTTGCATGCAGGCAGTTTGTTCGTGAGTTGAACATTTTTAACTTCTTGTATATATAAACATATATTAATAAGGACCCTGTACGTGAAAGCTACAAATACATAACGTTTGATATCAGTTGCTATCACAAATTCACAAACGTATCGTGATTTACTTTATTTTAAAAAAAGTTGCAACAAACAAAAGCCAAGCGATCAGTGATCTTATATTTGTGGACAAGCCTAGTCTTCTCCTTTTATACCGGTGATACAAGTGATACATCACATATTGTTATATAAGTGGTGATAAATTTTATTTTTTATGTTATTAATATTTTAACACAAGAATCTCACCACTTGTATAAAAACATGTGGTGCACTATCTTGTGTTCCGATCACATTAAAAAATCTCTTCTTAGTTTGAGGACTTTGTAAAAAGGTGTTGACCCTTGACCCTTGACCCTTGACCCCGTTCAATACCCCAAACCAAACACTACTCTATTTCTCCAAACTTATGACTCTATGAGGGCTGTGGATTTGCCAAGAGATAAAAAAAAAACGAAAGGGAAAACAGATCAGATCATCAGATATAGAAAAGGATTAGGCAAAAAGAGAAGAAATAGGCAGAGGAAACGCATGAGAACCAAGCTATAAAAGACGACATGCACCTCCAGGCTCCAGTCACCCACAATTAGTTGGCTTCATGGTCGGTTGCATGGCAGTACATGACATATCAACCATGCATTTCGTCAACTTATATTATAATATAAGATTATTTTTAAATCATTTCATAATATATAGATTGATAATTTTATAAAGCGGACAGTATGACCCATACATTTGAAAATTTCTTCATCAAATACATATATATTTAGCAAATAGTTTGACTTCACATGTGCCACATCAAAGACGATATATAGATTGATAATTTTATAAAGCGGACAGTATGACCCATACATTTGAAAATTTCTTCATCAAATACATATATATTTAGCAAATAGTTTGACTTCACATGTGCCACATCAAAGACGACTTTGATGAAGTTTTTAGCAAATTTGGAGTAGGGTGATGAAGTGAGACACAAAAGACAGGTAAAATGGACAAAATGTGTCGTGGTGATTTGTGAGGGACAGTGTGAGATTTAACAATGTTTTCAAGAGTACTAGAGTCACACCATCTTAGCAATTAAATCAACCCATTTAGCGAGTAATATTTCCTCACTAAAACGTTTATATGTTGGAATGAGTGATCTAAGCCTAATTCTATCTGAAAAGCTAATTAATACATTTTATTAATCTGTTGCTTTGCAATTTGCATCTTCATTAATAATTTTGTGTATGATTGAATCTAATATTCCTACTCGAGTACTAAACTCCAACCAGCTTCTTGACCCACATCCTCAACTGGATTTGGATCTCATTTGGGTCCAAATTGTGGGAATCCTAAGAATCTTCATATCTTAATTATTCATCGTGCATCAACAACAACAACAATAACAACAAAGCCTTTTCCCACTAAGTGGGGTCGGCTATATGAATCCTAGAACGCCATTGCGCTCGGTTTTGTGTCATGTCATCCGTTAGATCCAAGTACTCTAAGTCTTTTCTTAGAGTCTCTTCCAAAGTTTTCCTAGGTCTTCCTCTACCCCTTCGGCCCTGAACCTCTGTCCCGTAGTCACATCTTCGAACCGGAGCGTCAGTCGGCCTTCTTTGCACATGTCCAAATCACCGGAGCCGATTTTCTCTCATCTTTCCTACAATTTCGGCTACTCCTACTTTACCTCGGATATCCTCATTCCCAATCTTATCATTTCTCGTGTGCCCACACATCCCACGAAGCATCCTCATCTCCGCTACACCCATTTTGTGTACATGTTGATGCTTCACCGCCCAACATTCTGTGCCATACAACATCGCTGGCCTTATTGCCGTCCTATAAAATTTTCCCTTGAGTTTTAGTGGCCTACGACGGTCACACAACACGCCGGATGCACTCTTACACTTCATCCATCCAGCTCGTATTCTATGGTTGAGATCTCCATCTAATTCTCCGTTCTCTTGCAAGATAGATCCTAGGTAGCGAAAACGGTCGCTTTTTGTGATCTTCGCTAGATTGCTCCGGTCATTAGTGTGGATAAGTATATAAATGGATAGAGATAGGAAAACAAACACAAGATGTACGTGGTTCACCCAGATTGGCTACGTCCACGGAATATAAGAGTTCTCATTAATTGTGAAGGGTTTACACAAGTACATAGGTTCAAGCTCTCCTTTAGTGAGTACAAGTGAATGATTTATTACAAATGACATTAGGAAATATTATGGGAGAATGATCTCGTAATCACGAAACTTCTAAGTATCGGAGTGTGGTGTCGTCTTGACTTGCCTTATCTGTCTCATAGGTAGATGTGGCATCTTCTCTGGAAGTACTCTTCCTCCATCCAGGGGTGGTATCTTTAACTGGTGGAGATGCACAAGGTAATGTATCAATTTCACTTGAAGCTTACTTGTAGTTTCAGGCTTGGTCAAGCGCGATACAAACCATGTAGTAGGAGTCCCCCAAGTCGCCGAGCTAGGGGGTCTGCTGAAAGAGGTGACAGACAAGGTAAGTAATCAGAGCTCCGACTGATTGTTCACCTTCTCCCCATCTTGCAGCAGCATGAAGGATAAAGAGAAGAAAAATGAGAAGAGATGATATGAGATACTTTTGCTTTTGAAGAAGTAACTTTCCACAGGCTTATTCTTGAACTGAGCTGAAGGGTTTTCTGGTTTCCTCCAGAGTATAAGGCCGACTGGAGAATTTGAGGGTCAAAACAAGTCCATCAAATCTAGAGTACGTTCCACCCTGCTGATATGGGATACTTTTGCTTTTGACAGAGTAATGGATGTATCGGCACGTGTGCTGTTACGCTTGTCTCCACATGCTTCCTTGTATCCTTCGCACTTGCCCTATCTGTTCCTCAAGCAGATGCGGAATCTTCCCTAGAAACATAAGATGTTGAAGATGAGTACTCGAGAGCAATGCCAGGTAAGTAATCAGGTAAGGGGTTCCAGGCAGTCAGTTCCTGGCTGGAAGCTTGATTCCAAGTGCTGACTGATTGCTCTCTTTCTCCTTGTCTTGCAGGTAAAAACAAGGCCAAAGGAAAAGACAGGGAAAAAGCATGATATGGGATACTCTTGCTTTTAACCCTGATGATATGAGATATTCTTGCTCTAGTATAGCTTGTTTGCAGAGGTATTATCGGGGGGAAAGAAAGCTGAATATTTCGAAAGGCTTCGTTGGGAGTGCCCTCTCAGATATGATGAAGGGTTGAGCATTTTTGCAGGTCTGCCTGTCCGTTGGGGAATGGAGGTCGACATATATAGGAGTCTCCCTAACAACAAGTAGTAATGCTATTCCTTTACCCTGCTTGGTCATAGCACGGTAGTGGGAGCTGCCAGTTTCACATGTTTTAACTCTGTCAGAGCACTTTGAAAAAAGTGGTCTGTGGTATCTGGCTCTCGAGATTCGGAGAACGATGCCTCTTCGATTTTTGAGAAAGCAATCATGCTGGGGGTCTGGCTCTCGAGATTCGGAGAGCAGTGTCTCTTCGATTTTTGAGGAAGTAATCATGTTGGGAGTCTGGCTCTCGAGATTCGGAGGGCGGTGCCTCTTCGATTTTGGAGCAAGCAATCTTGTTGGGAGTGTTGTCTCGAATGTGAGTAAAGGTTGGGCATGTTTGCTAGTCTACCTTGCCACGAAGCACAAAGGTTGACACACAGGGACTTTCCAATTATCCAGCAATGGTACTGTTCCTTTACCCTCTCTTCGATTTTGAGAAAGTAGTCATGTTGGGAGTCTGGCTCTCGAGATTCGGAGGACGGTGCCTCTTCGATTTTGGAGCAAGCAATCTTGTTGGGAGTGTTTTCTCGAATGTGAGTAAAGGTTGGGCATGTTTGCTAGTCTACCTTGCCACGAAGCACAGAGGTTGACACACAGGGACTTTCCAATTATCCAGCAGTGGTACTGTTCCTTTACCCTTGTGGGTAATAATATGGTAGCTAGACCTTCAAAATTTATGTGTCTAAACTTTGTTAGTGCTGTTTCTTTGCTATTCTTTTACCTTTCTTGGTCAGAGCGATGTAGTGGGAGCTGCAAGCTTCACGTGCTCAACTTTGGCAGAGAACTTTGGCAAAGTTATCTGTGGTACCCATGAGCTATTGTTGCGTGTGGGAAGTGGGTGATTGAACAGTAAGATTCATGTGCTTTCTACTTCACCAGAAGTCTTCGACAGAATGCCCATAATTTCTGCAAAGCTGAGTGTGCGTGTGACAGGTGCTGACAAGGCTAGAAAAGTAGGTGCCTCTTCGATTTCTGAGATCGGTCCTCGTGGTCTCTGAGCAGCCCAGCTTTTGAGAAAGCGAGCGCCTCTTCGATTGATTCGGAGAACGATGCCTCATCGATTTTTAAGAAAGCAATCATGCTGGGGGTCTGGCTCTCGAAGATTCGGGGAGCAGTCTCTTCGATTTTTGAGAAAGTAATCATGTTGGGAGTCTGGCTCTCGAGATTCGGAGGGCGGTGCCTCTTCGATTTTGGAGCAAGCAATCTTGTTGGGAGTGTTTTCTCGAATGTGAGTAAAGGTTGGGCATGTTTGCTAGTCTACCTTGCCACGAAGCACAGAGGTTGACACACAGGAACTTTCCAATTATCCAGCAATGGTACTGTTCCTTTACCCTCTCTTCGATTTTTAAGAAAGTAGTCATGTTGGGAGTCTGGCTCTCGAGATTCGGAGGACGGTGCCTCTTCGATTTTGGAGCAAGCAATCTTATTGGGAGTGTTTTCTCGAATGTGAGTAAAGGTTGGGCATGTTTTCTAGTCTACCTTGCCACGAAGCACAGAGGTTGACACACAGGGACTTTCCAATTATCCAGCAGTGGTACTGTTCCTTTACCCTTGTGGGTAATAATATGGTAGCTAGACCTTCAAAATTTATGGGTCTAAACTTTGTTAGTGCTGTTTCTTTGCTATTCTTTTACCCTTCTTGGTCAGAGCGATGTAGTGGGAGCTGCAAGCTTCACGTGCTCAACTTTGGCAAAGTTATCTGTGGTACCCATGAGCTATTGTTGCGTGTGGGAAGTGGGTGATTGAACAGTAAGATTCATGTGTTTTCTACTTCCCCAGAAGTCTTCGACAGAATGCCCATAATTTCCGCACAGCTGAGTGTGCGTGTGACAGGTGCTGACAAGGCTGGAAAAGTAGGTGCCTCTTCGATTTCTGAGATCGGCCCTCGTAGTCTCTGGGTAGCCCAGCTTTTGAGAAAGCGAGCACCTCTTCGATTTCTGAGATCGGCCTTCGTGGTCTTTGAGCAGCCCAACTTTTGAGAAAGAAAACGCCTCTTCGATTTCTGAGATCAGCCCTCGTGATCTCTAAGCAGCCCAGCTTTTGAGAAAGCAAACGCCTCTTCGATTTCTGAGCAGGCGCCTCTTCGATTTCTGAAGCTCCGTCGAGTGCAGATTTTTATAGGGGCTGGCATTAAGTTCCAAAGCACACTTGAATCTCCACCAGTAGAAGCTTCATTCTTGCACTTCTAAGATCTTGATTTGTCCGACCTCTTCTCTCTTCAACAACTTTGAAAATGTCTGGCCCCTCCGACCGTCGTTTTGACTTGAACCTTGTTGAAGAGGCAGCCCCGCCTTCTCCAGACAACATATGGCGCCCATCCTTCGTCTCCCCTACTGGTCCTCTTACCGTTGGGGATTCCGTGATGAAGAATGATATGACCGCTGCGGTGGTGTCCAGGAACCTTCTCACTCCCAAAGATAACAGACTACTTTCCAAACGGTCTGATGAGTTAGCTGTTAAGGATTCGCTGGCTCTCAGTGTTCAGTGTGCAGGTTCTGTGTCTAATATGGCTCAACGCCTATTTGCTCGAACCCGCCAAGTTGAATCATTGGCGGCTGAAGTGATGAGTCTCAAACAGGAGATTAGAGGGCTCAAGCATGAGAATAAACAGTTGCACCGGCTCGCACATGACTATGCTACAAACATGAAGAGGAAGCTTGACCAGATGAAGGAAACTGATGGTCAGGTTTTACTTGATCATCAGAGATTTGTGGGTTTGTTCCAAAGGCATTTATTGCCTTCGTCTTCTGGGGCTGTACCGCGTAATGAAGCTCCAAATGATCAACCTCTGATGCCTCCTCCTTCTAGGGTTCTGTCCAGTACTGAGGCTCCAAATGATCCCCCTCCGGTGCCTTCTCTTTCTGGGGCTCTACCGACTGCTGAGACTTCTCCTAAGCAACCTTTATGAAGGCTCCCTCTTGTGTGTTTATTTTGACTCATGTATATGTACATATTTGTAGCTTATTGGGGATATCAATAAATAAGCTTTCCTTCATTTCAACGTACTGTGTTAAAAACACCAAAGCCTTCTTCGCTAAGTTCTTTGAATTTTCTTTTGTTGAAGCTTGTATGTTGAAGCTTTCTGAGTGGAGCATGTAGGTTGGGGTAGTGTTCTCTTAATTTTCCGAGTGAGGAAAACTTCTCGGTTGGAGACTTGGAAAATCCAAGTCACTGAATGGGATCGGCTATATGAATCTTAGAACGTCATTGTGCTCGATCCTGTGTCATGTCCTTCGTTAGATCCAAGTACTCTAAGTCTTTTCTTAGAGTCTCTTCCAAAGTTTTCCTAGGTCTTCCTCTACCCCTTCGGCCCTGAACCTCTGTCCCATAGTCGCATCTTCTAATCGGAGCGTCAGTAGGCCTTCTTTGCACATGTCCAAACCACCGTAACCGATTTTCTCTCATCTTTCCTTCAATTTCGGCTACTCCTACTTTACCCCGGATATCCTCATTCCTAATCTTATCCTTTCTCGTGTGCCCACACATCCAACGAAGCATCCTCATCTCCGCTACACCCATTTTGTGTACGTGTTGATGTTTCACCGCCCAACATTCTGTGCCATACAGCATCGCCGGCCTTATTGCCGTCCTATAAAATTTTCCCTTGAGCTTCAGTGGCATACGGCGGTCACATAACACGCCGGATGCACTCTTCCACTTCATCCATCCAGCTTGTATTCTATGGTTGAGATCTCCATCTAATTCTCCGTTCTTTTGCAAGATAGATCCTAGGTAACGAAAACGGTCGCTCTTTGGTATTTCTTGATCTCCGATCCTCACCCCTAACTCGTTTTGGCCTCCATTTGCACTGAACTTGCACTCCATATATTCTGTCTTTGATCGGCTTAGGCGAAGACCTTTAGATTCCAACACTTCTCTCCAAAGATTAAGCTTTGCATTTACCCCTTCCTGAGTTTCATCTATCAACACTATATCGTCTGCGAAAAGCATACACCAAGGAATATCATCTTGAATATGTCCTGTTAACTCATCCATTACCAACGCAAAAAGGTAAGGACTTAAGAATGAGCCTTGATGTAATCCTACAGTTATGGGAAAGCTTTCGGTTTGTCCTTCATGAGTTCTTACGGCAGTCTTTGCTCCTTCATACATATCCTTTATAGCTTGGATATATGCTACTCGTACTCCTTTCTTCTCTAAAATCCTCCAAAGAATGTCTCTTGGGACCCTATCATACGCTTTTTCCAAATCTATAAAGACCATGTGTAAATCCTTTTTCCCATCTCTATATCTTTCCATCAATCTTCGTAAGAGATAGATTGCCTCCATGGTTGAGCGCCCTGGCATGAACCCGAATTGGTTGTCCGAAACCCGTGTCTCTTGCCTCAATCTATGCTCAATGACTCTCTCCCAGAGCTTCATTGTATGACTCATTAGCTTAATACCCCTATAGTTCATGCAATTTTGTACGTCGCCCTTATTCTTGTAGATAGGCACCAAAGTGCTCGTTCGCCACTCATTTGGCATCTTCTTCGTTTTCAAAATCCTATTGAAAAGGTCAGTGAGCCATGTTATACCTGTCTCTCCCAAAAGTTTCCACGCTTCGATTGGTATATCGTCTGGGCCTATTGCTTTTTTATGCTTCATCTTCTTCAAAGCTACAACCACTTCTTCCTTCCGGATTCGACGATAAAAAGAGTAGTTTCTACACTCTTCTGAGTTACTCAACTCCCCTAAAGAAGCACTCATTTCATGTCCTTCATTGAAAAGATTATGAAAATAACCTCTCCATCTGTCTTTAACCGCGTTCTCTGTAGCAAGAACCTTTCCATCCTCATCCTTGATGCACCTCACTTGGTTTAGGTCCCTTGTCTTCTTTTCCCTTGCTCTAGATAGTTTATAGATATCCAACTCTCCTTCTTTGGTATCTAGTCGTTTATACATATCGTCGTAAGCCGCTAACTTAGCTTCTCTGACAGCTTTCTTCGCCTCTTGCTTCGCTTTTCTATACCTTTCACCATTTTCATCGGTCCTCTCCTTGTATAAGGCTTTACAACATTCCTTCTTAGCCTTCACCTTTGTTTGTACCTCCTCATTCCACCACCAAGATTCCTTTTGGTGTGGGGCAAAGCCCTTGGACTCTCCTAATACCTCTTTTGCTACTTTTCGGATACAACTAGCCATGGAATCCCACATTTGGCTAGCTTCCCCCTCTCTATCCCACACACATTGGGTGATTACCTTCTCTTTGAAAATGGCTTGTTTTTCTTCTTTTAGATTCCACCATCTAGTCCTTGGGCACTTCCAAGTCTTGTTCTTTTGTCTTACTCTTTTGATATGTAAATCCATCACCAATAAGCGATGTTGATTAGCCACGCTCTCTCCTGGTATAACTTTGCAATCCTTACAAGTTATACGATCCCCTTTCCTCATTAGAAGAAAATCTATTTGTGTTTTTGACGACCCACTCTTGTAGGTGATCACATGTTCTTCTCTCTTCTTAAAGAAGGTGTTGGCTAAGAAGAGATCATATGCCATTGCAAAATCCAAGATGGCTTCCCCATCCTCGTTTCTCTCCCCAAAACCATGGCCACCATGAAAACCTCCATAGTTGCCTGTCTCCCTGCCCACGTGTCCATTTAAATCTCCTCCTATAAATAACTTCTCCGTCTGAGCAATTCCTTGCACCAAGTCTCCAAGGTCTTCCCAAAATTTCTCATTCGAACTCGTATCCAACCCTACTTGAGGTGCGTACGCACTAATCACATTGATAAGTTCTTGTCCTATTACAATCTTGATTGCCATGATTCTATCTCCTACTCTCTTGACATCTACAACATCTTGTACCAAGGTCTTGTCCACGATGATGCCAACACCGTTTCTCGTTCTATTTGTGCCCGAATACCAAAGTTTAAACCCTGAGTTTTCTAGATCCTTTGCCTTACTACCAACCCACTTAGTTTAAACACAAATAATATCGGTCGAAAATCCTAGGATCCTCTCCCTCCTCAACTAATGCTTTGCCAGTTTAATTAGAGACTTAACCGAGTATAGTGGCCATCCTAATGGAGAACATGTAGGCATGCATGGGTTTAATAATCAATCAAGACCGTCTAAAAGCGCGGGAATCATGCACTTCCTAGGTTTTCCAGTGCTACGTGTACGGTGATGATACGTAGATGCATGCAAACTGACTATATGATAAGCTAAACTGTCGGGGATATGTGATGAGGGTAGTGAGAGTTGAGCCAATTGTCCCCCTCTTGTTCTCTATGTATATGTATTTATATTTTAACATTAACTATATTGTTCCATTTATTATAATTTTTGTGTATTAAGCATGATGGTTACACTAGTTCTTACTAATTCGTAATATTATAGAACTCGAGTAGGAATGGTACTAATTTCGTATAAAATCTTTACTAATTCAACTGAATCGAAATGAAAACTAATGTGATTATTAAAATGCCCTTATTCTAAATACATTATTTTTATGTTCTTATTGTTTTTCAATTGTTTTATATACTAATTAATTATTATCCATAAATAATAAAACTTCGATTAGTTTTATTCATTTTTACCTACATATTTCAATAAATTATTTTATAATTACTAAATTATTTTTATAACTTTTTTTTTTGTAAATAATAAATTATTTTATAGTCTAATTAATAGAAAACATATATTAATCTTCTATTAATTTTTAGTAATGAGCAACATCGGGAGTTGGGAGTCTTTTATGGAATGAAGGGTAGTGTTGGAATAATAGATTAAAATCAAGTGAGGGCATAATTGGTAAAAGAGATCCTCCAATTCACCTCATGTCTCGGACTTCAAATCCCTCCATCGCAAGAGAGTACAAATTCTCCAAAAAGAGGAGTTTGATTCCTAAATTTGCGTAGACCTCATATGCGTTTTGATTCCTCAAAGTTAAGAAAAGAAAAAAAATATCTTGTAATTAAAATTCAATTATATAAATTGATTCTGATTACAAACATATAAACACGGGATAAAAGAATCTCTCTAGTCTATTAGTGGGCGTACAAGATATTGAAAAAAAGGACAAGAATTAGGTAGGGTTATGGAACTCATTTTTCCAAGGAGTTGTCAAAGATCTGGTGCTCATCAATGCTGTACGTACGTGGTGTATATATATGCTTACAAGTGTCTCGTGTGTTGGTTTCCTAATTGGTATTAGGTGCAACGGTATAAAGTTAGGGTCTTGGGTGCCAAGATCAGCCAATCTGGCGGCCGATTTTCTTGCGTCGCGTGGTTTTCCAGAATTGGGTGATCGGGTTTGGATTGACAGACCCCCAACTTCTCTGGTTCATGTGTTGAATAAGGATGATCTTCCTTGTCCTCATTGATTTTGTTGTGACGGTGTTAAGGACGACGCTCATTTTGTTTTAAGCGTCTTCTGGTTGTATCCCTTTTCATCGCTTGTTCTTCGCTGTGCCTTTGTGGTGTTAGCTTCCTGGTAGGCTTTTTTGTTTTTGTTGGCTTTGTTGCCTGGTTTGTTCAAAAAAAAAAAAAAAAAAAAAAAGTTAGGGCTTACACTTCAACAGAGCGAGTTTCTTGTTTAATTACGCTGTTAAAAGTCCCACTTTCACTCGGAATATTTCCACAAGTTACCAACAAAAACATGATCTGTCTTTTGACTTGCCCTAGTTTGGTTAAACGAAGCTTTTTAATAGCTAGGTTTTTCGGGTAATATTGCATCTTCATATTATATTTTTAAGTGGAAAGGAATTAACAAAACTAATCCACACAAGTGATGGATGACCTCTTTCTTTACGTTTGGTGAACTGCAACTCTCCCCTACCTTTTTCCCCGTCGTTTTAAGCGATCCCTCAAAAGGATGAATCCAATTCAACTCAAGTGAATCACCACCAACCCAAAAAAAAGAAAGACCACCAATTTTCTTTTTCTAATTTATATTATTAAACAATGAGCATCAATTGGGCTTTTTTTACATATAGTAATCTTAAAGTAGACTATGAAGAGTTTGAGCATGCACCATATAAAGTATACACAAGGTGAAGGAAAATTCTAAACATATTTACTAGTGACTTTAATATACTATGGTGGATGTTGGAAAGAAGAGACCTTTTTTTAGTGAGCTCATAATATGTGTAAATATGTCATATATCATCATACAAATAGATGAGTACACGAAAAAAAAAAAAATCCTTCCACTTGTACTATGACGTATGGCATATCACCCTATGCTTTGGGCATATTAAAAAAATCTCTTATTAAAAGGTGTAACAATACAATCAAGTCTTATCTCATTAAGCAAAGTCAGTTATATAAATTTTAAAATGTTATTGTGTATTGCGCAAAGAGTAAATAAGAAGAAAAGAATTGGTATGCCTTATTTATTAGCCTTGGTCCTAGGAAAGAATCTATAGCCTTGGGGAACAACGAAAAGAGGTTTTGGACGTTCTTTTGGGTTTTGGATCCTTGCTTTAAACGAATCCTTTATTTACTTTTGTGTTGCCGAATGCCGAGTGCCAACCTTGTCAAGTGCGACAGCGGCGACACTCTCCATCCCTTCTCAGGATATTTCATATCTCAATGCCTCTATATTCTTTTCTATTCAACTAAAGTACTCAAAAGTCACTAGCACTAACATTTTTCAATAGTTTAGAAGTTTCACGTTCTTCTATAAATGATAACGATACTATATTTTATTGCGAATTTATTGTTTGATTTAGTTCAAACTACTAAAATTTTGATTTTAATTAGTTTTATTTATACAAAGTAATGTACCTAAAGTATTATTACATAGTGCATAAACCTATCACATTTTCCGGCATTATTACGTGCAAAACCGAAGGAGTTTTCGTGTATATATTGCTAGACAATCATGCATATATAGTTACACATAAAAATTGAAGTGAAATGTAGTATGATATGATTGATTTAGTATATCGTTACAGTGATATTTTTGTAAAACACTCATCCAGTTCACAGTGAATTTGGCAATAATTTGCCACAGATACTCACTTAGACACAATCGACGGTTTTACGACCAAAATGAAAAAGACGACAAACGATGGATTGTTCGACATTTTTGCAACACAAACAAACCAGCTTTCTAATTCCACAGTTCTACTTGTGCAGTCAAAACCTTAGGTGGAAATTAAACAGTCAAAAGATAAACTAAAGAGAAAGAGCCACCCATCCCATGCATGCCACACAAACTCACAAAAGTATTTCCAGCACTTTTCCTTTTTCCTTCATATCTCTTGTATTTTTTTGGTTCCATTTTTGGCCTTTTCTCCTCAAGAAAAGAGAAATGTTAAGAAGATCAAATTTTTTAAATTAAATTTACAAACTAAACGATGTAACTAGAAATGATTAGATTATTAATTAAATTTCGATTAACGTGTTTATTTCTTATTAGTAAGACGTAATTTGTTTTAAAAAATTTAATCTCTCTGACATTACTCCTAAATTAGCATTAAACATGGTCCATCAGTCATCCAACTAGTATTACTATCTAATTAAAAGCACATTATATATGTACACACATTTTTAACAGTCATAAATTGTTAATGAAGCACTAAACCGCAATGATAAAACTAAACTAAGTTGTGATCATGACTCAAAAAATCAAAATTTAATTACCCATTTTCTTTTTACATGAACTTGAGAGGGTAATTTACGGACAACCCACAAAAAAGAAATAAAGTAGTCTTTTCCTTGAACATGAAGATGAAGAAGATGGAATTAGCTAAAACCCACCTCATTAATTAAGCCATATTGCAGCTTAATTGCCGTCTTCAGGGGAGGAAACATCTTAACCTAATACTTATTGACTCCACACACCCCATATTCTCTCTCCAAGAAAGCCCACAAACCTTCTCACTGACCCTTTTTCCGAGTCTTCCTCGTCAACCTCTCCGCCACCGCCACCGCCACCGCCACCGGCCTCTTGGTCCGCCGTGTGAGACTGAGCCAGCTCCTTCTTTTTCACACTCAACTCTGACCGCTTCAATTCACCCGAGCCATTATTAACCCTACTCTTGTTCCTCCTCTCTTTCCTACTACTCTTTGATGAAAATCCTTTGCTCTCAGTCAGCAGCTCATCTTCGAAAGCATCGATGATCTCGTGGATGAGTTGGCGATTCGGCGACTCGTCCCATCTGACCCAGTAACTCGTGTAGCACCTGAAGCAGTTGCAGTTAAACCTAGCCGGGTGGTCCCCGCCGACCCCACCGCCGCCGATGACGCCCTTTGCTGCTGCCGTCTTTTTGGAGGCGGCGGTGGTTGTCTTTTTACGTGGAGCAGCGTACGAGGAGGAAGAGGATAAGTTAACGGAGCTGTTAGAACAGGAGATGAGGTAAGCCAGAACTTCTCTATCCTCGGGTGACAGAGCCGACGCCAGGGTGAGGATGGTGGCGGGAAGGAAGGCCAGGTGGTCTGATATGATTGGCGGTGACGGATGAACCGTGCCCCTTCGGTAGAGCTTCTTCATGGTTCAATTGTTGCTGAAACAATTGGCGATGAAGATTGAGGTTTAGAGAGAGAGAGAGAGAGAGAGAGAGAGAGAGAGATAGAGAGGCATTGGGGTTGGTGATCCAGTGATGTAATGAGATTAAGAAAGTTTGAGTTCTGATTGGGGTAATGTTCACATGAGACGCGGGACTACAGACATGTATCTGTACTCGCAGCCTCATCAGAGTGAGTTAATACTGAATAGGATTGCTTGGACGATTGTGATGTGGTGGGACCAACTTAATATGATTAATCGCTCTCTCTTCTTAAGTAAGGGTTGGCAACTTGGTAGGACTTTCTCAGTCCAAGCTTAGGTCCCGTTTGGGATTGAGGTGATTTTAAAAAAAGTCACTGTGAAAAAAAACTGAGGGTCATTTTTGTGTTTGGTAAACTGAAAAAAAAGGCTTATTTTGGAAGCTGCTGTGAGAATAAGCTGAAAATCAAAGGAAAAGCTGAAGCTGCTATTTGCTGCTTTGAAAAAAAACCAGTTTTTTCAAAGCACACGGAGCTACAGTGCTCCTTTAATGAAAAGACACACTATCATCCTGATTTTTTTTCCAAAAGCACTTTCATAAAAAAGTTTACCAAACACTCTACTGGCTTTATTTCACAGCCGCTTATTCTCACAGCAGCTTTTTTTCAAAGCACAGCAATACCAAACCAGCCCTTAGCCTTATTTCTGCGGTGCGACATCAATAACAACTTTCATCCAACATAAATGTCATTGCCTTGCTCTGCAAAATGAATCGTGCTTCGTTACACATGACATGACAATGTGTAGTATTGTACTAGAGCCTTGATCTTGGCCGTATCTACAATGATAATGGAAAAGATGCGATGAGAATGCAAATGCGATCTTATCTAAATTAATCATGTTGCGTACAAAAGTTAATTACATATTAGAGTGTGATAAGTTTAAAATACCGCAGCAGTGACATCTTTAGTACATTTTTCCGGTGTTATTACAAGCCAAGGTGTAGTGTATTTTAAAGACCATGCAATTTTACGATTCAAAAAAAATAAAAATACCATGCAATTTATTGATTTGTAGAGATTCCATATAAAATTTTGATTCAATTCCCTCAAAATCTCATGGGGAGAGGTGAGATTTGTGGATGCTTAAAATACACTACAAAATATCTCCAATTCCCTCTAATTCTACAATTTTTCCAAATTCTTTAAATTCAAATTCTAATTGAATACACCTGAAATGTTATAAACTTCTTTAAAATTCTAATTGAATACACCCGGATTTCTAAAGATTTTAACAAACTATCTTAAAATCTTAATTGAATACACATTAAATTTCAGAGAATCACTTAAAATCCTGATTGAATACGCGTAGATTCATTAAAAGAATTAAAATCCCCTAAAATCTCAATTGAATACATCTCCTTAGAATGAGTCAAAGGGAGTTTCAATTTAATAGATGATTGAATAATATGGCACTGCAAGTAGGATGTCATCTTTCGGATACGATTTCGTTTTCTAATAATAATAACGTGCAATTTGGGCTATATTTTGTTGACTTGTAAATTGAAAACATACAACTACAAGTGTGTTTAAAATCCACAAACGGACAATGTGTCTTGTTTTTTGAAAATTTGAGTAAGATCTGAAAATTCTAAAAACTTCGAATAGAAATTTTATAATCTTCAAATGGCAGCAGCCTGATGAGCGATGCACGAAGACCATTGGGAACAATAGGAAGATGAGTGAAAGAAAGTTCACACGAGAGCCACTTACTATTGTATTCAAGTCTCACCCGAATCCAATTCGAGACAAGGCAAATTTTACACAAGCCACAATGATCAAATATGAGTCGGAGTATAGCCGCGAGTTTTGAATTTCGCACGTTCATAACGATTCAACACCAAGGACCTATGACTATAATCGGATCAAAGGTCACATTCCTGCAAACCATCAAGAAGAACTTTGTAGACGAGTTTTGATCCATGATTCCAGGTGCTTGAGCTCCTCAGTGGTTATTGAATGTCCAAGACCAGGATAAGCCTGCAAGTTAGAAACGGATGAAATGAAGGAGTTGAATAAAAGTGGAGTAGCGTTCATTTGATGAGTGTTGTGTTGTGTTGTGTTGCTTGCGTATTATTACCTTAAACTCGCAGCTTACACCAGCTTGTTCGAGGAAAGGGGGACCTGCTTGTCCAGCTTCAAACAATACCATATTGTCGGCTATCCCATGAGACCACAAAATAGGCGTCTGCACATGTATTCAGGTATACGTAATCAGATTGTTGAATCACGTGAAAATGAACATCAAACCACCAGTTCGTTTCAACCAAATTTAACATTGACACCACAAAATTAGATTTATTGGGAAAGTTCGATTAATAGGAGAGAGGACAGCGCATATATTAGATATCAAATATATGGGACAAAGTCAAGGATGATGGCGATGATGGTATCACGACAATATATGGAAATGCAATTTCAAGTTCGAATTCTTAGAATGACAAGACATAAATTATTGAAGCACAATAACGGATGCTAATCATGAAAAATTTCTGAAAAGTACCCTTTTCGCTTCTGGTTTTATTTGTTCCACCATAGATGAATTGAAAGGAAGCCATCCACTAAACACTGCACCTCCTCCTAGAGTTTTAGGGTATAGCAGAACACTTGCCAATGTCAAGGCACCTGATAAATATATTGTATTTGCAAGTTACCAGCAGTAAAGAAATCAATCGCACAAGTGTTTCTAGCAGTGTGTAAGTCTGAGTGCATAAAGAAAGAGACCAACCTCCTTGACTGAATCCACACACAAAGACATTACTAGGATTTGTGCCAGCTTCTATCTCCTTGTCTATCATCTTATGCACATTCTGAACTGCTTTAAGCAGGCCAGCTTCTTCTCTTGGAGAATTCTGAAATACGTAACAACGCGGTCTTCAGTAAACAACATAGTATAAGCAATGTTATGATCAAGGAGCAAAGAGACAATTCCATAACACTATCCAATGGAATACATAACACAGATTCAAAGATAAAGATTTAAGCGGTAGAAAAAATAAATTTAGAGAGACTGATGGCATTATCGCCTAATGACCACTAATTTGACTTTAAGAATAAGGGTGGAGAGTAAGATCAAGATTATAATACTGTCTAGGCACATGCTAGGTGCTACCAATGATCAAGCAGATTTAGAAGAAATAAAAAAATATGAGAAGAAATGTAACCATAACTTACAGAGGTCATAGGAATTTCGTGGATGTCAAACCATGAAGGCATCACAGCACCATCTACAAGAACAAGCATATCAGCATGAGGAATGCTATTACATCATACTTACTTGCTTAAAACAAATTATGCTCTTCATAAAGTCTTAATTAACACAAGGAAATCTCTGCAACATTAAAGTCCCAGCATGCCTTCAATGACAAAAAAAGAAGAGAGAGATATCCGCAGTTTCAACATTGACTGTAAATCTCTCAGCTTTATTTTGAAACTTCAAACTAAAAGCAATGGAACTTAAGTACTGATGACAAACTGACTCAAGTGATCTTTTCCCTCTTCATCTATGGTTCTGAGCACTCATTTCAATGTACTTTCAACAATTTGCAGCACGAAACAACTAGTTTCTCTCGTAAGCAATACAAATTGTATCCATTCTAGACGACGACTAGTCGAAATTTAAACAGAAGTCTAATATTTCTAACCAATTCTTTGCAGTGTCAAATATCAAGGACCCTTCAAGCTCATCCTGGCCAACAAGCATTTCATTGCAAATGTAGGTTAGGCCAGTTAGTCAGTGAAGCGTACCCGCCCCCTGGAACCCAAGTCCAAACCCCCTTCTCATAAACCATGCAGTTTAAATTCACGCTTTGTGAAACCAATAAAACAAAACGCATTTGATCATTTAACAAGTCAATAGCTTCCCATAACAATCCTCCGAACCCATGTCAAGCAACTAATCAAGACCCTTAATTGCATATAAATAAAGTAAAAGTACCAATTTTGATTAAAAACCCATGAAAATTAAAGCACAACCCAAATCAAATTAGCCATACACAAACAAATCCAATGCATGTAGAAAGGAAGCATGCCAAAATTGTCCGAGTGAAAATGTAAACTCACAGTTGCAAGAGACTGGGGTCGACGGAGCAGTTGGGAAGGACCATTTGGTGTTCCGGAACTCAGGGGAAGTGAAGAGGGACTTGATGGGCTCGTTGGCTGGGCCTGAATCGCCCAACCCATGAAGCCAGAGAACGAAGCTCCGAGCCGCCATTGACGCTGGTCTCGGAGAAGATTGATTTGACGGTCGGGAGAGTAGTATGAACAAGACGGTGCTACTCACGGTCACTATAAACAGAACAATTGGCTTTGCTATAACGATAAGCTTCATGCTCGATCATCGTCCGCGGACGAGCTTTAGAGCTTTCGCCAATTTGGGGGAATTCGATGTCAAATGACTTAAATTACCCCTCAAAATGTATTGATTTACCTTATGCCCTTTCATGTTTTTCACATGTTCCTTTTCAACAACCCTAAGCTTACGTTTATAGAGAAGTAAATTTTCAAGCGGATGTGATTACTAATGCCGAATTTCATTTTAATAATTTTTATTTACGAGAAAAATTAATGAAAAAAAAATCTGAAAATTTTAAGTTTTAACGGTAAGAACAAAAATTGCTAGTGTGTTACCGAGCATCTTTCGTTAGATCAGCCCCCCTTTAATTGCGCACGTGGCGGAACACTATTGGCCATCTCAAAACACACGGTCGAACAGAACAGAACAGATCTTGTTGGTCTCTCTCTGACCTGAGCGAGCTGCAGAAAGCTAGAGAGAGAATAAAGCATGGCGGCTTCAAAGCTCCAAGCGCTGTGGAATCACCCGGCCGGTCCTAAAACCAGTGAGTCCCACTCTCTCCGATTTCACATCCGAATTATCTTGTTCTCCGTATATTTTTATTCGAATTTTTGCATTTTTTTTCTATTTTTTTAAATTTTTACTGTCTAGCAAGATTTAGATCTGCTGCGTTGGATAAAGACACAATTTGAGCATTTTCCTACAAATTAGAAGTTGGAAATTTGGAAAAGTATTTGGTTCTTTAGACCAATATGTTCAAGTTTGAATTTTTGAATCGTTTCCACTTATTCTTTGATCAAGTGCACTGAAAATTTGTTTTATTTTTGAAAAATTAAGGTGCTTTCGAACAATGTGATATTCTAAACCAATGATAAAATGAATTCAAACTCTAGGCCGGTACACCAAGCGTCATAAATTACAAACGGGTGACTTGGTGTACCGGGCCGTGTTCTCAGCACATTTGAAAATTTTCTCGTGTTCAAGAGGTAGGCAAAAGCACCCCAAAGATTTTTCTTATTGAATTGTTTGTTTTGTGGTATGACAAACGGATTATTTAGTATAATGCTATTTGCTGTGAAGGGTAGTGATATGTGGTAATTAAGTTAACTAATGTTGTATTGCAGTTCACTTTTGGGCTCCCACATTTAAATGGGGAATTAGCATAGCTAATGTTGCTGACTTCGCCAAACCACCCGAAAACCTTTCATATCCTCAGCAAATAGGTTCGTATATGTTGTTGTTTCATGTTTTATAACCAAGTGGTGCTGTAACTGTATTCAATCTTTGTAAGATGCAGATCGAGTCCCCTCAAATTAATATTTCCCGCTTTTGTTTTGTACCCAGCGGTTGCGTGCACTGGAGTTGTTTGGTCACGTTATAGCACTGTCATAACTCCGGTAAGTTGAACTAATTGACATAATGTTCCTACCCTAGAACATCAGAATATCGATGATAGTTGATCGATTCAGGAAGTGTCAAACAGCTGTTTTTCTGTGAATTTTGTACATAACTCAGGCAATTGTTGGATGGCTTATATGATAAATTCATATACAGCTTGTGCTTTTACTCTCAAATTTTGTAGATCATATGAACTAGGAACGTATCTTTTGTGGATTTGGCATGTACTCTGTGTGGTTTAATTTAGGTTTCCTTCAAATGATTCATGTGTTAATTTGTAGTTGTGAATATGAAACTTTTTACTTTCCAAGGAGAGAGAGGTTCGAGAATTGGATGTTAGGTTTCATTAGGTGATAGACCTGCTTTCGGTTAACTTGTGAGCTCCAAAACCGTAGATACATAATATTCGTCACAAGAACAAAAGAGTCATGGATGTACTTTGATGTGGAAATAGAACATAAAAAGGTGCTTGGTTGTGGGTAACAGATGAGTGACTGTGCTTGCATTAAGGATTAGTCTTTTGGTTTTGTTCTTGATTCTGTGTATTGGAGCTTTCCCGAATGGATTTTCTGCTGGATTTTGAGTTTAGCGTTCTGTGATTCGCGATTGCAGAAGAACTGGAATCTTTTTAGCGTGAACGTAGCAATGGCAGGGACAGGCCTCTACCAACTCAGTCGTAAAATACGGTAAGTTCAATGTAATGATATTTGCTTGGTTGAATATTTAAGCGCGTGTTCATCATGACACAATCTTCTACTTTCCAGGCATGACTATTTCTCCGAGAAAGAGGCAGCAGTTGCCGAAGAATGATGACGAAAATTGTGCCAACCGCATCTTGTCATGGCTGCCAAGGCTCATGTTGCCTCCTTCCCTTCTCTTTGTATTGAATTTGATTTTTTACGCGCAAATGTTTGATTTGCCTTCCTCGAGGGATTTGGACAATATTTGTATTGAATCTGATATCTTACGGGCAAATGTACGATTTGCCTTCATGGAGGGATTTGGACAGTTGAGTTTGATGCGGTAAGGGGTATTTGTACCTCTGTGGACAGTTGAACAGCCAAAAATTCCCACCAAATTCACTAATAAATGTTACCTCCAACTCTCTTCGACACTCTTCGACAATATTTTGATTTGCAGTGCTTACGTCTAAATATAAGCATTTCATACTCCCTCCCCCAACTTCCCAGGTTCTGCAGAATTTTCCGGCCGGAAGGAAGAGAGTAGCTGTATGAAAATGATCGATCTCACACAATTTCATGGAAAGTTAACTAATCGCAGAGTGTATAAATGGAAAATCAGGCATGATGAAACTCAATTTCCACCCATGCAACATCTCGATGAATTCGCATGGATAATCGGCCTAATTAAAGCGTAGTAAGAACTAAAACTTCATAAATGTTTAATGGTTCAAAAGTTTACAACCTCACTACAATTTCCAGTACATGTCCCATCTCAGAAGTAAACAAAACAGGCCGGCCGAAAAAAAATCAATCATTTTAATGTTGAAATTGTAAGAATTGCATCTTTATACCAAATGGGTATGATTTGCAATCAGCTAAACAATGAAGACTAACAGAACACGTGAATGCCACCGAAACTCACTTACCCTATACGGCCGTAGGTAAAATATAAAGCCAAAGGGAAAACTGAATTCAGAATTCGGCTCCAACAAATTAGCTGCTCCTTGTAAAGTTATGAGTGCCAGTTTTCGAAGACCTCCAATATGGGCTCGACTGCTGCAACTAACCATTTCTGGTTTGTTCAGCTTTCAGACCAGAATCGTTGTCGTTTTCATGCCCATCAGAGCCCAAACTTAACTCCAACGTTTCATTCAGATCTTGGCATACTACCTGATTATTCTCCTATGTATGAAAAAAAACCACACCAAATTATTGTTAATAACAAAATGAAATCAAACCCCTTTTGATTTACTATTAGAGTTCAGGTACCAATATGATTTCCACAAGTTCTTAACAGAGAAAGGCAATTAAATTGAATCCCTCCAAGAGATAAGTACAGTCAATTTATGGTTCCCACACACACTAATGCATATAATAAGCATGTGTCTCCAGCATATAAAATCCTTGCTACACGAACGCAAAACAAGAAATGGTTTTAAAAAAAACACAAGCATAAAAAGGCACAAACGTTTCACCTGATTTTCTTCCATAGGAACGTCATTAATATCGGGTTTTTCATCTAAACCCTGATTCTTGGGGTTTGCCTCTGTATCAACTGGATCATTATCAATTGAGTTACCTTCATCTTCTGTAGCCTCATTTTGCTCTTCTTCTAGTAAAGCAATCTGCTTTGTCAAAAGAATGAAGTTATCATTCAACAGAAAACCCCCACCAAAAGCAAACAAGACACTTAAAGACAGTCAAAATGACCCTACGGTTCCTACCCAATTAACCCCATTCCAATCATGGAAATCTATCTAGCGATGTTATGATGGTGACCTGGGGAATGCTTACAACTTAAAACACAATGAACTCAATATCATAACTATCTTAGAGCCATTCTACCCATAATCCAATACAACAACAACAAAGCCTTTTCCCACTAAGTGGGGTCGGCTCTACCCATAATCCAATAAGAGTGTAAAATCATAGAGAACCTCTACAATGTTTTCAAATGTCATACGCACTATACGGACCAGTAAAAGTGACTATTCCCAATATCACAAACTCAAATTTGACTACTTCGTTGTAGTAGGAGTTGGGCCCTTAAGTAACTAAAGGGCAGTTCCTAGTAACTATTTTCCTAACTATCTAGTGTAAGCAAACCATCTGTTTTCCCTCCAGCCATCCACCATAAGAATAAGATTTTTGAAGCCAGCTCAGTTTATGAAATTGGTAATGTTTCTTCTAGTTGGAAATTGGTGACATGATCTTATTCTTATGACACGGCCAATATAACTAGGATGCTGCTTGATTCAGTCATGCATGTACTAGTGCAGGTTTTTGGAAAAAAAAGAATGGCTCGACACACCACAAAGATTCAGAGATCAAAATTTTCACTGAATATTTGCACTTAGCATAAAAAATGTATAAATAAGTACTTATAAATATTCAAAACTTCATCAATGCATTTACCAAGTTTCGTTACTACATACCTGCCAGTTGGCACTATGGATGAATGGCTGGAAACTCTTTCCAATAGAATAAAGTTCAGAGAAATACCAAAAGGAACTAGAAAATGGATATCGGTAACAACGTAGTATATTACTGTCTAGAGAAAAATGTCAATGTAACCCCAAAAACCAACTCCTAATTACCGAGATTATATATCAACTCTGTGCGAACGCTAGCTGAATTTTGTAATCAGTACAACCTCAAACATCTTATGTTTTCTCATAGAACTGAATCTTTTACTACAAATACAAAGTTCAGCTTAATGTGAGCAGCATTAAGTATGATTCACTTCTCACCAATAAACAATCAGTTTACGACTAAATACAAAACTTTCCAATGTGCCAATCCTTTCTCGATCCTAAATGAATTATCGTGAGCCGAATGAAGTAAGATTCACAACAGGATTAGGACTACTTATAAATCAAAAAACCAAACCACACCAAAATCCAATAACAACTCTATTGTATCCAAACTTCAACATAACAAACGATAACTCATAACTCGAATTTGAATTCTAGCAAAACTGACTACAAGGCATACATTTTTCGACTGCAGGACTTGCTACAAGCATTAATGCAAATCAGGAGATCCTCACTTCACTCAGTCCACAACAAACTAACATAAACCCATAATTTCCAATGTTTTAAACACTTCCTTCCCCAAGATCCCTGAAACTAAACCCTAAATTACTATTAACCCAAAACAAAATATATAGATTTCAACTCAATTACAAAAAACCCATAAAGCTTTCATTAAAAAAATACAAAAATCAAACAACCCAGAACATCAATTAGACTTCAATCTAAGAATTCCAACAAAATCAAACAAAAATACATTCAATCAAACAAGCAAAATTGGGGCAAAATTACCGGAATGTATTTGAATTTTCGGCGGGGCGGTTCCTCGCTCGCTGCCAAAGCGCCGTCGTCCTTGGCAGAAACCTTGTCCCTGTCCCCTCCATTGGCGACTGCGCCATTACTAATGGCAATCGGGGTCCACTTGAAAAGCAGGAGATGCGAGCCGTTATTACCATTAGAGGAACCGTTAATCTGGTGAGAGTGATGGATGGAGGTGTTGTGGTTGGAGGGAGGAGCTACGTGTACCCACTTCTTCTTCCACTTCCTCACCGGCCCAGTAAACACCGTTGCCGGTCCGTGCCGGGTCGAGGTGCGCCCGAGTCGGGCCCCAACTCCCTCCATCTTGCTGATGGATCTCCGATTCTGCGTTGGCGACTCGCTAGACGTCCGATCCGGCTTTAAAAATTAAAAATTAAAAAAAAAAAAAATTTTTGGGAATTTCTGTATGATTCTTTGTTTCTTTGCTTTCTCTCTCTGAAACAAAGACTTTCTCTCTCTAGATTTGGGTTGGGTGCGTTTTTGATTCGTATATATGGTTTCCGTGTTTGGGTGGGATTGGGCGGTCGTCGGGCACTGTTACTATTTTGACGCTAAATCAGGGCCGTCTACGTGCATTCGTACTAGATTGGGGATTTTTATTTTTCGGCATCTTCTAATCCACCAAATCAGAGGATCCGTGCCGTTGAAATTTGATTCAACGGTTGAAGTTATTATAACTTTTATAGTGGATCCCTATTTGTAGTGGTTGAATCAAATTTTAACGGCACAGATTCTCTGATTTGATAGATTAAAAGGAAGGAATCCAAAAATGATCATTTTCCTTATTTTTCTTCTTATTCACATCTAGAAGCATAAAATAATCGACCTATATACGAAGAATTATTTCTAACACTCTAAAAATTTAAATATGCACTCTAAACTTTATATATATATATATATATAAATAAGTAAAAAAATACTCTTATAGAGTGTACAATTAAATTTTTGAAGTATCATGCCAATAATAATTCCTTATATATTTATTATTCAACCACAAATTGACGAGTGACTAATTTCCTTCACATGTAGTCGCAGTATCACATAAGTAGGCAGCGTACATTTGGTCCTCGTAGCAAATAGTATGCAAAAGCAGAGCTAATGACTCCAAACAATGAATCCGTGAAAATACAAACTCGAGCTAGTGACTCTATGAACCCCTTGGAGTTCTTATTTTCGAACAAGTACGATACAATCTGCATATTCACAATTCATGAGTTGATGATTCGCGATTAATATGACTCACAACTTAAGGGCTTATAGCCATATAAGTTACGAGCCACGAATCCATAAATTTAAGCAAAGAAACTAAAATACTAGCTAGGGGAATCATGGGATGTGCCTTGAAACTTGTAGTTCAAGACTCATGACTCTCAGTAATGTTATATCCATACCAAAAGACTCACTCCATCATGCATGAGAAACCATGTCAACTGAAAGAAGTTAGAATTCGGGAACACACATTTTTAAGGAACACTCCATAACTTTTTTCAACGTTCCTACAATGTTTAAGATCTGGACATGGGCCGTCTGAAGGATGATGAAGGACAAGATCGATGTGGTGAAGAGCGGAAACGCACTTAGGCGTCTGAGCGCATTGACCTTCCTTGTTTTTCGATCGTCACAGATGCCCTGTCATGAAGGTTATGCCATCTCCAACCAAATGAGGGCCAAAGGGCTCCCTTTAGTTCTATAGTCATACAAGAAATTATATTTTAATAAACAGTGATAGGCCATATTTTATATCATCTCCAACCGAGAAGGCTAAAGGACCATAGACCAAACATAGCCATTTGACAAAAAACCATCTTCAACTGAGAGGGTAAAATGGTCATAGGCCAAATATAATTTATTATTTTAATTAAATTAATATGGTTAATTAAATTAAACTACCATATTAAAATAAGATTTTCAGACATATTTTGAGTGTCATTTGTCGCCAAATGAATAAGCCTCTAGATTTCTTATTTTTATATAATCTCAATAATTTTTTATAGGATTTTGAGTAACAGGTGTCGCTAAAATAAGTAACTCTCTATATTTCTTATTTTTATGTAATCTCAATAATTTTTCTGATAAGATTTCGAGTGACACGTGTTGCTAAAATGAGAAACTCTCTAGATTTCTTATCTTTACGTAATCTTAATATTTTTTCGGATAGGATTTTGAGTGCCACGTGTCGAGATGTAATTGGCTATGCAAATTTTAGATAGGATTCTTATCTACGTGACACTTCTTATCTTCAGCTTTCAACGTTGTAGGAATGATGTAGGTATTTATAGGAAAAAAATTAGATTTTTCTTTATAAAAGTTCGTTAAAAAAAAAAAATCAAATTCCAATGGTAACATGACGGCAGCATGACGTTAGCTAGCTGGCGTTATGCTGATGCCTCAAGCCTGACATTCTGGAGCTAGAAGGCTGGCAAAATGTCAAGCTTGACATTATGGGGCTAAAAGGCTGGCAAAATGTCAAACTTGACATTCTGGAGCTAGAAGGCTGGCAAAATGTCAAGTTTGACATTCTGGCACTGAAAGGCTAGCAAAATGTCAAACTTGACATTCTGGAGCTAGAGGGCTGGCAAAATTTCAATCTTGACATTCTGGCGCTGGAGGGTTGGGCCTAGTTGGTTGGAAATGGCTAACCCGTTGACCTGATATGGGCCCGGTGGGGGCCCACAAGCCATTTGGCGTAACCCTCGGTTGGAGACGATTTTTGTGTCATTTCGAGTTATTTTTAGCCCTATGACCATTTGGCCGGATCGGTTGGAGATGACCTTATGCAGGAAGCCGCTCCAACTCCTCCAGTCCATTCAGTTTGGCCAACTTCTTGAGCTTCTTCCTCACGAACTTGTTTTCCACTAGAGCCAGTTCTCACTGCCTCATGCCTCAAATCCATGACCTCTTCATCAGGATCGGTGGGCTCGTTACAAAATTTCGAATTCTTAAACAGAACAATAACAACATTCAAGAGCAAACATGCTTGAACAAAAACCAAAGTGGCATCATATTTGATGTACTCCCATCACACGTATCAGCAGAAAATTATGCAAATTTAGGCGGCGTTTGTTGCATCAGACTGGACTAACTTCTGGGACTAAGCTGGACTGGCTTAGACTAGACTAAGTTTGACTGACTTGGTGAAACATTTGGTGCAGTGTCGGACTAAAAAGAAGGATAATAACAAACTACAATATTATATTTTTTAATTCATATCTAATAATATTATATTAATTAATTCTATCTTTTTTATTCTAATAAAACTCTCCCTCTCACTCGAAGCCTTTATTTTTTTTCTCCCTCCTTATCTCCCTCGTTCTCTTCGTCCCACGCTCTCCTTCCCTTCCCTCTTTTTTTCCGATTAATTGCCAAATTTTTTTCTACAAAACGAAGAATCGAGCTTGGTTTTTCAGGTTTTTGTTCGGTGCAAGATCCCAACTGGAGATAGCTTTCCAAGTCCATGGATTAAATCGGAGCCGCAAGTTTGTGGAGCGGCGGAACCGGCCTGCAGCGATGCCTGGCGAGCTGATCAGCGACAAGTCGGGGTTTGTGGAGTCGGGGAAGTGAGAGACGACGATGGCTTTGATTTGCAGATGGTATGGGCAAGTGCAAACGCACAGATCGAGTTTAACGTCGAGCTTTGGGTGAACGACAATCTAGATTTGCTCACCCAGGGAGCCATCGTCGTATTCGAGTAGCAAACGAGAAGAGAGGGAGAGAGTGTGATGGTCTGGTGGTGTGATTTGGCTGGAGTGAGGACAGAAAGCAAGCAACGCAGGGAGAAGAGCAAAGGGAGGTCTTAGCAGTCCCATGGTTATTGGGGGGTCTCGCTAAGCCCTCTTAGCAAAGGATTTTGTCTATGCGAGTCCCCTTAGTCTCATTAATGTTAATCCCAGCACGGAACAAACACGGTATTAGACTAACAGCTAGTCTAGTCCAATCCAGTCCCATTTAATTTTAATGAGGGCAAACAAACGCCCCCTTAAGGTTCTGTTACCCAAATCCTTTGAACATTTAGATTGTGAATCCCTGAACCAAACAATTACAGGCCAAATTAAAGCATACCACGGGCAATTAAATCACAACAATGATCATCTACATTCAAGGGAAGAAAAACAAACATGCTGTGAACTGAAATTCCTACGCAAAATTCCAAGCAACCCACATTTTCTTGGCCAGATTCTAGAGCTTTCAAAGAAACAAATAAATTGGGTGCAAGAACCAAACAATTGGATCAAACAATCCATCTCGACTGAGGGCTTCACAACAGTTTGAACACGAATATAAGAGAATGGACATAATATGGTTTTTTTTTTTTTGCAAACATAATATGGTTTTATTATCTAAATTATAAATTGAGTACACCTCAAAATACACTTTGGACTTGAAAATTTGATGATTCTTAACATGAGTTTGGTTGTGAATTACGGTGCAAGAAGACGGACACACACTATACTAAGTTATTGACTTTAACTTACAATTGAACTGCAAAGTACAATTTCACAATTTGAAATTGAAAATTTTCATAAATCATCATAAACATGGGAACAATTTTATCTTACAATTTATTTGAAAAATAATAAATATTTATGGGTATTTTATTTTACATACATTTTCTCTAATCAAAACCGAGATGGGTATTTACAATTGCAACATGGCAATTAGAACCGTAGCACCAAAATTATAATCTCAAATTTAATACAACAAAAATAAATCACACAAAACGACAGCTATAGCTCTTGAAACGCCGCAGTCAAACGCCCAACTCTCAAGCCATTCTTACCAGCAAAATCATCTCTGCAATAGTAAGACTTCGTAGGCAAGGCCTCAAACCCCATCGATCTCTTAACACCACCAAATCCATTGTTGGATTCCAATGTCGCGTTGGCGGCGGCTGATGATGCTAATGCATTTGTTGTGCGCTTGTAGGATCCAAACCATTTGGCCTGCATGTACCCGTTTCGCCGCCATGGCGGCATTGACATGTCCACGCTCTTCATAGATTTTTTGATCTCTGTGCACATTAGCCTCACGATTTTCTTCAGCTCATCGACTTCTCCGACGAATGTGTTTGGAAAGACGTCAAGGAGCGATGTGTAACGTGTCGTGGGACGAGCAATTTCGAACTCTCTAAAAAGGAATGGTTCGACAATGTAACGAGTTCCTTTGAGGTTGACATCGACAAACTCGTAGTCCCCTGCTGGAAACCGGCTCGATTTCACCCACTTTGATTTGCAAAGGCCTGCACCAATTGGATGAATAATGTAATTAGATATCAATCCCAATAGTTCTCAATGTAACGAGTTCCTTTTTTCTTTCAAATTTTGGGAACCAAAACATAAATAACACTACTAAGTTAAGAACTTCACTCACCAGCATCAAAACCCTTGTGGCGCAAGTGAGTCATTAACCTCCTTTTGAATCCCGGAGACGAATTGTCGTCCCCGATGCCCGCCAACGCAACTTCCACCTCAGTAACAATCTTCTTCTTCAACCCGTCACTTTTTACATAAAACAAACTCTCCAAAGAATTCTTGGTCTCCGAATCCGACCAATCACCGGCCTCCGATTTCTCATCGACCAAGTGTTCCTTCTCGTTCCGGACAACGTCTTGGTCGTCACCCCCTTCTTCGAAATCCCCTCCCTCGATGAAGGACTTGACAAGATCAGACAAATCCGCAAAACTCTCCCCCGCCGCGGAGTACTCGCTCCCGCTGCTCTCGCACAGCCTCACCCGCGCCACCTCGTCGAACGCCGCCGCCACTCTCTGAAACCTCACCGCTCCCATTCTAATTATTTTCTACCAACCGTGTTCTTCAACTTGGTCGGCGAAATGATTGGAGTGAATGACACAAACGGGTGTTTTTTTAAAGCGATAGACAGAGAAGTGTTGTCATGATTTGTTCATGGTGTTTACATAAAAGACAGAAGTCGAGAAAGACAAGGAAGATGATGATACGATGTGAAGACCTAAACGCCGCTGCGCATTATTTATAGGGAAAGTTGAGTTCAATGAGTTATATTGAACCTGCCCGTTTAAACGTCTTGGTTCCGTTTTCTGTATTTCGTTTGTTGTGTATGCCTACCTAGTCACCATAACTCGTAGATAATAATGTAACCAATATTTTGGGGATTAGTCACGCTTTCGCGTTGATTTAAAAGCATTAAACTTTCCTTAATTATAACTAGGAGATAAGGATGACCAAAAATGAAACTGCAATTACCAAATAAGTGATGGAGTGATCATAGTTTATTCGTTATACTTCAAAGTTGTACCAATATTACTAGGACTAGGAGTATTTTGATAAGGAAAAAAGTGAAACAAAACACTTGTATTTCAAAGTACAAAGCTCCAAGCTTGACATACATTCTTTGGTCGATATTTTAGCAGTTGAGGTTAGTTGTCTAATATGATATTAGAGTTTTAATAGTCCATGAAGATTGGTTTTGAGTTTTGTCCCCTCTTTGTGTTTTAGTTTCGATGATTTCTTGGTTGTACCAAGTCTAATGAAATATTTGTCTCAATTTAGTTCACTTTTTTTATTTTTTAGCAAAATTTTGTTCAACTATGATCTCCGAAAACACAATCCAAAAAAGATTAGTATCAATCTTTAGTTTATTTGTTTTGTGTTTCAGCTTTTGCATAGTTCAGGTCAGAGCAAGGCGTCATCGGATTTCTTGGTACCATTTAGTTCATGATTAGCTTAAAAGCATAATTTCTCTTAAATTTCAGGTAAATGGACCATGGACTCACTCCAACAACACTGATACTGTTCCCACTTGGTCACATGTTCAATCCGTCAGGTGTAGGGTTTTAATACAAAAGGCTCGGTGTTAGTTAGAGTGGGGTAATTTTATTTAAAGGGCTTGTTGTCAAGCCTTTTGGCCGATGTGGGACAGAGGAATTCTAACACTCCCCCACACGTGAGACCCTGTTTTATGGGCCACACGTGAAGTTCCACACATCGGCAACCATGTGGAGCCAAGCCGGGGCTCACCCGTTCGTGCGGGGCCAATGGGGACCCATCAATTCGCGTGGGGCTAATGTCGACCCACCCATTCACGTGACATCTCTTGGCCTACGTGGAGCCAAGTAGGGGCTCACCCGTTCACGCGGGGTCAAAGGGAACCCACTCGTTCACGTCGTAGTACGAGCACGTCCCCTGGCTCTGATACCATCTTAAATTTTAGGTCATTGGGCCATGGACCCACTCCAACAACACCGATATTATCCCAACTTGGCCACTTGCTCAATCCGTCAAGTGTGGGATTTTAATATAAAAGGCCTCGGTGTTAGTTAGAGTGGAGTAATTCTATTTAAAGGGCTTGTTGTCAAGCCTTATGGCCGATGTGGAATAGAGGAATTCTAACAAGTTCTGCTAACACAAACTAGTTCGACATGATTAGTTATCCAAAAATAACGATGTTCATCCTATATGTATATGTATGTGTGTGTGTGTGTGTGTGTGTGTGTGTTCACATGATCATACTATATGTTCTAATAATGCCTATTTCTGTGTTCATATGATCATACTATATGTTCTAATAATGCCTATTTCACAAAATTTTTTGCAATGACGTTGCTTAATCATAACTGTAATCAAGATAAACGCCAAACCAAAATGTAATCCTAGCACAAACTAACAAATGCAATATATGCTTAGGCAGGTAGAATATGCTTCTATTCTTCTTCATCCTCTCCCTCCATCGTGGTTTGTTCCTTCTAAAATTAGAATATGCTTCTGTTTTTCAGTCTCAAATTTCATATTTTGTAAGTTGATATACTAATTTAAGAATTGCATAGGTGTTCACGTGTATCGATTAGTGACTTTGATTGAGTTTTTAACGCAATGTGGCAAGTTTGGCACCCTTTGGCCTACGCATGCATGTGGGTTCGCATACTCTCCAACGTGCCAAATATGTTGTCGTTTTATCTCTTGTTTTAAAAATGGATCAGCTAGTGGTTTTGTCATTGTAGTTCATCATTTTGAGGTCAAAAAAACTCACAAATGCATCTTAGTCCTCCCGGTCACCACCTTGTGATTCATCGGCCCCGGGAAATCGAACTCAAGTTTTGCAGTGTAGAATATGAGCTTGAAATTTATCTCTAACCATTGAGTTACCCCGTGATGATTTGTCGTCACTTCATCTCGGATGTGGCAAATCAAAGCTGATAATCATTACTAGTGTCCAGGTTCAATGAACATAATGAAATGTGTCCACATGCATTGGATATAAAATTTTCGTCTTGTTCTAAACCAGTGTTATACAAAGCTACACTAGTTAATCAAGAAAACCGTGACCGTGTTAAGACGTTTAACAGCTAAAGTAATTGCAAGAAACTCGAACACATTCCAGGCTCCAGCCGCCAAAAGTGGATACGACTAAAGGGGCAAATTTATGAACTTTGACAGACATGCATGCATGCATGTGGATGGTTAATAGACTGCAATATAGTCTTCAAATTCACTAGATTTTTTATCGTGCAGCTATTTTAAGTTAATAACGAAATTTTATTATTTTTGAACTTTGTCAATAAAAATACGTAATTATTGTGGAATATTGTCATTGAGGTCTAGCGAAAGTGAGGTACTAAAGGGCATCAACAATACTACAATGTTCTGTTGCATCAGCGAGAGGAGCACCATCTTATGCAGAGAGCCTTGAGCCAGACGAAAGAGGTGTGGGACACGGCTTGAAGTCTTGCAGTGCGAGGAAGCAGATCCAAGGCTAGTTGAGTTATTACAGTAAATAATATTGTATATAGAAGTCTCTCTTCTTGTAATGTTAAATAAATATTAGTAATCATATCTGTCTCAGCTTAGTTGGAGATTTCATGTCCAATTTGAAGTTCAATACCTTGTCATAGTTAGCTAAACATGTTACATAGTTTATTGTGGCAATATAGATATGTGGCAAAAGTGTGTAAATATGTATAGTTTGTAAAAAAAAAAAAAATATTAAAGGACGATCCAATTTCGTTGGATGATAAGAGAACGTATATATTGCCATCAGTCAATTTTGTCATCCATTTTTGGCCAACTGAACAGTGAACATTGTCTGCTTAATATCCACCGATCGAGTACTTCCATTTGGTCCTGTAAATATCAAGCTTCATGGAAATTTGTTTCATTCTCTCATCATTGAACGGATATATAATAAAAACATATTACATCAACTCAGCTATAAGTTCTAATGCATGTCTAAGACCATGTATGGTACTGCTTTTTGAGCTAGATACATTGATCAATCATGTTGCCCTAATCCCTTTTGTTAATCGTTTATTTAACAAAACTAAGGGGATGATTATATATAAAGGTGACCCAATTCTTTGCCATTAGTAGGAAGCGTATGATAGTGCCTCTTAACTTATATAAGAGAAATGCTAAGGAGACTCTCTCGGAACTCTCTATCGATTTTTTGTCACCTCACAATTTAATGTTAATTTCTGTGCCAACATTATAAAATTTTATGCTAAAAATATAAGGTGACAGATAGTCCATGAAGAATCTCAATTTTAAGAGAGTCTCCTTAACATTACTCTACATATAATTTGGGAACTTTTTTTTTTCATCCCCATATATATTAGCCTTTTCTATGTTCACTAATTTGGACATGTGATTGAAAAAATATAAAGGTTTGGGCTTGGATTATTGACCACTGAATATTTTGGCTGAATCAGCAGAAGAAGGGTTAATGCTTAAGGAACACCTTCTCATGCAGAAGAAGGGTTAATGCTTAAGGAATAATATCTTTATGCGGACACTTCATCATGGTGGTCGAGCATTAACATCTGCGTAATAGTTTAAAATAAGAGATTTCATGTAGGGTAAAATGCTCTTAATCGCGAGTTCAAAAGAGTTTCGTAGTTCAAGTGATTGAGAATAATATTGGTAAACACAACATTCTATATCCATTTCTCTCTATTTAATATCATTTGTATTCATGATGAATAAAAATTTATTAAAAAAAATACACCTTTAACTTCAAGAACAAGAATCTTACATAAAAAATTTGGCAAAATAAATTAAGATATATTCTACTCCAAATTAATGAGATTGACTTCCTATGTAATAAAACTCCACATCTACCTTGTTACTAGGTGATAGGATAAAATTTAAAAATAATATCGGTGTAATCAGTAGTGGATCCAGACTCGACTTTAACAAGTGGGCCACCACACTTGCTACGTAGACATTTAAATGGATTCGTTCAAATCTAAAGCCCATTTCTTAGAAATAAAGCCCATCCCAACAATGGGCTGGGCCATCATTTTAAGTCGGCACCGGCCCTAGCAAGAATTAAAAAGTTATTCCCAAACCACTAAAATTAAAATTTAAGAAAAAAAAGAAAAAAAAAGAATAAAGAAGGAAAAGAATCACAACGCGCAGAATCGGTCTCTTCTTTGTGCCTCGAACGCCGAAAAGAAAAGAAAATTTCAGAGCCTCGAATGCCATTGAAAGTTTGGGAGGGAGAGAGAGACAGAGAGTGCCCGCGCCAAAGCACGGAGGAAGAAGAAGATGAGATCTCTTTCGGCCAAGACGGTGCGTTTTGTTCCTCAATACCCAGACGTAATAGGCTTATTATTGTCTTATGCATAAACTTGTACTGTATCTGGTGCCTTTTTTTTGTTTTTATTCCATCTTCTGGTGGGCTTTTCAAGTTTTTTCTGTCGCTTTCGTGGATCATGGGTCATGGGAAATGATTGAGTTTTGGTGGGTTTCAAGTTTTTTGGGCAGATTACGTGAGCTTTAACGGTTGAGATTGGATCTTATTGTGAATTATAAATTTATATTTGATTGTGTTGCTGGGATTTCTTGCGTTTTAGAGGATAATGGTGCTGGTATAATCTGGGTTAATGATTTGTTATGTGGGATCTGACTATACGTTTATTGGGGTGTGGGTTATTGGTGAAATTTGACAACCCATATGTTGAAAATTTGCTGGTATTCATTTGTCAGGGTTAGTTTTGATTTTGTGGAATGGATCAATATCTAGACATTTGTTTCAATGTAAGGGAAGTGTTTCTGATTTGTTCGGTTTAGTGATGAAGTTTACGATTTTGTGTGTGATTAATGTGTGATTTACGGTTTAGAATCTTCGACTTAGTTGGTTTTAGGATAGTCATAACTGTCTGCTTTCTATGGAAATACATAATACGGTGAACGTGATTTTCGCGATACTGGGGTGGTGTTCAATGTGCATTAACTTTTATGCCAAATTGCTCACAACGTTATCTTGTGCAGGTACATGAGCTGCAGGTTTTATGAACTCTGCAACGGTTTAAGCAAAAGACTCGTTGAGAATATACAAGCATAGAAATAGGAATGGCTGATGGAATATCAAGCTTCTGGGGTCCTGTCACATCAACGATTGAGTGTTGCGAAAAGAATTATGCCTACTCTTCTTATATTGCGGAATTTTACAACACTATATCAAACATTCCAGGCATTCTGTTGGCACTCATTGGCCTTATAAATGCCTTGAGGCAGCGGTTTGAGAAGAGATTTGGCATTCTTCACATATCTAATATGATTCTTGCCATTGGAAGCATGTTATACCATGCCACATTGCAACATGTGTGAGTATCACTATGATTTATGCGTTCTGGAAGTTTTAATGAACGGATGGGTGGCTGAACTCATACCATACTGGACTATCAGGAAATAGTTAAATTAATATGTTGATAGAAAGGTGTAACTGGATAGTGTGAATGACATGTTTTGAAACACCAAAAGATACACATATTAGACCTTTATGAGTATACTATTTCTGATCATAAATCACATGGAAAGTTGCAATTATTGTAAGATTGTTTCTTTGAAGATGAAGCCTGTGCACTGGGGTAAATTTCATTAATCCGTAACAGTTTGAGGAGCATATATGACATGTCATGAGTTGCAAAATAAAGGTAGTCTGGGTAGCTAATAATAATGAAGTTCACTTTCCGGATGCATTCATGCACATATGCATAATCCACATTAGGTATGAAGGTTTATGTGGATTGACTTATCTGCCTCATAGTTGTTTTAGTTACCTCAGTCTGTCAGGTCCAGTAACTTTATTATTCAATTTCCTTTTCTTGTCTAAATTGTTGCAATGAAAGTTGAGGGCTCAAGACTTTTTTGGTATGTATTTCCAGGCAACAGCAGAGCGATGAGACTCCAATGGTTTGGGAGATGCTCCTTTACATATATATCCTCTACTCCCCAGATTGGCACTATAGGACTACAATGCCCACCTTCCTCTTCCTCTATGGTGCTGTTTTCGCAGGTGTTCATTCTGTGGTTCGTTTTGAGATTGGCTTTAAGGTGCACTATGTGATCTTGTGTCTTCTCTGCATACCTCGAATGTACAAGTACTACATATACACGCAAGATGTGTGTGCTAAGCGGATTGCAAAGCTGTATGTGGCCACCCTTGTTATAGGCAGTTTGTGTTGGCTCTGTGATAATATCTTCTGCAAAGAGATATCCGGTTGGATGATTAACCCGCAGGGTCATGCCTTGTGGCATTTGTTCATGGGTTTCAATTCCTACTTTGCAAACACTTTCTTGATGTTTTGCCGAGCCCAGCAGCGAGGATGGTCCCCCAGGATTGTTCGTCTTATGGGTTTTTTGCCCTATGTGAAGATTGAGAAACCAAAAACCCGATGAGAGGTTCAAAGCAAATGGCAGGAGTATAGTTTCAGTAAAGATGTCGTCGCAGGCGAGGAACGTGACCAAACAACCGGACAATCATTTTCTTTCTCTCTTTAGATTGGACCGAAAAAGATTGGTTTTGATTGTTTTAGATTGGATATTGTCTTAAATTTCCTTGTAAAAGTAGGACATGTAACATATCTATAAGCCCTTTTTTGTTGCATTGGTCGATATGACTTGGTTTTCCGTTTTCTCGTTTCCGAAAGTGCAACTCTGGCTGTATCAATTGTTTGTTACTAAATTTTCGAGCACACCAAGCATTTTTTTTATTGGCACTGAGGTACCGTTTGGTACGTGGGACTTGACTGAATGAAGTGGGACAAGGTGTTCTATCCCGCGTTTGGTGCGCCTAAAATAGGTGGAACGCATTGTTCCATGGGACGAATTTTGGATAAATTTTTGTTCCGCCTCATCCCCCTAGAACGACTCGTTCCGCATCCGTGGAACACAAAATTATAACCTCTCCTTCCTCGTTTCCATCGGAGGGCATCTTTGCTCCCTCTTTGTTCTGTCCCGTCCTGTGTTGTGTCATTCCATTCCGTTCCGTTCCGTCTGCATACCAAACGATACCTGAAGGAACGATTACACGTTATGTAACATGCGTATGTACACGCCAAACGCGTTGATTCTGAACAACTCTGGTCCGTAAATATCAAATACCGGCTGTATTAGAAAGAAAAAGGAGAAAAAGAAGCAAGAATCCATCAAGGTATAAAAATACAATGTTGTCATAAAATGCCTACATAAATTGGACACTACTACAATTACCAAAAGCATCAACCAACTTTGCAGCGGGTATGTTACTTATCAATCCATCAAAAGCGCAAATACAAGGGGAGGAGAGAAAGATGTAAATTCCATCTAAGACTTAATATGTATCAAACAACAACGAGAATATACAGGGTTTACGCGCACAAGAATGCCTCCAACCTAATGGGGGTTGCTCTACGAAAACAGAACACCGCCATTCACAAATATTCCCTTTTTTCGCCTCTGTTCCACATGTACAAACATGCAAGGAAGAGGAGAATGGATGACAGAAATACAGGTTATTCACACGGTTATCCGACCAGCCTATCCTGCAAGACTTGTTTAAGCTTCTCAAATAGAATTTGCTGCTGCTCGAGCGTAAGGTTCATCAAAATCTAAATTGCAGAAAGAAAAAACGGTCAATCCAATTGCGATCAATACTTGTTCATTAAAATTTTCAAAGCCAAAAACTAAATTACTTACGACGCTTGCAAAAAGGATACCTGGTCTATGATCATATCAACTGAGAGGCTCTGAGGGACAATGAAAGACTGGTGATAGATATAAGCAAAGATCGCCATCACCATCTACAACAAAACACAATGTCAATTGCAGAAGCACACACATGGGTCACATCATCATCATCTAAATCGTTGAAGCCAAACATAAAGACCCCATCGTTTAGAGTGAAAGAATTAATTAAAGTCCATTATCAAAAGCGAAAGATTCTGCATTAGGCCCCTTCATGTAGCATCATCATAAGGTGGGAAATGGACGCAATAGTAATTGGTATGAGCGATCCACTCAAGTAATTTAGAATACTCTGATTGAAAAAAATATTATAGTTATTATTTAGGAAAATCATACCTGGCAATCCATTCTGTCTGTGATTCCACCATGCCCCGGGATACTATCACCAAAATCCTATGACAAATGGAAGAACGTTAGAAATTATTTCAAACGGAAGCTTACTGTGCAAAATTGCATCAATCCAAATTACATCGTCAGAAGTAAACCTTGACTTTAAAAGCCCTTTTAAAGCCACTTGCAAAGAAGCCTCCAAATGGAGCTATTATCGATGAAAACAAACCAAGACATAACGCATGCCATTGAACTGGCAAAATTGAAATCCCTTTCCAAGGAAACTGCAACACAAAAAAGATAAAGATTATATTTCAGTCATATAAATAAGGAAAACTAATTTATAAGAATCCAAATTTATGTATCCTATTCAACTGCAAGCATGGCTTTTAGATAACTGAAGCAGTCTCTAAAAACAATCATCTCACTGCTAATACTAAGAGAGAGCCTGCTGATCCACTGAAAGAACTGTTAGATTGAATTTTATGAGCATGGAAGAAAAAGAAGAACATTTAACAACAGTAATCTAATCCCAAAAAGCTGAAGTTCAAAACAGCGGTTTGAAAAGAAAAACAGACTGTAGAGACTAATTATCGTATAAAATAGGCATATGCATGTTCTATGAGCACTTAACACAATAATCTTTGGCCAAATAATGACTTCATTATCAAAAAGTGGAAAACAAGTCAAATAACTGATCTCCAAATTCACAATTTCATAGGGATAACATGATCTATGGTTTACTACAATACACAAACGGGTATACTGTCATTGTAATTACAGAATCAAGAAGTGTCAGTTTACTCACCCAGTGAGGGAGCCATTCTGGAAAAGTATAATACTCTGGCTTAAACAATGGGCCAGGATCACAATCAAGCCAACCAGTCGATAAATCCTGCAAGTGCATCAACAGAAACCAGTGGAAAATTAGCTACAACTGAAATACTATTTCTTTCCTATACCAATTGACTAAAAATTAATCAGAATCATTACCCCTCTTGGACACGTTAGCCACTGGAAACGACCCATGATATTTGCAAGCTGCATAAACAAATGTACATACCATGTTTGTATAACTTCAATTGAATAAATTAATGTCTTATCATGTATTCACATAGAACTCATAGTCGGAATGTTTATACATCCCAGAACATTGTACATCTGGCTGAAGCATGCAATCAAAAAGATAAGTTGTACAAGTAAATTTTGATATATTTAAAGAGGAAAACTTTTGGTTTGACAAGTCATCAAGGAAAAACCTTCTAAACATGTGCCCATGGCTGAGATATAAATAGAGGTGTGGATGTTACAACGAGCAAAATATACTGGCAAGATACACATTTCTATAAGTTGAGATGTACCGTGACCAATTCTGGTGGCACTTCGAGTCAAATAATTATCATACTGGAGCATAAGATCAATAAAAAAGAAATCACGGCAATCTGACTGAAACTAAGATTTCTCTTTCATGCAAGACAAGAGAAGTCTATTTGCCATCACCAAATTAATTAGCAAGCTCACCAAAAATGCTGATATGATAGTTATAACTGACGCTCCAATGAATCCCTCCCAAGTTTTCTTTGGTGATATCTTGATCAAAGGGGTTTTTCCAAAAAAGAAACCACAAATATAAGCAGCAATGTCATTGATTACGATAAGTGAAGCTGGAAGAAGAAACCTGCATCAATTTTGTCTTCGTCTCAGAGAAAGAAACAAAAAAAGAAGTAATGTGCGAGTGTGTTCCTGCAGTAACTTGAATTACCAGAAAATTCCTTCAAAGATGTTTGCTACAAAGAAAGAGGACTGGGTAAACACAGTAATTAGAATCATGTGCGTCCACGCATACTGGCCAAACTGATACTTGTACATCTTCTTCTTTAGTGTAAGAATGAACCACATAAATCCTGAACCCAATCATGTGGAAAGGAATAATATCAGGATCATCTGAGTTATATAAAAGGGGAAAGGACAAACACCAACTAAACAATGTTCAACAATGAAACCACTATGCAAATCAAATATAGTATTGGATGTTGGTCAACAAGAGACAACAATATAATCCAATTTCACTTCAACCAAATATTTGGCTGTAAAGAGAACTTGAATATAAGTTTCTTAAAGCTGTTATGTGTAAAGTGTAAACACAAACATATAATGTGTAACAAACCTGCGATGTACAAGAAATAACAGACAACCATATGATACTTGATAAGACTGCTGACAAGCTTATATAACACTTTATCTGAAGTTACAGTGTTGACAAGCCGTTGACTGAGTATGCGACCGTAAACAAACAGCATCGCAGTGAAGAAAAAGTGCCTGAGCAGAGAAGTTGAACTTGAATAAATATTACAGCAACACTCTTTAAATAACACCTGAACAGATTTCTGTGGAGTAAAATACACTAGAAAAAATGAAATGCTACTATTCTGACCAATTTAGAATCCTGAATCCCGGTAGGTGCTTATCTTCATGAGCTTTCCTGAGTAGATTAAACAGCTCCTTTGCCATAAAGATTTGGATAACCACCACCATGGCAGTGATGCAGAGATGACCCAGATATATAATCAATGCAAAACCTCCAATCATCCAAACAGAAGAGTATGCACGTACCAACATTGACCTGTATTTATTACGGTCATTAACCAGTAAACTGCCTCCATTTGCTTTACTAACATCGGGAAGAGCCTGCAGCCATAAAGGAAATACATGACTAACCCCTTAATCTAAAATTCCTACATTATTTAGACTACCAGACAAATTCATATTGTCCCCAACAAATTTTTTAGATATAAAAACACATTATTATACAGAAACAACTATGTAAGCCCCTAACTTAAAAATAAGCAAATGATCAGTTACAAAACTGAAAAAATGTATAAAAAAATCAGGAGAAACTCGAATGTATGCTCTACATTATTTAGACTACCAGACAAATTCATATTGTCCCCAACAATTTTTTTAGATATAAAATCATACAGTATAAAGCTAGACAGCCCAGAACTCTACATGCATGAAAGAAAATAAGTAAAGTTTCAAATTTTAACAAACCTCAGCTGAGCGTCTACGATGCCGAAGTCGAGCAGTTGGGGACCTTGGGGTTGGTGGGCTGCCAACACTATTGTCTCCTGGCATGACTGTTCTAACTCGCTATCGCTTAATAGGTTAAAACATACATGTATCTGATGCAAAATCACCGTCACCTGAAACAACAAATCACATTCAGATAAATGGGGACAGTAAGCATAAAATAAGTGATAATTGTCTTGTCATTGTGCACTCTATACACTATGGATCCTTTTGATGACCATTTTCAGTTCCCCTTAAAGTGAAAACAACTTAAATACTTTTTCGTTTTGTCTTAGTTTAAATTTTCCGCCTTATACATTTCTTATGCATCTCTCCCATAGGCTTCCTCCACCCTTCTATATCCATTAATTCTCCCATGTATTTACCCTCTTATCACTAACACACCAATGAAAATTGAAACTAAAAACCCAATGGTTATCAAACGGGCTCTAAAGTACACGAAGCACAAACCCTAATTTCCCCTGCGACACACTATACTAGAGTAATTTGTTGCAGGTACCAAAGATAGAAACCGAAAATGAAGGGAACCCACCTATGAGATGTCAATCAAATGGCTATGACTACAAGCTTAGAATTCCAAAACTTCGCGGAACACACAATTCATCCATCAATTCCAAACCTTTTGGGATAAACCCAATTTCAATATCTTCCCACCACATTCATCACTTCCTTGCTTGGAAAATAAGGTAATAAATAAATAAAATTTCACATTTCAAAGAAATTAAGTAACCCATTATAGTTAATTAAACGCCACCCACTCCTAAAAGTTTCCATTTCAGAATAACACAATACCTCCACCTCAAGCAACTCTGCGGAGAGCTCGTATTGCCGTGATATAAACCTCCAAAATCCACAATAAATTAAAAATAAATAACAAAGTACACAAATTTTCACTGCCCCAATGAATGATTCATGAAAAATCACAACTTTGGCCCAACCCAGAAGATTGAAACACACATACATAGTGTAGCAGTGCAAAAATATAAAATTTCAACAATTTAAAAGCTGAATACGCAGAAACTGTTGAAATTCAAATCTTAAAACCAATAATTTGAACCTAAAGATCGAAAAATCACCAGAGAGAGAGAGAGGAGAGAGAACCCCACCTCGTTTGGTTCCTTTCTTGTGGGGAGTGACAGAGTGAAGCCCAATGGAGGAAACAGGAGACGAACACGAAGAGAGAGAGAGAGAGAGGAGAGACGAGAGAGTGAAAGTGCCTTTCTCTCGTTACTGGTTTTCCGGGAGCGGAGAGAAGAAAACAACGAAAATGAATCGAAAATTTTATTTTAATTCAATATCATCTCCTAATTATTTATAGTGGTGGAGTGTTGACCGTCGGATTTGTGATTTAGGTTTTTGGGGAACACGTGTATGGCAAGTGTTGGAATTTAAGATGCGCTGTCTTTCCTTCTTTCCTAATTCCTAAACTGCCCTCATGTTCTTTGAATTGCCATCCCTCGTAAAAAAAAGTCAATCAATCAAATCCGACATTTAAATTGGTTATCAAGCTTATTTTGTGCATGCATTTATATAGTATTAAGCTTATTTTGTATTTTGTGCATGCATTTATATAGAGAGCTGCTAGACTCCTTCCGTTGTTTTATTTTTTTATTCACGTTATATTTACATTCATTATAGAAAGTTGAAAAAATTAAAATATTATTTTTTCATTCACTATTATTCTTAAAATAACTCTTAATATATATATATATATATATAATTATAGATAAAAAGTCACAGAGCTATGCTTCAATTATACGATGTCGATAAATCAAGTTGATCCACATAAAATTATCTTTTACATTTTCGACATAAACATAATCATCTTCTTCTTCCATAGAAACATCATCTTCTAAATTCATTCTTTTTGCTTTCTCTAAATAAATGTCTTCTAAACATAGTATAAGAGTTATCATGTCCAATTTTTTATATATATAAAAAAAAGTAATGCAAAATTGGGTAACTAAGGTCCTTATTAGTCATTTTACAAATTGACATATTTGTAATTAAAAAATTCATAAAAAGTTGGGTGAGAATATAAGACATTGGGATAGGAATAACAACTCTCTTTATATATTATTTTTAAAAATTTATACTATCGATAAATGCTCTAAATTAATTTAATCTTTGCGCTCCATTCTCTTACTCGTGAAAGAATAAATATATTTAATTTAGTACACATTATAACATTGATAAAAAAAACAATAACAGAATCGGATCCCCTCATGAGCATAGGGTGGGGATCCTCCTGATCGGGTTATCTGAGCCATTGAAATTTGATCCAACGGTAACAAACAAGGGACCATCTAGAAGTTATAATTATTGTAGTCGTGAGATCAAATTTCAATGTCCCAGATGGCCCGGTTAGGATGATCCCCACCCTATACTCAGGAGGGAATCCGATTCCAACAATAACATGTAAAAATGAAAATTTTAAAACGTCAAATAATAGTATTCTTAAAATATAAAATACTATCATTCTGATGGGGTGCAACAAGAAGCCATCGTAATGGAACCCATGTGGACCATTTGGAAGAGGAAGGAGGTGGCATTGATATTATTAATTTAATATGTGCATTATTGAATATTTACAGCTCCATTAATTTTAAGAAAAACAAGTTCAAACGAATTGAGTCATGGTGGTGATTGAGTAATGAGAAGACAATAATTTGGAGAATAAATCTAATTAATCTAATTAATAGATGACAGTCAATCATTACGGGATGACTCAATGGTTGGGGAAGAATTCCATACTTGTATTTTACAAGACATCGTTCTAAATTTGATTTGGAACTCTGATGAATCACATATAATAATTAAAAATGACTAAAATGATTTTGTGAGTCTTCCAAGCTCCTAAAAAGGGAAAGTGACATATAGCATAGAATGCTATGCGTTTCTTTCTTTCTCCCTTTTAAGATTCCCAGATCAAATATCTATATTGTTCTTTCTTTCAATATATTTGGTGCATTCCCAAAATTTGACACTTGGAATATGATACTTTTCGTATTCGTACTATGATGTTTTTTGTATAAGACAAGCTTTATCGAATTGACACCTAGCCCAACCCAAGCGCTTTAGGCTGCATCACCAAATAGTGTTGGGCCCTTGGGGTTTGGAGTTTGGATTTCAGTTTCTATTGGGCCGTTTGAGGCCCATAACTATTTTACAATTTTAGGTACCTTGTGAAACCTAACACAACTAAGAAGGTTTTTTTTTTTTTTTTTTTTTTGCCTTTTTCTTTTAGTATATAAGCAACAATATATATTAAATCAATCTAAATTACAGAAAATAATATTCAAACATAGGAAAAACACTAAAACCGACGTTGGAAAAGAGGCCTCATATTGATACAATTGCAAGTAGTTAAGACTGCTAACTTTTCAAAGGAGATATGTGTTGTTGCTTTGCGGCTATGGTTGAAGTAATTAAGACCTTATTTTCTAAAAGTTAATGAATGATCCCCTCCTAGAATGTGATTAATGTGCCCTTGTGGTTGATGTTTGCATGTCAATAGAAAACGACAAAGACGACATAGGAAAAGAGGCTGCAATAACAATCATACATATCTCTATATATATTCATATACGATATACATGCAAATTTTATATTGACAATGAAGACAAAAAGCAGAGACAGACCCGTCACTACATGAATCCAATGGTAACGGATCTCATTGTTTAGCAGTAGCTTAGCTATATACTCCAATTGGATTCTCTGTTACTACCTCCCGAAAGAAGACAAAGATTCTGATGAGCAAGCAGATAGATTTGTGCCATGCATTTCCTTCATTTGAATCTGATGAAAGCAAAAAGAGCAACGCAAGCATCAAACTAGTTTTTATCGCCAATTTTTTTTTGTTGTCAAATTCTAAAAATCCAGCTTGTAAAATTTTAATTGGGTATTGGCTTAGTAAGATGAAGAATAATCAAAGCCACCTACGGCTATACGGTGGTTCTTGTTTGTATTTTATTAATTATATTTTAAGTGGAAGCTCTCTAACACATGCATGACGATGATGTTGTGGATAAACCACACACAAAACAAAAATACCAAACATTTGACGTTAACTAAGCTTCCATTGTGCTCATGAACAACATTAAACCTCTAGGCATCTCCGTCTAAAATTTTCTATAAAAATCCCCAACAAAAACAAAGTCAATACATTTCTCATCTTCGACGTGTTTTCATTTCATGTGCGACGAACATACGGTGAGTTAATTCTCTTTCATTCGTTCATTCGCGCATATATTGATTAGTTACGTACTTTGTAATTAGTCAAGGAGGCTAAGAGGGTCGGAAATGGGGGCTAATCAAAGCAATTTTAAGTCCTCATCGTCATCATCTGGCGGCCATGGTGGTGGGAATTCAAGTCCAATGCCGTGGATCATGGAGTTTTTGAAACCGGACTGCTTAAAATCGGAGAACAAGAAAAGGAAGAGACAATTGGCACCAGAGACGAAGAAGAATATTTACAAGAATTACACAAAAAATACTGGAATTGTTGGAGCAGCTGGGAATGGGACCAGGATGATAACTCTAGGAGAATGGCTCCTGGCGTCTCCCGGCCACGTCAAGGCAGATCATAACTACAACATCAACGGAGGCGAATTGTATGCATTTAGAGCCAGCTCGAAAAGGATACACCCAGCTGCATCTTCTTCTTCGTCTAAATTGCCGCCTCTGTCTAAAGCAAAAGACAGCTTCTGCCTCGAGAGACCCGTCAAAAATGAGGATCAGAAATCCGATGGGGCAAACTTGGTCATTGCTGATATTTCGACGTCAATGAGCTGCAGAAGTATTAATACACAACTAAATGAGTCTAAAACTCATAAGTTGAAAAAGAAGGTGAGCTTTCGATTGCCTGAAGAAGCTGATATTATCATATTTTACCCATCGGACGACAGCGATAATGATGAAGACATCGATTAATACATAATCTACCATATAAAGATTTCATATCTTAATTTACCAAACACACCCAATCGTTCGTTATCATATTTGGTTTTGGGTTTTGATGCATGTTTGCTTTATTACGATGGCTTCCAGTATCACATAATAAGTAATTAGTGATAATGCATGTGGAAGTTGGAAGGGATTCTTTAGGTAGTAGACTTTGAAGAGTGGAAAATCGGTTGGACGGGACGTTATCCATGCAGCAACTACTAATACCTGGTAAGCTGCGAGTCATGTGATACGTTTATTGCTCCAAAATCAGTGTATCAAAATCTATAGATTTTCTATATCTCGCCAACAAGCATTTTTTATTTTTTATTTATTGCATGTTCTGCATTGATCCAACCCTTTTTTTTCCTTTTTTTTTTGGTTGGAAAATTCTTCACAGAGTTGAGACTTGAGAGCATAAAACTCGGCAATTTTCTATAGGCACAATTTCTCATTGAAAAAAGACACAAGTCCCACGAAATTAACAAAGTATCTGACTGACGGATACCATAATTGTTTATGTAACAAATTAATGGAGGAGATTCCTACTCTTTGACTGTATATTCTGATGGGTAATTCCTTCTTATTTTTTTACTATAAAAGTGAGAGGTAGATACAGTAGAATGAGCGATAAAAACAACAAATATACAACCAATTGCAAGAAATCTTCTCAAATAGAGATTATACATTATAAGGTAGTCGATTTTCATTTAGGACCACAAGTTCATGTTGTGCGTATGAACGGAAGCGATCACATGATTCGCATCACATGAGATCTGCTCATCAACCCGCTTTCTGCTCCAAAATCTGATTACCATGGACCATGGTAGAGGGTACCTACGATCCTGGTGGTAGCTAGGGTTTCGTTGGGGAGTAGAAAAGAAGAAAAGCATATCTACCGTTCAATTTCAAACGCCTTTTCGCATTTTTATGGCGTACTCATGTGTAATTTTTTTTGATATTGCGATAACGGGTAGGTGCCCTTCTCCTTTCAGGCACAAGGTCTTCTTAAGCAACGTTAATTTATCTGAGTTCAATTCATTTGATTTTGCTTACTACCCATGATTGGTAGGGTGCCATTCTTATTACCTTCCAGGTATGGGTCTTCGTCTGCAAGCTTTAATTTATCTCAAATGATCATAAAGTGATTTGGTACCTACCCAAGGTAGGGGGTCCTTATAATATGACCTTCAAGGCTTAGGGCTTGGCTTAATTAGCCTTATCATACAATCAATTACTTTAATGTACTGTTTAATTACAACCTCACACTACTATGCTCGGCTGGTGGACTCATGTAGTTGACTGTGGAATTCTTAGCTTTATAATTATCTTAACGAAAAAGCTTAGAATATTAGAGAAACTTATAATGCAAGTGTCGCTCCAGGTCTGGGCCACGAAAGAACGTCAAGGTTGGCATATGGTAATAAATCGGTAATTTGGTAATTAGGTGGAACGTCCTTAGTGCTACTACTTGCTATGGTACGGGGTGCCCTAGCACAAGATCACACTCATTACTTTGCAGACAACTTTTTCGGTGTGCCGGAAATACAACCTGATATACTAAGTGTTATAATATAAGTGGTTAAAATGTTTTTTTTAATATACGGTCACTTGTCTTATGATATTTTAATATAAGTAGTTGAAATGAGCTGCATAAGTATTAATACACAACTAAATGAGTCTAAAACTCATAAGTTGAAAAAGAAGGTGAGCTTTCGATTGCCTGACGAAGTTGATATTATCATATTTACCCATCGGACGACAACGATAATGATGAAGACATCGATTAATACATAATCTTCCCTATTAAGATTTCATATCTTAATTTACCAAACACACCCAATTGTTCGTTATCATATTTGGTTTTGGGTTTTGATGCGCGTTTGCTTCATTACGATGGCTTCCAGTATCACACAATAAGTAATTAGTGATGATTCATGTGGAAGTTGGAAGGGATTATCTTTAGGTAGTAGACTTTGAAGAGTGCGGTCGGACGGGACGTGATCCATGCAGCAACTACTGATAACAGGTAACCTGCGAGTCATGTGATATGTATATTGCTCCAAAATCAGTATATCAAAATCTATAGATTTTCTATATCTCGCGAACAAGCAAATTTTAATTTTTTATTTTATTTATTTATAGCATGTTCTGCATTGATCCAACCTTTTTTTTTTCCTTCTTTTTTGTTGGAAAATTCTTCACAGAATTGAGACTTGAGAGCATAAAACCCGGCAATATTTTATAGGCACAATTCCTCATTGATAAAAGCCACAAGTCCCACGAAATTAACAAAGTATTTGACTAACGGATACCATAATTGTTTGTGTACCAAATTAATCGAGGAGATTCCTACTCTTTGACTGTATATTCTGATGGGTAAATCCTTCTTATTTTTTTTACTATAAAAGTGAGAGGTAGATACAGTAGAATGAGCGATAAAAACAACAAATATACAACCAACTGCAAGAAATCTTCTCAAATAGAGATTATACATTATAAGGTAGTCGATTTTCATTTAGGACCACAAGTTCATGTTGTGCGTATGAACGGAAGCGATCACATGATTCGCATCACATGAGATCTGCTCATCATCCCGCTCTCTGCTCCAAAATTGATTACCATGCATGGACCATGGTAGAGGGTACGTACGATCCTGGTGGTAGCTAGGGTATCGTTGGGGAGTAGAAAAGAAGAAAAGCATACCTACCGTTCAATTTCAAATGCCTTTTCGCATTTTTATGGCATACTCATGTGTAATTTTTTTTGATATTGCGATAACGGGTAGGGTGCCCTTCTCTTTTCAGGCACAAGGTCTTCTTAAGCAACGTTAATTTATCTGAGTTCAATTCATTTGATTTTGCTTACTACCCATGATTGGTAGGGTGCCATTCTTATTACCTTCCAGGTATGGGTCTTCGTCTGCAAGCTTTAATTTATCTCAAATGATCATAAAGTGATTTGGTACCTACCCAAGGTAGGGGGTCCTTATAATATGACCTTCAAGGCTTAGGGCTTGGCTTAATTAGCCTTATCATACAATCAATTACTTTAATGTCCTGTTTAATTACAACCTCACACTACTATGCTCGGCTGGTGGACTCATGTAGTTGACTGTGGAATTCTTAGCTTTATAATTATCTTAACGAAAAAGCTTAGAATATTAGAGAAATGTAGAATTAGGGCATTGGCATGCTTGTTCTTAACATTTATAATAGGGCATATAATTAGTATGTATAACATTCCAAATTTCTTATAGTATGTTTTATAGTCGCATGAGATCGTTAGTAATGAGTACTTAACGAAGGTTTGGTAATGGAGAAAAATTCTTATGAAATGAAGGTACATATGTGTATCGTCTATGACATTTTGAACCACTAATACAAGATAATTTGTACAACTCTTTTTACATTAACTTAATTATATTAGTGACTCGAGAAGCCAAGGCAGCGGTAAAACTTATAATGCAAGTGTCGCTCCAGGTCTGGGCCACGAAAGAACGTCAAGGTTGGCATATGGTAATAAATCGGTAATTTGGTAATTAGGTGGAACGTCCTTAGTGCTACTACTTGCTATGGTACGGGGTGCCCTAGCACAAGATCACACTCATTACTTTGCAGACAACTTTTTCGGTGTGCCGGAAATACAACCTGATATACTAAGTGTTATAATATAAGTGGTTGAAATGTTTTTTTTAATATACGGTCACTTGTCTTATGATATTTTAATATAAGTAGTTGAAATGAGCTGCATAAGTATTAATACACAACTAAATGTTTTTTTGGGTTTTGATGCGCGTTTGCTTTATTACGATGGCTTCCAGTATCACACAATAAGTAATTAGTGATGATGCATGTGGAAGTTGGAAGGGATTATATTTAGGTAGTAGACTTTGAAGAGTGGAAAATCGGTTGGAAGGGACGTGATCCATGCAGCAACTACTGATAACTGGTAAGCTGCGAGTCATGTGATATGTATATTGCTCCAAAATCAGTATATCAAAATCTATAGATTTTCTATATCTCGCCAACAAGCAAATTTTAATTTTTATTTCATTTATAGCATGTTCTGCATTGATCCAACCTTTTTTTTTTCCTTTTTTTGTTGGAAAATTCTTCACAAAATTGAGACTTAAGCGCATAAAACCCGGCAATCTTTTGTAGGCACAATTCCTCATTGATAAAAGACAAAAGTCCCACAAAATTAATAAAGTATCTGACTGACGGATACCATAATTGTTTGTGTACCAAATTAACATTTATAATAGGGCATATGACTAGTATGTATAACAATCCAAATTTTTATAGTACGTTTTATTGTCACATGAGATTGTTAGTAATGAGTACGTAATGAAGGTTTGGTAATGGATAAAAATTCTCGTGACATGAAGGTACATATGTGACATTTTAAACCACTAATACAAGCTCATTTGAACAACTCTTTTTACATGAACTTAGTTATATTAGTGACCTGAGAAGCCAAGGCAGCGGTAAAACATTTCATGCAAGTGTCTCTCTAGGTCTAGGCCACGAACGAACGTCAAGGTTGGCATCTGGTAATAAATTGGTAATTTGGTGAACGTCCCTAGTGCCACTACTAGCTATGCTACGGGGTACCGTAGCACAAGACCACACCCATTGCTTTGCAGCCAACTTTTTCGATGCGCCAGAAACACAGTTTGGTATATCAAGTGTCATAATACAAGTAGTTAAAATATTTCTTTTTAGTATACGATCATTTATCTTACGACATTTTGATATACCGTTCTGTGTTTCAAAAATATCTCACTTTGAAGGCATTTAACTACATCCAAGTGGTACCAATGCAAAACAACAGGGGTATTCTCGTTGAAAAGGAGTAGGGTAGTGACCCAGTGGTAGCTGTACACGTAGAGGGAGCCAACAAACACATATCAGTATGAACCACCAGTCTTCCCTTGTTTTGGTTTAAACGAGTGGGAAATTGCTTGGAAAGTAATTCATTGCTAAAAACCGAAAAAGGTGCGCCTTTACTTCTCCCACACATTATCACTCTCTTTCTCTGTTGCATTTAGCTTTTGTTCAGGAAAAGAGAGATAAAAAGCAAACTCTTTGGCTGGTGCCCAGAGGAGAGACTTTTGTGAGCTAATGGCTGGAGCTGTAACATTGAAGGTGGCTGTTGCTGTTTTGGCGGTTGGTATCGCCGCCGTGAGCCTCGGAGGGAGCTTGGTTGGAGCACAAGTGCACCATGTGGTCGGAGGAGACCGCGGCTGGGATCCATCCTCCGACCTCGCTTCTTGGTCCTCGGGCAAAACATTTAGGGCGGGAGATAAGATGTGTGAGTCTTCTCTCTCCTCCTCCCTCTCAAGCTTAATAAGGGTTTGTTTGGTTTTACTTATAGGGAACAGATAACTTGATTTTTTTCCATGAATTATTTGCGTCAATGGATTAGTTCAGTCCAAAACTTGAGATAAATGGGGGTAATCCGAAAAAAGATTCATAAGTGGTTGTTAACGAAGTTGAAGTTACCAAATTCTAAGGAGTCGTATCAATTTATGCTTAATTGCTCTGCTTTTGAAATGGTTAAGTCTCTTAAGATGTCTGTCGGCAGAAACTTAAAAGCGCTTATGGGTTACAAAACACAATAGTGTTTCATGAAAATTATGTTCTAGTATCGCTTGACAAAAGGTTTAAAGCAAAAGCGCTTCCGATAAAAACATTCTCAAACCAACCCTAAACGTCTCTCCAATTTTGGTTTAGTTCCTAATCCATTCTACCTAATCTTTTTTATCAAATAATTGGGGACTTTGAAATTTGATTTAACTGCTAAAGTTATTATAACAATAGATCCGTATTTTTAACCGTTAGATCAAATTTTAAAAACTTGAATTTGTTTGATGAAGATTAGATGGAAGTGACGCGGACAAGATCCTTTTCCTAATTTAATTGGAACCTCTAACCATGACATTTGTCTGTTCCCGAATAAAAGAAGAATAAAGTGAAGATATTTTCATGCATTATTCGAATTCTTTTGACTTTTTTCTCTCCCACTTTTTGGATATGAGCAGGGCTAGCCTACTCCGCGGCACATGGGTACATAGCGGAAGTGACGAGTAAGGAGGAATTCGAGTCCTGCGATGTAACCAACCCAATCAGGATGTTCACGGACGGCCTGGATAGCATCTCGATAGACAATGAAGGACTCCGGTACTTCGCTAGCAGTAACGTCGAGAGCTGCAAGAAGGGCCTCAAACTACACGTGGAAGTTATGCCCCAATCATATCAAGCTCCTGAAACGTCCAACTCCCACGTGGCAGAATCAAAGGGCTCCGCGGTGGTTGCAGCTGAAGGGCCCAAAACCCCTTCTGGTTCGGCCCATCTCACTGCAAGCCTCATGGTGTTGTCATTTGGGTTGCTTTGTTATGCATTGGGTATTTAGAGTTAGTAGTAAGTGATGTGCGTTAATTCTGATTTGGTAAGAGAGTGAGTGTTGTGTGTTAATTCTGATTTAGTAAGAGATTGAGGATTGCTATTAATTTGGATTTTGGTTTGTATTAATTATGATCTAGCAAGAAAACGAGACTAAAATTTCAAATCAATTCATTTCGAGTTAGCAACGAAGCAATTATCCCAAAAACATGGAAAATTTTTAGTTGAGACGGAAATAAAGATGGTACATCATGTATTTTTATGCAAGTGGTGAAAATTTTAATTTTTAAGTTATTAACATTTTAACACACATAACCCACTGTTTATATAATGACACGTGATGTACCATTTCGTGTGATGGGAACATTAAAAAATCTCTCCAAAAACACGAAAGAAAATTACAAATTCCGACAATTTAGTATAACTAGGAGCACAATAGGCCTATAAGCACGGAGTTGTTCTAGCCATTGATCTATGGAGAGCCCACAAGGATCAATGGCTACCATTCTAGTCATGCACCCACGAGCGACTGATGCTAGCATCGTACAATCGCAATTATACATAAGATCAATACACAACACAGAACAGTCGTAATTCCCCGGAGAGGGCACCTCAGTGTATTGGGGGATCCAATCATCGTTCTTTCAGTACTATAAAGCTGCTGGTTCCGTTGTTGCCCTTCTTTATCTTAGAGATTCTCCTTAGAATACTCGAAAAAGCAGCCTTTTCCTGCACCATAGACAGAATGAAGAAATAAGGAAACTACCACAATTATAATTAATCAGTCTACGTTCTTCAAATTCAAAACAGAAGAGGGCAGAGCCTGGAGAATGAGTCCAAACTATGGTATAAGCGTGATAGATCGTACCTCAGACGATTTGAGTCTTCCCTTAAATTTAGAAACAAGATCATTCGTGGTGAGTGGTGTTCTCTGCATCAACACGGCCCTGATTTCTTCCTCGGTGACGCGTCCACCAGATGATGATGGCTCCGTTTTCACCGGTGGAGTACCTTTTGGAGGCGCACTACTTTTAGAAGCAGGTACAGACACAGGCTCCTCTTTGATGGATTTTTGTTCCTAATTTGGATACAATATAAATGTATAGCATATCATTTGCAAGCATGGGGAGTTTCAAAGCTTCCAAAAATAAATCTGATAAAAACAAAGTAGCAAAGCGTACATTTTCAGTCTTGACCTTCTTGGGAGGTGCACTGTTAGATGCCTTAGCATCATCGCCACTTGATTTTCTCTTTCCCTTTGAGGACTTGGAGGTTGATGTAGTTCCTCGACTGGACGCAGAAGGTGTTGGTTTTGAGGGACTGTTGTCAGATGGTTCCTCTTTGGGTGCATCCTTCTGCTTTGGAGCCAGCTCTGAAGGTAAGCCAATATCATCATCCATCTGGACACATGAGAAAGAAAAGGCGAATTAGAGGGAGAAGAGCTGTGATGCACCTTGACATACAAATCAAATCTTCAAAACTCCCGTGTCTATGAATAAAACATACTGGTAGCTTCAACAAAAATGTCCCATTGCTTTTCAAAATGTACGTAGTACAGGGAAAAAGAATAAAATCTTATAACAGATGCAGTTCTAAATAGACAAGCACTTGAGTTATTATTATGGGAAATTGGAATCTACATCATCATCCTATTGAGTATGCTAAAAAATAAATAAATAACTTACATCATCATCGTCATCGTCGTCATCCTCCACATCTGAATCATTCAGCCCACCACTTCGCCCAAGTAGCTTCTTCAACTCTTTTCCTGATTTGCTCAGTCCACCCTCTTTGTCATCTTCATCCTCGTCCTCATCATCCTGTGAGAAAAAAACATATTTAAAAAAAGGCCATCTTTAAATTGCACAAAGAGCCACAAGTACAAAGCACTTGCAGCATGGATATAACTGACATACACGTGTACGAACTTCCAAGGTAGCACCAGATACATGGTGAAAACATAACACACCAGTGCCAATAGAGGAGGAAATCAAAGCATTATAATTTATGACACTCATATCAACAAACTTGAGGCTCAAACTTAAACAGATAATAGCACAAGGAATTATCAAGATGTGAAGGGAACTAACAGAAAAACCCGAGACACACCCCCAAATTGAACATGCAAGATAACTAGGTCTTGACTGCTGTACTATATTCCATAGCATAGTTTTCAAATATAAAAATGTTCACATCAATTTGTAGACAAATATCAAAATCCGTCTACCTATTATCTTCATAAGTATTAGTTTCTAACTGAACTCTTAACAAATAGTGGTTGTGGGTTCTACATAATACAAAAAGAGTGTGTAGCAAGCATCAATGATTTTTTATAAATTAAAACCACTATACCTACAGGCCCCCCTCTTTTGGTTCAACAGCTAAATATTTATATATATCATCAAAACCAGATATTTACTAGTAGAAGGCATACTTTAAGATACATAATGCAGCATAAGGTATAATATAGAAATTAACCAATTGGGGGACATTTGTGCAACAAACCTGCTTAATTTCTGGAGGAGCTGGAATCTCTGGTTCCAAATCTTCCCTTTCCTCAGGATTGTTGCCAACAGCTTCATCATCATCAGTGAAAATTTCTTCGTGCTCCCAGTCATCACCTACAATAAGTGGAGACTTGATTATTATAAAGGAAGACATGGAACAACCATAATCCAGACATGGTTATAATGTACTTCATCAGGTGCCCCTGTTTTGTTCACAAAAAAAAAAAAAAAAAAAAAAAAAAAAAATAGACATCTGGACAAGACTTATTTGATACGACTTTCCCTATGGATGACCAAACATAGAACTAACACCTTACTAATGAAGTAATCAAATACTTTACAGAAAAAAGGTGGATAAAACCACCATTACTCTTCACGAGACAAATTAAAATTAAAATAAATAAATAATAAATAAAAATAAAAAAACAGTAAAAAAAGAGGCGGGTATGATGTCTGTATATGCAGCATCATTCCGTGGCAAGTAGGTACAAGCTGAATTTCACTCTTCTAAAAACTTGTGGTGATAAATAATGGTATTGGGTAGCAATTCTTTAGGTTAGAAAGAAATAAAAAATAGCGCTCATGATATTTTGTTTATAAGGCAAAACAAAGGAGGATAAATGTTTACCCTTCTCGATATCATCGTCATCCATGTCTGCATCACCTCCCCTTGCGCCTTCATCATCATCATCACCATCACCATCACCACCTCTTTTGTTCAATCTTTTCTTCCTTTCCAACTCTTCTTCATCATCCTCATCTCCTCTATCTGAACCATTTCCTTCTTCATCATCACCACCAGCAGCTGTCTTTTTTCGTCCCTTCCCACCAGCCACACCATTATAGTTGTCAAACCTCTCCACTTCACCAAATAAAGCAGCTCCATTATTTGCAGCTTTCATCATCCATCTTTCATATCCATCTGCAGTCTTTTTCCTATTACTAATCTTCTCTTCGGCTTCCTCTAATGTAAGTTGTTTGTACTGTGCAACCTTGTTGAAATTGAACCTAAGAGATATTTTCGAAACAACCTTGTTTTGATAAGCTAATGCATAGAACGATTGTGGTGGCCATAATTGGTAATTATGAAATGCTTTTACCCACATTCATGCCAAGACTAATAGTGATGAACCGTAAAATTAAAAAAGTGGTAGTAAAAATCGGTCAGGCCTGTGTACCAAGAACCAGCAGGAATAGCAGAAAACTCCTTTCCAGAGGGATGCTTTATTAGCAAGTAGTAGGTTGCAGTCTGTGCACCTTCAAGATGACCCTGGTACTGAGACCGGCCACTTTCGTCCTCCAAAACCCAGGGTTTATTCTTGTACTTCTCCTACACAACAAAACGTAATGTAAATACAAAGGAGCGCAAATGATCCTAATGTCAGTCCATGAAACATCCCACAACTTACTAATTCCGAGAGGAACATAATGAAAGAAAATTACAAGAACAGAAAGCATTTGAAACTCAACTCGCGCTTTAAAATGCTGATACAATCGGGTCACAAACAACTCACAAGTTTATAGTGGTTATTAGCTATAGCAACACAATCTCCAAAAGATACTCGCGAAACGGCAAAAACCAAGCAAGTAATAGCAAATGGGCATAAATTGAATTGAAATTACCCGCATGGCATCACTAAGTTGGCGTCCTTGTAGTCCATCCTTGTGGAGAGACCATTTATTTTCAGAATTCTTCGTCTTCGAAAAACTCGGCAACCCCGTCACAAATCTCCCAATGAAGTAATTCTTGTCATTGACAGTACTCGCTCGAACATTATATTCCTATTTCAGAACAAATACAGCAATTAATCTTTACATACATACATATATATATATATATATATATATATATATAGAGAGAGAGAGAGAGAGAGAGAGAGAGAGAGAGCGAACTCGAATTAAGCGAGTGACGACGGCGCCGCACTCGTTGCACTTGGCGCGGTTGAGAGCCATTTGTTTGCCACAGTCGTCGCACAGAGTCAAGTGCTTGCAATTGCTTCCGTATAAATCCTTGGTCGTTTTACATCCACCACACTCAGGTCTCAGTATCAAATCGGCCGTCGACATTTTACCTCCTGCAAAACCACGCACTTTTCCCGAGAAACAAACACCGATTCAGAGAGAAAATCCTAATTCCCAGGAAAACGAAAGCTGAATCCAAAACCTAACAATTTCAACAATTTACCAATTCATTCCACAACTCGAAGATTACCTTTTGATTAAACAACAGGGATCGAGTATCGGTTGTGAATTTAGTTCCTTGCTCCTTTGCGGAGAGAGATTTTTCTTTTTTTTCGTTTTGGGGTCGATTGAAATTTCTATTCCGGAAGATACTAAAAACGTATATATATTCATATAGTCGCCAGATCCGCGGCAATTCACCGGCGGCAATGTCTAAAATGTAAAAGGGCTGTAGTTTTTTTGTTCTAAGGCCCAAATATAAAATGAAACCCAATTTGCATGTCAAGCCCAGCCCATAGTGATGTCAAAATTAGTTTGACCCGACCCGGCGGGGCATCCGTCAATTGCAACAGATTTATCGTCGATATGAATCTCTTTGTGTGAATATCGTCAAACAAGTGACGTGGTAGCATATTAATAGCATATTAGTATTTGAAGGTGATACTAATCTGTTAATATTTTTTCGATTTCGTGCACATATTTTTGTTGGATAAATTAAGTTATTATCCCCTTTTTAAACTTTAATGATTGAAACCTTAACCCTTATTCATTTTTAATTTTTTATCAATGGTTCTTGGTTTTAATAAACGTTATTAATAATTTCAATAATTAAATAATTTACATATCAAGATAATTAAATTTTATTTCTAAATATATTCATTTAATGTTAGAAGTGTTACGTTTTATATATTTAGATTTATGGCAAAATTTTGTATCTTATATTTTTATTTTTAGTTTGTACCCATTTTAATTTGCAACTCTTTCTTTAAATTGTACCTGACACACCCCGTCCCGAAGGAGGGCATGCTGGCCGTCACGTGAGAATGACGTAACCATTTGCACAGTACGGAAGCTTTAAGATACAATTTATAAGTTGATACACCCGAAGGTGAGTCCTAATTTTTGTCCAATCTGTCAGAACACCGTCGAATTCCTCGTAGTCACCACACCTTTGTGATTCCTGAACCTGGAGGGGCGCAAAACCAAAATTGAGTGGGTCAGTAAAACAATTCTTTTCCAAATCCAAACATTTCTCAAAACGTTATAACCCCTCTCCGTAAAACCTGTATACTTTCCCAGAAATGTAAAATATAAATATACATATATATTCTCAAAACTTCATTTTTACTATCTCAACATTTTTCTTTATCAATCATGCCATGCCATGTCTAATTCAACAGTTAAGTATGGATGCATCAACAATAATCATATCAGGTGCAAGAAAGTAATCAACCGTAGGCCCTCTAATAGCCCTGTACGGTTGAACCTAGAGCTCAAAATCTATCACTCTCACACTCTGCCGGAGTCACTCCGCGTGACCTGTACGGCCTTCTGCACACAAGTTACGCTCTAGTGCTTTCTCATCAATCATCTGTGCACATAATCTAAGGTCACCCACCAGTCGAAATCTCACTAACACTCTTCGACTGGCCCGTCGCACCCACTCCGCGTGGACTGTGTGACCAGCATCTACTTGGATCCAAGGCGAGCGTGCGATGCGGTGAATACTATAAGCACTAAACCATGGTGCAGGATTTGAGCTCAATATATATCAACATCATCATAACAGTATTTAAATACTCACCTGATATTCACCTGTGCGTCCGCCGCACCATTCATTCATATGCATCATATCTCAATTCATACTTTTCATATCATTTCATGCATGGCAATTCGATTCACATTTCTATATATATTTCATATACTTCTATGCATGGCATCTCAATTCACATTTTCATATAATTCTATATACCTTTCGTTTAAAACATAATTTCATTCTAATTCAATTTCTGGGAAAACGTCAAGTATATATATATATATATATATATATATATATATATATATATATATATATATACGGAAAACAAAACTGCCCACTCACAGATTACATCGACGTCTCGTAAGTCCCTGAGCATCCCTTGGCCATGCCCGATGCCCGCATAAACCTCACCTATACAAAAGTAACCAATTTGACGTTATTTAACGCCTAACCCAAAACTTAGTTAATAACTCCTCATATATTGCTCAAATTGGGTATATGAATATACCATCGTGACCTACACAACCTCAGGATCATCCCCATATTTTTAAAATAATTTTTGGAGTCCTCACGCGCCCCCACGCGCCTGACGTGGCACGGACCTACGCGCCCCCACGCGCGGCCACGTGCCAAGCACACTGACGGTGTCAATTGACGCCGTCATAAATATTCCGTTAAAACCCCGGAATATTCCGTTAACTTAACCTTTTTCCGTTACTGCCGTTAGGAATATTCCGTTAAATATAACGGATTATTCCTTCTTCTTCTCTGGTCGTCCCTCGCCGGACTCCGGTCACCGGAAACTGGGGAATATTTCAAATCCACTATTCTCCTTCGTTTTTCATCCAAATTTCTCGAATTTTACACCAATTTGAAGCCCTAAACATCTACTTTCACGTTGGACTAGTTTTAGGGCCTAAAAACTACGAGATCAAACTTTTCAAAAATTCAAGAAATCGGCCAAACTTACAACTCGTGATCCCGACGTCCAATCCATGCCAACGAAGCACTCCGAGCTTCCTTGTGACTTCCTAAAGCTCACTGTGAGTTTGGTTTCACCTAAAACAAAGCCAATTCGAAGTTCATGAACAGTGCAATATCACGGGGTCCTTGAAAACTAGGGTTTTCCGAAGTAGAACTTACCTGAAATGGATACCATCGTGCTCGTGAAGTCTTCAGGGTTCCAATGGTGGTCTTAGATTCGTCGTTGGTATAGATTTAGGGTGGTTTTGTGGTTGGTCCGTGAGTTCGAAGGAGAGGGAGAGAGAACTGAGAGTTTCGTGAGGGAGGAGAGAGAGAGGGACAAGGTACGGGAATTGGGGAAGGTTTTGAGGGATGTGGGGATCCCACGTGTCCAACCCAATCCCAATTTCATAAATTCCTACATAAAAATCCAACTTAAGCCTAGTTTAAGTTCCTAAAACCAAATAACTTAGGAACTTTAAGTAAAACCAATTGTTAAATTTTCGCCCCTTAGTCCCGTTTAAGGGCATTTTCGTCTTTTCACGTCCTCGAAATTAAAATTCCGGGACGGGCTGTGACAGTACCAATTTTCTTTTCAGTTTTAGTTTTTACCCATATATGAATTCCTTTTTGTGTCTATATTTTTCAAACTTTTATTTGTACTCATATTTTTTTAAACTTTTATTTGTACCCATAATTTATTAATAATGTACCCACCTGTCTTTAAAAATGTACCACTTTGTTATATGTAAAATGTACCGGTTTTTTATTTTTTGTAGGTACCATTTGATTTATGTAAAATGTACTCATTTTTTAATATAAGAAGTATTTATTATTTTAATCTAAAATGTACCTATTGTTTTTTTATATAAAATGTACCCTTTTTTTATATAAAATGTTTCTTCTTTTTTGTATAAAATGTACCAACTTTTTGTATGTAAAATGCACCATATAAACTTGTCCAAAAGAAATTTTTCGTGTGTAAAATGTCATTAACATAAGTAATGACAAAACATGGGTTTTATTTAAGTATAATTTATTTTTAATATTTTCATCCCACAAATCAAGAATTTTTTGAAATCTCATTAGTATAAATAACTACAAATATCATTAAAATTTTAAATAACCAACATAAAAATGCATTATTGCATTAATTTCAGGGACCTCAATCAAAAACAAAAAATCAACAAAATTTAAGTCAAAGAAAGTAAATAGGGACCACATCCAAGAAAGTTGATAAATAGGGACCACATCCAAACTCATACTTTTTTTGGTTTATGAGGAATGTCATTTAGTTTCGATGCCCCTTCATTATTAAATTTGCTAAATTCGTCAACCCTATTGGAAGGGGATGGAAAAGAGATGGAGAATCCTAGTCCTTATTTACAATGTCATTTAGGTCCCCCATAATCCATCCCGCACTGAACCGGTTTTGAAAAATAAAACCGAAATAACCGACTTGGACTATGCTGTATATAATAGCTGGGGAAATCATTTCGTTAATATATCATTAACTAAAACGCTCCAGAGGGATTCAGAGATTCAGGGGGAGAGACGAGAAAGAAAAGGTGACTCCGGAGATCAAGAAAGTAAGAAAGATATGAGAGAAGATTCGAAGAAGAAAGAAAGGTGTCACAGTTCGCAGGTGAATATTTATTTCCTTTTGCCATGCATGATTTAATCCTTCTTTCTATTGCAAAATCTTCTTCTTTGGCCATGATTAATTACCACTCACGTCAATGCATAATCTTTTACTATCAAATTTCAAGTTACTTTACTACCTCTACAGTGAAGGATTTATTTTGAAAAACACGTTCATTTGAGCAACATCATATAGCATGCAATTAACAATTAAAGGCGGAATCATGCTTGCATGCACTCAAAAACAAAACATTACCATGAAATTCAAAGCCTAGTAGATTGGTGAACCAATAATCAACTCAAAACAAAGTGAGTTGAAATTATTACCTTTGTAGATTCCTCTTTGCATAAGCAAAGGCTAATCACCCAAAGAGATAGGGCCTTCATTCCTTGCTTCTTAGATCCATGGATTTGGATGGAAAAATAGGTTTCTCCAAGTTCCCAAAATAGGGAACCTCTAAGTCTCTTCACCAAGGTTTGATTGTAGAAGAAATGAGTGACCTTGGAGTAGTAGGATTGCTAGATGTACCCTCCAAGGTGTTGGCCTCTTTAGAGAGAAAATGGAGAGACAATTCTCACCAATTTTCCCCCAAAATAAACCCTTAATCACTTAATGAATATTTAGTTATAAAGTCATTTATATAGTCACTTCTTTAAGTGACCTAAATAACCAAAACCCTAATTCATCACACTATGGCCAGCCATTTAGGGGATTTTGGGCTTTTGGGCTTTAATGAATCTTCATTCATTAAATTGTCATACAACTTAAGTTAATGGGCTTGACGTTCGAAGCCCATTGGGCCTTAAGGTCCAAAACTATCCCGAAGTCTTTAACGAACTTATTCGTTTGATTAATTAACATATTAATTAATCCTTGCCATAAATAAATGATTAAACCATTTAATCATTCTTACTCATTTCCGTTTAATCTTCAATCTCCACCTTTTATGGTGTGCGATCCATTAGGTTCCTTTTAGCGAGGTAGTGGGCGATTAAAACCATTTTACATCGATTGTGAATTGAAACTATTTTCAATTCTCCCTTTAGTGATTACACACGTTTAGGGCTTCCACAAACCATGAGTGACACCTAGCAGCATATCATGGTTACCCAAGCTAATCAGAAGAGGATAGAGAACCTATTCAGTTTGGGATTACAAATGCAATACGGTCCTTCTCTAATCTAATACTATTGACCACATTGTTTGGTATGATAGTTTATTTATTCATGTCTACTATCCAATGTGATTCGTGTGCTTATATGATTTCCTTGAATGTGATTTGGAACGCATTCCCTAATCTCATTCATACTCTGGCCAGAGATTCCAAATCATATCATAGAGTATTCTCCCTCAACTGTTTGAAGGTTAGAGATCCCTTGTTGCGCATTCACTTGTCTCCATAGCTAAGTGGCTTAACCCCAACGATGCCGTGGACACCCCGAGGGGGTGACTTTGACATAATCAAAGATCAAGGACTTAACCACAAGACAACTGTGATGCCTCAGGTCAAAGGACTACTTTGCATTATCCCAACCATGAGTTCTCATGTGACATGGAATATAAGAACTCTTCGTTGATCACGTTCAGTGAACTCTTCGTTGATAACGTTCAGTGAACTCATTCTCTATTGAGCACCTACGTACTTGTCTTGATGTCACACACACCAATGACTCGAGACTAATCACTCTCCCTGAGAGAAGACATAGTACGTACTGATCTTAACGGACTGTCAACGCCCAATTGACAATCCTATGATCAGGAACGTTTAGGATGTGTCTACGAAAGAATGGTCTCATGAATCTAACTTCATTAGATTACATTCTCCCAATCACATATTCCTTGGACTTTATCGTTTAAGCATATAACATTTATATGAGACGGCTCAAACAATAATTTATGCCCTTTATATGTAAAACTAGATTAGTTTAACATGTGAAATGTCCGTAAAGTATCATCACATGATTGGCTTTAGGGCACATTTCCAACAATCTCCCACTTGCACTAGAGCCAATCAGCTAGGTCATCTTGATGATACCTCTTCTGTAGTCATTTCATAAATGGCTGAATAGTAGGCCTAGACAGTGGATATCTATATGTGTTATCCACAGAAGCAACCTTGAGAATAACGACGTCACCATTATACATGATTCTCAATCATGTGGTTCAGTCTCTCATTTGTGTTCGGATCTTGATGAGACCTTAATTCCCAGGCTTGAGCTATCGCCCCATTAGTGTCATACACTTTCTGGTTGGAATTGAATAGAGAGTTCATAAATGAACTTTCCCATCCAAACAACATTGTTGTAAACTTCTATATGGCAATATATCTTGCATTCATAATGGAACACACTAAAGTCATTACTTTAATGTTTCCATCCAAATATCTCTTTAGTCATAATAAAGAGATATTTGTTTATCTCTTCATTCATAATGAAGAAACATCCAATGATGGATTAGATTCATAATCTAATACATTTACGCTTCCATTACGTTACTCTAATTCTTCCTCATTCTTTGAGGAATCTATCCTTAAGTATTTCTTAAATACTTAAGGACTCACTTGACAGTTGCCACGGTTCTGATCCTGGGCTTGCACTGATATCGTCTTGTACCGTTCTAGGTACAACTCATATCAATGTTTTTCATACAATATGAAATACATAAATCACCTTTTTGCTTTATGCATAAAGGATTCAATTTACGCATTATTTCTATGGGAGTCAAAGGGTACGTTCCCTTTGAGAAGGGCAACTTGCTAGTCTCACTAGAATCGTCATTCTTATTGAAGTTTATCATCATATGAGAAACTTCCTAGCATCCATTGTCTATTATTAGGGATTGATATAATCCAATTATATCATGAAATATATCATTATAGATTTCCATCCCATGTATATAGACTATGTTGATGCACAAAATCAGCGAAGACTTTGGTACAACAGAAAGTGTCAGGTTTTGTGACCTTCGCTTGGTTGCTTCGGTCACTAGTGAGGATAAGTACGTAAATGAATAGAGACAGAGAAGCAAACACAGGATGTACGTGGTTCACCCAGATTGGCTACGTCCACGGAGTAGAGGAGTTCTTATTAGTAGTGAAGGGCTTACACAAGTACAAAGGATCAAGCTCTCAATTTAGTGAGTTCTTGTGAATGATTTAACACAAAATGGCATTCGGCAATATTGTGGGGGAATGACCCCTATTTATAGAAAAACTTGTAGCTTTGTCACATTGACATGTGTCATGTTGTGATTGGTTCTTGATGTCGACACGTGCTGCGCTCTGATTGGCTTCTAATCTTGACACGTGTCGAGTAGTGATTGGCCTCCTGGTCGGAGGGGAACTCTTCTGGGTCCTTGACAGTATAGCGTTGGCCGGTGCTCGGTAGTTTCGGGATTGGTCAAGTATGGTACAAACAGTGCTCCCCTAAGTTCCCGAGTGAGGGAAACTCCTCGGTTGGGGACTTGCAAGATCCAATCCCTTGAGTAATCACGAAACTTCTAAGTACCGAAGTGTGGTCTGATCTTCATCTGCCCTTCTCTGGAAGTACCTTTCCTCCATCCGGGAATGGTGTACTTAGCTGATGTTGACGCACAAGGTAATGTATCAATTTCACTTGAAGCTTAGTTGTAGTTTCGGGCTTAGTCAAGTGTGATACAAACCCTATAGTAGGAGTCCCCCAAGTCGCCGAGCTAGGAGATCTGCCGAAAGAGGTGACAGACAAGGTAAGCAGTCAAACTTCCAAGTAAGCAACCCAGGATCAGAGGTTTGACGTCGGCTTCCGGTTGATTGTTCTCATTCTCCTTGTCTCTCATTCAACTGCCAGGATAAGGAGAAGCAAATGGATAAGAGATGATATGAGATACTTTTGCTTTTGAAGAAGTAACTTTCCACAGGCTTATTCTTGAACTGTGCTGGAGGGTTTTCTGGTGCCCTTCAGAGTATAAGGCCGACTCAAAAATTTGAGGGTCAAAACAAGTCCATCAAATCTAGAGTACGTTCGACCTTGATGATATGGGATACTTTTGCTGTTGACGGAATAATGAATGTGGTATGGAAAGGTGTCGTGCTGTAGTGATCTGTTTCAGCTCACCGTTGAACCTTCTGCTTCAATCTTTTGCATGGCAGAAGTGGTGTGCAACCTTTGCATTTAAATGGTCATTCAGAACATTCCTTCATAGTGACTCATCCACGCTTGGCAGCTTCAGTGTAAAGAGCCAATATCTGATCAACTGTCATGAGGTATTTGCCGGTGGAATTCGTGACCTTGACAGCAGTTGAGGATGAGTACTCGAGAGCAATGCTAAGTAAGCAACCAGGCAAAGGCTCCAGGCAGTCAGTTCCAAATTGGAGGTTTGATTTCAGGTTCCGACTGACTGCTCTCTTTCTCCTTGTCCTGCAGGTGTGGACAAGGACAAAGACAAAGATAGGGAGAAAGCATGATATGGGATACTCTTGCTTTCGACCCTGATGATATGAGATACTCTTGTTCTTGGTGTGGCTTATTTGCTGAGGTATTATCGGGGGGAAATAAAGCTGAGTATTTCGAGAGGTTATGTTGAGGGTGCCTTTTCGAATGCGAGAAAGGGTTGAGCATTTTTGCAGGTTTGCCTGTCCGTTGAGGAGGGAGGTCAATGTATATAGGGATTTCCCAATAACAAGTAGTAATGCTATTCCTTTACCCTTCTTGGTCACAGCAATGTAGTGGGAGCTGCCAGCTTCACGTGTTTTAATTTTGTCAGAGCACTTTGAAAAAGTGGTATGTGGTATCTGGAAAGCTGATGTTACGTGTGAAGATTACAGACAAGCTTTATCTAAGGAAATCTGGCTCTCGAAGTTCTGAGAGTTGTGCCTCTTCGGTTTTCGAACAAGCAATCCCGTCGAAGATCTGACTCTCGAGATTCGGAAAGCGGTGCTACTCCGGTTTTTGAGAAAGTAATTATGTTGGGAGTCTTTTCTCGAATGTGAATAAAGGTTGGTCGTTCTTGCCAACCTGTCTTGCCACAAAACACGGAGGTCGACACACATAGGGACTTTCCAGTTGTCAAGCAGTGGTGCTGTTCCTTTACCCTTATGGGTAATAGTAGGGTAGCTGGCACTTCGAAATTCTCGTGCCTAAACTTTGTCAGAGATCTTTGACAAAGTTATATGTGGTACCCGAGGAGTTGATGGTGCATATGGAGAGCGGTGATTGATCAGTAAGATTCACGTGCTTTCTACTTCACCAGAAATCTTCGACAGATTGCCCGTAATTTCCGCAAAGCTGATTGTGCATGTGACAGGTGCTGACGAGGCTGCAAAAGCAGGTGCTTCTTCGATTTCTGAGATCGGCCCTCGTGGTCTCTGAGCAGCCCAGCTTTTGAGAAAGCATTCGCCTCTTCGATTTCTGAGATCGGCCCTCGTGGTCTCTGAGCAGCCCAGCTTTTGAGAAAGCAAACGCCTCTTCGATTTCTGAAGCTCCGTCGAGTGCAGATTTTTATAGAGGCTGGCATTAAGTTCCACAGCACACTTGAATCTCTACCAGTAGAAGCTCATTTCTTGCACTTCTAAGATCTTGATTTGTCTGACCTCTTCCTTCTTCAACACATTTGAAAATGTCTGGACCCTCCGACCGTCGTTTTGACTTGAACCTTGGAGAAGAGACAGCCACGCCTTCTCCAGACAACATATGGCGCCCATCCTTCATATCCCCTACTGGTCCTCTTACCGTTGGGGATTCTGTGATGAAGAATGATATGACCGCTGCAGTGGTGGCCAGGAACCTTCTCACTCCCAAAGATAACAGACTACTTTCCAAACGGTCTGATGAGTTGGCTGTTAAGGACTCTCTGGCTCTTAGTGTTCAGTGTGCAGGTTCTGTGTCTAATATGGCCCAACGCCTATTTGCTAGAACCCGCCAAGTTGAATCATTGGCTGCTGAAGTGATGAGTCTCAAACAGGAGATTAGAGGGCTCAAGCATGAGAATAAGCAGTTGCACCGGCTCGCCCATGACTATGCTACAAACATGAAGAGGAAGCTTGACCAGATGAAGGAATCTGATGGTAAGGTTTTACTTGATCATCAGCGGTTTGTGGGTTTGTTCCAAAGGCATTTATTGCCTTCGTCCTCTGGGGCTGTACCTGGTAATGAAGCTTCAAATGATGAACCTCCAATGCCTCCTCCTTCTGGGGTTTTGTCAAGTACTGAGGCTCCGGATAACCACCCTCCGGTGCTTTCTCTTTCTGGGGCTCTACCGACTGCTGAGACTTCCCCTAAGCAACCTTTGTGAAGGCTCCCTTTTGTTTGTTTATTTTGACTCATGTATATGTACATATTTGTGGCTTATCGAAAATATTAATAAATAAGCTTTGCTTCATTTCAACATATTGTGTTAAATACACCAAAACCTTCTTCATAAAGCTCTTTGAATTTTTGCTTTTGTTGAAACCTGTATTGTTGAAGCTTTGTGAGTGAAGCATGTAGTTTGAGGTAGTGTTCCCTTAATTTCCCGAGTGAGGAAAACTTCTCGGTTGGAGACTTGAAAAATCCAAGTCACTGGGTAGTCACGAACTTTTGAGTACCAAGGCGTAGTAGCATATGGTGGGAGTCCCCCAAGTCTCTAGTCGAGGGAGTTGACGAATGAGGTGTCTTGCTAATAGTCCATGTCGTAAGTACCAAAACTTCATTCTTTTGTTTTCTAAGTGGTAGCCCCGGACTTTTTCTTCATAGATTTTGTTTATGAAGGTTGCTAGGCCCGAATAAGTGGAATTGCAGAAGGTGTAACCGTTGGTGCATTAACATCATAATGGAAGCATCACAATGATGGAAGCATCACAATGATGAAAGCATCATAATGATGAAAACACCATAATGATGAAACATCATAATGATGTTTCTTTGGTGGAATTGTTTTTCATTTCCCCTAACAACCGGAATTGTTTTTCAACATAACACCATCATCTGTAGGTCGAATCACAAAGTTGTCTTCATGAAAGTTGTTCGTTAATTCCTTAACTACAACATATCCAAATTGGAGAGCCATCGGAGCAGTACAACTCCAGAAATCCAGGTATGATGAGTGACTGTTTATCATTTGTCTGTCAACCCGTCAGATTTGTTGTGAGCTTTGAAACTCTATTTTCTCTTGCTCAGATCAGCATGCTTTCTTCATTAAAGTTGTTCCTCAGCTTGTGAACTACAACATATCAAAATTTGAGATCCCTCGGAGCTGTATAACTCAAGAAACTCAGGTATGATGAATGACTGGTTATTATTTTTCTGTCAACCCGTCAGATTTGTTGTGAGCTTCGAAACTCCATTTTCTCTTGTTCAGATCGGTATGCTTTCTTCATTGAAGTTGTTCCTCAGCTTGTGAACTACAACATATCCAAATTTGAGATCCCTCGGAGCTGTATAACTCAAGAAACTCAGGTATGATGAATGACTGGTTATTATTTGTCTGTCAACCCGTCAGATTTTTTGTGAGCTTCGAAACTCCATTTTCTCTTGTTCAGATCGGTATGCTTTCTTCATTGAAGTTGTTCCTCAGCTTGTGAACTACAACATATCCAAATTTGAGATCCCTCGGAGCTGTATAACTCAAGAAATTCAGGTATGATGAATGACTGGTTATTATTTGTCTGTCAACCCGTCAGATTTGTTGTGAGCTTCGAAACTCCATTTTCTCTTGTTCAGATCGGTATGCTTTCTTCATTGAAGTTGTTCCTCATCAACTCTTTCATAACATATCAAAAATTCAGGATGAACTAACGGTTAAATATTTCCAGATCTTCGAAACATCACAACAGCTTCGAAATCTGCAAGAAGCCGACTATCATGTTTGGAGCTTCAACACTTTAATTTCCGTCGCTCAAACAGAAATGGTTCCTTCTTGAAAGTTGTTCATATGCTCAAGAACTATAGGGTGTCCAAAATTCAGCTCCATTGGAGAAGAGCAGAGGTTGCAGAAATTTGATAGATGAAAGGAGGCGGAAGAGGGAGAGAGAGAAAAAGTCTCCTGGGTTGGATTTCTATTTTGGGGCAGATTCCAATTTTTGTAGCACCTTCATTATTGATGAATTGCTTGTACTTTTGTCCATTATGAAATTTGGGACTTTGGCTTGTTGTTGGATCTATTATAATATGTTTGAGAACATATATAAGTGAATAAATAAGAAGGAAAATTTTGGGCCCTTGTGGGTGTAAAACAAAAAATGTTTATGTTTACCCAAGTGTTTTTGTACAAGTTCAAGGGCATCTTGGGTTTTGTGAACAAAATTTGTTTATTTGGAGCAAGGTTTTGTGTTGAAGCTTTGTAGGTGAAGCTTTGGTGTTGAAGCTTTTCGGGTGAAGCTTGTTGGGTGAAGCTTTTTAGGTGAAGCTTTGTGGGTGAAGCTTTTTAGGTGAAGCTTTTCGGGTGAAGCTTTTTGGGTGAAGCTTTTTAGGTGAAGCTTTTCGGGTGAAGCTTTTTGGGTGAAGCTTTTTAGGTGAAGCTTTGATGGTGAAGCTTTTTGGGTGAAGCTTTTTAAGTGAAGCTTTTTGGGTGAAGCTTTTTAGGTGAAGCTTTGATGGTGAAGCTTTTTGGGTGAAGCTTTTTAGGTGAAGCTTTGTGGGTGAAGCTTTGTGGGTGAAACTTTGGAGGTGAAGCTTTTCGGGTGAAGCTTTTTAGGTGAAGCTTTGGAGGTGAAGCTTTTCGGGTGAAGCTTTTTGGATGAAGCTGTTTTTTTTTTTTTTTTTTTTTTTTTTTGGCGCTTGACACGGTCTTCATTTGCTTGTTTTGTAGTGACTGTGGAAGACGGATTGCTTTCTGATTGAGAAGGGTTCCGGCATCGCTTGCTATGAATGTAAAAGAGTGAGGGCTGAGTTGGCTAAATTACCTCTTTATTGAATTCATTGCCAAATGGCCTTCATTACATAGGATGCCAAACGGCTATAGCTCAACACTTGTACATCGTGAGTCTATTTGTAGTAGTACTTCAAGTGATCAGCGTTCCATGGATGGCCAAGGGTCTTGCCATCGGAGCTTCTAAGTGTGTAAGAGCCAGGGCGACTGATGCCAATGACTTCATACGGTCCATCCCAGTTTGGACTAAGTGTGCCTTCACTCGGGACTCTGTCGCAGAGTAATCTTTTCTTTAAGACCCAGTCTCCTATTTTGAAAGAACGAGGCTTGACCCTAGAGTCATAATAGTTGGAGATGCGCTGCTTGTAGGCGACATTCCTCAAGTGAGCTTGGTTTCTGTGTTCCTTGACTAAATCCAAGTTGAGGGTGAGTTGTTTGTCATTTTCACTTTGAATGTAGTTCTGGACTCGGAATGTTGCTTGCTCGAGCTCAACAGGGACAACCGCCTCTGTGCCAAAGGCAAGTGAGAATGGAGTTTCTCCTGTTGAAGTCCGATATGAAGTGCGATATGACCAAAGAACTTGGGGTACAAATTCTGGCCAACAGCCTTTAGCTTTGTCCAAGCTGGTTTTCAAAGTGCGCTTGATTATTTTGTTGATGGCCTCAACTTGTCCATTAGACTGGGGATGAGCTGGAGAGGCAAAGCATAAGTTGATGTTGAACTTAGAGCAGAACAACCTGAACTTCTTGTTGTCGAACTGTCGCCCATTGTCAGTGACTATCGCATTGGGAATGCCGAATCTACAAAGGATGTTCTTCCACACGAAGTCTTCTATCTTTGCCTCAGTAATGGTTGCCAAGGGTTCTACTTCGGCCCACTTTGTGAAGTAGTCCACTGCAACGACTGCGTAACAGACTTTGCCCTTCCCTGCCGGCATTGGGCCGATCAAATCAAGTCCCCACTGGGCGAAGGGCCAAGGGCTGATCATAGGAGTAAGAGGCTCTGGAGGGGAATGAGGAATAGCCGCATATCGTTGACATTTGTCACATGAGCGGGATACTTTGATGGCATCCTGGTGGAGTGTTGGCCAGTAATATCCTTGGCGAAAAGTCTTGTGTGCTAGGGACCGAGATCCAGCATGATCTCCACAGACTCCCTCATGTATTTCCCGAAGGACGATTTCCGCCTCGGCAGGCGTAAGACACCTTAAGTATGGCAGGCTAAAACCTCGCTTATAGAGTTGATCATTGATGATCAGGTAGCGGGTAGACTTGTATCGAATTTGCTTAGCCTGGACTTTATCATTTGGGAGGGTGCCATGAGCAAGGAAATTATAGATCGGGGTGATCCAACTATCCCCCTGTTGTAAGTTGCATACTTCTGCGGCCATGGTGCTTGGTGTTGCCAACAGTTCGACATGAATTTTTCTTCCAATCTTGTCTTCCACAGCTGAGGCGAGGCGAGCCAGGGCGTCTGCATGACTGTTTGCCGCTCGAGGAACTTGGGTGATCTGGTAGTGGAAGTGCTTGAGCAAAAGTTGTGTTTGCGCAAGATATGCTGCCATGGAGCTGTCCTTAGCATCAAAGTTGTTGGTAACCTGGTTGACCACTAATTGGGAGTCACTGAAAATATCAATTTGTTTAACCCCGAGGTGTTTGGCCAAACGTAATCCTGCTAGAAGGGCTTCATACTCGGCCTCATTGTTTGATGCCTTGAATTTGAAACGAAGAGCATACTCCATTGCTACTTTGTCGGGTGTAGTCAAGACTAGTCCCGCTCCACAGCCCTGTTGGTTGGATGAGCCATCAACATACAGACTCCATGCTGGGGTTGTTGGTTCTATCTTCTGAGCTTCCGGGGGTAATGAAGCCACTGCTTCAGGTGTAGAAGCAATGTCAACCGGATATGTGAAGTCGGCAATGAAGTCTGCCACTGCTTGGCCCTTCTCAGCTGGCTTTGGTTGGTAGGAGATGTCAAACTCACCCAATGCTATTGCCCATTTGATCATTCGCCCTGAAGTGTTAGGACTTTGGAGTATCTGTCGAAGAGGATAATTGGTAAGCACGATGATGGAGTGCGCTTGGAAGTAAGGGCGGAGTTTTCGAGCAGACATGACCAATGCCAGAGCCAATTTCTCAATGTTAGAGTACCGTGTCTCCGCATCTTGTAAGGCTTTGCTAGCGTAGTAGACAGGTCGCTCAATATTCCCATCCTTTCGAATGAGAACGGAACTTACGGCTGAAGCTGATACCGATAGGTAGATAATGAGAATGTCTCCTACCTCGGGCTTGGAGAGTAGAGGGGCTTTACTCATGTACTCCTTGAGGTTTTTGAATGCCTCGGCACATTCATCAGTCCATGTAATGTACTTCCTACTTCCCTTAAGTGCTTTAAAAAAGGGAGCACATTTGTCTGTGGCCTTAGAAATGAACCTGGTTAAGGCTGCCACCTTGCCAGTAAGGCTCTGGATGTCCTTTGAAGTTACCGGTTCCTTCATGTCGAGGATTGCTTTGATCTTCTCGGGATTAGCTTCAATGCCTCGTTGGCTAATCATGAAACCTAAGAATTTGCCAGAGCCTACGCCGAAGGCACATTTGTTGGGGTTTAACCTCATTCGATACCTCTTCAAAATAGTGAAAGTTTCAGATAGGTTGGTGATGTGTTGGTCAGCATGTTTGCTCTTGACTAACATATCATCAACGTAAACTTCCATGCTCTTCCCAATCTGCTCGGCGAACATTGAGTTGACTAGTCTCTGATAAGTCGCTCCTGCATTCTTTAGGCCGAAAGGCATGACTTTATAGCAGTATAGTCCTCTGTCGGTAGTGAAGGCTGTGTGTTCTTGATCCGAAGGGTTCATGAGGATTTGGTTGTATCCTGAGTAAGCATCCATGAAGCTCAGGAGTTCACACCCGGCCGTAGAGTCTATAAGTCTGTCAATAAGAGGAAGAGGGAAGCTATCTTTCGGACACCCTTTGTTTAGGTCGGTGTAGTCAACACACATTCTCCACAAGACCTTTTGAAGCAAAAGACTTTCTTTGGTCGGATTTTTCTTAACAAGGACCACATTTGCTACCCATGTCGGGTAATTGACTTCGCGGACAAAGCCTATGCCTTTGAGTTTTTCAACTTCTGCTTTCATTGCCTCGTATCGTTCAGCGTCATAAGATCTTCGCTTCTGTCTCACCGGCTTGATCTTGGGGTCAATACTCAAACGATGACAGATGACATCGGGAGAGATGCCTGGCATGTCCTCGTATGACCAGGCGAAGACTTCAGTGTTCTCTTTCAAAAAAGATATCAATGCTAACCGAAGGGGTGGTGACAATGTGGTGCCAATCTTCACCATGCGATCTGGATAATCTCTTGAGATAGGTACCTTCTCCAACTCTTCAGCAGGTTGGGCTTGCTGGGTGAAAGAGTCATCTCGAGGATCATCGGGTTGATTGTTGCTATCAGGAAGATCCAAGTTCGCTTCATCTAGGCTGGTCTTTGTGACTTGGTCATGTACAGACAGGGTTTCCTTGGGTCCGGGCAAGTGTTGTTGCTTAACTGAAGTGTTGTAACATGATCTTGCACTAAGCTGATCTCCTCTGATGTAGCCGTTGCCATGGGGGGTTGGAAATTTCATCAACAACATATGCGTGGATACCATAGCCTTGAGATCATTGATGCCTGTGCGCCCAAAGATGACATTGTATGCCGTTGGGCAGTCAACCACTAGGAAGTTAGTGGTAATGGTAGCCGTGTAAGGGCCTGTACCAATAGTAAAGGGTAAATGTATGCTCCCTAAGGGTTGCACGATATCACCGGAGAAGCTTATCAGAGGAGAAATCGAGCGATCGAGCAAGTGTTCAGCTACACTGAGTGCCCTGAAAGCTTCGGCAAACATGATATTGACCGAAGCCCCTGTGTCTACGAGGATTCGTCGAACATCAAAGTTGGCTATGTGAGCCTCCACGATCAATGGGTCGTTATGAGGGTAGATGATGCCTCTTTCTTCCTCAGGGTAGAAACATATCGGATCCCAGTTAGGTTTTTGATACTTCCCTCCCCTGATGTCTTCCACGTGAAACACTTGGTGACCAGGCCTCAGACTTCGTTCACTGTTTTTCATGGCCCTATTGGAAGATTCAGATATGGGTGTGCCGCCGCTTATGGAATATATGACATTCACCTGGCGTTGGTTACGGTTATCCCTTTGAGGGTGAAGAAGGAAATGATCAATTTTTCCTTCTCGTGCCAAAGCTTCAATACGATCACGGAGGATGATACATTTCTCGCTATCATGGCCGTTATGCTCATGGTAGCAACAAAACGTGCCCGCGTTATTCGGGGGCGTGTAATCTGGGTGCCTCGGCTTTGGCTTTGGTATCAGGTGAGCTATGCTGGGGTAAATGGCCGCGCATGTGGCATTCAAGGGCGTGTATGTCTCATACCTTGGGGTAGGGGGTATCTTGACGCGGGTTTGACCCACTGCATTGACTGCCTGGGGGCGAGCGTTATTGTGGCGATACCCTTGGTTATCGGGATAGTGTCCCTTACTCTTTTTACTGAAAGGAGAGTGGTGAGGATGGAAATCCTTCCTCTTGCCTTGAAATTGATATGTCTGTTGATTCGGTGAAGCATTACGCAAGGCATGGGGAGGTGCCACTGCTGTTTGGAAAGTCGAGGTCTTCTCATTTAGGTGAGTCTGGCTTCCACCTCCCACTTGTTGATAAAGGATGGTTGTAGGGGGTTTCTCCTGATATGTCTTTGCCTCGGCGGAGGCATGGTTATAAGCCTGCGCCATCACCTCAGAGTAAGTCTTCCAAGTATTGGCATTGATCATGTATTTAAAGAAACAATCACGTAGGCCTGCCGTGAAGGCTTTGAGGGCAGTCTTGTCGTCTGCCTCGGCACACCGGGAGTATTCATGGCTGAAGCGGCCAGCATACATACGTAATGACTCGTCTGGCTTCTGGCGGATAGTGTACAAGTCATCTGCAGAGTGCAAGCGATCGGTTTGGAAAATGTGTTGGGAAACAAATAGTTTCCTCAATTCCTCAAATGAGTCTACCGTCTCAGGTGTAAGACGACAATACCAATTTAGAGCTCCACTAGAGAGGGTGGAGGGGAAGAGAAGACATCGCTCTTCGTCGGTGTGCATCCGGTATGCCATGGTGGACTCAAAGAGGTTAAGGTGCTCAATCGGGTCCTCTTTTCCAGTATAAAGTTGCAAGCCAAGCTTTTGCTTTGTCTTTGCTTGAAGGGGGGTGTTGAGGATCCTCCTTGTAAGAGGGCCAGGCCTGGGTTGGTTCCAGTCAGGTATTTCAGCCTGACGTTCAGCCTTCAACTTGTTTACTTCCTCAAGAAGTTGTAGGACAAGGGGGTCCTGAGCGGAGTTATGTGTCACTGGAGCTTTCTTTCGTAAATCTCCATCTCCTCTTGGAATTAGGAAGGTTTGATCAAGGGCATGTGATTTTTCCCTGGACTCGCTGTACTGGCTTCCAGGGTATGTCTGTCGGAACACCTCTGAGTCCCCTGTACCCTCATGTCTCTCTGGGACTTGTTGCCCCTTCCCCAAATTGGTGGCCGGCTTGGGCCGTGACAGGGGACCGAGTCTCTCAGAAATCCTTGGGTCATTAATCTTTGAGCTTATATGGATGGAATTCTCTCGACGTTGCTTCAGGAAATCCCGACAATCGCGAAAGACGGCTTTCGATCCTTCTGCCCCTTCAGTAAAGAGGTGTCTCCCTCCACTTCTCATGGTTCGGGTCGAAGCAACTGGGTTAAGAGAAGCCTCATGTTGATTATCAAGTCGAGGGGTAATCTGTTCCCTATCAGGGATATCTATGTCGAATGCATGTGACCCTCCATGTTGGAGGGCACCCAGTTGATGGTTGACCTCCACGGGGGCAACAAGCTCGCGTGTCTGAGCTTGCCTAGCTTCGTGCAGTGTCTCGAAGAGCTTCTCATATTGCTCCTGGAGGACCTCATTCCTTATTGCTATCTTGTTGTTCTGAGCTTCCAACTCATCGACTTTAGCTTGAAGAAGAACTCGTTTTCCTTCCTTCTTTCGTTGTTTCGCACTATGTGCAAGGGGGGTGTCATTCTGTGTGCTGTGGCTTCCTTCGCTTCCCATGTTGGAGAGGGATGCCTGGTCAAAAGAAAGTGTACGAATGATAGAAACCAGCTTGACACAGCTGAAGAGAGTAGGAATAAGTGTCGTTTCCCACAGACGGCGCCAAATGTTGATGCACAAAATCAGCGAAGACTTTGGTACAACAGAAAGTGTCAGGTTTTGTGACCTTCGCTTGGTTGCTTCGGTCACTAGTGAGGATAAGTACGTAAATGAATAGAGACAGAGAAGCAAACACAGGATGTACGTGGTTCACCCAGATTGGCTACGTCCACGGAGTAGAGTAGTTCTTATTAGTAGTGAAGGGCTTACACAAGTACAAAGGATCAAGCTCTCAATTTAGTGAGTTCTTGTGAATGATTTAACACAAAATGGCATTCGGCAATATTGTGGGGGAATGACCCCTATTTATAGAAAAACTTGTAGCTTTGTCACATTGACATGTGTCATGTTGTGATTGGTTCTTGATGTCGACACGTGCTGCGCTCTGATTGGCTTCTAATCTTGACACGTGTCGAGTAGTGATTGGCCTCCTGGTCGGAGGGGAACTCTTCTGGGTCCTTGACAGTATAGCGTTGGCCGGTGCTCGGTAGTTTCGGGATTGGTCAAGTATGGTACAAACAGACTATATCTCCCATATACATTCTATCTTCATATAATGTATTAAAGTCATAACTTTAACGAAGAAGTATTCTTTTCATTTCCAAAATTAATATATCATATATACTTAAATTTTAGGAACATGATTAACTCCCACTAATCTTTTGTAAAACTCGTAAACAAAAGATTCATTTACATCTTGATGAGAAATCAAACGATTTGATCCTTTTTCCTCATAAAATGCAAATAGCTCCCACTAACTTGCTAAGATCCATGATGGATGGATCTCTACAACTTACATGTCTTGTGATCTATAGTTTTGGACATATATTATCAAGACTATCTTAATAATGGTTTCGGAAACCCATATTATGTCAAAACATTGAATCACCATTTTAGTTGTAGCTAGCAATCTTCGAATTAATTGAAACCAAGCCTATCTCAAAGATGGTTTCTTCAAAGTCAACCATTCTCTTTGATTGTAGTTACCTTAAGCTACCAACTAGCTATGAAGGTTTCATTATTTCGAGTCTGTTGATGCACAAAATCAGCGAAGACTTTGGTACAACAGAAAGTGTCAGGTTTTGTGACCTTCGCTTGGTTGCTTGGTTGCTTCAGTCACTAGTGAGGATAAGTACGTAAATGAATAGAGACAGAGAAGCAAACACAGGATGTACGTGGTTCACCCAGATTGGCTACGTCCACGGAGTAGAGGAGTTCTTATTAGTAGTGAAGGGCTTACACAAGTACAAAGGATCAAGCTCTCAATTTAGTGAGTTCTTGTGAATGATTTAACACAAAATGGCATTAGGCAATATTGTGGGGGAATGACCCCTATTTATAGAAAAACTTGTAGCTTTGTCACATTGACATGTGTCATGTTATGATTGGTTCTTGATGTTGACACGTGCTGCGCTCTGATTGGCTTCTAATCTTGACATGTGTCGAGTAGTGATTGGCCTCCTGGTCGGAGGGGAACTCTTCTGGGTCCTTGACAGTATAGCGTTGGCCGGTGCTCGGTAGTTTCGGGATTGGTCAAGTATGGTACAAACAGTGCTCCCCTAAGTTCCCGAGTGAGGGAAACTCCTCGGTTGGGGACTTGCAAGATCCAATCCCTTGAGTAATCACGAAACTTCTAAGTACCGAAGTGTGGTCTGATCTTCATCTGCCCTTCTCTGGAAGTACTTTTCCTCCATCCGGGAATGGTGTATTTAGCTGATGTTGACGCACAAGGTAATGTATCAATTTCACTTGAAGCTTAGTTGTAGTTTCGGGCTTAGTCAAGTGTGATACAAACCCTATAGTAGGAGTCCCCCAAGTCGCCGAGCTAGGAGATCTGCCGAAAGAGGTGACAGACAAGGTAAGCAGTCAAACTTCCAAGTAAGCAACCCAGGATCAGAGGTTTGACTTCGGCTTCCGGTTGATTGTTCTCATTCTCCTTGTCTCTCATTCAACTGCCAGGATAAGGAGAAGCAAATGGATAAGAGATGATATGAGATACTTTTGCTTTTGAAGAAGTAACTTTCCACATGCTTATTCTTGAACTGTGCTGGAGGGTTTTCTGGTGCCCTTCAGAGTATAAGGCCGATTCAAAAATTTGAGGGTCAAAACAAGTCCATCAAATCTAGAGTACGTTCGACCTTGATGATATGGGATACTTTTGCTGTTGACGGAATAATGAATGTGGTATGGAAAGGTGTCGTGCTGTAGTGATCTGTTTCAGCTCACCGTTGAACCTTCTGCTTCAATCTTTTTCATGGCAGAAGTGGTGTGCAACCTTTGCATTTAAATGGTCCTTCAGAACATTCCTTCATAGTGACTCATCCACGCTTGGCAGCTTCAGTGTAAAGAGCCAATATCTGATCAACTGTCATGAGGTATTTGCCGGTGGAATTCGTGACCTTGACAGCAGTTGAGGATGAGTACTCGAGAGCAATGCTAAGTAAGCAACCAGGCAAAGGCTCCAGGCAGTCAGTTCCAAATTGGAGGTTTGATTTCAGGTTCCGACTGACTGCTCTCTTTCTCCTTGTCCTGCAGGTGTGGACAAGGACAAAGACAAAGACAGGGAGAAAGCATGATATGGGATACTCTTGCTTTCGACCCTGATGATATGAGATACTCTTGTTCTTGGTGTGGCTTATTTGCTGAGGTATTATCGGGGGGAAATAAAGCTGAGTATTTCGAGAGGTTATGTTGAGGGTGCCTTTTCGAACGCGAGAAAGGGTTGAGCATTTTTGCAGGTTTGCCTGTCCGTTGAGGAGGGAGGTCAATGTATATAGGGATTTCCCAATAACAAGTAGTAATGTTATTCCTTTACCCTTCTTGGTCACAGCAATGTAGTGGGAGCTGCCAGCTTCACGTGTTTTAATTTTGTCAGAGCACTTTGAAAAAGTGGTATGTGGTATCTGGAAAGCTGATATTACGTGTGAAGATTACAGACAAGCTTTATCTAAGGAAATCTGGCTCTCGAAGTTCTGAGAGTTGTGCCTCTTCGGTTTTCGAACAAGCAATCCCGTCGAGGATCTGACTCTCGAGATTCGGAAAGCGGTGCTACTCCGGTTTTTGAGAAAGTAATTATGTTGGGAGTCTTTTCTCGAATGTGAGTAAAGGTTGGACGTTCTTGCCAACCTGTCTTGCCGCAAAACCCGGAGGTCGACACACATAGGGACTTTCCAGTTGTCAAGCAGTGGTGCTGTTCCTTTACCCTTATGGGTAATAGTAGGGTAGCTGGAACTTCGAAATTCTCGTGCCTAAACTTTGTCAGAGATCTTTGACAAAGTTATATGTGGTACCCGAGGAGTTGATGGTGCATATGGAGAGCGGTGATTGAACAGTAAGATTCACGTGCTTTCTACTTCACCAGAAATCTTCGACAGATTGCCCGTAATTTCCGCAAAGCTGAGTGTGCATGTGACAGGTGCTGACGAGGCTGAAAAAGCAGGTGCTTCTTCGATTTCTGAGATCGGCCCTCGTGGTCTCTGAGCAGCCCAGCTTTTGAGAAAGCAAACGCCTCTTCGATTTCTGAGATCGGCCCTCGTGGTCTCTGAGCAGCCCAGCTTTTGAGAAAGCAAACGCCTCTTCGATTTCTGAGATCGACCCTCGTGGTCTCTGAGCAGCCCAGCTTTTGAGAAAGCAAACGCCTCTTCGATTTCTGAAGCTCCGTCGAGTGCAGATTTTTATAGAGGCTGGCATTAAGTTCCACAGCACACTTGAATCTCTACCAGTAGAAGCTCATTTCTTGCACTTCTAAGATCTTGATTTGTCTGACCTCTTCCTTCTTCAACACATTTGAAAATGTCTGGACCCTCCGACCGTCGTTTTGACTTGAACCTTGGAGAAGAGACAGCCACGCCTTCTCCAGACAACATATGGCGCCTATCCTTCATATCCCCTACTGGTCCTCTTACCGTTGGGGATTCTGTGATGAAGAATGATATGACCGCTGCAGTGGTGGCCAGGAACCTTCTCACTCCCAAAGATAATAGACTACTTTCCAAACGGTCTGATGAGTTGGCTGTTAAGGACTCTCTGGCTCTTAGTGTTCAGTGTGCAGGTTCTGTGTCTAATATGGCCCAACGCCTATTTGCTAGAACCCGCCAAGTTGAATCATTGGCTGCTGAAGTGATGAGTCTCAAACAGGAGATTAGAGGGCTCAAGCATGAGAATAAGCAGTTGCACCGGCTCGCCCATGACTATGCTACAAACATGAAGAGGAAGCTTGACCAGATGAAGGAATCTGATGGTAAGGTTTTACTTGATCATCAGCGGTTTGTGGGTTTGTTCCAAAGGCATTTATTGCCTTCGTCCTCTAGGGTTGTACCTGGTAATGAAGCTTCAAATGATGAACCTCCAATGCCTCCTCCTTCTGGGGTTTTGTCAAGTACTGAGGCTCCGGATAACCACCCTCCGGTGCTTTCTCTTTCTGGGGCTCTACCGACTGCTAAGACTTCCCCTAAGCAACCTTTGTGAAGGCTCCCTTTTGTTTGTTTATTTTGACTCATGTATATGTACATATTTGTGGCTTATCGAAAATATTAATAAATAAGCTTTGCTTCATTTCAACATATTGTGTTAAATACACCAAAGCCTTCTTCATAAAGTTCTTTGAATTTTTGCTTTTGTTGAAACCTGTATTGTTGAAGCTTTGTGAGTGAAGCATGTAGTTTGAGGTAGTGTTCCCTTAATTTCCCGAGTGAGGAAAACGTCTCGGTTGGAGACTTGAAAAATCCAAGTTACTGAGTGGTTGTGAGACTGCCGAGTATCAAGGTGCAGTAGCATATGGTGGGAGTCCCCCAAGTCTTCAGGCGAAGAGAGTTGCCGAATGAGGTGTCTCGCGTGTTACTAATTTGTCAAAGTAACGAATTCTTGTTTCGATGTCACACATTCGTATATGCTTTATCTAAAAATATTTCCAACTTTTGTGTGTTTGATGCTGCATGCTATTGACTAGACAAGATCAAGTGCAATTAGTAGCTTTTCTCTCTTTTTCATCTTTTCTTTGGTGGAATTGCTTTTCGTTTCCACTAATCAGCCTGAGTGGATGCAAGATAACACCTTTCTCTATAGCTCAGATTGCAAAGTCGTCTTCATGAAAGTTTTTCCTTATCTTGTGAACTACAACATATCCAAATTTGAGATCCATCGGAGTAGTACAACTTCAGAAATTCAAGTATGATGAGTAACTGTTCATCAATGTTCTGTTAATCCGTCAGACTTGTTGTGAGCTTCGAAACTCCATTTTCTCTTGTTCAGATCAACATACTTTCTTCATCGAAGTTGTTCCTCAGCTTGTGAACTACAACATATCCAAATTTGAGATCCCTCGGAGCAGTATAACTCCAGAAATCCAGGTATGATGAATGACTGGTTATTATTTTTCTGTCAACCCGTCAGATTTGTTGTGAGCTTCGAAACTCCATTTTCTCTTGTTCAGATCGGTATGCTTTCTTCATTGAAGTTGTTCCTCAGCTCGTGAACTACAACATATCCAAATTTGAGATCCCTCGGAGCAGTATAACTCCAGAAATCCAGGTATGATGAATGACTGGTTATTATTTTTCTGTCAACCCGTCAGATTTGTTGTGAGCTTCGAAACTCCATTTTCTATTGTTCAGATCGGCATGCTTTCTTCATTGAAGTTGTTCCTCATCGTCTCTTTCATAACATATCAAAAATTCAGAATGAACTAATGGTTAAATATTTCCAGATCTTCGAAACATCACAGCAGCTTCGAAATCTGCAAGAATCCGACTGTCATGTTTGGAGCTTCAACACTTTAATTTCCGTCGCTCAAACAGAAATGGTTCCTTCTTGAAAGTCGTTCATATGCTCAAGAACTATAGGGTGTCCAAAATTCAGCTCCATTGGAGAAGAGCAGAGGTTGCAGAAATTTGATAGATGAAAGGAGGCGGAAGAGGGAGAGAGAGAAAAAGTCTCTTGGGTTGGATTTCTATTTTGGGGCAGATTCCAATTTTTGTAGCACCTTCATTATTGATGAATTGCTTGTACTTTTGTCCATTATGAAACTTGGGACTTTGGCTTGTTGTTGGATCTATTATAATATGTTTGGGAACATATATAAGTGAATAAATAAGAAGGAAAATTTTGGGCCCTTGTGGGTGTAAAACAAAAAATGTTTATGTTTACCCAAGTGTTTTTGTACAAGTTCAAGGGCATCTTGGGTTTTGTGAACAAAATTTGTTTATTTGGAGCAAGGTTTTGTGTTGAAGCTTTGTAGGTGAAGCTTTGGTGTTGAAGCTTTGTAAATGAAGCTTTCGAGGTGAAGCTTTGATGGTGAAGCTTTGTAGATGAAGCTTTCTGGGTGAAGCTTTGATGGTGAAGCTTTGTAGATGAAAGTATGTAGAGGGAGCTTTCTAGGTGAAGATTTTTTAGGTGAAGCTTTGTAGGTGAAGCTTTTTTAAGTGAAGCTTTTCGGGTGAAGTTTTTTTTGGGTGAAGCTTTGTGGGTGAAGCTTTTTAGGTGAAGCTTTGTGGGTGAAGCTTTGGAGGTGAAGCTTTTCGGGTGAAGCTTTTTGGGTGAAGCTTTGTGGGTGAAGCTTTTTAGGTGAAGCTTTGTGGGTGAAGCTTTGGAGGTGAAGCTTTTCGGGTGAAGCTTCTTGGGTGAAGCTTTTTAGGTGAAGCTTTGTGGGTGAAGCTTTGGAGGTGAAGCTTTTCGGGTGAAGCTTTTTGGATGAAGCTGTTTTTTTTTTTTTTTTTTCTTTTTTTTTTCTTTTTTTTTTTTTTTTTTTTTTTGGCGCTTGACACGGTCTTCATTTGCTTGTTTTGTAGTGACTGTGGAAGACGGATTGCTTTCTGATTGAGAAGGGTTCTGGCATCGCTTGCTATGAATGTAAAAGAGTGAGGGCTGAGTTGGCTAAATTACCTCTTTATTGAATTCATTGCCAAATGGCCTTCATTACATAGGATGCCGAACGGCTATAGCTCAACACTTGTACATCGTGAGTCTATTTGTAGTAGTACTTCAAGTGATCAGCGTTCCATTGATGGCCAAGGGTCTTGCCATCAGAGCTTCTAAGTGTGTAAGAGCCAGGGCGACTGATGCCAATGACTTCATACGGTCCATCCCAGTTTGGACTAAGTGTGCCTTCACTCGGGACTCTGTCGCAGAGTAATCTTTTCTTTAAGACCCAGTCTCCTATTTTGAAAGAACGAGGCTTGACCCTAGAGTCATAATAGTTGGAGATGCGCTGCTTGTAGGCGACATTCCTCAAGTGAGCTTGGTTTTTGTGTTCCTCGACTAAATCCAAGTTGAGGGTGAGTTGTTTGTCATTTTCACTTTGAATGTAGTTCTGGACTCGGAATGTTGCTTGCTCGAGCTCAACAGGGACAACCGCCTCTGTGCCAAAGGCAAGTGAGAATGGAGTTTCTCCTGTTGAAGTCCGATATGAAGTGCGATATGACCAAAGAACTTGGGGTACAAATTCTGGCCAACAGCCTTTAGCTTTGTCCAAGCTGGTTTTCAAAGTGCGCTTGATTATTTTGTTGATGGCCTCAACTTGTCCATTAGACTGGGGATGAGCTGGAGAGGCAAAGCATAAGTTGATGTTGAACTTAGAGCAGAACAACCTGAACTTCTTGTTGTCAAACTGTCGCCCATTGTCAGTGACTATCGCATTAGGAATTCCGAATCTACAAAGGATGTTCTTCCACACGAAGTCTTCTATCTTTGCCTCAGTAATGGTTGCCAAGGGTTCTACTTCGGCCCACTTTGTGAAGTAGTCCACTGCAACGACTGCGTAACAGACTTTGCCCTTCCCTGCCGGCATTGGGCCGATCAAATCAAGTCCCCACTGGGCGAAGGGCCAAGGGCTGATCATAGGAGTAAGAGGCTCTGGAGGGGAATGAGGAATAGTTGCATATCGTTGACATTTGTCACATGAGCGGGATACTTTGATGGCATCCTGGTGGAGTGTTGGCCAGTAATATCCTTGGCGAAAAGTCTTGTGTGCTAGGGACCGAGATCCAGCATGATCTCCACAGACTCCCTCATGTATTTCCCGAAGGACGATTTCCGCCTCGGCAGGCGTAAGACACCTTAAGTATGGCAGGCTAAAACCTCGCTATTGTGGCGATACCCTTGACGCGGGTTTGACCCACTGCATTGACTGCCTGGGGGCGAGCGCTATTGTGGCGATACCCTTGGTTATCGGGATAGTGTCCCTTACTCTTTTTACTGAAAGGAGAGTGGTGAGGATGGAAATCCTTCCTCTTGCCTTGAAATTGATATGTCTGTTGATTCGGTGAAGCATTATGCAAGGCATGGGGAGGTGTCACTGCTGTTTGGAAAGTCGAGGTCTTCTCATTTAGGTGAGTCTGGCTTCCACCTCCCACTTGTTGATAAAGGATGGTTGTAGGGGGTTTCTCCTGATATGTCTTTGCCTCGGCGGAGGCATGGTTATAAGCATGCGCCATCACCTCAGAGTAAGTCTTCCAAGTATTGGCATTGATCATGTATTTAAAGAAACAATCACGTAGGCCTGCCGTGAAGGCTTTGAGGGCAGTCTTGTCGTCTTCCTCGGCACACCGGGAGTATTCATGGCTGAAGCGGCCAACATACATACGTAATGACTCGTCTGGCTTCTGGCGGATAGTGTACAAGTCATCTGCAGAGTGCAAGCGATCGGTTTGGAAAATGTGTTGGGAAACAAATAGTTTCCTCAATTCCTCAAATGAGTCTACCGTCTCAAGTGTAAGACGACAATACCAATTTAGAGCTCCACTAGAGAGGGTGGAGGGGAAGAGAAGACATCGCTCTTCGTCGGTGTGCATCTGGTATGCCATGGTGGATTCAAAGAGGTTAAGGTGCTCAATCGGGTCCTCTTTTCCAGTATAAAGTTGCAAGCCAAGCTTCTGCTTTGTCTTTGCTTGAAGGGGGGTGTTGAGGATCCTCCTTGTAAGAGGGCCAGGCCTGGGTTGGTTCCAGTCAGGTATTTCAGCCTGACGTTCAGCCTTCAACTTGTTTACTTCCTCAAGAAGTTGTAGGACAAGGGGGTCCTGAGTGGAGTTATGTGTCACTGGAGCTTTCTTTCGTAAATCTCCATCTTCTCTTGGAATTAGGAAGGTTTGATCAAGGGCATGTGATTTTTCCTTGGACTCGCTGTACTGGCTTCCAGGGTATGTCTGTCGGAACACCTCTGAGTCCCCTGTACCCTCATGTCTCTCTAGGACTTGTTGCCCATTCCCCAAATTGGTGGCCGGCTTGGGCCGTGGCAGGGGACCGAGTCTCTCAGAAATCCTTGGGTCATTAATCTTTGAGCTTATATGGATGGAATTCTCTCGACGTTGCTTCAGGAAATCCCGACAATCGCGAAAGACGGCTTTCGATCCTTCTGCCCCTTCAGCAAAGAGGTGTCTCCCTCCACTTCTCATGGTTCGGGTCGAAGCAACTGGGTTAAGAGAAGCCTCATGTTGATTATCAAGTCGAGGGGTAATCTGTTCCCTATCAGGGATATCTATGTCGAATGCATGTGACCCTCCATGTTGGAGGGCACCCAGTTGATGGTTGACTTCCACGGGGGCAACAAGCTCGCGTGTCTGAGCTTGCCTAGCTTCGTGGAGTGTCTCGAAGAGCTTCTCATATTGCTCCTGGAGGACCTCATTCCTCATTGCTATCTTGTTGTTCTGAGCTTCCAACTCATCGACTTTAGCTTGAAGAAGAACTCGTTTTCCTTCCTTCTTTCGTTGTTTCGCACTATGTGCAAGGGGGGTGTCATTCTGTGTGCTGTGGCTTCCTTCGCTTCCCATGTTGGAGAAGGATGCCTGGTCAAAAGAAAGTGTACGAATGATAGAAACCAGCTTGACACAGCTGAAGAGAGTAGGAATAAGTGTCGTTTCCCACAGACGGCGCCAAATGTTGATGCACAAAATCAGCGAAGACTTTGGTACAACAGAAAGTGTCAGGTTTTGTGACCTTCGCTTGGTTGCTTGGTTGCTTCAGTCACTAGTGAGGATAAGTACGTAAATGAATAGAGACAGAGAAGCAAACACAAGATGTACGTGGTTCACCCAGATTGGCTACGTCCACGGAGTAGAGGAGTTCTTATTAGTAGTGAAGGGCTTACACAAGTACAAAGGATCAAGCTCTCAATTTAGTGAGTTCTTGTGAATGATTTAACACAAAATGGCATTAGGCAATATTGTGGGGGAATGACCCCTATTTATAGAAAAACTTGTAGCTTTGTCACATTGACATGTGTCATGTTATGATTGGTTCTTGATGTTGACACGTGCTGCGCTCTGATTGGCTTCTAATCTTGACACGTGTCGAGTAGTGATTGGCCTCCTGGTCGGAGGGGAACTCTTCTGGGTCCTTGACAGTATAGCGTTGGCCGGTGCTCGGTAGTTTCGGGATTGGTCAAGTATGGTACAAACAGAGTCAAATGGTACTTTACCATTTCCTTGAGTATATATCGTATATGCACTCAATGTAGTCATAAGGATTTTCATTCTTATCGACTACCTTGGAGCTTGTGGTATAGGAACTAGGTTGTTATATTTGTTGATTACTATCTTGTCTCTCAAAGAACCCATTCTTTGAGTTCTATCTCTCGTTCATTTGCTTTTAGGCAAATCACATTGTACAATTACAATGAACTACCCAACAAAACAACATTTGTTAGTTGGTTTATAGAAGCGATATCCAAAAGTTATTTTAAGGATATCCTACAAGATTGTTATCAAACAAATATTGCTTATTAGCACACAACCCCAAATCTTTAACATGCTTAAGATTTGTCTTTCTTTTCCAACTACATCTTATGGAGTCATGAAAATATTGGAAGATCTTCTCATCGACAATCATATTGTTTTAGAAGTATATATCCTATATATGGGTAATAGATAACATTTAACGAACTAAATCTTATTCAAGTTCGTTCTTCTCCTAATGGAGAAATACATTATCTTATGATGCTATTTTCCTTGATATCTTTCAAGGAAACTCATCTAAAGTGTTACCTTTCCTTGGATCAAATCTAAGGAGGTAAATACTTTAGATATCTTACTCATCTATTTACATTTCTTGAATTCTTTGAAACCTTTTGCAAAGTATTCGGACTTGTGTTTATTCAAAATAAACTATAGTCCAACCGAGAGTGATCTTCGGTGAATGTCATATAACATGAGTAGTATTATGTTGTGGACAAGTGCCACTAACATCTAAGTGAATTAACCTCAACAACTTTGTGATTCTTTCTTCTTTCCAAAAGAATAAAGATTCGAACATTTCGCCTCTATACAATTTTAACAAGAAGGTATTGGATCCGGATCTTACGATCCAAAGCATCCTTGTTTCACCAACTCGTAACTTATGTTTTAGAGGTATCACAATTTAGTTGGGATTAGTCACTACCTTGCAACCTTTTGGGTTTTAAGCATCATTATATTCTAAACAGTTAACACTACCATATCATCTCTACTATAGAGACAATCAATTAGATTACTATAATCCAATTTCTTTGGTAGTTCATATGAGGAAGTAAGTACTATCTGCTTTCGCAGAGATCTATATCTTATTCACGTTCCGTATGTGAAGCACCTTTTCTTCTCTCATATATCTTCTACTTCTTATTAGTCACACTTTTACAACGATTTGTAAAACATAGTTACTAATACGGAATCATACATTCAAGTAGAAGAACCAACTGTTTTGAACTATTCAAGAACAATTTACAACACCTTCGAAAGGTGTGTTCTTGACACTTGCAAGACATTTCTTGCAAATACCCCTTCCAATGTCCATCCTTTCATAAAGAAAGTTTGTTCCCTTGGAGTTATTTATCTTCTTTATTTGACTTTCACCTTTGACTACATTAGTCATGGTCCCTAAACTCCCACTATCTCTCTTGAAACCTTTTTCAATTGTGTTATACACATCAAACAATTTGGAGAGTATGTGGTTATTGTTCACTACATAGTTTACCATAAACTTAGTGAACCATTAGGATAGGGAAACTAAGGTGAAGTCCTTGCCTAGTTTCCATCTCGTTAAGTGGTTTAACACTTCAACACTCAATGATTCAAAATCATCATAAGTCCATGTTAATGGACTATTTTTGTCAACCAACCATTATGTTCTAAACATAATTACAAACTTTCAAGAGTTGTACAAGGCAACTCTAATTTCTTCATACAACAATTTGTAAGTGAAGAATCATGGCACATAAAGTGTCCATGCCCTTGTGCTTACTTCTCAAGTTCTTTGTTCAATTAACAAAGAAATAAGCATTAAGTGTTTGTATTGACTAAGGGTTGTTCAAAGCAACTCTTATTTCTTCATACAACAATTTGTAATTGAAGAATTATGACATTAAAAGTGTTGTCCTCTCTATGATAGACCTTTTCTAACATATTCTTCTAATGATACATTATCAATAGGAAGATTGTGAGGATGAGACTACTTAGGTACATTTACAAGCCATTAAAGACAATCTATGGTTTTGTAGTACCAAGTCCGTAAACTAAACGTTCGGCTTTTATTTGTCAAGTGTTGGATAGCGTTTGCAAATATATTGGTAAACAAATACATAACGAATATAGATTGATTGATTTTAAGCCATTTGATTCGGGTCTTTAAATCAAAATAGCACCACCCACTATTTTTGGCAAATTCCATATCCCTCATTGGAATTCGAGAGTTTTGGATCAAACTCTTAGTAGGTTATGGGAGACTCACTACTACCAAGCCCACCTCAGAATTATATCATGTTGGCTAGCGTTAATAATAATGAGAGAGTACGCTTACTCATTTGCAACAACCTCTTGCAAGTACCCATCTAGTTTGGCCTCTAGAAAATGATGCCTCAGAATTATATCATGTTGGCGTCATTGTACTTAGTTAAGTCATTCCCACCATGCCTAGTTCGTGTAGGTGTTCAAGCATAGCCTCAGAATTATATCATGTTGGCTAAACTCGTTGCCTACCTCACTTCATCATGTATGTATATAGAACTCCTCCTGAGTGTAAGCACGCACTTTGTACTCCCCCATTATAGGGTGAAGCCGGTGTACGAGTCACAAACGATCGGAGCCTACCACGGTGGAAGGCCACGAAAGAGTGTTCTAAGCACTCTCCGCTTATCAACTTAATATTGGTTTGGTTGAGGGTTTTAGGTCTCATCACATATCAATATACATTTTAATCTCTATTAAAACAATTTTGGTCCTATTACAACTATTGGTCCATATGATTGTTTTAGTTGTACATAATACTCCCACTATGCTTTTAAAACGGTTTTTAAAGCAAGAGTATATGTTACTACTAACATAAGGTTTGCATTCATTTGATGGACTATATAGTTGCCTTAGGGCCTTAGGATGACTATGAACCTTTGTTTAGATTCAACACGAGCCTTGTGTTGAATCTCGGTCTAGGGATGGAGATTGATTTTAGTTACGCGTTTAATCACATTAAGGCGTGTTGTCTTAGGGGCGTTGGACCCAATTACTTCATTTTCATGCATATCATATAAAGCAAGAAAGAAATACTTCAAAGTAAAGGATGAGCTTATGCTCATTACAACATTTGCATAAAACAAATTACCTTAAAGTAAAGAAGGACTTATGCCCTTTTACAACATTTGATCAAATCAAATTACAACCAAAATCTAATCTACACATTCCCATGGTTCAAACAAATTTGAAACGCCTTTCACATAGCTCAATTATATTAGGCTTAGGTTCATAATCATCCTTTAATTAATTAACGCTTTAACTAATTAATTGAATGCAACATTTTCATTTGGTTTTTTGTATCCATAAAATTGATTTAAGTGGAGCTAAACAAAATGAAAATCCAATTCTCATTTAAAGAGACAAAACAATTTTGTTCTCATCCTATTTGGGCCATCATGCAATAACCACAACTTTTTGGGCCATATTGCGAAAACATAAACTTTTGGGGTCACTTTGTAAAAACACAAAAGTCACTACTTCATGTAAATACAACTAGAACCCAAAATTTAAATAAATTCAAAAACTTCATTAAAGGAGCAAAACAATTTGTCCTTTAGCGTTTTTAGGCCTTAACGTCAAAACGTAAACTTTCGGGTCAAAGTACAAATACACAAAAGTATCAAAACTTTATGTAATTGCATAAAAGCCCCAAAAATACCCTATTTTATTAGGGTGGCCGGTTTTTAGGGATAAAAAGGAGTGGTGGGTGTTTTGATTTATTAGTTTTGTCAAAAACAATCAAGTAGTGCTTTCACCTTTCATAAAAATAATATATGTTTTGATGATTGATATTTCTTTCATCATTTATACAAATATTTAACACTTTAAATACTTTCATAAAAATAATATATGTTTTGATGATTGATGTTTCCATCATCATTTATACAAATATTTAACACTTTAAATACATGATAAATCATTTGAAAAACATATATCATAAACTTTATGAAATAAATCAAAACTTTGAATCAAAACACAAACCTTTGTGTTCTTGGCAAGAACATCAAGAACATATGAAGAACATCCATGAAAACCCATAAGAGCTCCATGAATGTTTTCATGCAATAAAACTCAAATTTTTATCATTCAAAATGAGGCTAACATCCTAGGGTACTTAGGGGTTCCAAAAGTCACCTTAAAACCATTTTAACAAGACAAACATGAACCCAAAAAAACACCCTTTGGATTTGGCCGAAAATCCCCAAAAACATGGCACCAAATTTTAGCTCCAATATTCATCCTCATATGAACTACATCTACAACATTTGAGATGGCAAATTTTCAAACAAAATTTACATTCAAAGAAGCAAGAATAAAGCTTGTAACAATTACAACTTTTAAATCATAAACTTATGAACTACAAAACCCAAAAGGATTCACCAACTACTAGACCTAGGCTCTGATACCACTTGAAGGATTTATTTTGAAAAACATGTTCATTTGAGCAACATCATATAGCATGCAATTAACAATTAAAGGCGGAATCATGCTTGCATGCACTCAAAAACAAAACATTACCATGAAATTCAAAGCCTAGTAGATTGGTGAACCAATAATCAACTCAAAACAAAGTGAGTTGAAATTATTACCTTTGTAGATTCCTCTTTGCATAAGCAAAGGCTAATCACCCAAAGAGATAGGGCCTTCATTCCTTGCTTCTTAGATCCATGGATTTGGATGGAAAAATAGGTTTCTCCAAGTTCCCAAAATAGGGAACCTCTAAGTCTCTTCACCAAGGTTTGATTGTAGAAGAAATGAGTGACCTTGGAGTAGTAGGATTGCTAGATGTACCCTCCAAGGTGTTGGCCTCTTTAGAGAGAAAATGGAGAGACAATTCTCACCAATTTTCCCCCAAAATAAACCCTTAATCACTTAATGAATATTTAGTTATAAAGTCATTTATATAGTCACTTCTTTAAGTGACCTAAATAACCAAAACCCTAATTCATCACACTATGGCCGGCCATTTAGGGGATTTTGGGCTTTTGGGCTTTAATGAATCTTCATTCATTAAATTGTCATACAACTTAAGTTAATGGGCTTGACGTTCGAAGCCCATTGGGCCTTAAGGTCCAAAACTATCCCGAAGTCTTTAACGAACTTATTCGTTTAATTAATTAACATATTAATTAATCCTTGCCATAAATAAATGATTAAACCATTTAATCATTCTTACTCATTTCCGTTTAATCTTCAATCTCCACCTTTTATGGTGTGCGATCCATTAGGTTCCTTTTAGCGAGGTAGTGGGCGATTAAAACCATTTTACATCGATTGTGAATTGAAACTATTTTCAATTCTCCCTTTAGTGATTACACACGTTTAGGGCTTCCACAAACCATGAGTGACACCTAGCAGCATATCATGGTTACCCAAGCTAATCAGAAGAGGATAGAGAACCTATTCAGTTTGGGATTACAAATGCAATACGGTCCTTCTCTAATCTAATACTCTTGACCGCATTGTTTGGTATGATAGTTTATTTATTCATGTCTACTATCCAATGTGATTCGTGTGCTTATATGATTTCCTTGAATGTGATTTGGAACGCATTCCCTAATCTCATTCATACTCTGGCCAGAGATTCCAAATCATATCATAGAGTATTCTCCCTCAACTGTTTGAAGGTTAGAGATCCCTTGTTGCGCATTCACTTGTCTCCATAGCTAAGTGGCTTAACCCCAACGATGCCGTGGACACCCCGAGGGGGTGACTTTGACATAATCAAAGATCAAGGACTTAACCACAAGACAACTGTGATGCCTCAGGTCAAATGACTACTTTGCATTATCCCAACCATGAGTTCTCATGTGACATGGAATATAAGAACTCTTCGTTGATCACGTTCAGTGAACTCATTCTCTATTGAGCACCTACGTACTTGTCTTGATGTCACACACACCAATGACTCGAGACTAATCACTCTCCCTGAGAGAAGACATAGTACGTACTGATCTTAACGGACTGTCAACGCCCAATTGACAATCCTATGATCAGGAACGTTTAGGATGTGTCTACGAAAGAATGGTCTCATGAATCTAACTTCATTAGATTACATTCTCCCAATCACATATTCCTTGGACTTTATCGTTTAAGCATATAACATTTATATGAGACGGCTCAAACAATAATTTATGCCCTTTATATGTAAAACTAGATTAGTTTAACATGTGAAATGTCCGTAAAGTATCATCACATGATTGGCTTTAGGGCACATTTCCAACATACAGTTCTTGAATTTTATTTTATTTTTGTCAAAAACAAAGTAACCAGTTTCATTGAACTGGAGTTCTTGAACTATATATTTCAATGCCATATTCAAGATTCATCAAAGATTGGTTTGCGTGATTATATTTTTTTAAATTGTTCATCTGCAATGTGTTTTAATTTTAACTTATTGTACAATGGCAAATTTTCTTCTCATCGCATCAAGATTCTCACTGGAGAGAAATGATGGAACAAGAAGTTTCTGTTTCCTGACTTATTCTTATCCATCGGGTTCAGCGAGTCGATTAGACATGTAGAGCTCTCGGTGTCGAAAACTTCTTGTTCCACCAGGCCGAGAGCTCTACATGTCTAATCGACTCGCTGAACCCGATGGATAAGAATAAGTCAGGAAACAGTAACTTCTTGTTCCACCATTTTTCTCCGGCGGGAATCTTGATGCGATGAGAAGAAAATCTGCCATTGTACAATAAGTTAAAATTAAGAACAATATTTGGTTACTCAAAGATGATTAGGAACTCATACTCAAAATTTCTCAAAATTGTTCGTTGTCAATTTATAGAATTTCGTGTTTATAATCAAAACTGTTCATATTATAAATCACCCTATAAAGATTACCTCTGCAAAAAATAAATAAAATTAAGGTCGTTTAGTGATCAAATTGTTTAAAAACAAATGAACGATTTTGGTAAAAATATTACGTATCGTCTATGTATTTGTTACAATAAATTAACTAAACGACCTTAGTTTTAATCTATTTTTTTCAGAGATGATATTTACAATGTGATAATATGAATGGTTATGATCATAAGTACAAAGCTCTGTAATTAAAATATTAAGAGTTTTGAGTAAGAGTTCATACTCATCTTTGAGTAGCCAAATAATGTTCTAAAATTAAAACACATTGCAATTGAACAATTTAAAAAAAAAATATAATCACGCAAACCAATCTTTGATGAATCTTGAATATGGCATTGAAATATATAGTTCAAGAACTGCAATTCAATGAAACTACTTACTTTGTTTTCGACAAAAAAAAAATTCAAGAATTGCAGAGGAAGTAAAGTAACTTGAAAGTTGGCAATAAAAGATTATGCATTGATGTGAGTGGTAATTAATCATGGCCAAAGAAGAAGATTTTGCAATAGAAAGAAGGATTAAATCATGCATGGCAAAAGGAAATAAATATTCACTTGCGAACTGTGACACCTTTCTTTTTTCCCTGAGTCTTCTCTCATATCTTTCTTACTGTCTCGATCTCCGGAGTCACATTTTCTCTCTCGTCTCTCTCTCTGAATCTCTGAATCCCTCTGGAGTGTTTTAGTTAATGATATATTTACGAAATTATTTCCCCAGCTATTATATACAGCAGAGTCCAAGTCGGTTATTTCGGTTGTATTTTTCAAAACCGGTTTAGCGCGGGATGGGTTATGGGGGACCTAAATAACATTGTAAATAAGGATTAGGATTCTCCCATCTATTTTCCATCCCCTTCCAATAGGCAAGACGAATTTTGCAAATTTAATAATGAAGGGGCATCGAACCTAAATGACCTTCCTCATAAACCAAAAAAAGTAGGGAGTTTTAATGAAAAACTCACGGTACTGTTCACTTTAACGAAAAACCACATTTTTACACTAAAAAGTCAAACCTGCTACTATTCACCGTACCCTTTATTTTGTCCTTATCGTTAAAACTCAAAGTTTTCAAGCTATTTTCATTAGTTTTCCTAAAAAAGTATGAGTTTGGATGTGGTCCCTATTTATCAACTTTCTTTGACTTAAATCTTGTTGATTAAATCATGCATGGCAAAAGGAAATAAATATTCACCTGCAAACTGTGACACCTTTCCTTCTTTCTTTTATGAGTCTTCACTCCTCTTTTTCTTTCTTTCTCGATCTCCGGGAGTCACCTTTCTCTCTCCTCTCTTTCTCTTTCTCTGAATTTCTGAATCTATGTGATATGAGTGTTTTAGTTAATGATATGTTTACGAACTGGAAAAATTAGTTTTCAGTCCATAGTTTGAGCAGTACTATTTATTTCATCTGGAAGTCGCACTTTTTTCATGTCAATAATTTTTTCAAACTTCCATTCTTTTTCAACAAATGTGTACGCACGGATCATGAGGGGCTTGCAGCCGTGGGGCACTAAGCAAAAATGTGCAAAAGCTATAGCAACTGCAAGTCCATCCAGCAATTTCAATCTCACATCGGGAAAAGGAGGATCGTTCGTCTCAACGACCATTTTTCGGCCTCTTAGAGGTTCATCTCCATCATCACCAAATCTATTTGGAACTGAGTATTCATCCAGCTTTCGCTTGTCACGTTTTTGCTTCTGTTTGTTGAACTGATCAGTAATCACGGCTTTTGGAACATGATCATGATGAGATGCGCGTTGATGCGCTTGTGGCTTAGCTTCCCGCACTTTCAACCTTGAACATTTTTAAGTGCAAACTACACAATCGGGCGCTGTTGAGGACCAAAGGTTTCTACAAGTATTTCTCTCCTCTAGTGAGAGGCTTTCTCACCAACGGTGTGAGTGACTTCGTTTTTGATTTTCTGCGTAACCGCCAGCTCTTGCCATGGCAAGGCTGGTGGCAAACTTCCCTTTGTCTTCTTCTTTTTCTTTCTTCAACTATTTTTTGTATTAACCTCAGCCTTGTTTCTTTCTAGATCTTCCCACAATCTCATATTCCTGGTAACTGTTTTGCCTCTGTTTTCATCATCTCGAGCTTCAAATCTCGTTCACTTGTTTCATCCATCTCATTTGGTCATTTTCTCAAGAGA